>NC_091774.1:45850289-46460792 GCF_029378745.1 Bos indicus
GCTAACAAAGATTTGTATAGTCAAAGCTGTTTTCTTAAGACAGGAATTAATACGCCCATTGGATGAGATTCCCAGTCACTGATCTGAGGGATCTTAGTCATTTGCCTCTTTACCCACCTAAGCTGAAGACCTACATATCCATCTACCTTCCATGGGAAGGCCTGTCTACCTCTCTCATCTATGATCTTTTAGGAAATAAACCCAACTGCTGCTTCTTTTGCCAGAATTACATAGGATTTGAAGGAAATCACCCCAGTGGAAAGAAAAAAAAATGTAACTCTTTAGGAGGCAAATCATGGGGCAAATAAAACAGATCAGTACCTCAAAATAGAGTATTAAACTGAATAATGAGGGAAAATAGGTCAAAATTGTTAAAAAGAGTTCATGTAAGAAAATAGGAGAAAACTTTAAATAATTCTAAATTCTATTCTCTGTTAATGGGATACTGCACTGAAAAAACACAGCTGGCTGTCACAGTAAAGAGCAATTTGACAATAACAAAGTGTTTTTCAATAAAAAATATCATATTTGCCAAAGTGAAAATTTTAATAGAGGCAATGAACAGAAGAGTGTATGCTACCAGACACTAAATTAAATTAGTTTAGTTACTGAAATAATCCTTACATAATGCAAAGCAAAAAGACAAAGAGAAATTTTGGGTACACTCATGGAGGAGAAACCCAGTGCTCCAATCTGAACAATGAGAGGACTGAAAGGAGAGAAAAGGGCAGATGAAGAAGAAATGGCAATAAAAGTTGAACTGGAAGAAAATTTCTCCCAGCTGAAAAACCAAACACTGGCCAAAATTACTGAAAAAATACCTATGTATATTTTAACATACCCTGGTGACATTTTGGAATCGAGTGATAAAGTTCTAAAAGCTTCCATACAGAAAGAGTAATTACGTGAAAAGAAAAGCAATCAGATTGGAACCAATATCTTCAAATAATACTGGATATACAGTATTAATCGGAGAAGGCAATGGCAAGCCACTCCAGTACTCTTGCCTAGAAAATCCCATGGACAGAGGAGCCTGGTAGGCTACAGTCCATGGGGTCGCTAAGAGTCGGACACTGAGCAACTTCACTTTCACTTTTCACTTTGACACAATGGAGAAGGAAATGGCAACCCACTCCAGTGTTCTTGCCTGGAGAATCCCAGGGACGGCAGAGCCTGGTGGGCTGCTGTCTATGGAATCGCAGAGAGTCGGACACGACTGAAGCGACTTAGCAGCAGCATACAGTATTAATGGAGGATTACTGTGAATTTTTAAGGAAAAGAGATAGTAATTCTGTATGACCACATCAAACCAAATTTTGTTCATTTGTGATGGCAAGGGATTTTTAGACATGCAAGCACTTAGAAAGTATTGTATCCATATTTCCTTTCTAAAAAAGAGATACTCATAAAAGTGCTCGAGCCAAATGAAAATTGCATTAGCATAAGGATCTCAAGATGGTGAAAATTTAGCATACGAGAAACAGTAGCAATCAATGAGACTAGTGATAATTCAATCTAAATAACAGTTGGTACTATCATCCTGAAATATGTGGGAATTGTTAAGAATTCTTGAAATAGAAAGGACATAATGTAAGAAAAAATGAATAACAGTGTAAGAATAAATTTAAGAGTGCAGATTCTCAAGCTTAACTCTACTTACATTGCTATTTAGCTATTATAATCAAGAACAAATAATTTAATCTCTTGCCTTGATTTCTTCCTCAGTATAATAGGATTGATAATAGTATCTGCATCATATGGCTATTGCGAGGAATAAATGAATTAGTACACATAAATGGCTAAGAAGAGTATTCAGCATACAGTAGGTGCTTAATAAGTATCACTATCATCATCATCATGGTTATTATTATTATATCACTGAGAGGCAGAAACATAATTAATATTTTATTATTAATACCACTAGGAAAAAACAAACACTGAAAACGTTTATTTAAATTAAGGAAGCCAGTCGAAAACTTGAAATAGGTTATGGAACTTTGAAATCAATCGAGAAAAGGGGAACAAACACTATTTAATTAATCTAACTAATTAACCAAGATGACAAATACAGCATAAGGAGCTGTCAGAGGGTATGACTACATATCAAATTTTGGATACACTGCATTTGACATCCTTCTTGGACAGTTAGTTGGACATTTGGAATTCAATTTAAGAGAGAGAGAGATCAGGATTGGGGCATATATTTTTGAATATGAAATTCAGAGATGTAGTTAAAGCATGAGAGAATTTCCAGAAGGAGGATCAGAGTAATGTCGGGTAGAAAGATCGGATAAAATTGTTTGATTTGGCCACTAGGAGATCACTAGTAACTTGGTGAAAATAAGCTCTATCATAGAAGACTGAAGAGGTGACAGAAAAGGTAATTACCCTGGCAGCATGGAGAATCAGATGGCTACACTTAATAACATTACCTGGGAAAAGCTACCATCAGGGAAGAATGTACCTGTCTCTGTGTAGACAGAACCTTCACACATGTAATAACATTCTAGGAACAGGACACAAGCCCTGTCCAAAGAGATAGTCATTCATTCAAGAAACACGTTAAGCTAGTCTCTGGGGATACAGTGGTGAAAAAGAACCCCTGTACACTCTTGGTGGGAATGTAAATTGGTACAGTCATGATGGAGAATAGTATGGTGGTCAAAAGATACCTGGAGTTACAGGCAAGTTTGAAACAGGGCAAAGGCTAAGAGAGATTTGCCAAGAGAATTGGCACTAGTCATAGCAAACACCCTCTTCCAACAACACAAGAGAAGACTCTACTCATGGAAATCAGATTAATTACGTTCTTTGCAGCCAAAGATGGAGAAGCTCTATACAGTCAGCAAAAACAAGACCGGGAGTTGACTGTGGCTCACATCCTGAACTCCTTACTGCAAAATTCAGACTTAAATTGAAGAAAGTAGGAAAAACCACTAAGCCATTCGGATATGACCTAAACTAAATCCCTTACGATTATACAGTGGAAGTGACAAAAAGATCCAAGGGATTAGATCTGATAGAGTGTCTGAAGAACTATGGACGGAGGTTTGCAACATTCTACAGAAGGCAGTAGAGAAGGGAATGGTCCACTGGAGAAGGGAACAGCAAACCACTTCAGTATTCTTGCCTTGAGAACCCCATGAACAGTATGAAAAGGCAAAATAATAGGATACTGAAAGAGGAACTCCCCAGGTCAGTAGGTGCCCAATATGCTACTGGAGATCAGTGGAGAAATAACTCCAGAAACAATGAAGGGATAGAGCCAAAGCAAAAACAATACTCAGTTGTGGATGTGACTGGTGATAGAAGCAAGGTCCAATGCTGTAACGAGCAATATTGCATAGGAACCTGGAAAGTCAGGACCATGAATCTAGGCAAATTGGAAGTGGTCAAACAGGAGAAGGCAAGAGTGAACGTCGACATTCTAGGAATCAGTGAACTAAAATGAACTGGAATGGGTGAATTTAACTCAGATGACCATTATATCTACTACTGCGGGCAGGAATCCCTTAGAAGAAATGGAGTAGCCATCATGGTCAACAAAAGAATCCGAAATGCAGTACTTGGATGCAATCTCAAAAAACAACAGAATGATCTCTGTTTGTTTCCAAGGCAAACCATTCAATATCACAGTAATCCAAGTCTATGCCCCAACCAGTAACGCTGAAGTACCTGAAGTGGAATGGTTCTATGAAGACCTACAAGACCTTTTAGAACTAACACCCAAAAAAGATGTCCTTTTCATTATAGGGGACTGGAATGCAAAATGAGGAAATCAAGAAACGCCTGGAGTAACAGGCAAATTTGGCCATGGAATACGGAATGAAGAAGGGCAAAGACTAATAGCCTTTTGCCAAGAAAATGCACTGGTCATAGCAAACATCCTCTTCCGACAACACAAGAGAAGACTCTACACATGGACATCACCAGATGGTCAACACCAAAATCAGATTGATTATATTCTTTGCAGCCAAAGATGGAGAAGCTCTACACAGTCAACAAAACAACACCGGGAGCTGACTGTGGCTCATATCATGAACTCCTTATTGCCAAATTCAGACTTAAATTGAAGAAAGTAGGGAAAACCACTAGACCATTCAGGTATGACCTAAATCAAATCCTTTATGATTATACAGTGGAAGTCAGAAATAGATTTAAGGGCCTAGATCTGATAGAGTGCCTGATGAACTATGGACGGAGGTTCGTGACATTGTACAGGAGACAGGGATCAAGACCATCCCCGTGGAAAAGAACTGCAAAAAAGCAAAATGGCTGTCTTGGGAGGCCTTACAAATAGCTGTAAAAAGAAGAGAAGCGAAAAGCAAAGGAGCAAAGGAAAGACATAAGCATCTGAATCAGAGTTCCAAAGAACAGCAAGAAGAGATAAGAAAGCCTTCCTCAGCGATCAACGCAAAGAATTAGAGGAAAACAACTGAATGGGAAAGACTAGAGATCGTTTCAAGAAAATCAGAGATACCAAGGGAATATTTCATGCAAAGATGGGCTCGATAAAGGACAGAAATAGTATGGACCTAACAGAAGCAGTAGATATTAAGAAGAGGTGGCAGGAATACACGGAAGAACTATACAAAAAAGATCTTCACAACCCAGATAATCACGATGGTGTGATCACTCACCTAGAGACAGACATCCTGGAATGTGAAGTCAAGTGGGCCTTAGAAAGCATCACTACGAACAAAACTAGTGGAGGTGATGGAATTCCGGTGGAGCTATTTCAAATCCTGAAAGACGATGCTGTGAAAGTGCTGCACTCAATATGCCAGCAAATTTGGAAACTTCAGCAGTGGCCACAGGACTGGAAAAGGTCAGTTTTCATTCCAATCCCAAAGAAAGGCAATGCCAAAGAATGCTCAAACTACTGCACAATTGCACTCATCTTACACACTAGTAAAGTAATGCTCAAAATTCTCGAAGCCAGGCTTCAGCAATACGTGAACCATGAACTTCCAGATGCTCAAGCTGGTTTTAAAAAGGCACAGGAACCAGAGATCAAATTGCCAACATCCGCTGGATCATCGAAAAAGCAAGAGAGTTCCAGAAAAACATCTATTTCTGCTTTATTGACTATGCCAAAGCCTTTGACTGTGTGGATCACAATAAACTGTGGAAAATTCTGAAAGAGATGGAAATACCTACCAGACCACCTGACCTGCCTCTTGAGAAAGCCATATGCAGGTCAGGAAGCAACAGTTAGAACTGGACATGGAACAACAGACTGGTTCCAAATAGGAAAAGGAGTACGTCAAGGCTGTATATTGTTACCCTTCTTATTTAACTTATATGCAGAGTACATCATGAGAAACGCTGGGCTGGAAGAAGCACAAGCTGGAATCAAGATTGCCAGGAGAAATACCAATAACCTCAGATATGCAGATGATACCACCCTTTTGGCAGAAAGTGAAGAGGAACTCAAAAGCCTCTTGATGAAATTGAAAGTGGAGAGTGAAAAAGTTGCCTTAAAGCTCAACATTCAGAAAACGAAGACCATGGCATCTGGTCCCATCACTTCATGGCAAATAGATGGGGAAACAGTGGAAACAGTGTCAGACTTTATATTTTTGGGCTCCAAAATCACTGAAGATGGTGATTACAGCCATGAAATTAAAAGACGCTTCCTCCTTAGAAGAAAAGTTATGACCAACCTAGATAGCATATCGGAGAAGGCAATGGCACCCCACTCCAGTACTCTTGCCTGGAAAATCCCATGGATGGAGAAGCCTGGTAGGCTGCAGTCCATGGGGTCGCTAAGAGTCGGACATGACTGAGCGACTTCACTTTCACTTTTCACTTTCATGCATTGGAGAAGGAAATGGCAACTCACTCCAGTGTTCTTGCCTGGAGAATCCCAGGGATGGGGGAGCCTGGTGGGCTGCCATCTATTGGGTCGCGCAGAGTCGGACACAACTGAAGTGACTTAGCAGTAGCAGCAGATAGCATATTGAAAAGCAGAGACATTACTTTGCCAACAAAGGTCCATCTAGTCAAAAGAAAGGCTATGATTTTTCCAGTGGTCATGTATGGATGTGAGAGTTGGACTGTGAAGAAAGCTGAACACCAAAGAATTGATGCTTTTGAACTGTGGTGTTGGAGAAGACTCTTTAGAGTCCCTTGGACTGCAAGGAGATCCAACCAGTCCATTCTGAAGGAGATCAGTCCTGGGATTTCTTTGGAAGGAATGATGCTGAAGCTGAAACTCCAGTACTTTGGCCACCTCACGCGAAGAGTTGACTCACTGGAAAAGACTCTGATGCTGGGAGGGATTGGGGGCAGGAGGAGAAAGAGACAACAGAGGATGAGATGGCTGGATGGCATTGCTGACTCGATGGACATGAGTCTGAATGAACTCTGGGAGTTAGTGATAGACAGGGAGGCCTGGTGTGCTTCGATCCATGGGGTTGCAAAGAGTCAGACACGACTGAGCGACTGAACTGAACTGACTGACAGAAGGCAGTGATCAAAACCGCCCCCAAGAAAAATAAATGCAAAAAGGCAAGATGGTTGTCTGAGGAGGCCTTACAAATAGCTGAGAAAAGAAGAGAAGCAAAAGGCAAAGAGAAAAGGAGAGATATACCTATTTGAATGCAGAGTTCCAAAGAATAGCAAGGAGAGATAAGAAAGCCTTCCTAAGTGAACAAAGCAAAGAAATAGAGGAAAACACCAAAAAAGGAAAGGCTAGTGATTTCTTCAAGAAAAGTTAGAGATACCAAGGGAATGTTTCATGCAAAGATGGGCACAATAAAGGCCAGAAATGGTATGGACCTAACAGAAGGAGTAGATATTAAGAAAAGTTGGCAAGAATACACAGAAGAACTGTACAAAAAAGATCTTAATGATCTGGATAACCACAATGGTGTGATCACTCACCTAGAGCCAGACATCCTGGAGTGTGAAGTCAAGTGGGTCTTGGAAATATCACTACTGACAAAGCTAGTGGAGTGGATGGAACTCCAGTTGAGCTATTTCAAACCCTAAAAGATGATGCTGTGTAAGTGCTGCACTCAATATGCCAGCTAATTTGGAAACCTCAGCAGTGGCCACAGGACTGGAAAAGGTCAGTTTTCATTCCAACCCCAAAGAAGAGCAATGCCAAAGAATGTTCAAAGTACTGCACAATTGCACTCATTTTACATGCTAGCAAGGTGATGCTTAAAATCCTTCAAACTAGGCTTCAACAGTATATGAACTGAGAACTATCAGATATACAAATTTCTGGATTTAGAAAAGGCAGAGGAACCAGAGATCAAATTACCAACATTTGCTAGACCACAGAAAAAGCAAAAGAATTCCAAAAAAACATCTGCTTCACTGACTACACTAAAGCCTTTGACTGTGTGGATCACAAAAAATGGCTTAAAATTCTTAAAGAGATGGGAATACCAGACCACCTTACTTGCTTCCTGTGAAACCGGTATGCAGGTGAAGAAGTAACAATTAGAACTGGACATGGAACAACAGACTGGTTCAAAATTGGAAAGGAGTACGACTTGGAAAGGAGTACGACAAGGCTGTATATTGTCACCCTGCTTATTTAACTTCTATGCAGAATACATCATGCAAAATGATGGACTGGATGAAGCTCAAGGTGGAATCAAGACTGCTGGGAGAAATATCAATAATCTCAGACATGCAGATGACACCACACTAATGGCAGAAAGCAAAGAGGAACTAAAATGCATCTTGATGAAAGTAAAAGAGAAGAGTGAAAAAGCTGGCTTAAAATTCAACATTCAAAAAATTAAGACCATGACATCTGGTCCCATCACTTTCATGGCAAATAGATGGGGAAACAGTGAGACTTTATTTTCTTGGGCTCTAAAATCAATGCAGATGGTGATTGCAGCCATCAAATTAAAAGATGCTTACTCTTGGAAGAAAAGCTATGACAAACCTAGACAGCATATTAAAAAGCAGAGACATCACTTTACTGACAAAGGTCCATATAGTCAAACCTATGATTTTTCCAGTTGTCATGAATAGATGTGAGAGTTGGACCATAAAGAAGGCTGAGTGCCGAAGAATTGATGCTTTTGAACTGTGTTGCTGGAGAAGACTCTTGAGAGTCCCTTGGACAGCAGGGAGATCAAACCAGTCAATGCTAAAGGAAATCAGTCCTGAATATTCATTGGAGGAACTGATGCTGAAGCTGAAGCTCCAAAACAATGGCCATCTGATGCGAAGAGGTGACTCACTGGAAAATACCCTGATGCTTGGAAAGGTTGAAGGCAGGAGGAGAAGGGGACAACAGAGGTTGGATGGCATGATGACTCAAGGGACATGAGTTTGAGCAAACTCCAGGAGATGGTGAAGGACAGGGAAACCTGTTGTGCTGCAGCCCATGGAGTCGCAAAGTCGCTCTGATGAGACTGATGAGACTGAGCAACTGAACAACAACAACAACAACAATGGCAGGTCCTAAAAAAAAACCCCTAAAAACAGACCTGCCACCTGATCCAGCAATTCTCCTCCTCTGAATATATCTGGATAAAATGAAAACTCGAATTCAAAAAGATTCATGTACCCCAGCATTCAAAGCAGCACTATTTATAATAGCCAAGACACAGAAGCAACCCAAGTGCCCATTCACATATGAATGGATTAAGAAGATGTGAGAGATATATATATACACACACACATACACAAACACACACACAGTGAGATACACAAGAGAGAGGTTTCTTTATAGATGCTAAATCAGAAAGATAAATGCAGCAATATAAGGTTTCATCTGCTTTACCTTGCCAGAAAGAAATGTTTATTTTTATCAGTATTTAGTATGTTCTGAATATAAGGTAATTGGTATATATAGGATTCAATAGGATATATAGGTTATAAGATGTCAACCATATTACACTTTGAGTTTCAGAATCCTAGGCATCCCTTTTACTGGAGATGCAGCCCACCCACTTATTCATTCTTATTCTTATTCTGCTTAGATAAGCAGCCAGCAAGAAAATATTCTCTTTCAGGGCTCCCTACATACTACAGGTCTCTCATGCATTTCTTATGGATATCCCTTCCTCTCCCTCCACCTCATCCACCTCAAATCTATCTTTGGAAGGAGACTGAGGAAGGATTAGGGACACCTTTTCTTGCAGTTCCTGTGAATACTTTACCATTAATTTAAACTCCACAGCTGTCAATTGTTCAGTGATAGATAGTAGTTTCCTGTCTAACTTCACTTTTTCATATAATTATGCTGTATTTCTTTGCAGGGGTAGCACAGTGATCATCTTTCATCCACTGCCTTGAGCGATGGAAGACTGGGAATTCAAAATCTCATGTATAAATTCTAAAGATGTATTCTATTACATAGACCTAGGGGTTGGAGCAAGGAAATCTTTACTCAGAAAAATAGGGGCAGAAGGCACTACAAAGGCATTCATAAAGTCCACATGGGAACATAAACTGTGAAGAGAGCCAGAAGGATCTCTCCTAAATCTGCTAAAATCCAATGAGACCAAAGTTGAATATTAAATATAGGGTATGGGTCCAGGAGATAAAACCAGGTGATGAACAAGGCAAGAGCAACAGGTACAAAAGTTTGGTGACTGCCTTTATGAAAGTGATTAGAGTATACCTGGGATAATATTTTCAGAGTTTCTGAGATCTAATGAAGTTGCAGGTGACCTCCATGAGCATGAAGTGATTTTCTTGTAGTATTAAGTCAAAATTGTAGAAAAAATGAGGACATAGTTTACGCTAGCTCTAATATGCAACCCTTAGATTCAGTCTGCTCTAGTTTCCTGGAAAGTTATTACTGTTGGTGGCTGGATATTCTGTTTAATGGATACATTATAGCCAACTTACCCATTCTCTTACTGTTGAAAATTTATGTCATTTCCATTGTCCACTAATATTATACTATGATTAAGCTCTTCATAATCCATGTATGTTTGTATTAAAATTATACTATATCCTTAGAATATATAGTTGCAGAACTTTGAGAAAAATGTAATCTTTTCATATCAGTATCTTAGAAATACAATTCTGATAAAATGAAAAAAGAATTGCAAATAGGTAAACAAAATAGGAAACTATTAACAATAACCTAAGTAAAAATAATAATTACTGAACTAAAGAATTAGCAGGGATAATGAATATTAAAGAGAGAAGTACAAGAACTGATGTCTCTGCAGATGTGGTAGAGAGAGAGAGGAGGAATTCAGGTAATTCCTTGGTTTCTAGGAGGTGAATGTATTGAGTTTAAGATGCCTAAGAAATATCTTGAGGAGGATTTCAAGTGGCTGGTTGGGATGCACAGCTATAGAGCACAGGATATTTACAAAGTGAAAAACACAGCTGTTATTTGCCTGAATATACATAAAACTTGAAACTGTAATTGCATAGGTATGACTGCCCAGGAACATCTTGCAAAGAAAGCAGTTCAAGAAAGGCCATATTCTTGGGATACAAAAAATAATATGAGAGGGCAGAGAAAGAAGACCCTTCTTCCTTCAAAATAGAGGTCGGTGATACAGAAGAACCAAAATATGGTGTAATTACAGAAACCAAGTGTGAGAGCTTCAAAAATTGAATAAAACAGGAAATGTGCTATAGACAAGTGCAATAAGATAACAACTAGAAAATAACTGGTGTTAAACTTTCTTCTGGCTTCTAGTTTTCTTTAACAGTTTCTGTTCCCAAATTGGGTAGAATTATTCTCAGTGAATTATTAAAAAGTAAAATGCATACTTATAAGTGATGATTATCCTATGCCTTAAATTCACAAAATAATATATAACAGACTTATTTCTGCTATAAGCATTTGACTATTTTGTTTTTATATGTTTATACCATACAATACACACTTGTTTAAGAATTTATGTATAAATTTACTCCTTTTTTTTTTTTTTTTACTAGGAAGCATCTTGGGTCTGTACCCACTACAGTATTTTGCCTATTGTGATTTCTTATCAAATATTTATTGGATTTATTTAATTAAATCTAAGACATAATTTGGAGCACCTAAAAGATAATCAACAGATGTTTACTGAATGAAAAAAATCAGTGAATTAATTAGCTTAACATTTTAATCCACAGAGACTGAATACTTCACTTTCCTCCTTTCAAAGACATAGTGCTGTACCATATAGCCGGGGAACACTGCTGAAGCTAGAAGCAAAGCGGCATGATTGAATGAAGTGATAAACGTTAACAATCACTCTGTGCTAGTCACTGGGACAAGCATGTTACAAACACCTCTCCATCTACTAGAATCTGCACCTTTATTCATTCTCTTCTTTCTCTCACATAGATGAGTATTTCCTATGCTTATCTAAGGCCATCTGCTCCCCTTACAGACAAAGCACCTATACATGCTACATACAGTTCTTCTCTTTCTATTCTTCCTCAAACTCAGACTCTGCCTCTACCACTCCACTAAAATTACTCTTTCCAAGATCAATAATGACTTCATTGTTGCTAAATGCAGTAATACAAAGTTTAATTCCATATTTTAAATCCATTTGATCCGAATTTAACTCTACATCCTCATGTTACTTGACTGACCTCAGCAGTATTGGACACTTGGCTTCCAATGCTACTTTGGTCTCCTGGTTTCTCTCCAGCACTACTGACTACTGCTTAACATCCTATGTTGATTCTTCCTCCAGTCTTAACTTCATAATGCTGGAGTACTTCAGGGCTCAGACCAGACTGCTTTTCTCTATTTACACTCTCTCCCTTGGTGACTTGTCTCATGGCTTTAAATATCATCTATAAAAGGACAACTCCTAAATTTATGTCTCTCCCTTGAACTCCAGACTCATATATCCAATTGCTTTCTCAACATCTACACTTGACTGTTGAATAAGCACCTCAAATTTATTGTGTCTAAAACTGAGCTTCTGCCTTTGCCCAGACACATTCTGCTTCACTGTACTCTTTCTAGCCATTCCAGCTAATGGCCTCTTTCTCATTACTTAAGCCAAAAACTTCTCAGTCATCATTTATCCTCCTTTTCCCTCTCATATTTCACATCTTTCACCAAGAAGTCCTTTGAGCTCTGTGTTAAAGATGTATCTGGACTTTGACCACTTCTCTCCACATTCACTTTTATAATCCTCTCTCATATGGATGAGTTTTCTAACTGTTCTCACTGCTTCTACCTTTGTTCCCCCATTGTTCATTCTCAACTTAATAGCCAATGTATACCTATTAAAATTTAGATGAGATCATGTCACCCTCCACACAAAAATCTCCAATGGTCTTTCATCTCATTCAAATTAAAGTGAAGAGCCTTACAAGGGCTAACATCACCCACATGATCTAGGCCTTGGCTAGCTCTCTAATTTCATCTCCTACCTTCCCTCCTATCCACTCCTTTCCAGCCACACCAGTTTCCTTGCCATTCCTGGAATATGCTTCGGGTTCCTTGACCTTAAGAGCATTGTAAAGGCTGGTTCCCATACCTGGCGCATTCTCCCTGCAGGTGTTTGTCTGGTTTAGCCCAGTGCATTTCCCAGACTCTGCTGAAACATTACTTTCTCCACCTTACAACTCACAGTCTCTCTCAACCTTCTCTGTGTCTCCACAGCACTTCTAGTGTACTGCAATCATTACTGTTCACTAGAAATGCAAGTTTCTTTAGGGCAGGGAGCTTTTTTGCTGTTGTTGTTCACCAACATATCTCCAGCACTAAGAGCAGTTACTGACATGTAGCAGGTATTCAATATTTGCTGAGTGAATAATCTTATTTAATTCTCACAATCATCTGAGATAGGTATTATCAATGTTTTTTATGTTACAAAGGAAGAATGTGAGGTTTAGATATACCATCTGGCCCACAGTCAAAGCGCTGTTAAGTGGTAGAGTTGAAATTCAAATTTATTAATATGCTGAATAGAACATTAAAAATTACTATTAAGAGTTTGAACTTCAATAAATCATAAACCTTGATTACAATAGGTAGATTTTTATTATATTACCTAAATAAAATATGGTTATACACAATACCTGTGAATAATGATGATTTCTTCCAAAGGGTAGGGAGGTTCCAAAAACTGATTTCAATGACTTGGCATAGGTATGACCTACTTGCTTTCTTTCTATTACAAGTTGATGAAATCATCTTAGTAAATCATGCATACCTCTCAGAATACTGCCTGATTAAGAGGTATATTCAATAGAGAAATCTTCCTTTTTGAACCTGAAGATGGAGAGGGGGTGCCACCTATTAGAAGTAATTGTGGTAGACTAATATAGCTCTAAATTCCCTTTTAATTAGAAACAAATGCTTAATGTGAGCTCTATTCTTTTAGTGAAATACTATTCCTCTGACTGTCAGATAGTCAGATATTTGAGTCAATGAAAGGGGAAAACTGGGCAGAAAGAGTGAAGGATCTCAAACTTTTAAAGAGATTTTTTTGGAAATGTATGACTTTATACCAAGACAGCATAGGTCAAACTAAGGTCAGAGGTAGGAAAGTGCAGTGTTGTTCACAGGATGAAGAAAAATGTAATACAAAGTGGGATGTAAAGAATAGTTGAAGGAACACAGGAGGTTATGGCAGTGATGCTAAATCACTCCCTCAGCACTAGGAAGCCTTGAGGGTTTCTAAAGATGTGATGTATGTGCAGTTGCATGTGTGGGTGTATGTGTGTGTTGATGATGATGATTGGAGTTGTACAAAATCAAAGGAGAGGAAAAGAAGTTAGCAGGTAAAATTTTTCAGACCCCAAAATGACCTTATTTATTTACTTGTTTATACTGTGCCTTATTTACTTGTTAATACTGTGCCTTAGTTCAAAAGAGGGAGAAGGCAATGGCACCCCACTCCAGTACTCTTGCCTGGAAAATCCCATGGACGGAGGAGCCTGGTAGGCTGCAGTCCATGGGGTCGCTAAGAGTCGGACACGACTGAGCAACTTCACTTTCACTTTTCACTTTCATGCATTGGAGGAGGAAATGGCAACCCACTCCAGTGTTCTTGCCTGGAGAATCCCAGGGATGGGGGGGCCTGGTGGGCTGCCGTCTATGGGGTTGCACAGAGTCAGATATGACTGAAGTGACTTAGCAGCAGTAGTTCAAAAGAAGAATTTAATAGATAGCTGTTCAATAGGCTGAGGAAGGCAGATGCTGTATTCTCTTTTCTGTAAGAGAGATGTTACAGAAAAATGAAACATAACCACTTGAAGGAAATGGGAGCAGGAAGCAAGTAATCTAAAACACAAGCCAATGCACTAGAAAGAAATTCAGCTAGAACCAGTTTAGGTAAATCAAGCACACGCATACAAGTACATTCACGTGGACACCACACCACACCACACTTCATTGCTAGAATGAAAGGCTTGACATTATCATAAGTTGTCACAGTATGTACTGACTGTCCTGGTCCACAGACTTCAATACACTTGATGGTCACAGTCTGTATCTGTCATTGTCCATGCAGAATGTCCTGTGCTGGGCTGTTATAGTATGCAGTGTCTGCAGTGGAGCATTCAAGCTGATAAACCATGTACAGTCACAGTGTATATGGACTCTTAGAATAAAAGCAGGCTGACATTTTCTGGCTGTCAAGCTGCATACCGCTCTGCTAAAGATGTTATGACATTACCTGAGCAGTCATGATACATATAGACTGACATAAAATGTCTGCCCCCTCCTCATGTAAAATGGCTGCAGTTTCTTGCAAGGCTGTCATGGTATAAACTGAGCTTTCAAGGCAGAAGGGTGTCACAGTGCATGCTGGCTGATATCCTGAACTATCATGGTTTATGTTGGCTGTCATGATACATACATCCAGACATACTCTAGGCTGTAAAAGCAAATACAAGAGTGTCACATGGTGTGAGGCTGGGAGGCACACACGTCCTTCACAGCGTAAAATGGTCTTAATGTACATACAAGCTAACATATGCTGTGCTGTCATATAAATACTTGGTCGTCATGGTGAATGCAGACTGATAATATGGGACTGTCACAGTGTGTTATGGACTGGAATCGTGCACACACATGGACATGCTTTGGCTGATATGGCATATATGGGGCCATTACGGTATAGGCAGGCAAACATACAGCAGTACTTTAGTGTCAACTGAAATGTCACAGTATCCGCACGCTGACACGCACTAGACCATCATGGTGACAAAAAAGGTAGCCAAACGAGTTTCCTATTTTATGGTCTAGTGATGTATACATCACTTTTAGATACTACATTAAACAACCATATGGTGCTAATAATAATTACATTCAGTTCAAACTGAGTTATAAGGAGCATACTTAAGCTAATAACTCTCTCCACTCCAAAGGAAGAATCCATATAGCTGAGCAATCATATTATTTCCCCAAATATATATGAGGGAATATCTTTGGCTATTTCATTTTTCCTTCAGTTACTTGACTTTATCCAGGCAGATGGCAATAAAAATACTGTGTTTTCCTTGACAGATAATTTGTTTTCCTACACAGAGTATACTATGCTTATATCAATACACTGCAATATTTATTTTTCACTTAAGGCTAAATATATTTATAAACTTTAATGATATTAGCAATTTTCAAATGTTTTCATTATCAAAATAAGATAATATTTTTATATATGTAAATTTTAAAAGCTGAATATTTGTGATAAAATGCATAATGTAACATCATTTAGTTTACATAATAAATAGTAATTTTCATGAGGACCAATATACTGCAATGGGATAAAAAACACAAATTATAATATCGTATCTACTAAGGGCCTGACAACCTGCCATCAGGTTTCTATCCACAAGAACACAGGATGTGCTGAAATGTGCCTGAGGCATTTACATCTGTTGACCTTAAACAAACAGACTGTCAGTTATTTCTCCAGCAAAAATGGGTTTACTCAGGATCAGGAAAGAATTGTAACTTGAGGTCTGTAACCACAGTGAGCTGCACCAAACCCCACTCAACAAGAAGAGGAGAACTTCTTTATGAGGGAAAAGGAAGCTGGGAGGCCTAAAGTAAACAGAGCCACTGGAGGAATTGAGAGTTCAAAGTATAGCGGCTTTCCATTGGCTGAGTTATGACAGTCTCTTGGCTGAGCTGTGGACAGGCAAGAAGTGCAAGTCTTTCTTTTTCCTATTGGGCTCTGCTGTGGTTGCAGGTCATGAGAGCTCCCTCTCCTGGCCTCAATTTTATTTGGAGGTTTCTCTTCATTAATTTTTACATACCTCTCTTTAGATGGTTAAAATACAGGTTCTAAAAATAAGCATATCCTAAGTCGAGAAACGGTCCAGTGAACAGTAGTGAAGAGGAGGAGGGCGTGCTGAGTTGACCACTGTCCTGGTGAGCCATTTAAGAAAGGACGTTGCTCACAGCTGTGGAGGTGACACACTGCAGGAAAACATATTTGGGACTAAAAATGAAGCTTTGTAGTTGATTTTAAGGTGACAGAAAATCCCACAAACTATTTTATTCTTTCTGGGTATATATCTTCTATCTTGAAACAATCTCAAATTTATAAAAAGGTACAGGATGAATACTTTGAGAGTGAACTGCTGACTTGATACCCCATTCCTCCCTGAATACTTTAGTATGTTTCCTACAAGCATGGACATTGTCTTAATAATCATAATATGAACATCAAAATCAGGAAACAAAAGACTCAGATCCCATTTGAGTTCTCCCAACTGTCTCAACAGCAAAAGGATCCAGTTCAGAATTTGGTGTTACATTTAGGTATTAGGATTAATGTGCTGTATTTTGTGACATCTGAAAAATAGAGGCCACCAGTCTCCATCCTGAAGCTATCTAGCTCACTCAACCCCTCTGGCAAGGAATCATCTCATTGGCATACAAAAGACACTCTTCTCACTCAAGAGATTTCAAGGGTTTTAAGAACCTGTGCCAGGAATCCAGGACAAAGGCTATATAAATATTTCATTATACTACAGTGGAGTAGTATTACTACTTCATCTTGACAGAGACAACCGTGACTACAGTTCACTTTCCTTTGCTGAGAACTTCTCACATGCTCACATCTAACGGCAATGGAAGCTGGGCAGCAAACAGTAGGTGTGTGTGCAGGTCAAGTCTGTCACTGTGCTGTGACACAATCTTTCTCAATTACGGTTGTCTCAGTATACTAGTTGTTCCAATCCTTGCTTTCTGACCCCTGACAAAACTGAAGGACCAGACAGGGATTACAAACTGTGACACAAATGGTCTCTAGCTCAGTCTATAGTGGCATAATTAGAAGTATCCAGGTGACCAAAGAGAAAACTCAAGGAGAATGACTGCATGTTTCCTTGAGGAAATAGAAGAATCCATAAATTGACCCCTAGGCCTGCTGTGTATCAGTTCTGCGAGCTTTGGAGGACAGAGAATATTCTCTGCAATTTCAGGAAACAACTAATGTTGCCTGACATTTAAGACATCAATCATATCAAAGGGATAATTTCAAAGACCCCAGACTCTTACATTTTCCCATACACTGCAAAGTACTAAAATCATTAACTTGAGATGTCTGTGTTTTTTGTGATTATCAGTATCCTTTGATGTTTGACTAAATGTTTTGTTTTCTCCAACAACAACTCCTATATATCCTGACTCCTCCCTTACCAATTTGGAACTATTCCCTGGAGCTATCCAAGATGTTTCTCAGGATACAGTCCTTGGTAAGGTCCCTGAATAAAATATAACTCTCAGCTTTTAGGCTGTGCATTACTTTTTCAGTCACCAATCTGCACTGCCTCTACTTGAAGGATGCCTTCTAGAGTTGTGGCGTACATAACCATACAGCTAGAGATGTCAGCCCTCTTCCCTCATTCCAGATAATTAGCAGAAAGGAAATAACATGAGACATATGGATAAAAACTTCAAAAAGAAAAACTTGAAATCTGAACATCTACATTCTTAGGCAAATTAATGAGGATATCTTTTTTTGAATTGAAACATCAATGGAGAGATTAAATGATCAATAAGATTAAAAACAAAAAAACCAATGAAGAGGAGTGGGGTCATGCCACAGGAGGTTGTTTTGGCTAGCTGATTCTACATTTTATTTGAAAGCATAAATCTGTAGTAACCATTGAGAATCTGTCTTAAAGAAGAAAAATAAAAGTTGGTTTGAGCAGAAGGCATAAAAATTGCCATAAAACTAATAATGTTAAACAATATGGTACCAGTGTAGGAATGAAACAATAGGTCAATCAGAACAGAAAAGAAAACCCAGAAACACATCCAAGTACAAATATTTTCATACTAAAATAGATGAGAAAATGACTGATTATTAGAAAGTTGGTGTTTGGATATTTGGTTTTCCATTTGGGAGTAGATGAAGGTAAATCTCTATAACACACAAAAAATAATTTCCACATGGCTTGATAATCTAAAAGAAGAACATTCAATTATGTAAAAACTGGAAGAAACCAAACAGCTGTTATCTTGTTATCTTAGAGAAAGGATGACATAAAACCTAGAAGTCACGAAGAAGGTTAACTGATTTCACTTAAAAACTAAAACTCAACTGTTTAAGAAATCACATACAAAATTATAGGACAAATAGTGATAATAACAATAAGTAGCATTTTTGAATGACAGATAATGGCTAGGTGTTTACATTTTTACATGCAACACTTAATTCTTATAATCATCCCATTATGAGGAAAATTATTTCCAATACTTTCCAGCTGTGAAAACTGAGATGCTGGGAGGGTAGTAAATGATTTCACTAAGATTATCCAAGTGTCACTAAGTAATAAATCTTCGATTTAAAACAAATTCTGATTCCAAAACCTATTTGCTTAACAAGTATACTACACTGCTCCCTTAATACAAAAAAGGAAAAATATTTGCATCATAAAATCTTCAATGCAGTACAATCTGTAATGCCAACAGAACTCTTATGTATCATTTAGAAAGATAAAAACCAATTCAATGGAAAAAATGGATTAAACAGAAAAACCATAAAAGACTATATATGACTAATACATATTTTAAAAAGTCAACCTAGCAAATTACCAAAAAAATGCAAGCGAAATAAAAAATGAAAACCAGACAGGCCTTAAAAATACATCTTACTTAATAATGGTGTGGAGAATTAAGCATTCTTATTTGCTACTAGCAGGAATACATACTGGTATGTATTTGGGGCCTTCCCTCGTGGCTCAGCAGTCAAGAATCCACCCGCAATGCAGGAGATACATGTTCAATCCCTGGGTATTCTCCAGCACCACAATTCAAAAGCATCAATTCTTTGGCACTCAGTCTTCTTTACAGCTCTCACATCTGTACATGACTACTGGGTTCAGAAACATACAGTCCACCAAAACTGAATCAAGAAGAAATACCTGGGCTTCCCCGGTGGCTCAGAGGTCAAGAATCTGCCTGCCAATGCAGGAGACACAGGTTCAATCCCTGGTCTGGGAATATCTCACATGCCACTGAGCAATGAAGCCTGTGCACCACAACTATTGAACCTGTGCTCTAGAGCCCATGAATCGCAACTACTGAAATCCATATGCTGCAACCACTGAAGTCCCTGCGCTCTAGAGACTGTGCTCACAAGAGAAGCCTGCACACCGTAACTAGACAGCAGCCCACACTGGCTGCAACTAAGCCCCAGCACTGCCAAAAATAAAGAAAGATGCATTTTTAATAAAAAAGAAGAAACAGGTAATTTGAAGAGATGGATCCCTAGAAGTGAAATAGAATGGATTACAAAAAAAGCTCCTTACAAACAAGAGTTCAGGACCAGATGGCTTCACACATAAATACTAACAAACATACAAGAACTTATACTACTTTCTCAAACTCTTCCAAAAGACTGAATGGGAGGGAACACTCCCAAAGTCATCCTATGAAGTCCCCATCCCCCTGATACCAAAACCAGACAAAGACACTACCAGAAAAGAAAATTAAAGGCCAATATCTTTGATGAATATATATGCAAAAATTTTCAACAAAATAATAGTAAATCAAATCCAACAACATATCAAAAAGATGATATACCACAATCAAGTTGGATTCATTCCAGGGTCACAAGGATGGTTCAACACACACAAAGCAATCAATATGATACACATCAACAAAATAAAAGACAAAAACTACATGATCATCATAATAGATGCAAAAAAAAGAACCTGATAAAATTTAACATCAATCAAGATAAAAATTCTTGCCAAGTGGGTACAGAGGGATGAATTACGACATACTAAATGTTATTTATGACAAATCCACAGCCAATGTAATACTCAATGGTAAAAAACTGAAATCCTTTCAACTAAAATCTGGAACAAGACAAGGATGCCAACTCTCAACACTTCTCTTCAACATAGTACTGGAAGTCTTAGCCACAGCAATCAAAGAAGAAAAAGAAATAAGAGTTATCCAAATTGGAAGGGAAGAGGTAAAATTGTCATACGCAGATGGCACGACACCATCTATACAAAAACCTAAAGACTTCACACAAACACTTCTAGAACTGATAGATGAATTCAGCAAGATAGCAGGATACAAGATTTATGTACAGAAATCAGTTGCATTTCTTTACACTAACAACGAAATATCAGAAAGGGAATACAAAAAAATACTTTTTAAAATCACATTAAAAAAACACTTAAGAATAAACCTGACCAAGAAGGTCAAAGACCTTATATGCTGAGAACTGTAGAATATTAATAAAGAAAACTGAAGATGATTCAAAGAAATAGAAAGATATCTCTTGCTCTTGGATTGGAAGAATTAATATTGTTAAAATAGCCATACTATCCAAAGCAATCTACAGATGTAATGAAATCCCTATCTAATTATCCATGACATTTTTCACAGAACTAGAACAAATAATCCTAAAATTTATGTGAAACCATAGAATTGCCAAAGCAATCTTGGGGAAAAAGAACAAAGTGGGAGACATACTTCAGACAGTACTATAAAGCTACAGTAATCAAAATACTCTCGTATTGACACAAAAACAGAGATAGTGATCAATGGAACAGACAGAGAACCCAGAAATAAACCCACACACCTATGGTCAATTAATCTTTGACAGAGGTAAGAATATACAGTGGAAAAAAGTCTCTTCAGCAAATGGTGTTGGGAAAGTTGTATCATCACATGTAACGAAGTTAGAACACATCCTCACTCCATGCTGCTGCTGCTAAGTCGCTTCAGTCGTGTCCAACTCTGTGCAACCCCATAGACGGCAGCCCACTAGGCTCCCCCATCCCTGGGATTCTCCAGGCAACAGCACTGGAGTGGGCTGCCATTTCCTTCTCCAATGCATGAAAGTGAAAAGTGAAAGTAAAGTCGCTCAGTCGTGTCCAACTCTCAGCGACCCCATGGACTGCAGCCTACCAGGCTCCTCCGTCCATGGGATTTTCCAGGCAAGAGTACTGGAGTTCGGGGTGCCATTGCCTTCTCCTCCTCACTCCATATACAGAAATAAACTAAAAAATGGCTTAAAGACTTAAATATAAGGCACGATACCATAAAATGCCTAGAAGAGAACACAGGCAAAAACATTCTCTAACATAAATTGTACCAATGTTTTCTTAGGTCAGTCACCTAAGACAATAGAAACACAAGCAAAAATAAACAAGTGGAACCTAATCAAACTTGTACATTTTTGTGCAACAAAGGAAACCATAAACAAAATGAAAAGGCAACCTATGGACTGGGAGACAATATTTGCAAATGATTGAACCAACAGAGCTTAAACTCCAAAACATACAAACAGATCATACAAACCCCAAACAACCCAATTGAAAAATGGGCAGAAGACCTAAGTAGACATTTCTCCAAAGACATGTAGACAGTCAAAAGACACATGAAAAAGATGCTCAACATTGCTCACTACTAGAGAAATGTAAATCAAAACTACAATGAGGTACCATTTCACACTGGTCAGAATGGCCATCATTAAAAAGTCTACAAATACCAAATGCTGGAGAGGGTGTGGAGAAAAGGAAGCCCTCAACACTGTTGGTAGGAATAAAAGTTGGGGTAGTCACTGTGGAAAACACTATGGAGGTTCCTCAAAAAACTAAAAATAGAGCTACCATATGATTCTGAAATCTCACTCCTGGACATACATCCAGAGAAAACTATAATTTGGAAAGATACATGCACCTAAAAATTCATTGCAACACTGTTCACAATAGCCAAGCCATGGAAAAAAAAAACAAAATGTCCACTGACAAATCAATGTATAAAGAAGATAAGGTACATATCAACCCTCAGAATGGGAGAAAATAATAGCAAATGAAACAACAGACAAACGATTAATTTCAAAAATATACAAGCAGCTCATACAACTCAATATCAGAAAAACAAGCAACCCAATCAAAAAGTGGGGAAAAGACCTAAACAGATATTTCTCCAAAGAATTCGTACAGATGGCTAACAAACACACGAGAAGATGTTCAACACTGCTCATCCTTAGAGAAATGCAAATCAAAACTATGAGATATCACCTCACACCAGTCAGAATGGCTATCATCAAAAAGTCTACAAACAATAAATGCTGGAGAGGGTGTGGAGTAAAGGGAAACCTCATGCACTGTTGGTGGGAATGTAAACTGATACAGCCACTATGGAAGATGGTATGGAGATTCCTTAAAAAACTAAGAATAAAACCACCATATGACCCACCGATCCCACTCTGAGGCATATAGCCTGAGGAAACCAAAATTGAAAAAGACACATGTACCCCAATGTTCACTGCAGCGCTATTTACAATAGCTAGAACATGGAAACAACCTAGATGTCCACTGACAGATGAATGGATAAAGAAGTTGTGGTACATATACACAATGGAATATTACTCAGCCATAAAAGGAACACATTTGAGTCAGTTCTAATAAGGTAAATGAACTTAGAGCCTATTATACAGAGTGAAGTCAAAAAGAGAAAGATAAATATCTTTCCGTATACATACTAATGTATATATATGGAATCTAGAAAGATGATACCAATGAATTTATTTGCAAGGCAGCAATGGAGAAACAGACATAGAGAACTGACTTATGGACATGCAGAGAGGGGAGGAAAGGCTGAGATGTATGGAGAGAGTAACATGGAAACTTACATATGTAAAATAGATAGCCAATAGGAATTTGCTATATGTCTCAGGGAACTCAAACAAGGGCTCTGTATCAACCTAGAGGGGTGGGATGGGGAGGGAGATGGGAGGGAGGCTCAAGAGGCAGGGGACATATGTACACCTATGGCTGATTCATGTTGATGTCTGACAGAAAACAACAAAATTCTATAAAGCAATTACCCTTCAATTAAAAAATAAATAAAGAAGACACAGTACATAAATATAATGGAATACTACTCAGTCATAAAAAAGAATGAAATAATGTCATTTACAGCAACATGGATGGACCCACAGATGGTCATACTAAGTCAAGTAAGGCAGAAAAAGACAAGTAGCAGAATCTAAAATATGACACAATTGAACTTATCTATGAAATGGAAACAGACTCACAGACATAGAGAACAGACTTGTGGTTGCCAAAGGAGGGTGTGGGCTAGGGATGGATTTGGAGATTAGTATTAGTAGATGCAAACTATTATGTACAGAATGGATAAACAAAAAGGTCCTACTGTACAGGGAACTCTATACAATATCCTGTGAAAAACCATAATGGAAAATAATATGAAAATGAATATATATATAACTGAATCACTTTGCTGTAGAGCAAAAATTAACACAACACTGAAAATAAACTATACGTCAAAATTTTTAAAATACAGAGTATTCAACTAATCATTTCTGTTAGAAGTCAGTACAATTCATAGTAGTGACTGGAAAAGGGGCCCCGGGGGTCTTCTGGGATGCTGGTAATATCCTGGGGTTTTGTTGTTGCTATCGTTTTATCTTGGAACTGGTTATCCAGGTGTATGCAGTTTGTGAAAATTGAGATATACAATTGTGATTATGTGCACATTGTGTATGCAAACAATATTTCTATCAGATGTTTTTAAAAGTAGAAAATATATATTTCTAAATACCACTATATCTCTATATCCATCCCTACTAGCATAAGGATAGATACAGATTTTAAGATTTTAAAGTTAGGACTACGTTTAAGTCTGCTTATCCTGGGGACGGGTGTTATGGAGTTTGTGAGAGAAGAAAAGCACCTTCACCTCTTACTTTTTACATGTATGTAGCACTGGATTTTTTAAAACATGAAACATGCATCATCTTAAATTATTTTTTCTAGGAAGAAAGTGAACATTCTTTCAAGCTTCTCTATTAATAAGTAAGCACACAAATCTACTATAATTTTACATAGCATGTGTTCTGAAACCTTCATTTTGGGGGGGGAACCTTTTTTTTCTTGCCCCACACTGCTGGGCTTGTGGGATCTTAGTTTGCCAACCAGGGATTGAACCTTGGGCCACAGCAGTGAAAATGCTGAGTCCTAAGCACTGGACCACCAGGAAATTCGCTGGAAACCTTCATTTTTAAGTGAATCAGGTTTTTTTGATGTTGAATTGTGAGTTAATTGTATATTTTGGTTATTAACCTTTTATCAGGTATGTTGTTTACAAATATCTTATTCCACTCAGTAAGGTGGCCTATTTGTTTCATTGAGACCTTCATTTTTCATTCTAAAAGATCTTTCCACTTAATAGAGTCCACTTTTAGGAGATATATAAAATTCCTATGTCATAATTTACTTGACCAGTCCATTACTAATGGACATTGTCTCATATGTTTAATATTGTCAATAAAGTATTCATGTGCATTAACCTCCTTAGGATAAATTCCCAGAAGTATGTTACCAGAAAAATTGCTTTACATTTCCATATACATTGCTGCACTCCTTTCCTAAGATGATATGACCATTTTACACTCTCCACAATATTGCGGAAGAAGACTTAGTGCCCCTCACAATTGCAAATCTGAATTTGTCAATAATTTTAATCTTTGCCAGTTTGATGAGGGGAGAAGACTATTCACCTTTTATGAACATTTCCTTGATTCATTAAAAAGCTGAACATTTTTCATACATTTTTTCTGTTTTTCTGGTAACTTAAAGAGTATTTTGCCCATTTTTCCATTAAAACATTAAATATTTTTGTTATTGATTTTTAAGAGCTCTCTATCTAAGATATTGATTCTGTCTTAACATTTTGCAAATAATTTTCAATTTGCTTTCTATCTTTCAGCCTTTTATGGTGTTTATTTTTACACAGAAGTCTCTTTTTTTAAGTAGTCAAGTTTACCAATCCTATTTTGTTTTCCAATGCTGAGACAAGCTTAGAAAGGTCTTTCCTGACCCAAGATTATAAAAGTATTCACCAATGGTTTAGTATTTATGGTTTCAGCAAGAATTCATTTTGTTGTAGTAAGTGAGGGAAGAATACAGATTTTTTAATAGCTAGCTAATTTTTGTCATTTCACTTACTAATCTTTGTTCTCCCTACTAATTAAAAAAGTTACTTTATCAAACACAAACTCCCCATATACATTTAGTTCTAACATTAGAATTGCATTCTTTCCATTGCTCTTTCTGTTTTTGTACCAGTAGTGTGTATTTTTAATTGCCTTAACTTTTTTTTTTCACAAAATGTAAAGAAGATACGAGTGCTTTATATTAGTTGGCATACAATGATTCATAACATTAAAACCATATACAAGGACTTATTTATATATTTTGTTTGTTTAATTTATTTAATTGGAGGCTAATTACTTTACAATATTGTAGTGGTTTTTGCCATACATTTACATGAATCAACCATGGGCTTACATGTGTTCCCCATCCTGAACCCCCCTCCCCTCTCCCTCCCCATACCATCCCTCTGGGTCATCCCAGTGCACCAGCCCTGAGCACCCTGTCTCATGCATCAAACCTGGACTGGCGATTCGTTTCACATATGATAATATACATGTTTCAATGCCATTCTCCCAAATCATCCCACCCTCGCTTCTCCTACAGAGTCCAAAAGACTGTTCTATACATCTGTGTCTCTTTTGCTGTCTCACATACAGAGTTATCGTTACCATCTTTCTAAATTCCATATATATGCGTTAGTATACTGTATTGGTGTTTTTCTTTCTGGCTTACTTCATTCTGCATAATAGGCTCCAGTTTCATCTACCTCATTAGAACTGATTCAAATGTATTCTTTTTAATGGCTGAGTAATATTCCATTGTGTATATGCACCACAGCTTTCTTATCCATTTGTCTGCTAATGGACATCTAGGTTGCTTCCATGTCCTGGCTATTGTAAACAGTGCTGCAATGAATATTGGGATACACGTGTCTCTTTCAATTCTGGTTTCCTCAGTGTGGATGCCCAGCAGTGGGATTGCTGGATCATAAGGCAGTTCTATTTCCAGTTTTTTAAGGAATCTCCACACTGTTCTCCATAGTGGCTGTACTTGTTTGCATTCCCACCAACAGGGTAAGAGGGTTCCCTTTTCTCCACATTGTTTGTAGATTTTTGGATCGCAGCCATTCTGACCAGCATGAGATGGTACCTCATTGTGGTTTTGATTTGCATTTCTCTGATTATGAGTGATGTTGAGCATGTTTTTATGTGTTTGTTAGCCACCTGTATGTCTTCTTTGGAGAAATGTCTGTTTAGTTCTTTGGCCCATTTTTTGATTGGGTCGTTTATTTTCTGGAATTGAGCTGCAGGAGTTGCTTGTATATTTTTGAGATTCTTTGTCAGTTGCTTCATTTGCTATTATTTTCTCCCATTCTGAAGGCTGTCTTTTCACTTTGCTTATAGTTTCCTTCATTGTGCAAAAGCTTTTAAGTTTAACTGGGTCCCATTTGTTTATTTTTGCTTTTATTTCCATTACTCTGGGAGATGGGTCATACAGCATCTTGCTGAGATTTATGTCGGAGAGTGTTTTGCCTATGTTCTCCTCTAGGAGTTTTACAGTTTTTGTCTTACGTTTAGATCTTTAAGCCACTTTGAGTTTATTTTTGTGTATGGTGTTAGAAAGTGTTCGTTTCATTCTTTTACAAGTGGTTGACCAGTTTTCCCAGCACCACTTGTTAAAGAGATTGTCTTTTTTCCATTGTATACTCTTGCCTCCCATGTCCATAGGTGCATGGATTTATCTCTGGGCTTTCTATTTTGTTCCACTGATCTATATTTCTGTCTTTGTGCCAGTACCATACTGTCTTGATGACTGTAGCTTTGTAGTACAGCCTGAAGTGATAATTGCCTTAACTTTAAAACACATTTTAATATCTGCTAAAGCAAGCTGCTCTCATTACTTTTTCAGAAATTTTTTAGTATGTAATTGTTTTGTAATGCTGAAAAAGATTTTATTGGAATTTTTACTGGAATTGCATTGAATATGTGTATGTCAGATACTGACCTCTTCCTTTACATACATTCTGTCTTTCTATTGTAAAGCAATATAAGCCTATTTATTTATGGTCTTTGCTAACACTTTATAATTTTATAAATTTTATATTTCTCACTCCACCCTGGAGAAGTCATAAATATTACCTAAGGATCAAGAAAGGAGAAAGGAGAGGGCAAAGAGGAAATCCTTCCTTTCCTGATTACTGCTAATCAGGGTACTATGTCTAAAGCAAAGCTCAAGTTGGAAATGGGAAAAAAAAAAATCACATTTAATTGGAGTTCAGAGTTTTATAGTATAGAGAACTGGCATTTTAAATACCAAGAATAAGTAGAGATTCATTTTATTTTCTGATAGTGACCAAACACTAGGGGTACTCACTGAAATTTCATCAAGGGATGTGAAAGAACAAGTTGAAATGCAGATTTCAAGTGGTGATATAAAAGGGTTGATTTCTATTTTTCTATTAAGTCCAGCTCATTCAATAAAATTTAAATTTGCCTATGCTGTGGAGAATTTTTAACTTGAACACAGTAAAATATGTCAATAATATTTATTAAAGGTGTATTTGTGTCATGTGTTAAATTTGTTCCTATCCCAGTGTCATATTCTGCTGTATTTTCTTCTCAAATTTTAAAGTTTTTAACATTTACATATTAATGCACCAAGAATTTACTTATTTTATGGATATTGTGAGGGAAAAAACCTCTCATTTTTTAATATGGGTAACCAAGTATCCCAGCTTCATTTATTCAGTCACCCATCACTTTCCCTATGATCATTGCCACTCTGAAAAAAATTAAGTTTCTGTATTGGGTCTATTTGTGGACTTTCTATTCTGACCCCTTGGACAACATCAAATGCCATCATGCCTTAGATGCCTCTAATTGTAAGTATCATAGAAAATCTTACACCAGATCTACATTACATATCATGATAATGGGACAATGGACAAATGCTGGTCACCTGAAACTTAAAGAATACATCATTCTGACAAAGATACCAAGTGTCAAAAATTAGTATCAACATGATGGAGAATGGAAATATATCCTGACATAACAAGCAAAGCTTTACTATAAAGGACAAATGTGTTTGAGCAAGTATCCAGATCCTATAATCTTGACTGTTCTCATTGGGCACCTCTTTTCTTTGGGGGTATGAAAAATTAATGAAAATTTAGGAAGGTATGAAAGTAATATTAATGAACTTCAACTTGAAGGCAATTATAGTAAGAAATGGGTATAATAATGAAGATAACGAAGAAATAATTTCAAAATCCTGGTTTCAACACTTTATACTCAGGTTTTCTGGTGATAATCTAATCAGTTTCATAATAATTCTACTGCATGTACATTTTGAGAGCTTTTTGAAATTTTAGAGCATCTGAGAGACTCATATATTCAGAGAGATTCTAATTAAAGGTTTAGAAGTATTTGATTAAGTTTGCAATCAACATTTAAATGTTTTGGGAAATTTAATCTGTTTAATGCCTATGTTTGATTTATCGGTTTATACACATGCTGTGTAAATATTCAGTGGGATGTTATAAATATTAAATGAATTCTAGATTCATATGATTAATAAATTAGAAAATAAACTAATTATAAATAATAGTGTTTATTCCTCTTTCTGCATAGACATCATTTGGAATAAAGTAACTTCACAATGATAAGTCGTATCTTTCCCCTCGTCTTCGTCTGCAAAATGGCTTTTTTATTTTTGACCCTTAATTAGCCTTGTAAGTTCTATAAAAGTGCTCTATATTAATTTCAATTGAAAGTTCACTGAATCAATAGATTAATTTGGAACGAATTTTCTTCTTTATGAGAACATAGAACATTTCTTCTGTTCCTGTTTTCAAAGGGAATTCCTCTAACATATTCTTAATTAAGATGATGGCTATTTGCATTCAGTGATGCTGAGAAATCTACTGTCTGTATTATTCTCATTCATCTGCATATGACCGAGATACCAGACCTTTATTAGACACAATTTGCAAATATTTTCTCCTACTCTTTGGTTTGTCTTCTCACTTTCTCACTGTGCCTCTGGAAACACGTAAGTTCTTTATTGTGATGAAATCCAGTCTATTTATTTTGTCTTTGGTTGCTTGTGCTTTAGGTGTCACATCTAAGAAAACATTGCCTAATCCAAGGTCAGAGATTATTGTTACATTCTATTCTAAGAGTTTTTATAGTTTGGTTCTTAAATGCAGGTCTTGTACTTTCTTGTACATGATATAGGTAGGGGTCCAAATTCATTCCTTTGTGTGTGGCAATCTGGTTGTCCAAGCATTATGTTTTGAAAAGACTGTTTTCTTCCCTACTGAATAGTCGTGCTACCCTAGTTGATCATCAATTAACTATATATGTATGGTTTTATTTCTGGACTTTCAATTCTATTCTATTGATGTATATATTTATCCTATGCCAGTACCACACAATCTTATGCTGCCTGATATCAAGATAATTGCTGCTCTATGTGTAATCTATTTTTTTCTAACACTATTAAAGATTTTCTTTTATCTTTGATTTTCTGCAGATTCACTGTGAAATGTCTATATGTGGCACATAATCTGAATCCTGTTTGGTTCTGGGAGTATCAGTTCAGTTCAGTCGCTCAGTCGTGTACAACTCTTTGTGACCCCATAAATCACAGCATGCCAGGCCTCCCTGTCCATCACCAACTCCCAGAGTTCACCCAAACCCAAGTCCATCGAGTAGGTGATACCATCCACCCATCTCATCCTCTATCATCCCCTTCTCCTCCTGCCCCCAACCCCTCCCAGCATCAGAGTCTTTTCCAATGAGTCAACTCTTCGCATGAGGTGGCCAAAGTACTGGAGTTTCAGCTTGAGCATCATTCCTTCCAAAGAAATCCCAGGGCTGATCTCCTTCAGAATGGACTGGTTGGATCTCCTTGCAGTCCAAGGGACTCTCAAGAGTCTTCTCCAACAGCACAGTTCAAAAGCATCAATTCTTTGGTGCTCAGCTTTCTTCACAGTCCAACTCTCACATCCATACGTGACCACTGGAAAAACCATAGCCTTGACTAGACGGACCTTTGTTGGCAAAGTAATGTCTCTGCTTTTGAATATGCTATCTAGGTTGGTCATAACTTTCCTTCCAAGGAGGAAGCGTCTTTTAATTTCATGGCTGCAATCACCATCTGCCGTGATTTTGGAGCTCCCAAAAATAAAGTCTGAAACTGTGTCCACTGTTTCCCCATCTATTTCCCATGAAGTAATAGGACCAGATGCCATGATCTTCATTTTCTGAATGTTGAGCTTTAAGCCAACTTTTTCACTCTCCTCTTTCACTTTCATCAAGAGGCTCTTTACTTCTTCACTTTCTGCCTTAAGGGTGGTGTCATCTGCATATCTGAGGTTATTGATATTTCTCCCGGCAATCTGGATTCCAGCTTGTGCTTCTTCCAGCCCAGCGTTTCTCATGATGTACTCTGCATATAAGTTAAATAAGCAAGGTGACAATATACAGCCTTGACGTACTCCTTTTCCTATTTGGAACCAGTCTGTTGTTCCATGTCCAGTTCTAACTATTGCTTCCTGACCTGCATATACATTTCTCAAGAGGCAGGTCAGGTGGTCTGGTATTCCCATCTCTTTCAGAATTTTCCACAGTTTATTGTGATCCACACAGTCAAAGGCTTTGGCATAGTCAATAAAGCAGAAATAGATGTTTTTCTGGAACTCTCTTGCTTTTTCCATGATCCAGCGGATGTTGGCAATTTGATTGGCAAGGTTCCTCTGCCTTTTCTAAAACCAGCTCGAACATCTGGAAGTTCATGGTTCACATATTGCTGAAGCCTGGCTTCGAGAATTTTGAGCATTACTTTACTAGCGTGTGAGATGAGTGCAATTGTGTGGTAGTTTGAGCATTCTTTGGCATTGCCTTTCTTTGGGATTGGAATGAAAACTGACCTTTTCCAGTCCTGTGGCCACTGCTGAGTTTTCCAAATGTGCTGGCATATTGAGTACAGCACTTTCACAGCATCATCTTTCAGGATTTGAAATAGTTCAACTGGAATTCCATCACCTCCACTAGCTTTGTTCGTAGTGATGCTTTCCAAGGCCCACTTGACTTCACATTCCAGGATGTCTGGCTCTAGGTGAGTGATCACACCATCGCGATTATCTGGGTCGTGAAGATCTTTTTTGTACAGTTCTTCTGTGTATTCTTGCCACCTCTTCTTAATATCTTCTGCTTCTGTTAGGTCCATACCATTTCTGTCCTTTATCGAGCCCATCTTTGCATGAAATGTTCCCTTGGTATCTCTAATTTTCTTGAAGAGATCTCTGGTCTTTCCCATTCTGTTGTTTTCCTCTATTTCTTTGCATTGATCGCTGAGGAAGGCTTTCTTATCTCTTCTTGCTATTCTTTGGAACTCTGCATTCAGATGCTTATCTCTTTCCTTTTCTCCTTTGCTTTTCGCTCCTCTTCACAGCTGTTCATAAGGCCTCCCCAGACAGCCTTTTGCTTTTTTGGATTTATTTTCCACGGAGATGGTCTTGATCCCTGTCTCCTGTACAATGTCACGAACCTCCGTCCATAGTTCATCAGGTGTTCTATCTATCAGATCTAGTCCCTTAAATCTATTTCTCACTTCCGCTGAATAATCATAGTGAAAGTGAAAGTGAAATCACTCAGTCGTGCCTGGCTCTTTGCAACCCCATGGATAGTAGCCTGCACCAAGCTCCTCCGTCCATGGGATCTTCAAGGCAAGAGTATTGGAGTGGGTTGCCATTTCCTTCTCCAGGGAATCTTCCCAAACCAGGGACTGAAACCAGAATTCTCACATTGTAGACAGACGCTTTACCGTCTGAGCCACCAGGGAAGTCCGTATAATCATAAGGGTCATGATTTAGGTCATACCTGAATGGTCTAGTGGTTTTCCCTACTTTCTTCAATTTAAGTCTGAATTTGGCAATAAGGAGTTCATGATCTGAGCCACAGTACTTCAGTTTACTTCAGTTTCAAGACTTATATTTATTTGATTCTGAAGTTTTACATTTTTTATCTCCTCTGATATCTATCTTTCATTTCCTCCATTAGATTCTTTGGAACTTTTATCAAATAAATATCCTTCCAGCCCCTTAACTGTCATTTCACAATGTATATATTAAATTCTTTATCCTTTTTTATTGTGTCCACTGTCCAAACCAGTCTTATTGACCCCACTTAACCACAAGAGTGTTGAAAATGTAGGGGAACAGGTGAAATTTTGGGAGAGCACTGCTGCCTCTGTCATGGCCCCAGTACATGTTTGTACTCTGACCAGTCCACTTCACTTTTCAGCATCATCATATCAACCTTCACTTCTTAGGCTCCCAGCCCTAATAACTTCTTTAGGCTATCCCCAATCCTACCCTGCATGTAAACTCTTGTGTGACCTCCACAGACCATGGCCCTGAGTTGATTAATTGATTGCCTGGGCCTCATTTCACTACTCATGCTTTTCCAGACCTCCTTTTTCTTCAGAGGTCTGGGTAACCTTTCTCCTCTGTTTTGTTTGAAAGCATCAGTGCCCTAAGACCTATCAGTATCTGAGACTGGCTTGAGCATTTCTGCCACCCAGAAATGCGGCTACATCTGCCTCAAAACTCAATAGTTTTCCGAAAGGGGATATGAAGCCCTTGAATTCCTGTCTACAGCCTCTAAGCTATATTGTAGCTTCAGTTTAAAGAACACTGGATTTAAATTCAGAACTTTTTATCCTGGCTTTGAATTTAGCCATCACCATTATAAGTGAATGAGATGGTTGGATGGCATCACCGACTTGATGGACATGAGTTTGGGTAGGCTCCGGCAGTTGTTTTTGGACAAGGAGGCCTGAAGTGCTGTAGTTCATGGGGGTGCAGAGTCAGACATGACTGAGCGACTGAACTGAACTGATAATAAGTGCTTATTATAATTAAAATCTATCATTTACTAATTGCCTGAGGTATGCTTACTTTTATTCTAAGCACCTTACATATATTCTTTACAAAGATGCTACATAGTAGTATCATTTTTCCTCTTTAACAGATAAGATACAACTCACATAAACAAAGTTCCTTGGGGTCCTCAGTGACTTTTAAGAGTCTGAAGGAGTTCTAAGACAAAAACAAAAACCACTATCCTAGAGTAATCCTACTTTCCAGTGATAAATATGTTTGTGATATCTATGTATCTCCCTTTTTTCCCTAAGCATACGAAAAGCAAAACCATATTTACACACATAAACATATGTGTATCTTTTTCTTACAAATAAAAATATGGTATCAGTTCAGTTCAGTTCATTTCAGTCGCTCAGTCGTGTCCGACTCTTTGAGACCCCATGGACTGAAGCACATCAGGCCTCCCTGTCCATCACTAACTCCTGGAGTTTACTCAAACTCATGCCCATTGAGTCAGTGCAGCTGATTTTAAATGTTATGTTTATTTTACGTTTCTAGCTATATATGTTTGGTGTGTTTTATATCAATTCTCTGGAATCTGAGAATCCTATATGAGAGAAGACATATAAGAATCACAGGGAAGAGGAAAAGTGGGGCCAGATACAGAAAAGTCAGTCAAAGTTAAGGTTCCCCTAAAACGTGATATCTTGAGACTGGTTTTTTTTTATGACATATCCTTAAAAGAATCTGTACATACAAATACCTAAATACTTTTTATCTGGCTATTCTATGATCTGACATTATTAAATGTTTACCCACTTATTCTTCCAAAATTGATTTTCATGAGAGATATATATTTAGTTTGTATTGGATTTAAATTACTGGTTTCTTAAATTATAATCCAGCTATCAATCTGTCATCTAATAAGGGCTCTTTTTTCAGGTTTTCATGATACTGATTGATTATATGGTTTTTAGAGTTCTACTCTGTTCCAATGATCTCTTACATTCTATGGCAGAATTGGCAGTCAACCCTGTTCAGTCTCTCCACTTATTATTATTATTAATATATTAAAATATTACTGATTTCTTTTGTCTTGAAACCGGCATATTCTCCATATTAAAATTAAAGTTTTTACCAATTATTAAAAATGTTCTAAATACACAGTTACTATCTAAGATAATAAAATATTGCTTCATTCTTTCCAGTATTTACTGCCCTTATCTAATGGAGTAAGAGAATGTAACATCACTAGCCAGACATCATATCCACAACAGTGAGCTTTGGTGCCACTGATGATGACAAAGCACTTTCATTAACAATGGAAGCTACACAGATACATGCAATCAGCAGACCTAAGAGACTTAATGCACATATGTGAAATGCTCATGTGCTGCTGCTAAGTCGCTTCAGTTGTGTCCGACTCTGTGCAACCCCATAGACGGCAGCCCACCAGGCTCCGTCATCCCTGGGATTCTCCAGGCAAGAATACTGGAGTGGGTTGACATTTCCTTCTCCAACATGCAGACTTCTAGAAACAATAAAAGGAGAATTTACAGTGTGGGAAATATGTACTAGTTGTTACAGACCAGAGCCCCCAAATCTAATTTATTCCTAGATCCTGTTCATTACTGCTGACATACTCCCTTGGCCTTTGTGACCAGAGAAATATGAAGTAGGCAACATCAACTAGGAAAGTATATAAGAACTGAACCATTTCAATGAAAGCTAAAAAATGAATTATAAAAATTACTGGAAATAGCAAAGAAGAAAGCAAAAAAAAGTCAATAACTCAAAAGATAAATTTAAACCTCAAATCTCAATCCTAGAGAAATGGCATAAAGAACAGCTAGCAGGTCTAGATATTAACTTAGAAAACAATGGCAAAGGTTTAGTGTTCCCAGACTTTTGAATTTCATCAACTGTTTTTTCCCTCCTTTTTAAAATTTTGAGGACCTATATAGTGTTGTCATCTTTCTAGAAAGCCAAGTAAGAATGTTAAGAAAGCCCAAACATTATCATTTTTTCAAAAATGAAAAAACATTTTGTAACCAAAACTTAGGCACACCACAGGCTATGAATAGTTTTATAAATTGAAAACACATATCTTTATTAGAAGCTAATTGTAATGTTCTAATATTTCTAAATTAGCCAGAGATAAATGCAAATTTCATCAGGGACTTACAATGGCCTACTGAATAGTATAAAGATACCACATTAGGGAGACATTAAAAATATTTTACAACTGTAATGGAATGGATACTAACCAATGAGAATGGATGTCACCACTAGAATGGACATTAACCATACACAGCCAGCTAAAAATAAAACCTGAGATCTATCACACATTTAATCTAATCTGTGTACAACTGTGTGCCAAACAAGATGTGAGGAAAAATTAAATAAATCACAATTATGAAAGTAAGACACTAACCTAATATGATTTTCTTGAATTGATAAAAAAGTTTGTGTCCTAGAGTCTGACAGATTTAACATTTCTTTCATCGTTAACATAAAGAAAGGTAGAGAGTCACCAATTCAGTACTTAATTTTTCAGCTTACAGATTCAAAGAATTTGAAGTACATGCACCCAGGATTAAAGGAGACCTAACATTCAAAGGTGAGAAGAAGAGAAAATCTTTACTTTCGTAACTTAAAGATTAGAGGGTGTTCCTGCCTAGCTCAGTTGGTAAAGAACCTGCCTGCAGTGCTGGAAATCTGGGTTAAATTCCTAGGTCAGGAAGATACTCTGGAAAAGGAAATGGCAACCCACTCCAGTGGGTTCTGGGTCTCTTGAGAAATTTGTATGCAGGTCAGGAAGCAACAGTTAGAACTGGACATGGAACAACAGACTTGTTCCAAATAGGAAAAGGAGTATGTCAAGGCTGTATATTGTCACCTTGCTTATTTAACTTATATGCAGAGTACATCATGAGAAACGCTGGGCTGGAGGAAGCACAAGATGGAATCCAGATTGCTGGGAGAAATATCAATAACCTCAGATATGCAGATGACACCACCCTTATGGCAGAAAGTGAAGAAGTAAAGAGCCTCTTGATGAAAGTGAAAGAGGAGAGTGAAAAAGTTGGCTTAAAGCTCAACATTCAGAAAATGAAGATCATGGCATCTGGTCCCATCACTTCATAGCAAATAGATGGGGAAACAGTAGAAACAGTGGCAGACTTTATTTTTGGGGGGGCTCTAAAATCACTGCAGATGATGACTGCAGCCATGAAATTAAAAGATGCTTACTCCTTGGAAGAAAAGTTATGACTAGCCTAGACAGCATATTAAAAAGCAGAGACATTACTTTGCCAGCAAAGGTTTGTCTAGTCAAGGCTATGGTTATTCCAGTGGTCATGTATGGATGTGAGAGTTGGGCTATAAAGAAAGCTGAGCACTGAAGAATTGATGCTTTTGAACTGTGGTGTTGGAGAAGACTCATGAGAGTCCCTTGGACTATAAGGAGATCCAACCAGTCTATCCTCAAGGAAATCAGTCCTGAATATTCACTGGAAGGACTGATGCTGAAGCTGAAACTCCAATACTTTGGCCATCTGATGTGAAAAACTGACTAATTGGAAAAGACTGATGCTAGGAGGGATTGGGGGCAGGAGGAGAAGTGGATGACAGAGGATGAGATGGTTGGATGGCATCACCGACTCAATGGACATGAGTCTGAGTAAACTCCGGGAGTTGGTGATCGACAGGGAAGCCTGGCATGCTGCAGTCTATGGGGACACAGAGAGTCGGACATGACTGAGCGACTGAACTGAAACTGAAAGATTAGAGGACTGAAGAGACTGGGTAAAAAACCTTAGAGAACACTTATGGGATATGTTTTTTCACCAAAGATCAATTATCTTGTTAAGTTGCTTTTCTCTTTTAAGGAAGAAAGAAAACAATTCCCAAATCACGACAGCAGAAAATTCCCTGCCTCTGGTGAATACTATTTATCGAGCTGGTTTTACACAGAGGCATACACTGAAAGAACAAGGGCCAACATGGAAACATGGGTGATCTAACGAGAGACAACTGTGCAGTATAAAATACAGTTTGCTAACTACAGGGCATGAGAAATGGAGCCATACAAGGTTTTGAGATTATTGAGAAATTACAAGAAAGGCTGGGTACAGGTGGATATCAGTACAGTTAAGGAAAAAGGGCTAAACAGTAAAACAAAACAAAACTCTAGTTCTCCAGAAGGCCATGTAATGTTCAGAGAAAACTGGGGACTGGGTGGATATTTCATCTACTCCAATGCCCCCACACATGCGTAGCCCATCTTACCACCCATTATCAATATCTTCCAACAAAGTGGTACATCTGTTACAACTGATGAACCTACACTGACACATCATAATCATCCGAGTCCATACTTTACCTTATAATCCATTCTTGCTGTTTATATCCTACAGGTTGGGCCAAATGTATAATAACATGGATCAGTCTTTACGGGGTCATACAGATGTATGTATGTAATTTTCACTCCTGTAAAAATACACTATGCTCTACCTTTTCATTCCCTTCAACCCTTGCCAACCACTGATCTTTTTTACTGTCTTCATAGTTTTGCTTCTCTCGAACATTATATAGTTGGAGTCATACAGTATGTAGCCTTTTTAGACAGGTTTCTTTCAATTAGTAGTACACATTTAAGGTTCCTCCACGGCCTCTTATGGTTTGATAGCTCATTTCTTTTCAGCACTGAATAATATTTTATCATCTAGATGTGTCATAGTTCATTTATCCATTCACCTCCTGAAGGACATCTTATTAAAAGTTGCTTCCAAGTTTCGGCAGTTGCAAATAAAACTGTTACAAACATCCGCTGTGTAGGTTTTTGTGCAGGCATACCTTTCAACTTCTTTGGGGAAATACCAAGGAGTGCAATTGTATATCATTTACTCATTTAATAAGAGTATGTTTAAGTTTTATAAGAAATCACCAAACTGTCCTCCAATGTCAGTGCGTGGGAATTTCCTGGTGGTCCAGTGGTTAGGACGGCACTCTGTCACTGCCAGGGCCTTGGTTTTGATCCCTGGTCAGGGAACATAGATCCCACAAACCACACAGTGCAATCAAAATACACACACACACACACACACACACACACACACACACACACACACACCAAAGTGAGTGCATCATTTTGCATTCTCACCAGCAACAAATAAAAGTTCCTATTGCTCACATCTTCTTTGGTATTATCAGTGTTCCAGATTTCAGCTATTCTAATAGGTGTGTAGTGAGAGTGCATTGTTTTAAACTGTACTTCCCTGACGACATGATGTGGAGCATCTTTTCACATGCCTATTTGCCAACATATTTCTTTTTTGATGAGGCATCTATTAAAGTCTTTGACATATTTTTAATCAGATTGCTTGCTTTCTTATCGAATTTCAAGAGTTCTTTGTAACTTGGGTAACAGTCCTTTATCACGTGTTTTTTGCAAATCCTTACTCCCAACCGGTGGTCTGTCTTCACATTCTCTTGACACTGTCTTTTGCAGAGCAGAAACTTTCAATTTTACTCAAGTCCAGCTTATCAGTTATTCCTTTCATGAATTCTGCATTTGTTGTTATATCTAAAAAGTCATCTTCACACCCAAGATCATTTAAGTTTGCTCCAAAGCTATCTTCTAGGAGTTTTACAGCTTTGTGCTTTACTTTTAGGTCTGTAATTCATTTTCAGTAAATGTTTGTGAAGGGTGCATGCAAATATGTTTCAACTATTTATAAAGAGACAACCAAAATTAAATAAAGGTAGTTAGGTATGAAGCTTTGATTTTTTTCCCCAAAATTGATAGGCTCCCTGTGGAAAAGACTAAAGAAATATTTATGCATTTATCCTTTGATTGAGTAATCCTAGTTGTAGAATTTACCCCCCAGATACACCTCCACAAATATTATACAACATATACACAAGATTATTTATTAAAGCATTTTATAATAGTAAAATTATTGAAATATGAACAAAAGCAAATTACTGTTAGGAGGAACATGGTTAAATGAACTACATCCACCTAATGGAATACTATGCAGTTATAAAAATAATTAGAAAGATTTCTATGAGTAATGGAGTTACTATGAGTAATTTCTAAAATGGAATAATTTCCATCTTAGTTTCCATAATTATGTAGGGACAAAAATGCAAAAGAATGTAAATGGAGAATGTTTCTTTTTATATAAGAAAGAAGGTGGAATAAGAAAATAAATATATGCCTACTTTTGTAAAAAGAAACATAGGGAGGATAAACCATAAACTAACGACAGTGATTATTTAAATTCAGTGGTTGTTTCATATGATTACACAGTATATGGGAACAGAGTGGAGGAGATAAAGTTAGGAGCTATTTTTTAAGTATATCCTTGTTTAAATATACCTTTTCATATAATTTACCTTTATCTGAGTATATATTTTCCCATAGTATTCTGAATAATGTGAATGCTTTATATATTCAAAAAATAAAATTAAATAACAACTATCTAAAAAGATAGCATCTATACACTGACTCGATGGACATGAGTCTGGGTGAACTCTGGGAATTGGTGATGGACAAGGAGGCCTGGCGTGCTGCGATTCATGGGGTCGCAAAGAGTCAGACATGACTGAACGACTGAACTGAACTGATAATTGATTATAAAGTTAAAGAAATAAATCTAACTCTATATTAAGTTGATGATATAACACAGGGAAATAAGATTTTTTCAAATGACTTTTGATACTGAACTGTGGCTTTATATCTCAGTAACACCTATTCTGAGGTAAAAATGAACTGAAAAGAAACGAGCTATTTATGATGTGAAGTGCTGACACTTGGAAAAGACCCTCATGCTGGGAAAAATTGAAGGCAGGAGGAGAAGGGGACGACAGAGGATAATGAGATGGCTGGATGGCGTCATCAACTCAATGGACATGAGTTTGAGCAAGCTCCAAGAAATAGTAAAGGACAAGGAAGCCTGACATTCTGCAGTTCATGGGGTCACAAAGAGCCAGATATGACTGAAAAACTAAACAACAATTTTTAGTAGTAACATTAGTATTGTAATTCTGAAGCAATTTTATGTATCATGTGGAATAAAGGGAATATGGAGATATCAAGATTTCCATTTTAAGAAAAAAAGAAACAAAAAATATTATATAAACAAATATAATAAGCTGTTTAAGATGTTAAATCTTAATGGGGAATATTAGTAGGAATAAATAATTTTACATATATGCTTTCTATGTCATTTGGGGTCAGGTGAATATGAACTGGATATTAGATGATGTTATGGATTACTGTAATTTTTTAAATGAAAATGACATTTTACTTACATAGTAGGATTTACCAGTGCCCAGGTGGCACCAGGTAAAGAACCCACCTGCCAATGCAGGAGACGCAAGAGACGTGGGTTTGATCCCTGGGTCAGGAGATCCCCTGGAGTAGGAAACGGCAATCCACTCCAGTATTTTTGCCTGGAGAATCCCATGGACAGAACAGCCTGGAGGGTTATGGTCCACAGGGGTCACAAAGAGTCGGACATGACTGAAGGGACTTAGCCAAGCACAGTAGGATATATTATTCCTTTGATACATAAGGCTATGTATGTATTTTGCAGCATAGCTCATGGTATCTGCAACTTACTTTCAAGGATGAGTAAAAGTAGATCATTTTTTTTTTTATGTTCAAATTGCCCAAAATTTAGCCAGAGAGAGCAGAGAGAGAGCAGAAACCTCATAAAACTGATCTATGAAGATATAAAGAAATTTGAATAGCTTTATAACAAGTAATCAAATTGATCTGTAACTTGAAAATTTTCCAAAGACAAAAATCTAAGCCCAAATGTCTTAATGAATTAATTCTATCCAAATATAAAGAAGAAGTAACACCAACATAGTAGAAACTTTTCCAGAGGATAAAAAAAAAAAAAAAAAGAGGTAACACTTCCCCACGTTTGATAAGGCCAGAATAAATTTGACTCCAAAATTTGACAAGGATGATTTAAGAAAATTATAGGTCAATGTCATTTATGAACATAAATGCAAAATTCCAAACAAGATGAGCCAGTCAGAGGTTCCGTTTCCAGTGGTGGTAGAATAGGCTGTATCAGACAGATCTCCTTCTTATGATGCTTATAAACTCTGGACACAAGAATGACCAAATGCAGGCAGATATATCTTCTTTTGATATGAGGCAAAAGAAGAAGGGGGAGGGAGAGGATGAGATGATTAGTTAGCATCATGGACTAAATGGACATGAATCTGAGCAAACTCCAGGAGATAGTGAAGGAAAGGGAAGCCTGGTGTGCTGCAGTCCATGGGGTTGCAAAGAGTTGGACAGGATTTAGCAACTGAACAACAGCAACATGAGCCTCACAAGAAGGGAAACACTGTCTTGACTTACATTTACTGACTTCTCACCTAAGAGCTCCCCTAATTCAGTGTTGGAAATAGAGCTCCAGCAGAGAGCAGCAGGCTCACTGGGCCGGGGACTCAGAGTCAGAGTTTGGGGTTGTTGAAGTGACTGGAAATTAATGAGGAGAGATCCTAGCAAAGAGGCAGCCAAAGGAAGGGGTCTCAAGATCTGTGTAAAACTCCTCAAATTCTTGAGTAGCTCCTCAGCTGTGCAGGCATAAGGCAACAGTCCAAGAAACCCAGCAGAAAGCAGAACAGGGCAGGCTAAAACAGCTAAGCAGATATTTCAGCATTTTCTTGGGAGGTAAAATTTGGAGTTTAAGCCATGACAAGTTAGAGGAACTTGGTAAACATTTTGGGTTTTCCATTGAAATGCCAAAAGAGTCACCTTACTATAAAGAAGAGAAAAACACACACACACACACACAGAGAGAGAGAGAGAGAGCAAACGGGGGCAAAAGGCTATTAACTGGAAAATCTGAGTTAAGGGTAGATGGGTGTTAATTGTACTATTCTTTCAACTTTTATGTTTGAAGTTTTTCAAACAGAGTTGGGAGCAAGCATGAATTAGGACTTTAATGGCAGATTGTCTAAATGCATCCAGTTTTCTTCTCTTCTATGCCTCTACCCTAATTACAGAAGGGAGATAAAATTCACAAGGAGAAAGAAAAAATGATTGGAAGTAACAAGTGATACAATTTAGGGGGCTGGAAAACAAATATAACTGATTTTGCTATGCAGAAAACTGCAACCAAATCCAGAAATGGGGGGAGTCCCATAAGAAAACTGACTCATCCCCTCAAACTCCAGAAAGGCTCTAAAACTGTGTATTCTTTAGTAATGTAGCATATGGCCTTGAAAAGAAAAAAAAATCCACAAAAGAAGCAATAAGTGTCCATATTCTCTCTTTGACCTTTTATGGTTGATGGCCTGGCCTTTTACCTCAGCAGAAGATTCAAAGTTAATTATGTGAAGATAAACTAGAGGGATTTGATATGAGGACACCAAGCACACATAAAAACCGGTACACTACAATGGAAACAAACAGTAAGACCCTCCCAATCATTTTTGACTTCTCAACTTCCAGGTTTGTGACAGACCAAATTAGGCCCCTTCCCACATTCTCAAAGGAGACTAGGGGTTCATTTACGAGGAAAGCACCTGACCAAGAGAAAACATCTGGATATTGACATTTTGTGTTCTTCCAATGAAACAGATTTGCACTTCCTGGTTCATCCAATTGAAAATGCCAGTGAACTACAATGCTGTCTTTAAATATGAATAGATAGCCAATGACTGTCAGACACTTTAAAAAGCTTCTAACAGGAATGACACAAACCGAAGGAAAAAACAGAACGTAAGAGGAAACAAAGACAATGAAGAGACCAAAATGTATATTTTTAAATGATAATTAATATATTCAAAGATCTGAAAGAATATATTATATTCATAAAACAAAAATAGAGGCTATATTCTTTTTTTGTTTTCTAAACAAAAGTGCTCCCTCCCCCAATCTGATTAATAATAGTTCCAGAAAAAGAAAACAGAGAAGATGGAGGAAATAAATTATCAAGGAATTAATTCAAGAACATTTCCATGATCTAAAAGACATGAATGTCCATGTTAAAAGGCCTACCAAGTACACAGGACAGTAGCTGAAAGAAGTCTCAAGCAAATAAACATCACTATAAAATTTCAGGATATTGACAAGAAAGAGAAGATACTAAAACCTTCTTAATGAAAAAAGAGGTCACACACAAAGTATCGTGTATCAGAATGGCATCAGATTTTGAGCAGCTGATGGCACATATATGAGACAAGTTCAATAAGATAATGCTTAAGATTCACTCACAAGTAGAGTTTCTGAGCCATGCACTATCCAGCCAAGGGTTTCACATAAAATAGAAAAGTCGTCTGTAGTCTAGATTAGAAATACTCCTTTTCAATAATAGTCATTCAGTGTTGCTGCTGCTGCTGCTGCTAAGTTGCTTCAGTCATGTCTGACTCTGTGCGACCCCAGAGACGGCAGCCCACCAGGTTGCCATTTCCTTCTCCAATGTAAGTAAGTGAAAAGTGAAAGTGAAGTCGCTCAGTCGTGTCCGACTCTTTGCGACCCCATGGACTGCAGCCCACCAGGCTCCTCCGTCCATGGGATTTTCCAGGCAAGAGTACTGGAGCTCATTAACATGACCTAATGACTCATGCCCTATTTTTCTCTTTCAACAGTCTTATTTGCTTCCTCAAAAGTGAAGTCGAAGATGTCTTGTTAACAGTGGTTCTTTAACCATAGCTTTTACCTTTCCTCCTTCCTAAAATCCTACTACAATGACAGTGCAGAATAAAAAAGCTTTGAATCCCCATACCTTTTTCTCAAGCCTCTCTTCCTCTAATTGTCTTTAATGTTTCTGATCTCTATCGCTCCTAAATCCATTTTACAACTGTATCTATTTTAAAATAGGTTCTCTCTCCCGCTTCTTTCTTCCCTCCCTCCTTCTCATTCTCTTCTTTCCTCTCTAGCTTTCCCAGCTATTTCTGTTTCTAGCTTTCAGATTTGATCTTCATTATTACAGAATCTATAATATCTTTAATTTCTTAAACATGTAAAATTGTTGTTTTCCAAAATTCTCATCTGGAGTAAAATTTCACACACAAAATTTTACATCTATAATTATATATGCAATATTGATTTGTCTGTGACCAAAGTTTATACAGATTCAGGTTTTTTCCTATTCATACCAACTATTTATCTAAGAATATTCTCCTTCCTCTTTCTCTCGGTTCTACCTTTCAATCTGGGATAGCAGATACTACCCTGTCAATTAGTCAGCTGGCTGAGTTGGTGGGGGAAGAATGGGAATTATAATTATGGACAGTTTATTGAAAATCAATGTTTTTTGTTCTGGTCTCCGTTTAAAAAAAAAAAAAAGCAAACAAAAGAGCTTAGCCCAGTCCTGTTTGCATATTCTCTTTTCCCAGTGCCACTACAACACAATGGTTTAGGTGGTTGATGAGATAAAATTCTGAGTTATAGGAACTTTTAACTATGTATAAAAAGGCTTGAAGAAGTTTGTTTGGCTATAAAAAAGCCTTTCAAAAACTCAATGGATTCAAGGGATTAATGGATTAAAACTCAAGGGATTAATATTTGGCACTGTGCCGATTTTCCTCTGCAATCCTAATGTTTTCTGGAGCTGTCTATGCATAACAATTACAGAAGTCTGTTCCTTGTGACATGGAAAAAATAGAGGCTTTTAGTTTATATCAACAATTGTTTTTACTGACTGCCAGATGTTAGGAAAGTCATCCAGCTATAAAATACTTTTTCATTCATTCACTCAGCAACATGTATTGTTCACCTACTTGGTGGCAGGCACTGAGGTGGGTGTGGGTACACACGTATGAGTGAAACAACATCACTGTCTCCCTGAACTTTAGGGTCTTTGGGGACAGATAAGCATGTAAACTAGTAACTGCAGTATGATATTGCAAATGCTATAACATGTATGGATAGGATCCTAAGGGAGTAATGAGGAAGGTCCACTTAAACTTGACTAGGAAAGCAAGAGACAGCCTTATGGAACAGGTGACACTGAGGTGAGTCTTCAAAGGTAATATAAGAGTTTACCAAGTTGACAAGGCCATGTAAGACAGAAGGAACATCTTGAGCAAAGTCTTAAATTTAAGAAAGATCACATAAAGGAAAAAGATCATGTATAGTCTGGTTTGCCTACAATTCACAAGCATGTTGAGGTGAGGTAGGAAATGAGAGTGGAATATACTCATGGCAAAGATCTTAATGGATTTTATACGTCAAGATGGTAAGTTTGGAATTTTTCTTACAAATCATGAGCATGCAAAAAGGATTTTTTAAAAATGAAAGATGATATCCTTTAATCTGTTCTAAAATAGCTTAAAACTATTTATTCATCAGAGATCAGTCGCTCAGTCGTGTCCGACTCATTGCGAACCCATGAATCGCAGCACGCCAGGCCTCCCTGTCCATCACCAACTCCTGGAGTTCACTCAGACTCACGTCCATCAAATCAGTGATGCCATCCAGCCATCTCATCCTCTGTCGTCCCCTTCTCCTCCTGCCCCCAACCCTTCCCAGCATCAGAGTCTTTTCTAATGAGTCAACTCTTTGCATGAGGTGGCCAAATACTGGAGTTTCAGCTTTAGCATCAGTCCTTCCAAAGAAATCCCAGGGCTGATCTCCTTCAGAATGGACTGGTTGGATCTCCTTGCAGTCCAAGGGACTCTCAAGAGTCTTCTCCAACACCACAGTTCAAAAGCATCAATTTTTCAGCGCTCAGCCATCTTCACAGTCCAACTCTCACATCCATACATGACCACAGGAAAAACCATAGCCTTGACTAGATGAACCTTTGTTGGCAAAGTAATGTCTCTGCTTTTGAATATGCTATCTAGGTCGGTCATAACTTTCCTTCCAAGGAGTAAGCGTCTTTTAATTTCATGGCTGCAGTCACCATCTGTAGTGATTTTGGAGCCCAGAAAAATAAAGTCTGACACTTTTTCCACTGTTTCCCCATCTATCTCCCATGAAGTGATGGGACCGGATGCCATGATCTTCATTTTTTGAATGTTGAGCTTTAAGCCAACTTTTTCACTCTCCTCTTTCACTTTCATCAAGAGGCTTTTGAGTTCCTCTTCACTTTCTGCCATAATGCTGGTGTCATCTGCATATCTGAGGTTATTGATATTTCTCCCAGCAATCTTGATTCCAGCTTGTGTTTCTTCCAGCCCAGCGTTTCTCATGATGTACTCTGCATATAAGTTAAATAAACAGGGTGAGAATATACAGCCTTGACGTACTCCTTTTCCTATTTGGAACCAGTCTGTTGTTCCATGTCCAGTTCTAACTGTTGCTTCCTGACCTGCATACAAATTTCTCAAGAGGCAGATCAGGTGGTCTGGTATTCCCATCTCTCTCAGAATTTTCCACAGTTTATTGTGATCCACACAGTCAAAGGCTTTGGCATAGTCAATAAAGCAGAAATAGATGTTTTTCTGGAACTCTCTTGCTTTTTCCATGATCAGGAATCAGCGAACTGAAATGGACTAGAATGGGTGAATTTTACTCAGATGACCATTATATCTACTACTGCGGGCAGGAATCCCTTAGAAGAAATGGAGTAGCCATCATGGTCAACAAAAGAATCCGAAATGCAGTACTTGGATGCAATATCAAAAACGACAGAATCATCTCTGTTCATTTCCAAGGCAAACCATTCAATATCACAGTAATCCAAGCCTATGCCCCAACCAGTAATGCTGAAGTAGCTGAAGTTGAATGGTTCTATGAAGACCTACAAGACCTTTTAGAACTAACACCCAAAAAAGATGTCCTTTTCATTATAGGGGACTTGAATACAAAAGTAGGAAGTCAAGAAACACCTGGAGTAACAGGCAAATTTGGACTTGGAATATGGAATGAAGCAGGGCAAAGACTAATAAGAGTTTTGCCAAGAAAATGCACTGGTCGTAACAAACACCCTCTTCCAACAACACAAGAGAAGACTCTACACATGGACATCACCAGATGGTCAACACCGAAATCAGACTGATTATATTCTTTGCAGCCAAAGATGGAGAAGCTCTATACAGTCAGCAAAAACAAGATCAGGAGCTGACTGTGGCTCAGACCATGAACTCCTTATTGCCAAATTCAGACTTAAATTGAAGAAAGTAGGGAAAACCACTAGGTCATTCAGGTATGACCTAAATCAAATCCCTTATTATTATTTATTCATGAAAGAGGTCAAATCAAATTCTTGCTCTCCATTCTACTAGTGTTCATATTTGTTTGATTAATTGATCATTTATCTGATATGGATATGATCCACATTACTGACAATCTGTATACTAACAAAGACATTCTCCATGACCAAATTCTGATTAAGCTCCTAGCCCTCTTTTTAGACTGACCTTAACCTTGGACCCCACAGTAGAGGGCAGGGCATCTTCAGAGCACCTTTTTAGCTGCTGCTGCTGCTGCTCAGTCACGTCTGACTCTGTGAGACTCCACAGACGGCAGCCCACCAGGCTCCTCTGTTCACGGGATTCTCTAGGCAAGAATACTGGAGTGGGTTGCCATTTCCTTCTCCTTTTTAGCTAGAACACTGCTAAGTCAGTTTAAAGAGAATCACTTAACTTTGATTTCTGATCAGTCTGTCCTGCCTTCAATAAGAATCCTGTCAAGTAGGATTAGCAACAATCCCCCTACCTTTGATGTCTCTTCTTACTTATTTTCCACCCCCTGACCTTGTTTGGCTCAGTGACTATAAATCCCCAGCTGTCTTTGTTGTGTTCAGAACTGAGTGCAATTCAATAATGAGATCTCTTTTCAGTCTATTGAAATAGCTTCTGAACAAAACCTGTTTCTACCACTTTAACCACTGTCCAGCTCTGTTTCTCTTTGACAGTTACACACAAGACTTTTGTTTGCTAGGCAAAAAAAAAAACAAGCACCACTTTATTTTTGACTTGGACCACTGATTATGCCAGCTACTTTTGGATCAACAGATATGGTTAATCTCTCTACTTAGAATTATTTCTCCTTCTGGGCATAAAGGCATATTAATGAGTGGACAAGTATCTTCACATACTGTAAAGCAAGACTTCCATGATGGTCATGCAATGGAGGCTTAAAGGGGAGAGAAAGTGACAAGGTATTTCACTAGTCTACATTTAGTCTAGTCTATTTCAATAGAATATAATAATAATAACCTAAGGCAGAGGCTAAGGCAGAGATAGTGGGAATTGAGATAAGGTGACAGATTTGACTTATTAACAGAAACTATTGACAAGGTTTAATATTAGAGATAAGAAGCAGAAAAAAATAGGATGCTTATCATATCCTATTTTTTGATTAGCCTAAATGGACACAATACAGATCGTCTTTGACTTATGATGGGTTATGTCTCAATAAATCCATTGAAAACTGAATATTCTGTAAAATAAAAATGCATTAACCTACCTAATGTAGCTAAGTTAAATGACACAGCATAGCCTCATATACCTTAAATATGCTCAGAACATTTACATTAGCCTATAGTTGGGCAAAAATCATCTAATACAAAGCCTATTTTATAATAAAACACTGTATTGAAATTTACCACTAATTTACCATAAACTGTAGAAAATTCTTAGAGATGGGAACACCAGACCACCTGACCTGCCTCTTGAGAAATCTGTATGCAGGTCAGGAAGCAACAGTTAGAACTGGACATGGAACAACAGACTGGTTCCAAATAGGGAAAGGAGTACTTCAAGGCTGGATATTGTCATCCTGCTTATTAACTTATATGAAGAGTACATCATGAGAAACGCTGGGCTGGATGAAGCACAAGCTGGAATCAAGACTGCCAAGAGAAATATCAATAACCAATATTAATAACCAATCTTAATGTTGATATAAGCCCAAACTGTACTTACACATGTAAGAAAAGTTATGACCAGCCTAGACAGCATATTAAAAAGCAGAGACATTACTTTGCCAACAAAGGTCCATCTAGTCAAGGTTATAGTTTTTCCAGTAGTCATGTATGGATATGAGAGTTGGACTATAAAGAAAGCTGAGCACCAAAGAATTGATGCTTTTGAACTGTCGTGTTGGAGAAGACTCTTAAGAGTCCCTCGGACTGCAAGGAGATCCAACCAGTCCATCCTAAAGGAAATCAGTCCTGAATATTCACTGGAAGGACTGATGCTGAAGCTGAAGCTCCAATACTTTGGCCACCTGATGAACTGACTCATTTGAAAAGATAATTCATTAAACAAGGAAGAAGTGAGGCTCAGAGCCTAGACAGGATTTAGACGTGAACATGAAAAGGGAATCTCTTTCCCCTGACTTAGACGAACCACAGAAGGAAGGCATGGCAAAGAAAGCAATCAAGAAAATGAAGACAACGTACTGACTGAGAGGAAATAACCCGTGAATATATAATCAACTAATACTTGACACTTCTTCATGGATCACAGTCTTGTTGTGGCAAAGGAACTTATGTAACTCAATGAAGCTATGAGCCATGAAATGTAGGGCCACCTAAGACGGATGGGTCATAGTGAAAAGTTGTGACAAAACATGGTCCACTGGAGGAGGAAATGCAAAACTACTCCAGTATTCTTGTCTGGAGATTCTCATGGATAATATGAAAAGACAGGACACTGAAAGATGAGCTCTCCAGGTCCAAAGGTGTTCAATATGCTACTGGGGAAGGGCAGAGGGCAATTACAAATAGCTCTAGTAAGAATGAAGAGGCTGGGCCAAAGCAGGAATGTGGTTCAGTTGTGGATTTGTCTGGTGGTGAAAGTAAAGTCTGACGCTCTAAATAACAATAATACATAGGAAACTGGAATGTCCGGTCCATGAATCAAGGTAAATTGGATGTGATCAAGCAGGAGATGACAAGAGTGAACATCAATAATCTTAGCAATCAGTGAACTAAAATGGACAGGAATAAGGGAATTTAATTCAGATGACCATTATATCTACTACTGTGGGCTAGAACAACTTACAAGAAATGGAGTAGCCCTCATAATGAACAAAAGAGCCTGAAATGCAATAGTTGGGTGCAGCCTCAAAAATGACAGAATGACCTTGGTTCATTTCCAAGGCAAACCATTCAACATCACAGTAATCCAAGACCATGCCCCAACCACTGATGCAGAAGAAGCTGAAGTTGACTGGTTCTGTGAAGATCTACAACACCTTCTAGAACTAATACTATTTTCATGGTGTTAGTCCTTTTCATTTTCATTTTAGGGAACTGTAAAAGTAGGAATCAAGCGATACCAGGAATAACAGGCAAGTTTGGCCAGAGTACAAAATGAAGCAGGGTAAAGGATAACAGAGTTCTGTCAAGAGAATATGCTGGTGGTAACAAACACTCTTTTCCAACAACCCAATAGAAAACTGTACACATGGACATCACTAGATGGTCAATACTGAAATCAGACTGATTATGTTCTTTGTAGCCAAAGATGAAGAAGCTCTATGGAGTCAGTAAAAAACAAGACCTGAAGTCGACTGTGGCTCAGATCATGAGCTCCTTATTACAAAGTTCAGGCTTCAGTTGAAAAAGTAGGGAAAACCACCAGGTCATTAGGATATAACCTAAATCAAATCCTTTATGCTTATACAGTAGAAGTGATGAAGGGATTCAAGGGATTAGATCTGGTAGACAGACTGTCTGAAGAACTATGGATGGAGGCTCATAACACTGTACAGGAGGCAGTAACCAAAACCATCCCTCCAAAAAAGAAATGCAAGAAGGCAAAGTGATTGTCTGAGTAGGCTTTATGAATAGCTGAAGAAAGAAGAGAAGCAAAAGGCAAGGGAGAAAGAGAACGATATACCCAACTGAATGCAGAGTTCCAGAGAATAATAGGGCGAGTTAAGAAGGCCTTCCTAAATGAACAATGCAAAGAAATAGAGGAAAGCAATAAAAGTGGAAAGACTAGATATCTTTTCAAGAAAATCATGCAAGGATGGACATGATATAGGACAGAGATGGTAAGGACCTAACAGAAGCAGAAGAGATTAGAAAGAGTTGACAAAAATACACAGAACTATACAATAAAAGGGACATCTTAGAGTGTGAAGTGGGTCTTGGAGAGCATTACTACAAACAAAGCGAGTGGAGGTGATGGAATTCCAGCTGAGAGACTTCAAATCCTAAAAGATGATGCTATTAAAGTGCTTCAGTCAATATGCCAGCAAATTTGGAAAACTCAGAAGTGGCCACAGGATTGAAGGCGGGAGGAGAAGGGGACGACAGAGGATGAGATGGGTGGATGGCATCACCGACTCAATGGATATGAGTTTGAGTAAACTCTGGGACTTGGTGATGGACAGGGAGGCCTGGAGTGCTGCAGTCCATGAGGTCACAAAGAGTTGGACACGACTGAGCAACTGAACTGAACTGAACTGAATGTAGAAGTTCCTAATGTAAGTGAAAGTCACTCAGTCGTGTCCGCCTCTTTGTGATTCCATGGACTATACAGTACATGGAATTCTCTAGGCCAGAAAACTGGAGTGGGTAGCCTTTCCCTTCTCCAGGGGATCCTCCTGACCCAGAAATCGAAATGGGGTCTCCTGCACTGCAGGCAGAGTCTTTACCAACTGAGTTATCAAGAAAGCCCTCCTAATGTAAAGAGAAGGTCAAAATTGCTAGACAACTGGGGCCTATGTTGTAGTTTTACTGAACTGCCATATAGCTGAAACTGGAGAGAGCCGAAGCTTGTCAGCTGAAGTTTTTCTGCGTGTTGGCAGGAATGTCTATGGTATCAATGGTAATAAGTCAAGTCCCAAAGGTCTCAGGAAGTGTGGAAGAGCTGACAAGGATGAAAGAAGACAATACAATAGATAGCATAGATTTATACAGAAAATATAGTATAGCTTTTTTAGTGTAGGAAATATTTTCTTGGAAGTGAGAATATTAAAAAGTCTCAGAGTTGTTTTAGCAGAATCTCTGAACCACTTCCATAGTTCCTTTCAGGTTCTGTCAAACAACTGTTGTTCTGTTGTCATCTTTACAATACCCTTTAAAATGTCAAAGGACTTCCGCCAATTTCTACTGATATTTATCTTCTGTTGCCTTACCTACTACATCAAATGCCCTGAACCATCATAAACTTTGCATTTTCACATCCAGGATGAAAATCTTTCTTGGCAATTTTTAGGCACTATGAGTACTCTCTTGGAATACCTTTTAATAGCCAGAAAATGTCAAAATAGTTCTCAAAAACAAGTTAATAACAGTATAACGAAATACCATGGGGCAGCAAACAAACAGATCTATGAAGGTCATTTCAACTGCAAAGAGTACAAGCTGGCACATGCAGCACTCACCAGCCGAGACAGTGAAATTCTAAGAAAAATGAATTACCATACTAACATTTATTGAGGGTATACTGCATATTTACTATGTTCTGGATATTTTACATGTGTTAATTCTAATCCTCAAAACGATTCTATAGTGGAAATGTATTATTATGGTTTATTTTTACAGAGAAGAAAATGGAAAGAGTCAACAACATCAAGGCAGTCTGATTGCCAAGCCCACATCCTAATCACTTTATTAAACTGTTCCCTGACCCTCTCTATATACTGGTTGACTAGACATGAGCGATACATATACCAATATACATATTTGCAACATGAAAAGCACTGTAAAACTGGCAGTCTATGGCAAACATTAACTGAGGTATAACTGTATCATTAAAAGAATGTACTAAAAGATGGACTTAACATGGCAGTAGATATTCCAGTAGTCTACTTATCATTCCCTGAACACTATTATCTTTGACAACTTTGTGCTTCTACACAAGTTTTGTTCAATGCTTAGACTGCCCTTTCCACACGTAGCTGCCTACTGAATAATAATTACTAGTCATCCTTCAAGATACATAATATTGTCACTCCCTCCATGGAAAGTTCTCTAAATCTCCCAAGCGGAATTAGTCATGCACTTGGCTGGATTCTCAATTGCTTTGTTTATACATCTTTTATACCATCTGTAAATGTTCAGTGCACAAAACAGAGACCACACTAAGTACTTTAAGTAGCAGATTTAATACCGGAAATTAGACTTGTACACTGTTTCAAGGGTTTCAGGCTACTCTCTTAAAATTGATTCTCAGAGCACCACAGAACCGAGTACAAGAGCACACACCATACCAATGATCCAGGGATCACCATACCAGTGATCCAGGGATCAGGAAATCAAAGATATAAAGTTTCCAGTATTTCAACTGAAACTGCCTCTTGCCCATCACAAAACTGGCAAATGGGCCTTTGCATGGTGCAGCAGAATAACCACAGTGCCCCAGGACAGTGCTTGCCAACTGAAAAAAAACAAAGGGGCAGGAATTTGCCCTTCCAATGCATCAACTTGGTGAACCTAATTTACAAAGAACCCTAGCTTTCTGAAAGTAAGTCTAGGAAAATAAGCTTTTGGCGTTCCAACCTTTGCAAACAGCAAGGATCACCAGAAAGAAAAAAACTGAAGGTAATTCCATTCATATCACCTATCAGAGCACCTTGAAGGCTGTATTTTTAAGTATCTGCTTTTTTTTCTTACTTTTTTTTTGAAGTATCTGCTTTCTTTAATAACTCATAAGGGAGAGCAAAAACATCTTACTTGTTTTTAAAATCCTAGATCATTAGCCAAGAAAAAGTATTATATTTGGGTAATAAAGAATAATTCTTTCAGTTCAGTTCAGTTCAGTCGCTCAGTTGTGTCCGACTCTTTGCGACCCCATGAATTGCAGCACGCTAGGCCTCCCTGTCCATCACCAGCTCCCGGAGTTCACCCAAACTCATGTCCATCGAGTCGGTGATGCCATCCAGCCATCTCATCCTCTGTCATCCCCTTCTCCTCCTGCCTCCAGTCCCTCCCAGCATCAGAGTCTTTTACAATGAGTCAACTCTTCGCATGAGGTTGCCAAAGTATTGGAGTTTCAGCTTTAGCATCATTCCTTCCAAAGAACAGCCAGGACTGATCTCTTTTAGAATGGACTGGTTGGATCTCCTTGCAGTCCAAGGGACTCTCAAGAGACTTCTCCAACACCACAGTTCAAAAGCATCAATTCTTCGGTGCTCAGCTGTCTTCACAGTCCCAACTCTCACATCCATACATGACCACAGGAAAAACCATAGCCTTGACTAGACGGACCTTAGTTGGCAAAGTTATGTCTCTGCTTTTGAGTATGCTATCTAGGTTGGTCATAACTTTCCTTCCAAGAAGTAAGTGTCTTTTAATTTTATGGCTGCAGTCACCATCTGCAGTGATTTTGGAGCCCAAAAAAATAAAGTCTGACACTGTTTCCTCACCTATTTCCCATGAAGTGATGGGACCAGATGCCATGATCTTCATTTTCTGAATGTTGAGCTTTAAATCAACTTTTTCACTCTCTTTCACTTTTATCAAGAGGCTCTTTCGTTCCTCTTCACTTTCTGCCATAAGGTGATGTCATCTGCATATCTGAGGTTATTGATACTTCTCGCGGCAATCTTGATTCCAGCTTGTGCTTCTTCCAGCCCAGCGTTTCTCATGATGTACTCTGCATATAAGTTAAATAAGCAGGGTGACAGTATACAGCCTTGACATGACTCCTTTTCCTATTTGGAATCAGTCTGTTGTTCCATGTCCAGTTCTAACTGTTGCTCTGACCTGCATATAGGTTTCTCAAGAGGCAGGTCAGGTGGCCTGGTATTCCCATCTCTTTCAGAATTTTCCACAGTTTATTGTGATCCACACAGTCAAAGGCTTTGGCATAGTCAATAAAGCAGAAATAGATGTTTTTCTGGAACTCTCTTGCTTTTTCCATGATCCAGTGGATGTTGGCAATTGGATCTCTGGTTCCTCTGCCTTTTCTAAAACCAGCTTGAACATCAGGAAGTTCATGGTTCATGTATTGCTGAAGCCTGGCTTGGAGAATTTTGAGCATTACTTTACTAGCATGTGAGATGAGTCCAATTGTGTGGTAGTTTGAGCATTCTTTGGCATTGCCTTTCTTTACTATCTCCTATTTTGCTACCATGGTCAATAAAGAATATGGGGCACTGCTGGGCCTATCACTGAATTGACACACTTGGCCTATACTGAGAAGCAAGTAGTTGAACCCGAAAAGCTGGAGTATGGACCAGGAGAGCAATAGGAATTTAGATCTATCATGCCTAAGTCAGGTGCTTCTCAAATGAGAAGTGTATGCTTATTAACCACTTTCTAGATTGGAATATGCCCAAACTCCATATCTAAACATTTTCCTAGTATTTTCTTAAACTTGATCACAAAAGTTTGGAGGTAAAAAAGGCAAACTGGACATTAGGAGAATTGCCTCTGGTTTTCAGGAAAAAAACCTTAGTGTTGCCACTAGGTACAACAGTTTCACATAGGATGGGTTTTTCACAGAACCCTGATAATGTTGTGGTCTTACTAAAAATATTCAATGGCTCCCATTTCCACAAAATACAATAATACTACCTTATACAAAATAATACAAAATACTACCTTATTCTAGTATTCAAGACCCACTGCCATAAGGGCCATATATCTTTCCAAAACCAACCCCTACCCATTACTCTTATTACTTCCAAGTGTTCACTTATTCTGCAGATGGGCCATTACTTGCCTCCATGTTTTGCTCTTATCATTTTTCCTTATGAAACACTCTCTCCTCTTAGTTCTATTCTGAATGGAACCTGATTTTCTCTGAGTTTTAGGCATTCCCTATTCTTTACAACTTATTCCTTATTCTTCCTTTTCCATGAAGCTCTCTTGAAATCTAGTTCTTTAATATTCTTTCCTTTTCCCACCAGCTAATTCCACTGCCTGTTCCATTTACTATATATGTTTTGAATTTTTATCTTGTTTTTGTCCTAAGCACACTATATGTCAGAGTGTTAGCTGTTTCATAAAGGTGTGCTGTGTTCTGCTTAGTTGTGCAGTTGTATTGACGCTTTGTGACTCCACAGACTGTAGTCCACCAGGTTCCTCTGTCCATGGTAAATTGTGTTAAAAATTTTTCCCCATACAATGTTCTGATAACTTACCTCTTTGTTAAATGTGAGAAAATGACACAATCATGATCCTTTTTTATTTAAGGTAGGTAAATAAATTAGATAATTAAAGCAATATAATTTCGTTAAAAACCTACTATATGGTCTCCCCGTAACTATTAATTCTGAAAACTTTTGCATATGAAATATTAAGGTAAAACATCACTTCTAGAAGATTTTTCCTGTCTGGACTCTGCCCCTAATAGGCTGGGTATATTACATCGATCTATGTGGTTACTCACCTAGAGCCAGACATCCTGGAGTATGAAGTCAAGTGGGCATTAGGAACCATTAATATGAACAAAGCTAGTGGAGGTGAATGGAATTTCAGCTGAGTTATTTCAAATTCTAAACGACGATGCTGTTAAAATGCTGCACTCAATATGCCAGCTAATTTGGAAAACTTAGCAGTGGTCACAGGACTGGAAAAGATCAGTTTTCATTCCAATCCCAAAGAAAGGCAATGTCAAAGGATGTTCAGACTATCACACAATTGTACTCATTTCACATGCTAGCAAGATTATGCTCAAAAACAGTGACAGACTTTATTTTCTTGGGTCCAAAATCACTGTGGACAGTGACTACAGTCACAAAAGTAAAAGACGCTTGCTCCTTGGAAGCAAAGCTACGACAAACTTAGACAGCATATTAAAAAGCAGAGACATCATTTTGCCAATAAAGGTCTGTATAGTCAAAGCTATGGTTTTTCCAGTAGTCATGTACAGATGTGCAAGTTGAACCATAAAGAAGGCTGAGTGCTGAAGAACTGATGCTTTCAAACCATGGTGTTGCAAAAGACTCTTGAGAGTCCCTTGGACAGCAAGGAGGTCAAACCAGTAAATCCTACAGGAAATCAACCCTGAATATTCATTGGAAGACCTGATGCTGAAGCTCCAATACTTTGGCCACATCATGCAAAGAGCTGATTCATTGGAAATGACCCTGATGCTGGGAAAGATTGAGGGCAAAAGAAGGCAATGACAGAGGATGAAATGGTTGGATGGCATCATTGACTCAATGGACGTGAGTTTGAGCAAACTCTGGGAGATAGTTAAGGACAAGCATGGCATGCTTGTCCTTAGTTAGGACAAGTTAGTTAAGGACAAGCCTGGCATGCTTCAGTCCATGGGATCACAAACAGTTGGACACGACTTAGCAACTGAATAAGACAATAATAGTACTTATTCCACTGTATCAGTTAGTTTCTGACGCATTTAAAAAAAAAAAAAAAAAACCTAAACCTCAGCTACTTAAAATAACAATCATTTATTTCTCATGATTCAGTGAGCAGCAACTGCGATTCTCAGTTGGGACAGCTCATCTCTGCTCCACATGGTTGCCTGGATTCATTCACGGAGAGATGGCCAGAAAGGCTGGGCCTCCATCTCTTCACATGGCCTCTCATCCTTAACAAATCTGGCCTTGACTTGTTCTCATTATTCCAGTCTCCTAAGAGCATATGCTGTGAAAACTCACACAGTGTCAGCTCTGCTACATTCTTTTGGAAAAGTAGATCATAAGAACACCCAGATTCAAGGGACAGGGAAAATACCTCACCATTTTAAAGAAAGGAGTTACAAAGAATCCATGGACACTTCATTCTGCTACATCCATGGTATTCCACCTATTTATTGTCTGTTTCCATAATTATGGTGAGAAATCTTCATATGCCTTGTCTTGGTATTTATTTTCATGTACTGAATGCCTGGCACAGAGTAAACTGTTCCACATAGGGTTGGATAAACATGAGGTTGCATGTTAGGCAGTGACTGAAATACCAAGATACATGAAATTCAAGATAGTCCCTGTTCCTGAAGATTTTAACATCTGGTAGAAGAGGAAAAATGGTGAGGCAAGATTAAATGGGCCTTTTCAAACAATAGGAAAAGCACTATTCCAACAAGGAAATGCAAAACTAATTATCTTAATTGGGCTACACATGTCAGAAAAGCAAGCATACATTCTATCTTGTAACTGGGAAATTAAGACCAGCACTGTGTTTTCAGGATAAGATTTGGATTCTAAGTAACAGTTGGGCATAATTAGCAGATGGAACCTCAGGAGAAATGGCCTAGGGATGAAAAAGTAGAACTGTATGTGGTTCTACTTTGCCTGAAATAGGAGCTGGTCCCGGGGCACAGGAAGGGGGCCCCTTGGAATAAGACTGCTTGGATTTTTATCTTGTTGGTGATTGAATCTTGGAGCAAAAGGGTCAGGATAAAAACTGGATTTAGGGAGAGGACCATGGCAGCAAATATAAAATGGACAAAAGAGGGAGAGACAGGAAGTAGAGAGAAACAAATCTGATGAGGGACTAACCCTCATGTTGGTGGCAAGAACAGACAAGAGGAAGCTGGGGGATTGACAGTTTTTGAGCCCCTCCTATTCTTTAAGACGCTGTTTCATCTAATCCCTCAATAACTCTGTGATACAGCTGTCAATACCACCATCTTACAGATGAGGACAGTAAAGTTCATATAATTTAGGTAACTAGCCCAAGGTAATACACTTGTTAATGGAAGAGCTGGTTCTTTTAACTGTGAGTTAAAGGTTGTATTCTGCTCTTCTTAGGATACAAAAATATTTTATTATCAAGCTTTTATTTTACCACAAGTTTTGCAAGGTCCTTACCAAACAATGAGGTCTCTAACATAATAAGGCATTGCCACTGCCCTCCCTATTTTTGCTCATTTTTGCTCATACAGAAGCAAACAGACACTTCAAACAAAATGCAAGGAAATAAAGAGGAGGAGACTGAAATAGGAAGGCTGAGCACAGAAGCATTTGGCCACTAAGTTCAAGCATTAAACATTCATTCAATATATATTTAGCTTTTAATAAGTAAGCTCTGAGCAGGGTGCTGGGAAGAAAAGAGGAATCAAGCACTACTCTGATCTTTCAAAACAGTGGAGGAAACTGTCATGTAACAAATAAATGAAATAACCATTGCAAAGGAAACGATGGACTTCTGTGCACAGTAAACCAACAAATACGAAGGGATTATTTCCTGCTGAAGCATCAAAAGAAACACTTCATAAAGGCGTTAGACCTTGATCTGCATATTGATAGGTAAGAAGAGAGGCAAAGAGCAAAAAGGGGTAAAGAAACTGTGACTAGTGGGGAGGTGCACAAAGCAGAGGGTAGAGACAGGAATCACATGGTAGAGAGGGACCAGATCCCCTAGGCAGGGCAGCTTCGTAGAGGCAGTATAAAACAGCAGTAAGCGGGTAAATGCTAGGATCAAAGTGACAGGCTTCAAACCCTAGTCTGCACTTCCTCCCTGTTTGGCTTTACATCAGTTGTTCAACTTTACTAAGATTTTATTTCCTCACACATAAAATGTAAATTATAACAACAAACAAAATCTTTCTCTCGCTCTCCTGACTTCTGAACAGAATAATAGACAGGGGTCAAACAGAAATCAAGCAAAAGGCTTTAATCTGATAAATGTGGATTGGAGTATATGGCTTGAATTTAGAGTGAAAATGGGCTTCCTAATACTTGCTCTCAAAGCCAATATATTGGATCCTACACACGAGGAGAGTTGGAGCTGTTGAAAAAGTACATAGCAAGAAGGACTAAAGCCTTCTCACACCCTATAGACTCTGGTGGCCCCTTCGAGTATGGCCCACAGACCAGCAGCATCAGCATTACCTGAGAGTTTAACAGAAACACAGAACCTCAGACCTATGGCAAAGACTTGTTGGATCAGAGTCTGTATTTGAGTAAGATTCTCTGCCTCACTCCTAAGAACATTAAAGTTTGAGAAATGTAACCAGGGAGCACTAGAGAAACTGGATGAAAAGGTGACAGACTCTTTCCATTTGGTCTGTTAGATCCATTCTTCTTTCTCTCATGGGAGAAGCCAGTGAAAGGTGGACAAGAGGCATAAGACTCTACCTGATGCCTCTGTAAGCTCCTGCTTAGGGCTAGCAAGAATTTAGGACAGATGAGAGGATGATTTCTCCTAAAAACACAGAAGTGGGGAGGAGGACCCCATGGATGTGACTCTAGTGATTATATGCAACATTCCTGGGGATTGTGAATGCAGGACAAAGGGGAAATTTCTAAGCAAAGACAATTTGGAATATAATATACTTTCATTTTTTATGTTTAAATCTTAGCTCTAAGTCTCTGTTCAAATACCGTCTAACAGGACATTCCCTGAGCACTTTGTAAAAACTTCTACTCTGCCATCACCACCTCCAGTGCTCAGCACTCCCTGAGCCCCTTTTGTTGCTTTAGTTTATTTATCTCCTCCCCTCCCCACTAGAATGTAAGTGCCACAAGGAGTTATATCTGTTTTGCTCATTAATGTTTTCCCAGTGCTTAGAACAAAGTGGCCCTGGGGACATATAATAGGTGCTAGATAATTAAATGAAAGAATATGACCTTGAGATCCCATGGGGGATCAGGTGGAGTTGTCAAATAATAATGCTGTTTGTAAGTCTGGGGCTCAGGGGAAAAGGTAAAGAATGGGAGTCATCAGCTAACTGATGGGCACCGAAGTGAGAAGGCTGGATGAGCTCATTTGGACAGAATCCTGTGTTTAAGGGAAAGATGATTTCCTTGTTTGGTTGAGGTGATTCCAAGAGAAAAGGTGGTTCATCCCCAGTGAAACCTGGCCACAGAGCACAAACAGGTCACTACAAATGCCATCAAATGCAGCCACCACTTCCCATTTTCCCTGGACAAAGCTAGCAACTTTTTGGAAAGTTTCAAAATATCACAAGAGGAAAAAGAGCCAACAGCATTTATCATTTATGGAAAAACACTTTAATAATTCACTGCTTCAATTAACATTTGCTGTTAATCAAGATTTCATGTCTGAAAGCATCACACCCAAGCACAGCAGGTCGATTAGGAATCAACTCCATCTGTTTTCATGGAACCCAGTGGGATGGACACAAGGAGACAAATGCCAGGCCTACTGAAAGCTGGCTGCGGGGCTGCCTTCCAAAGCAGGCTGCTCCTGGGAGCCCAGCACCCTGTGGAGTTAGGTGCTCCAAAAGGGGCCCACACTGCCTCCAAACTGCCTCCAAAAGGGGCCCAGAATTTTTTTTTTAAGTGTTTTTCCTACTGGACAGGAAGGGATTAGTAAGTATTTTAGGTCTCTTTATCATACCCTTTAACTTGAGATTATTTCACTGTATTTCTTCCTTTCCTGAAAGCTGAAAAAACAACATATAATGGAGCAGACAGAGTCCTGTTCCCATATTTGATATTTATAATCTGGTCATTTGTTGATAACTGTTTCTGCCAAAAGGTAGTACTTCAACCCAGAACAGGAAAGAAGCAAGAAAAGATGCTTTTGACCATTTATTATTCTATAATTATGATTATTTTTATTGCTATAAGACATAAATTTTTATTTAAAAATTATAACTTTAAAAATCACTTTACTGGAATGAAACCATAGTCACAGATTACTAGATAACATCAAGTGATCAAAGATGCTGCTCTTTGACTTAAAATAGTAGTAGCTCAGACGGTAAAGTGTCTGGCTACAATGCGGGAGACCAGGTTCAATCCCTGGGTCGGGAAGATCCCCTGGAAAAGGAAATGGCAACCCACTCCAGTGTTCTTGCCTGGAAAATCCCATGGACTGAGGAGCCTGGTAGGCTGCAGTCCATGGGGTTGCAAAGAGTCGGACACTACTGAGCAACTTCACTTTCACTTAATCTCTTTAAGCCTCAGTTTCCCCATCTATAAAATGGAAATAATATAGTATGTAACTCTGATGGCTGCTGTTAAGTATTAAAAGAGGCACTAGAAGAGCACTTGCACATTACCTGGGAAACACTAGTCTCCCAGGAAACTAGTGTTTCCTAGAAAACACTAAAACATTTTAAATATGTGTGACAGGTAAGATGCATTTCATATGCTCAGAAAATAAAGATGAGTCTATCCTCTACTTTTTTTGATTACTCACTTCGGCTGTTTCGTTTATTCAACAAATATTTACTGAATGACTACTATGTACTGAGCACTGTTTCAGGATCTGAGGATCGATTCAAAATCCTTACTCCTGGGTATTACAGTCTAACACTTGCAGAAATGCTTAGTGAATTAGTTCACAGCTAGCCACTATTCAAATATTAATTCATCTACCCCATAAATTATACCATAAACTAGTAGCTAGCTTAGATTAGAGAGATGATAGATAGGAAGGTAAAAATAATAAACTATTCAGATCAGATCAGATCAGATCAGTCGCTCAGTCATGTCCGACTCTTTGCAACCCCATGAATCGCAGCACGCCAGGCCTCCCTGTCCATCACCAACTCACGGAGTTCACTCAGACTCACGTCCATCGAGTCAGTGATGCCATCCAGCCATCTCATCCTCTGTCGTCCCCTTCTCCTCTTGCCCCCAATCCCTTCCAGCATCAGAGTCTTTTCCAATGAGTCAACTCTTCGCATGAGGTGGCCAAAATATTGGAGTTTCAGCTTTAGCATCATTCCTTCCAAAGAAATCTCAGGGCTGATCTCCTTCAGAATGGACTGGTTGGATCTCCTTGCAGTCCGAGGGACTCTCAAGAGTCTTCTCCAACACCACAGTTCAAAAGCATCAATTCTTTGGCGCTCAGCCTTCTTCACAGTCCAACTCTCACATTCATACATGACCACAGGAAAAACCATAGCCTTGACTAGACGGACCTTTGTTGGCAACTATTAGGTGGTTGCAAATGCTAATGTGAAAATATCAGAATGATGGAAATGGGGCTACTTTAAGTTGGGTGTCCAAGAAAGGCTCTCTGTTGCTGGACACAGACACTTAGGAGCTGGGAGAAGCTCAGTGTAGGCAAAGGAAACAGCAGGTGCCCAGGCCCTGAGGTGGAAATGAACTTTCCCATTCCTGAAACAAAATGTCTTGTGGCTCCAGTGCAGAGAGCAAGGAGAAGAATGGTAAGATAAGGGACTGGAGAGGGGGTCAGATCTTTAGGTTCTTATAGGCAAATGTAAGGAGATTTGAGTTTATAACCAGCAGGATGTTAAGTCACTGGTGCATTTTAGTAGGCAAATGACAATGTTGATCTTTATTTTTAGAAGTTAACTCTGTATAGACAGTGAATAATAATAATAGTACTGTTTCAGGGAAGAGAGCTGAAACAGCAGTCAGGAGCTTAGTAACCAAGAAGGCAATGCCAGCAGTTTATCTAGCATCATAGAAGCAGAAGTAAAGAGATGCTGATGAATTCATTTTAATTTTACAGGTAGAACCATTAGGACTTATTGACAGATTGGAAGTAGGGCAAGGGAAAGAAGAAATCCAAGATTTCTGGCTTGAGAGCTTTAAGAAATCTAGTCTCTCCCCTACTGAACCCCCCGCTATGCCCAAATGTCCAAGAACACCAGGGGATAGCTCAGTTTGAAGGGATCCATCTTGCTTCCACAAACATGCAGGAAAACACGATCATCCCACAATGTCTACTCTTCCACCACTGCCTCATATACTCTAGCACTTGTTTCATAAAACCAGAGGGATGCTTGTCTACAGCTGCAGCAACAATCTCTATTAAGCTTCTTCACATCCACAGCACTTCATCTTGGATCCTAAGCTGATAACTTGAGCAGCTCAAAATCACGTGTTTAGTCTTTTCTGCCAAAGTTTCACAGGCTGCTGGGGTGGCTGCACCTGCTGCATTAACCAACTTCACCACAGATGCAAGTAGAACCCCCAACCCACTCAAGGCGCATATGCCGCACTCTCAGCTGCAGCCCAGACTTACCCAGGGAGAGCTCCTGTCTGGTGCCATTTGCTTCATTTCCAGCCCTTGGCCTTAAGTTTGGACTCCAGGAGTTTTCTTGTCCATGAATCTCTTCACGTATATCATTCCACATCATCCTCTGAGCTCAGCACACCATGAAGACAGGACCATAGCTTTTGCTTAGCTACATAAGGAGAGAAAAAATGTCCTTTTAAACTTATTTCCAGGGCAAGGTAAATCTACTGGTTTTTTAAATAACCATCCAAATGTTTTGCTCACCATTAGGAAAATTTTTGCAACTGCCATTTCCATCAGTAGAAACAGAAGACTACATAAAGCCAAATTATCTACCTTGTAAGTTATCTACTTATACAAGCAAAATTAAACATATTTTCCCCCTAAAAAGTGTACAAAAATACAAGCAGTAAATGAGCCAAAGCAAATACAGAGACTGACAATCCTCTGGAACACAATTTATCTTGGTGGCAGGTGGGGAGGATGCCATTTTGAGGGAAGATGAACTGATGCTCAGATTAACTGGAACAGGCAGTATCCACTCTGCATAGCAAGGAAAGGGCCTTTAAGGGGATTGTGGTTCCTTCTGTAAAGCAGGCCAGGCCCCAAGACTGCCAAATGCTCCTTAACACAATAATAGTGACGTTTATCATTTCAAGACGGACAAGACCCAAGTCATGCTGACACAAATTATTTCTCTCTCAGAGTACCATCAACTGTAATGCCCTTAACACAAATAGCACTGACCTTGATTTGTCTGCATGTTAAGTTAAATAGTAGAAAAGAAAATCTAGTTTTCTCTTTAGGAAATTAAAGTTAAACCTCACCCCACATCACCCTCCCAGCTCAGCATAGAATTGAGCAGAAGGTAACTGCACTGAGCACACTAGAGGAACTCCAGACACTACTAGAGTTTGCAAAATGCACAGAATGAAACTCTGCATCCTGAAGTATGCAGGGAGTCCCCTGAGGGAAGAGGAAGGGTGTGGAAATGGTACTGAATGACTTCAGGTTGATGAGGAAAAGGGGAAGCTGACACACAGAGAAAGTAGAGTCAAGGGGAGGGAAGGACCACTGGGGCACACCTGCAAAGAGGATGAAGCACAGCTTCCATGGCACAAGCTGAGTTCTGAGCCTGTTCCTCCCACACTGTGCTCCTATGCTGAGATGATGTCATCCTTCTATTATTACAGGGCTGCCTGTTTTACAGATGGAGAATGGAGAGGTTCAGACAGAATGGCCAGAGGGCAATTTTGTTGGGGCTCTGGTTGTGACATTTTTGAATATCACCACAGGGTTTTGGCCCCTGTGGATTATTAAATGACAACTGGTTTTTAGCACAGACTATCTCAACAAAGATTACCCCCTCCAAATATGCAAGACTCAACTGCCTGTCAGAGACGAGCAGAACTGGGAAGGGCCCTGCCACACACAGATTATAGAACGAGGATGGCGCCCCACTCACATGTGGCCACATGGAGGAACCACAAGCCTCCTATACATAGATTATAGTATGAGGATTAGAGTAGGATTTTTCAAATCTTAAAAGATGATGTTAAAGTGTTGCACTCAACATGCCAGCAAATTTGGAAAACTCAACAGTGGCCACAGGACTGGAAAAGGTCAGTTTTCATTTCAATCCCAAAGGAAGAAAATGAAAAGAATGTTTAAACTATGGCACAATTGCACTCATCTCACACGCTAACAAAGCAATGCTCAAAATTCTCCAAGCCAAGCATCAATAGTACGTGAACCACTAACTTCCAAATGTTCAAGTGGGATTTAGAAAAGGCAGAGGAAACAGATCAAATTGCCAACATCCACTGGATTATCGAAATAGCAAAAGAGCTCCAAAATCACTGCAGATGGTGACTACGGCCATGAAATTAAAAGACACTTGTTCTTTGGAAGAAAAGCTATGACAAACCTAGACAGCATATTAAAAAGCAGAGATATCACTTTGTTGACAAAGGTCCATATTGTCAAAACTATGGTTTTTCCAGTAGTCATGTACACATATGAGAGTTCAACCATGAAGAAGGCTGAGTGCTAAAGAATTGATGCTTTTGAATTGTGGTGCTGGAAAAAACTCTTGAGTGTTCCTTGGACTTCAAGGAGATCAAGCCAGTCAATCCTAAAGGAAATCAATGCTGAATACGCATTGGAAGGACTGGTGCTGAGGTTGAAGCTCCAATACTTTGGCTACCTGATGCGAAGAGCTGACTCATCCGAAAAGACCCTGATTTGGGGAAAGACAGAAGGCAGGAGGAGAAAGGGACAACAGAGGATGAAATGATTGGACGGCATCACTAACTCAATGTACATGACTTTGAGCAAGCTGTGGGGGGCAGTGATGGACAGGAAAGCCTGGAGTGCTGTAGTCCATGAGGTCACCAAGAGTTGGACACGACTCAGCAACTGAACAACAACAACTCGATTTTAAGAACTTGAAATGTGTTCATATTCTCTGACCCATTGATTCTACTTCTAGAATAGATTCTTTCAAAACAAACAGTATAAAATGGGAAGAAAGATAAGCATACAGCTGTTCTTTGAAGCATAATTTTCAAAAATAAGTCCTTTATTTGGAGAATGACTAAAGAATTTATGGTAAGTTCATATAGTGTGACACAATACTACTCTTGAAATGATGCTCATGAAAGTTTTTAATGAGATAAGAAAATCATTATGCATGTTCTTTTAAAAATGAAAAATTTAAGATATTACTTTATATATATTTATATAATGTAATTTCATGTAGAATTTCATTGCAAAAGGACCTGAACTGAACATATTAAAATGTCAGTAGTTGTTTTAAAATGACTGTATTGATCCACTTCTTTAATGTGACATTTTCACACTTTCTGTAATGACAATATGGTTTTATAATTAGAATAATGGCCAAAAATAGTACAGATTCACATGAAAAGGAACCAAGTTCTTTGGAAGAGTGAATTCAAGTTTGGGGTCTTAAATTTATAAGATGAACCTACAGCATTTTGTTGGTACCTGAAAATAAGAAAATTTTCAAAGATTGTTGGGATGGATAATGTCAAAAGAACACAGATCAACTTTAAGAAGCCTTCAAAGTCCAAATATGAAACAACTTGAGTTTCAAAAAGAAAACATATATTGGAAATCATTAAAACACACTAAATGTGTTAAATATGTTAGAAACAATGCTTGAGTTCACAATGCTACGAAAACAGAAATCACTGATCTCTTTTGGAAGCTGTTAGGAAACTGAATTATTATTTAGAATGATGGGAAATAAAGAGAAATAATAAGTATTTATTGTGGCTTTTCTATACAAAACATTCCTTAAGGTAGTATTTCTCAAAGTGTGGTCCCTGGACCAGCAGTAGCATCTCCATCTTCCTTGTATAAAACGTAAAATCTGAGCCCCACTTTATTTTTTTTATTTTTTTATTTTTTATTTTTTTTAATTAATTTTATTTTATTTTTAAACTTTACATAATTGTATTAGTTTTGCCAAATATCAAAATGAATCCATCACAGGTATACATGTGCTCCCCATGCTGAACCCTCCTCCCTCCTCCCTCCCCATACCATCCCTCTGGGTCGTCCCAGTGCACTAGCCCCAAGCATCCAGTATCGTGCATTGAACCTGGACTGGCATCTCGTTTCATACATGATATTTTACATGTTTCAATGCCATTCTCCCAAATCTTCCCACCCTCTCCCTCTCCCACAGAGTCCATAAGACTGTTCCATACATCAGTGTCTCTTTTGCTGTCTCGTACACAGGGTTATTGTTATCATCTTTCTAAATTCCATATATATGCGTTAGTATACTGTATTGGTGTTTTTCCTTCTGGCTTACTTCACTCTGTATAATAGGCTCCAGTTTCATCCACCTCATTAGAACTGATTCAAATGAATTCTTTTTAATGGCTGAGTAATACTCCATTGTGTATATGTACCACAGCTTTCTTATCCATTCATCTGCTGATGGACATCTAGGTTGCTTCCATGTCCTGGCTATTATAAACAGTTCTGCGATGAACATTGGGGTACACGTGTCTCTTTCCCTTCTGGTTTCCTCAGTGTGTATGCCCAGCAGTGGGATTGCTGGATCATAAGGCAGTTCTGAGCCCCACTTTAGATGAATCAAAATTCTAGGAAAGATCCTGAGTCTGAAAGGGTTAAGAATAAGCTCTCTGAGCATTAGATCAAACTCTCTTTTGTTTTTGTTCTGTTATTTTTTCACCAGTAACACAGCTCTGGTGTGGGGCTGTTCTTTACCAAAGAGATATAAAACCCCAGATTCTTTTGTGGGAAGAGGCTCAGTGGGTATTTCAGTTTGCTTTCTATAAGCACAGGTCCAGTTGGTCTAGGGGAGAATTCCCCAAGGGCTCCAGCATACCTCAACTAGGGATTCCATGGAAGTGTGGGGCCAAAGTCCTGGATAGTTTACTAATGTTCCTCCCTTGGCCACTGTCTCAATGGATATAACTTTCCCCAAATTGTCACAATTTCAAAGAAGAGCAATACCAAAGAATTTCCAAACTACCATACAACAGCACTCATTTCACATGCTAGCAAAGTAATGCTCGAAATTCTCCAAGCTAGGCTTCAACAGTATGTGAATCGAGAACTTCCAGATGTTTAAGCTGGATTTAGAAAAGGCAGAGGGACCAGAGATCAAACTGCCAACAATGGTTGTATCATAGAAAAAGCAAGAGAATTCCAGAAAAACATCTACTTCTGCTTCATTGACTACACTAAAGCCTTTGACTGTGTGGATCATAACAAACTGTAAAATTCTTCAAGAGATGAGAATACTAGACCACCTGACCTGCCTCCTGAGAAATCTGTATGCAGGTCAAGAAGCAACAGTTAGAACTGGACATGGAACGACAGATTGGTTCAAAATCGGGAAAGGAGTATGTCAAGGCTGTGTATTGTCATCCTGCTTATTTAACTTCTATGCAGAGTACATCAGGCAAAATGCCAGGCTGGATGAATCACAAGCTGAAATCAAGATTGCCAGGAGAAATATCAATAACCTCAGATATGCAGGTGACACCACCCTCATGGCAGAAAGTGAAGAAAAACTAAAGAGCCTTTTGATGAAAGTGAAAGAGGACAATGAAAAAGCTGGCTTAAAACTCAACATTCAAAAAATGAAGAGCATGGCATCCGGTCCCATCACTTCATGGCAAATAGATGGGGAAACAATGGAAACAGTGATAGACTTTATTTTCTTGGGCTCCACAATCACTGCAGATGGTGACTGCAGCCATGAAATTAAGACACTTGCTCCTTGGAAGAAAAGCTATGACCATCCTAGACAGCATATTATAAAGCAAAGACATTACTTTACCAACAAAGGTACATACAGTCAAATCTATGGTTTCTAGTACTCATGTATGGATGTGAGAGTTGGACCATAAAGAAGGCTGAGCACCAAAGAATTGATGCTTCTGAACTGTGGTATTCGAGAAGACTCTTGAGAGTCCCTTGGACTGCAAGGAGATCCAACTAGTCAATCCTAAAGGAAATCAGTCTTGAGTATTTATTGGAAGGACTGATGCTGAGGCTGAGGCTCCAATACTTCTGCAAAGTCTGATTCCAAGAACAGACTCATTAGCCAAGATACTGATGCTGGGAAAGACAACAGAGGATGAGATGGTTGGATGGCATCACTGACTCAATGGACATGAGTTTGAGCAAGTTCCAGGATATGGTGAAGGGCAGGGAGGCTTGGTGTGCTTCAGTCCATGGAGTCACAAAGAGTCAGACATGACTGAGCAACTGAACAGCAACAAACTGTACTAAGACACATAAATTCACAGGTCAATTCTTTCAAATTAGTCAGTAAACAGTTTCAATCCATTTTAAACTGTTGCAAAGCTTAGAACAAGGTTATGGAGGTGATATAACACTGATAACAAAATTGAACAAGTAAGTGTAAATAAGTGTTAGTTGCTCAGTTGTGCCCGACTCTTTGCCACCCCATGGACTGCAGCCTGCCAGGCTCCTCTGTCCATGAGATTTTCCAGGCAAGGATACTGGAGTGCATTGCCATTTCCTTCTCCAGAGGATCTTCCCAGCCCAGGGATCGAAGCCAGGTCTCCTGCACTGCAGGTAGGTTCTTTATCGACTGAGCTACAAGGGAAGCCCAAAATTGAACAAAGACATCACTATACAGTACATTACCAACTGCTGCTGCTGCTGCTGCTAAGTCGCTTCAGTTGTGTCTGCCTCTGTGCGACCCCATAGACGGCAGCCCCACCAGGCTCCGCCGTCCCTGGGATTCTCCAGGCAAGAACACTGGAGTGGGTTGCCATTTCCTTCTCCAATGCATAGTGTGCATAAATAATGATTCAGAAACCCTACATTGGGAAAAAACAGATAAAATCCAAACAATGTGGAATTGAATTAACAGTAATTTAACAATGTTTGTTAGCTCCTTGTGTGTGTGTGAAGTCACTCAGTCGTGTCTGACTCTTTGTGACCCTGCGGACTGTAGCCCGCCAGGCTCCTCTGTCCATGGGATTCTCCAGGCAGGAATACTGGAGTGGGTTGCCATTTCCTTCTCCAGGGGATCTTCCCAAACCAAGGATCGAACCCAGGTCTCCTGCATTGCAGGCAGATGCTTTATCCTCTGAGCCACCAGGGAAGCCTCCTTAGTTGTGGCAAAATGTAGCACAGCAATCTAAGATATTAAACATAGGGAAAACTGGCTCAGGGATATATGGGAACTTTCTGCGGTATCTTAGTAACTTTTCTGTAAATCTAACATTATTAAAAAATTTAATGTTTATTAAAAAAATTAAAACCTACTTAGAAGTTAATCATGCCACTCTTGCTTAGGAAGGGTTCAAGTTCATGCTCAGACATATGGAGAAGTAAAATACACTGAAAGGACCTTAGGAGTAGCTCTCACTGTATCCATCAGACCTATGTGGCTTCCTTCTTGACTATGGCTGAAACTGAGGGATATATATTCTGATGTTTCCTTCCTGGACTCGTAACACCATTGATACCTCTTAACTCTCAAATTTTAAGACAAGGACAAAAAAACCGCTGTGGATAGTAACTAGTCATAATATGCAACTTTGGAGGCATGGAGATACTTCCTCAAAGGATCACACACCTTTTTTTTTTTTTTTTGGCCACACCACACATCATGTCGGATCCTAGTTCCTTGACGAGGGGTTGAACCTATGCCCCCTACATTGGAAGCATGGTGTCTGAACTGCTGGACCACAAGGGCAGTCCCAGGATCACAAATCTCTTGACAGCAAATCCTGACTACCTAGTTTCATACCAATGCAGGCATATCAGAAAGCTTCCCCAAAAAAGCCCAGTCTGCCTTCCAAGTAGTCAGGTCCACCAGACAGACATCAAGTTCTGCAAGTCTGAAAACTGAGACAACAGAGGCCATCCTGCCTGACTCTCCAGCCCAAGAAATTTGCCGCCCACCTTTATTGTGACAACAGAGTGAGCTAGTCTCCCAAAACCTTGATCTACGTAAAAGTGACATACACTACATAAAGGCCCAGTCCCGCCATGAGCAGCTAAGGAGCAGCTTCTAGGGAATCTAGTAACAAAATTCTAATCCGTAACATGTTTGTTTTAAATTAATTAGAACAAGTGTGAATTTCCCCAGTCATCTACTTCTTCAGATGATTAGTGAGCCTGGGGAAATGTTTCCATGCAGGAACATCTAGAAAAAGATCAAATTTTGGAGAGATGAATCTACCAATTAGGACCTAAGATCCCTGAAACATCAAAGGAGTATGAAGTGGTCTAATTGGTTCCTCGAGAAAACAGTAGTTGGTTCAGACATCGGCCTGCTAAACCAACCGCCATTGTGTTGGCTCACAGAGGCATCCGTGATCCGAGCAGGGAACTTCCTTCAAACAGCCCCTACAATCAGTGTGAGAGCAGTCACCCTCACTGTTCTCTCAGGTGCAAGCTGTATTTATTCTGGGCCTACTCTTTTAATCCTCCATGAGCCATCCACATGCGTAAAGCTTCTGGTCTATTATCGGAGTATAATCTTTTCACTTTTCAAAATAGCTTCTCTCTGGAGCCAGAAACCTTAAATAGGGCACTGGAGTGCTAATCAGCTCCTGTTCATGTATGGGAATGGCAAGCCACCTGGGTAGCAGCCGAAACCAAGAAGCAAAGCTAGATTCCCCCAGTCTGACCCAGGGATGCAGTAATCCCATCTTCAGTGCCTATTTCAAAGACCCTGGCCTGGGTTCCAATTGGTGTACAAGGGGAGAAAGTAGGGGTAGTGCAGGTACTTTTACTGTTAAAAATTAGAACAGGCATCAAAACTTAGTTTCTTTTGTAATCACTAGACTACTGCTAGAATCAGCATTTTCTGGGCTAAACTCACTACCACACCAAAAGATTGCTTCTGAAACATGTTCTATTTTGTTTAACTTGATATAGAAACAGGTTCATTTTCCTTAGGATATCTTCCTCCTTAGTCAAAATTCATATGCTCACTTTTATTCTATGATCACTTAAGTGCCTAAGCACTGATTCTTCAGTCAAGAAGAAAAAAATAAATAAAATGCTACATTTTCATTCATGGTTAATCTCATTTTTCCCTACACTGATATACATTTTCAGGACACAAAGGAAGATATTTCAATTAGTTTTTTTCTAACTTAAGGGAAGAATACACCTGTTTAATTCTCCTCTGGGGGTTATAGCAAGCCCTGGAAGGTCACTGGTCAGAGTTGGGTGCTGGGGTTCTTAATAAGGGTAGAAATAGTCAGCTACCAAAGCACCTAGAAGTGGGTAACATCAGAAGGTGAGAATAAGCCATACCTTAGAAAGTCTAATGGCCAAGGCCAGGAACATACTATCTCAATACTCCATATGCCCCCCATCCAGTCCAACAGCAAAACCTGTTGGCTCTACCTTCCAAATGTACTCAGAATTACATCACTTCTTCCTGCCTCTACCATCACTACTTGGTACAAGCCACCACTGACTCCTTCCCAAGTAATTCTGATAGATTCCTAACTGCTCTCTCTTCTAATTTTATCTACCTTACTCTTAGCCTATTCTCCATATGAAAGTCCAAATTATCCTTTTAACACATATCAGATGACAGCACTTCTTGCACTATGGCTTCAGATTAAAGCTGAAGTCCTGACTATGGCTTACAGGGCCCCTGATCCTGTGCTCCCCTTGCCCAAACTCCTACTAGGATCTTCAGTTCAGTTCAGCCACTCAGTCGCATTCAACTCTTTGTGACCCATGGACTGCAACATGCCAGGCCTCCCTGTTCATCACCAACTCCCAGAGTTTACTCAAACTCAGGTCCATTGAGTTGGTGATGCCAACCAACCATCTCATCCTCTGTACTCCCCTTCTCCTCCTGCCTTCAATCTTCTCCAGCATCAGGGTCTCTTCAAATGAGTCAGCTCTTCGCATAAGGTGGCCAAAGTGTTGGAGTTTCAGCTTCAACATCAGTCCCTCCAGTGAACAGCCAGGACTGATCTCCTTTAGGATGGACTGGTTGGATCTCCTTATAGTCCAAGGGACTCTCAAGAGTCTTCACCAACACCACAGTTCAAAAGCATCAATTCTTCAGCACTCAGCTTTCTTTATAGTCCAAGTCTCACATCCATACATTACCACTGGAAAAACCATAGCCTTGACTAGATGGACCTTTGTTAACAAAGTAATGTCTCTGTTCTTCAATATGCTGTCTAGTTTGGTCATAACTTTTCTTCCAAGGAGCAAGCATCTTTTAATTTCATAGCTGCAGTCACCATCTGCAGTGAGTTTAGAGTCCAAAAAAAAAGTCTGCCACTGTTTCCATTGTTTCCTCATCTATTTGCCATGAAGATGGGACCAGATGCCGTGATCTTAGTTTTCTGAAAGTTGAGCTTTAAGTCAACTTTTTCACTCTCCTCTTTCACTTTCATCAAGAGGCTCTTTAGCTCTTCTTCACTTTCTGCCATAAGGGTGGTGTCATCTGCATATCTGAGGTTATTGATATTTCTCCCAGCAATCTTGATTCCAGCTTGTGTTTCATCCAGCCCAGCATTTCTCATGACGTACTCTGCATATAAGTTAAATAAGCAGGGTGACAATATACAGCCTTGACGTACTCCTTTTCCTATTTGGAACCAGTCTTTTGGATCTTACTTCTTACCAGTCTTGTTCCACTCAGTCTGTTCCAGCATCTATACTAGCATTTCCCCCTAATGAGATGTTCTACATACCGGACAGAAGCATCTTCTCACTCTAAATTCCTTCCAGTCTCTGTCCAAGTGTCACCTTATGTGAGGAGACTTCCCTGATACACTACATAAAATAGTAACCCCCAGTATTTCCTGTCCCTCTTAGCCAGATATTTTATTTTCCTTCATAGAACTACTGTAAAACACACCTATGTATCCATAAATATATATATTGTTTATATTTTGTCCCACCATGATAATCATTACCAGAAGGCAAATTCCATTATGGCAGGAATTTTGTTTTACTCATTGGTGTATTCCCAGCACCTAGAACAGAGTCTGGCACATAAGATATTCAATAAATATTTGTTGAAGAAATAAACGAAAGCCATATTTGGCATTATATTCAGAGAAAAAGGACAGAATTACAATCAAAAGACAAAACTAAGGGCTAGAAGCCAAGAGAATATAGTGACAGTACAAGGACTAGGAACTAGTGTAAAAACCAGGTGCGAAGTGTTCACGGTTCAAAAGACTGATTCTCCCAAGTTGTGTGATACGGAGTAAGTCAACTTGATTTGAAGCCTGACTGTGTTAGAACCAGGAAGGTTGTAGTTTCAGGAATCCAATTCATTCCTCTTATGGAAATCAAAACACTTCTTGATCCTCAGTACCTGTTCCATCTCTGGAGATTCTCAAGCTCCCAGGGAGACTATTCTGTGTAGTATTCACCTCTGTGTTTTGAGTGTCAGACTTGGTGCCAGGTATAGGACACATATTTGAAAACTAATTGTTGAAATGACTGATATGTATGTCAGGAATCCCCTCCACAAACTCTGGAATGTGGGATGTTAAGTCCTGAGCCTGGAGATGGGCTGGGGCTTTCAAAGCTCCACCTCTGCTATGCACTCTCTTTCCCCTCTCCAGAGAGGAACCCTTCTCAGCCTAATATGATACCTTGAAAGACAAGACAGAACAACTCAGGACAGAGACATCTTTCTATTTGTCCCCATAAATATTATATTAGAGCATGGTCTTCAGGCAGGGTTTGCTTTTTCTTAAATCAGGTTTTGATCTATTATAGCCTATGGCTAAAAATAAAGCCCCACTACTTCTTTATGCTTAAGTTTTTTGCAGTTCTAGCATATTTGGATGCCATTTTTCTGGACACAATTCTTGTATGTCTTATCATTCTTCTTCATGTCAATTTTATTCATATTAATGTTTACTAAATTAATTCTCAGTCAATAGTACACGCAAGGCAGTCTTCACAGTCATATGCTCTTCTCTCCTCTTTGAATTGTCTTTTAATATCTGAGCTGATCAGATAGCTCCCTCTACAGTCTCCTTGACATCTACATGTGCCTCATTTTTTCCTTCCTAGTATATTGTTCGTGTGTGAAAGACTTCTTTGATGTGGAACATTTTTAAAGTCTTTATTGAATTTTGTTATATCTTGTCCAAACACAGCTTCACAGATATACCCAGAGTAACGTTTCACCAAATATCTGGGCAATCCATGGCCAAACTGACACATAAATTAGCCATCACAGGCCCTTAGTTGCCAGATCCCTTAATTCTTTCTTTACTTCTGGAGAATAAAATTTCAGAGAGGAATCAAGGTCCTTCCACACTCCAATTTCAGCCAGAGGTTTCCTCCAGAGATCTAGTTAATTCTTATCCTCTTTCATGATGACATCATGTCTCTGCCAAGTTTATACTTTGCATGATGTGTGCCTCATCCAGTCATTTATTTCACAAGAAAAAAAAAATGTGTATTGATCACCTTTTTGCAGCAGGTATTGTGCCAGGAATCATCTTTCATCTCATTCAGTGACCTATGGGCACCCATGATTATCTCATTTCAGTTCTCCTCTCCTGATGGCTTCAGGGATTAGATCTGATAGACAGAGTGCCTGAAGAACTATGGACAGAGGTTCATGACATTGTACAGGAGGCAGGGATCAAGACTATCCCCAAGGAAAAGAAATGCAAAAAGGCAAAACAGTTGTCTGAGGAGGCCTTATAAATAGCTGTGAAAAGAAGAGAAGCAAAAGGCAAAGGAGAAAAGCAAAGACTTTTTTACCCATTTGAATGCAGAGTTCCAAAGAATAGCAAGGAGAAATAAGAAAGCCTTCCTCAGTGATCAATGCAAAGAAATAAACAGTAGAATAGGAAAGACTAGAGATCTCTTCAAGAAAATTAAAGATACCAAGGGAACATTTCACGCAAAGATGGGCTCAATAAAGGACAGAAATGGTATGGACCTAACAGAAGCAGCAGATATTAAGAGGTGGCAAGAATACACAGAAGAATTATACAAAAAAGATCTTCAGGACTCAGATAATCATGATGGTGTGATCACTCACCTAAAGCCAAATATCCCGGAATATGAAGTCAAGTGGGCCTTAGGAAGCATTCCTACAAACAAAGCTAGTGGAGGTGATGGAATTCCAGTTGAGCTATTTCAAATCCTAAAAGACGATGCTGTGAAAGTGCTGCACTCAATATGCCAGCTAATTTGGAAAACTCAGCAGTGGTCACAAGACTGGAAAAGGTCAGTTTTCATTCCAATCCCAAAGAAAGGCAATGCCAAAGAATGTTCAAACTACTGCACAATTGCACTCATCTCACACCCTAGTAAAGTAATGCCCAAAATTCTCCAAGCCAGGCTTCAACAGTACATGAACCATGAACTTCCAGATGTTCAAGCTGGTTTTAGAAAAGGCAGAAGAACCCGAGATCAAATTGCCAACATCCACTGGATCCTCGAAAAAGTAAGAGAGTTTCAGAAAAATATCTACTTCTGCTTTATTGACTACGTCAAAGGCTTTGACTGCGTGGATCACAATAAACTGTGGAAAATTCTTCAAGAGATGGGAATACCAGACTACCTGATCTGCCTCCTGAGAAATCTGTATGTAGGTCAGGAAGAAACAGTTAGAACTGGACATGGAACAACAGACTGGTTCCAAATAGGAAAAGGAGTACATCAAGGCTGTATATTGTCACCCTGCTTATTTAACTTATATGCAGAGTACATCATGAGAATCACTGAGCTGGATGAAGCACAAGCTGGAATCAAGATTGCTGGGAGAAATATCAATAACCTCAGATAAGCAGATGATACCACCCTTATGGCAGAAAGTGAAGAATAACTAAAGAGCCTCTTTATGAAATTGAAAGAGGAGAGTGAAAAAGTTGCCTTAAAACTCAACATTCAGAAAACTAAGATTATGGCATCTGGTCCCATCACTTCATGGCAAATAGATGGGGAAGCAGTGGAAATAGTGACAGAACTTCATTTTGGGGGGCTCCAAAATCACTGCAGATGATGATTGCAGCCATGAAATTAAAAGATGCTTGCTCCTTGGAAGAAAAGTTATGACCAACTTAGAAAGCATATTAAAAAGCAGCGACATTACTTTGCCAACAAAGGTCCATCTAGTCAAAGCTATGGTTTTTCCAGTAGTCATGTATGGATGTGAGAGTTGGACTATAAAGAAAGCTGAGCATCGAAGAATTGATGCTTTTGTACTGTGGTGTTGGAGAAGACTCTTGAGAGTCCCTTGGACTGCAAGGAGATCCAACCAGTCCATCTTAAAGGAAATCAGTCCTGAATATTCATTGGAAGGACTGATTTGAAGCTGAAACTCCAATCCTTTGGCCACCTTATAAGAAGAACTGACTCATCTGAAAAGACCCTGATGCTGGGAAAGATTGAAGGCAGGAGAAGAAGGGGACGACAGAGGATGAGATGGTTGGATGGCATCACCAACTCAACGGACATGAGTTTGAGTAAACTCTGGGAGTTGGTGATGGACAGGGAGGCCTGGCATGCTGCAGTCCATGGGGTCACAAAGAGTTGGACACAACTGAGTGACTGAACTGAACTGAACTGATGGCTTCACGCACATGATCTGAGGAGAAGGTCCACTCTCAGTCTCTGTCTTTTCTCGCAAGCACATAAGAATAGCAGTATACTGCTTTTAAATACAAGCAGTATTTTTCTCACTTTCTGGGCAGATGGATTATTTATTTTCAAAATTGTTGTGGCTTATAATTCATAGACAAAGGTAGTGGTTTACTCACAGCAAGATAAATGCAGGGAGCAAATGGAGCCACAAGTTGGAAATAAGATTCACTCACCTGAAAGGGGCAAAGAGATAGACTGACACCTTCTTGACTGACAGTGGTTGTCAAGAAGCATCCAGAATTTATGGTGTCTCAGAAACACTAAGTTTTGGGTAAAATGACAGCACTGAAAGAACTGCTAAACCAACAGAGGGTGGAATGTAGTATAGAGAATGTATGGTGAGCAGAATTCTGAAGGACTGGGAGAGAGTCTGCCAGAACCCAAGATATTTGTTTTTAGTTGGCCAGATGCAAGTTCAGGAAAAAGACCGTAAGAACTGGTAAGAGCAGGCCTGACCTTGGTTGTTCAGATTACAGATTTGAAGCCAGAGTGTCTGATTTTAGATCCACTTCAGAGCTGAAAAATCTTGGGAAAATCAGTATCTCTTTACCCTGTTTTTTCCATCTGTAAAGTGGAAAATCTAACAGTACTCATTTCACAGGACTGTTGTGAAGTTTAAATGAACATATGTAAATTAGAAATCTAAAGTCTAGCACAAAGTAAGCATTTCAATTTAGTTCTTATGATTTTTACAGGTTGTCTAAATAGGAACTAATGTGGAATACTAATGATAGGAAGTAAATGGGGATGAGAACTGGCAGTGTTTTCAGCTTTGAAAATTTAATAAAGACTGTTTCTGTTAGAATAGATGACTGAACTCCTACAATATGGACATAAATATGGGAGTGAAAAAGTCACCCTGGTACACTTGGCCAGGCCTAGAAGGTCTGGTTCAGCTGAGACCTTAAAGATATACCTGACCTTATGAGCAGATAGCTCACAATCTCAGATGGAGAGGAAACTGTCCCAGCTTTGGGGATGCATACAGAGTAGTTTTGAAACTGTTTGACTTCTTTTTCCATACTATTATTTAATCATTTTCATTATTAAATTTATCACATATTTAATACAAAAGCATATATGACATACATATAGGCTAATAATAAGACATACACCTGAACATCTAGCAACCAACATAAATTACAAAACATTACCAGAATCTTTGAAGTCCCCCATGAACTCTTCTCTAATCATAACATTTCCTATTCTCCCATAAGTTACCAATATCCTATATTTTCCCAGAGGTTTTCACCACCTGTACATGCGTCCCTAAACAACACACAACACAGTTTTTAGGGCTTTGAATTTTATGTGTGTGGAATCAAACTGCTTGTACGCTTTTGTAATTTGCATGTTTTTCTCAGCACTGTCTTTAGTTGATGCATGTATCTGTTATCTCTCATTTTTATTTTGACTTGTTAATAAAAGTTTCAAGTCACTGGGAAAGCATAAAAAATTTTAAACTGCAGGTACTTAATGATATAACTTTAAGACATATACACCAAAATTTATTGAAACTATAGGGGGAAAATCAACAAATTCACTATCACAAGAGGAGATTTTAATCTAACTCTGAGGCAAACGTTCAAGAAGAGAAAAAAATTAGAAATAAGAGGGAGAAACAGAGAAACAGTTGTAGAGGAAACAAAGAATTGGTGAGCAGTCAAATAAAGTATTACCAAGAGAACTAGCATGGGTTAGATTAACATGATTAAAAACAAGCATTCACCAGAACATCCTTTTTATCCATGCCTCTTGCTAGACTACGAATAGAACCGTAAAGAGAATTGTAAAATTTTCAAAACTACTCTCATACCAACAATGAGTTTTCTCAATTCTTTCTGCTAAGGAAAAAACTGTTTTGAATATTTGGATCCACATCATTAATTGGGTCACGTTTAATATGGATAAAGGGTCACTGTAGATTTATAGATTACCCATATATTGGTTCCTCTCTTTTCCACTTCAACAAAAGAGTAAGTGGTCTTAGGGCTACTCTGTTCTAATATGCGGACAATTCTGAGGTTGAAGCTTTGGGTTTCTAAGAAGGAGCCTGATGAGGGCTCCTTTTAAACTGTGTCCTCTAGTACAATTTATAAGAATTACCAGCATTAAGGCCCAGGGTCCAAGCCTGGGAAACAAGTTGTATTCTGCTTCCTAATTCTCATAATTCCTCGTAGCCAGATTTTTCACAGGGATGTGTAGCTATCATCTGGTGTGTAATTCAGTTGTTCCTCAGTTTCCTGAAAATAGTAATACCTATAGCTCACCAAATGACACCTTTTTTTTTTTTTTTTTCCTGACAAGGACATTCCTTAATCTGAGCTTTCTCCTTCAGAATCGGTTTTGCTTCCATGGGAATCATCCTGATTGTGCAATTTCAGTTATTTAGAGTTTCTTCCTCATCTTTGCCTCCTCTGGAGACCTTTCTCCATACTCTGAACTCCTGATCAGGCTTTAATTCTTCTTCAGGTCATTAGAATCCTGTACTTTCAGATTTACTATCTGTAGTACTTCCTCCCTTATCTCTGGGAACTCTTCCTCCTCTCTGTAAGTGGAAGAGTAGGGGAACTCTTCTTACACCCCCTTTACCTCTCATGAAACAGAATGATCATCCTGCCTTCAATATGTATGTATATAACTGACCTCTATATGAGGGAGCAACTCGCCTGTTACTGTATGTGTGTAACCCAGTTGTAAGGTAGCGTGCCTGCCATTTGAAGAAGACAGTTAAAACTTCTCAGCCTGCAATATAAAGCCATGGGTCGGTCTGCAGAGCGGGAGGTGAGTCAAAGTCTCACCTGAAACTTATTCTATGTGTCAGTAACATGAGAAATAAACCTATTTTTTTCAGGCTAAAGAACAGAATGGAAAAAGTAGAAAACAGATATGTAAAAGATGCAGATATAACAGATATACAAAGTCTTTCATATAGTTTGCACTGAAAAATGACTAGATTTTTCTGGAGTTCCTCAGTGAAGGATGGGAATAAGGTAGTCAAAATCAAAGTGACATACAGAGACTTGCCAGAAACTAGGGAGAAAGGGACACAGATAAAACTTCAATGAATTAGGACCAAATATAGAGACCTCAGCAGGAAGCAACAGTTAGAACTGGACATGGAACAACAGACTGGTTCCAAATAGGAAAAGGAGTATGGCAACGCTGTATACTGTCACCCTGCTTATTTAACTTATATGCAGAGTACATCATGAGAAATGCTGGGCTGGAAGAAGCATAAGCTGGAATCAAGATTGCTGGGAGAAATATTAATAACCTCAGACATGCAGATGACACCACCCTTATGGTAGAAAGTAAAGAAGAACTAAAGAGCATCTTGATGAAAGTGAAAGAGGAGAGTGAAAAAGTTGCCTTAAAGCTCAACATTCAGAAAACTAAGATCATGGCATCTGGTCCCATTACTTCATGGGAAATAGATGGGAAAACAGTGGACACAGTGTCAGACTTTATTTTTCTGGGCTCCAAAATCACTGCAGATGGTGACTGCAGCCATGAAATTAAAAGACGCTTACTCCTTGGAAGGAAAGCTTTGACCAACGTAGACAGCATATTAAAAAGTAGAGATATTTCTTTGTCAACAAAGGTCCGTCTAGTCTACGCTATGGTTTTTCTAGTGGTCATGTATGGATGTGGGAGTTGGACTATAAAGAAGGCTGAGTGTCGAAGAATTGATGCTTTTGAACTGTGGTGTTGGAGAAGACTCTTGAGAGTCCCTTGGACTGCAGGGAGATCCAACCAGTCCATCTAAAGGAGATCAGTCCTGGGTGTTCATTGGAGGGCCTGATGTTGAAGCTGAAACTCCAATACTTTGGCCACCTGATGAGAAGAGCTGACTCATTTGAAAAGACCCTGATGCTGGGAAAGATTGAGGGCAGGAGAAGAAGGGGACGACAGAGGATGAGATGGTTGGATGGCACCATTGACTCGATGGACATGGGTTTGGGTGGACTCCAGGAGTTGGTGATAGACAGGGAGGCCTGGCGTGCTGCAGTTCATGGGGTCTCAAAGAGTCAGACACAACTGAGCAACTGAACTGAACTGGTAGAGATCTCAGCAGACCAGATATGATGGGATTGAATCCCTCCTTGGATTTGTTAAATTAAATGCTTTGACATTCTATTTATTTACTAATTATTCTCTATACTTTTCCCTCATATCTAACAGTCTTTGGGAGTTTCAGTCTGTTTTATTATCTGCTAAGAATGAAGACCTGGTGATCCATAAGCCCAGAGGGGTGTGCTCAGATGAAGCTGGATTGAGAGTCAATGAAACTCAGGGCACAGAGCCAATGCTATTTTTAAGCAGCTCCTCTAGTCCTAGCAATTTTTCTTCCAGAGATAAACCAAATGTCTGGATTTTACTTTACTTAATGAGGTTACATTCTTTAAAACTTAGTTCAAGCAGCAAGAGAAGCATAACATACATTTTTCACATGACCTGATTTTGGCATTTCCCCAAGGTCTCTCATGTGACCGGAGTCCTTCAGTTCTTAAGTTTCAGACCTGTGATCTGCTTCCTCCTCCTTCCCCTTCTGAATTGAGGTTCTGTCATGTTCTTGGGCTTCCCTGGTATCTCAGATGGTAAAGAATGTGCCTGGAATGCAGGAGACCTGGGTTCAATCCCTGGGTTGGGAAGATCCCCTGGAGAAGGGAATGGCAACCCACTCCAGTATTCTTGCCTGGTGAATTCCATGAACAGAGGAACCTGGAGGCCTACAGTCCATGGGATCACAAAGAGTCAGACACAACTGAGTGACACTTTTTTTTTTTCACGTTCTTGATAAGTTCATTACTAGCGTTAATTACAAAAATGAGTCCCCAGCTGGGAAACTACCTCTGGGATCAGACCTTCCAAATGCCAAAAACAGGCCCAGATACTTCCAAGTATCAATTGCTTTGTACTCTTCAACACAATAATTCACCTACATGTTAAGATACTATTTCTTTGTCACTGGATGTTTACATGAAATACACCTTTTGGGGATAAATACTATGATAATTAAGGCCACCCATTCAAATTTTTAAATTATTAACTCTATTATCAATATTCTACATGTAGAAAGGAGAAGTCACAGACAGTTCACACATAGAAAAGAGCACTATCAGAAACTTAAAATATCAAAGTGGCAGTTGTTATTTTATAAACCTTGATGTGAAAAAATATAGAACTAGCTTAGGACCTTGAACAGCTATCAAAAGTTTTTTCTCCCAGACTTTCCTTTCTCTGTGGTTTAGGGAGCCAGTATATTGAAGGTGGGGAAGATTCTTTTATTCAAAGAACTGTGCTTTCTTTTTCCACGGTCCAGGGTTTCCTACGATACATCGATATATGGGAAGGAGGATCTTGTGACTCAGAAAGACTTCTGACAGGAGAAATGTGGATGGAATCCTCATCCCTCATTACACCGGTGCTCTCTGCCAGCCCCAGCAGGGCTTACCTCCTCCAGCCCCATTTCACACAGCTGTGTGAGGAAGGCCAGGACTGACAAGAGGCCCATGTCACCAGACCATTCCTAAGCAGGACTTCCCTAGAGGTCTACATGACATCAGACAGGAAATAATAATTTCTCCAGAAGACAGGAGTTCCATAAAATATATGCAATTATTTGGGGGGTGAGGGAAAGGTTGGAGAGAATGAAGAGACAGCCTGGAGAGGACAGTGACCCCCCCCCCCCATGGTGGGGCTCAATGAAGAGTGAACTAAGAGAGGGCAATGGCTCAGAAAACCTCTTAGAAAAGACCACATAACAGCAGCCTGCCTTAAATCTTCAAAAGTGTGAAGTGTTGTGTGCTGAATGAATGGGAAAAAAAAGATGTTACACAGAAGACTTCTGGTTCAAGATGGCAGACTGAGCATATTTTGCCTTTCCCAATCCTTAAATCCCACTAAAATAAGAGTAAACTAATAGGTTTAAATAGAATAAACAAATAACAGCAAAGAGAACAATATAAGGTAGAGAGGAAGTGCAAGGATGCAGTCTTGGGAGACAAAATATTTCAAAATATTTCTGAAAACAGATGAAAAAGCGCTGACAAATGCAATAAGCTGGAGGAAGTCACAGCCTGCACAGAGCTGCAAGGTACCACAGGGAAGAGGAAATCATATGCCTGGCCAAAGCCTATGATCAGAAGGTGAGGGTTAGATGTGAGTTTGAAAACAAAAAGGTTAATCGAAAATCTGTATAGAACACTCTTCAAGCCCTTGCTGCTATAGGAAGAGCTTAGGCAGCCCAGCATTTGACACCAGGACAAAAAAAAAAAAAATCTCTAAAGAAATTAAATGAATTATTAAGGGAGAACTAGGGTGCCTAATGGGAGAAGGCAATGGCATCCCACTCCAGTACTCTTGACTGGAAAATCCCATGGACGGAGGAGCCTGGTAGGCTGCAGTCCATGGGGTTGCTAAGATCTGCACGACTGAGCAGCTTCACTTTCATGCACTGGAGAAGGAAAATGGCAACCCACTCCAGTGTTCTTGCCTGGAGAATCCCAGGGACGGCGGAGCCTGGTGGGCTGCTGTCTATGGGGTCGCACAGAGTCAGACACGACTGAAGTGACTTAGCAGCAGCAGCAGCAGGGTGCCTAATGATACGATTGTCACACAAAAGTTAGGTCCTATTTTTCTAGTCTGCTCTCTTTCTAAGAATTCATTTTAAAGAAAAACTTCCAGTCAACAAGCCCTACCAAATACACAGGACTCCCGGTCAGCCCTCTTATTCCCGCCAGTCTTAAATATGAGAGGTGTTTTAGTTACCCACTGCTGTTACCAAATCACTTCAAAACTTAGTGGCTTAAAATAATCTTACACAGTTTCTGAGGGTCAGGAACTCAGAAGCAGTTTAGCAGAGTCATTTTCACTCAGTTCTCTCATGAGGTTGCAGTCCAGATCTTGGCTGGGTCTATGGCTTCCCTGGTGGCTCAGTGGTAAAGAATTTGCCTGCAATACAGGAGACCCAGGTTCAATCCCTGGGTCAGGAAGATACCCTGGAGAAGGGAATGGCAACCCACTCCAGTATTCTTGCCTGGAGAATCCCATGGACAGAGAAGCCTGGTGGGGGACAGTCCATGAGGTTGCAGAGTTGGACATGACTGAGAGACTAAGCACAGCACACTCCGTTATCTTAGGGTTTGACTGGGACTGAAGGATCCGCTTCTAAGCTCTCTTATGTGGCTGTCAGCCAGGCCTTACTCCTGTGCTATGTCTTTCCTCAAATGGCAGTCATTAACTTCTTCCAGAGAGATAAACACATGAGAAAATACAAAACAGGAGTCAGGAAGTCATAGTGCTTTTTATGGCCTAAACTGTGAAACTGCAAACCATCATATAAGCCCTATTTTACTATTTGCACAGACCAACCTTGATACCATGTGAGAGGGAAGTACACAAGGACAAGAATATCAGAAGGTGACATCACTGAACACCAAATAGGAGGCTGGTTGCCACAGTAGGCAAAAATGATTACCAGACATGTGGCGAAAACCTGAAGCACCAAAGGAAAAACCAATCATCAAATGTACAATGCCACTCCAGAAATACATTGTTAGAAGAACAGATGAGTATCCTTAGATATATTTTATAAGCAGCAAGGAGTGATAGGCCAAAAGAAGACAGGAGTTAATACAAAAGAACAGGATTTTGCAAACAGTATTGCATTAGACAAAAGTATGTACAGGCACTCTTTTATATTCTAAAGTAGCCTATAGAGTGGGGCACCATCAATACAGCCTTAAGAACTGACTTGAGCTCTGAGTACAACTCATGGAAGCGAGTGTAAAGAGATCTGCATTTTTTCAGGTCTTAGAATTAGTGCCTGTGTCCGGTTTGTTCTAAGCCCCTTCCTGGGGGTCCTGTTGTATAACTGTATAACTGCAATTAGAACTGCTGTTCATTTTGCATCCACACTGGATGTGGGCATTATTGGAGTACAAAAGCATGTTTGTTCCATTTCTGAACTTGTAAATATTTGTAGCACAACCAAGACTTAAACACTGAGGATACCTTACTGCTTTTCATAGTTAAAATTACTTCTCTTTTTTTCCCCTTAAAATCTATTAACATTATTTGGGCTCCACTTCAAAGTCTAATTCTACTTTTTCTCTGTACAAATTCTGAGAGCTGATGTGTACTAGGTGTGGTGTTAGGTGCTACAGATATAATAACGAGCAAGACATGGGGCTTACACTACATGGAGCAGGCCGGCAATTTTCACTGCCTTATGAAAAAGTCTGTGATGGTGGCAAGTATAAAGAGTTATGGATATAAACAAGAGGAGCTCCTAACCCTGTCTTTGGGAGTGTGCAGTCATGAAGGGTTTCCACTCCACCTCTCTATTTGATTTTGCTTCCTAAATATCTCTAAGATCCATAATAGCCTCTTTTCTACCACACTGTGTGGCTAGGCCAAGGTACTGTCGTCAATTGCTTAGACTATTTCAACAGACTCATAAATAAATGATCTTCCTGAATCCACTTTTGTCCCTCTGCAATCTGTTTTTCACATAGCAGCCAGGGTGTTATTTTGAAAACATATATTTTACCACGTCACTTTTCTGTTCAAAACTGTTCAGCAGCTTCCCAATGCTCTTATAAGGATAAATTCCTTTAACATAATTCACCCTATACCTCTCTCTCTAGTTACATCTGAACTAACACATACCTCCATTACCCACTTTAAGCAAGCTGCAGTGGTCTTTTTGCACCACAGCTTGCATTCTTGCTACATACTTCTGAATATATCATTTTCTCCTGACTTCAATATTTTCCCTTATCCCTTTGCCTTATTAACTCTACCTCTTCCTTCAGATCTCAACTCAATTATCATTTCCTCAGAGAAGACTTTCTTGATCTCTCTTATGTCCTTGATAACATAAAATATATCTTATTTTATGTTCTTATAGTAGCATGCTTTTCCCTTTCATAACATTTGTTATACTGAGGTATTTCTTCTATTTGTGTAATTGTTTAACTGAAGTCTTTCACCTAGATACACGCCCCCTAAAGTCAGGAATTCTATTAGGAGCAAATAAGTTGTTATTGAATAATTAAACAGGAAAGAATCTGAATTTCCTCCCTAAACATAGAAAATTTTAACTCTCTCCCTAAATGGAAAAGAACTTAAACTAAATGATTAGATTGATGATTTTAAAAAATCAGTTCATTATAACTAAACATGATGACCATCCAACCAGAGCAACCAATTCATCAACATATACTAAAGGAAACCTCCCAGCTCCTTTAAAGTCAATCCATAATTCTTCAAAGAGAACCTGAAGGAGGATATCTACATGGAAAAGGAAAGCTTATGCCCTTACCCCAACTTCTGTCCCCTCCAAACACTCTTTTCCTCAAGATCTTAATAGCAGAGATATAGGCATGGAACCAAACTTACTCTCTCCCACCTTCTAAGATCTCTAAATTCTCTCTTTTTTTTTTTTTTGGCCACACCACACAGCATATTGGATCTTAATTCCTGACAGGGATCAAACCTGTGCCCCCAGCAGTGGAAGCACAGAGTCCTAACCACTGGACTGCCAGGGTAATCTCTAACTTTTCTTTCTTTGTATTTCCTAAAGTTGATGTTACAGAGGAGACATATGCTTGTCAGCTCTATTCCCCTAAGAGGAAGATGCTTTTTTCAGGGAAAAGCAAAGGACTAACTTTCACTTGGTCTTCATTGTAAAATAATATTTCTAATTTTATAACAGTAGGTTGTTTATAGGGACAATAAGATTCCCTTTAAGAACCTGGGAAGAAGGTTGCACACTGAGTTTTAAATTATTTTTTTTAAATGATGGTTTGCATTAGAGATATGTAAAGTCACAAAACAGAGACAGAATAAGCTCTTATCAAGACAGGATGGGGAACACGTGTACACCCGTGGTGGATGCATGTTGATGTATGGCAAAACCAATACAATATTGTAAAGTAAAAAAAAAAAAATAATAATAATAATAAAAAAAACGTTGAAAAAAAAGATTGGAACAAAACTATATTATTAAATATACTAACACATACAGGGTAAAAACATGACAATTTTAAAGAGATTAATTGGCAAAGTAAATTCAGCAAAGGGAAAGTCAGACATTGGTAGTGTTTTATTTCATGGTCAGCAGAGAGGGTGTCCTGGCCCAGTATGATGACCAGCCAGGTGCTATAGCAGGTATGACCACGTGCACTTGGCAATTTTCAGGGCTCTATGATACCAGGCATTAAGATCTCCAATTGGCTGCTCTTTTTCTAAACTGCAGGCTCACTAAGCAGCCTTCTAGCTATAATTAACTTTTCCATTTCCATTGATCTCCAGAAAAAGCATTTACATTATCTACCTAATGGTTACACGTTTTTTAAAAAAAAGTTGTGGTACAATTAATGTACAATATTATGTAAGTTTCAGGTATAAAACACAGTGGTTCACGACATTTGTAGCTACTATAAAAATATAGGTTATATTCCCTATATAATAGTGTGTTGTACAATATATCCTTATAGCCTGTTTGTTTTATATAATTTGTACCTTTTAATCCCTTACCCTACTTGCCCCTTCCCTTCTTCCCTCTCCCGACTGATGATCACTATAAACTGACTTTAAATTAATTAATCAGCATTTTATATTTTAGTCATTGGCCTCTATAAGCCTTCTTAAAGGGAGTCCCTTTGAGAAAGACATCTAGCTCTCACCACACCGACAATCATGTTTCCAAGCTGATAGTTTGAGAGCCTGGCTTGGGTTTTGAATTTTCCAAGGAAATGCCTATCCAAAGGGATCTATCTGAATAGAAAACCAAATTCCCAATGGGATACCAAGTTTTACTCTAAGTGATTCTGTGTTAAACCTGCAGCAATTTACATGGAAAGCCTACCTCTACCTGACACTGAAGAGCTGCCTCTCTCCTTCCCTGCTGGAGAAGACAGAAGAAAGAATCAGTGAACTTGAAGAAAGAACAATAAAATCAAATTGGAAAAAAAAGAAAAAATAAACTAAAAGACAAAACAAACCAGAAACCTCTGGTGTCCCCAGAAGAGAGGAGAAAGAAGGAGTAACTGAAAAAAGTACCAAAGAAGTAATAGATATCTTCCTAAATTGAGCCATTAACTTACAGAATTAAGAAGCTGAGTAAATCTCATACAAGATAAACCCCTAAACTCACCCAAACTTAAATAAATAAACTTCTGAAAATCAAAAATAAGGGAAAATCATGAAAGCAACTTATGTCCAAATGACACTTATTTGGATAACAGATTTCTCATCAGAAACCACTGAAGCCAAAAGGTAGTAGTGGCACAATATTTGTCAACTACTCGGAGAACTGTCAACCAGAAGCCTATAGCCTATGAAAACATTCCTAAGGATTAAATGGGAAAATCAAAACATTCTCAGATGAAGGAAAATGAAAATTTTGTTACCAACAAAGTTACCTTAAAACAATGGCTAAAAGAAGTCTCTAAGCAGAAAGGAAGTAACAGAGGCACATGAGGGAGGAAGAAAGAGGGTGGTAAGCAAAAATATGGATAAATAAAACAAATATACCATTGATGATTTATATATTAGAAATTAGTTAAAGTCTCAAATCAATAATCTAAACCGTCACCTCAAGAACTTGGAATAAGAAAAGCAAGATAAACTCAAAGCAAAAAGGAAGAGAAACATACCCAAACTGTGTGGCATTAGCAAAGAGATGGACAAACAGAACACTGGAAGACAACAAAGAACCCAGAAATTGACCCAAACAGATATGCTTGACAGATTGCTGACAAAGGTTCAAAAGCTGTGATACAAGTAATTTAGTGGAGAAAGACAGACTTTTCAACAAATGGTGCTGGAACAACTGGACATCCAAAGGCAAAAACCTTGACCAAATTTCACATCTTACACAAAATTAACTCAAACTGGTCATGGGCTTAAATGTAAAGTGTAAAACTATACTGTTTTATTTTAAAACTATATTTTTTAAGAAAATCTTAAGGAACCATTGGTGAGGTGATTTCCTAAACTTCTAACCATGATCCATAAAAGGAAAAATTAGTAGGTTTCACTTCATCAAAATTAAATTTTTTTCTCAGTGAAAAACTTAGAATGAAGAGGCAAGCTATAGAGTAAAAGAGAACATTTGCAAGCCACATTATCTGACAAATGACTAGTATCTAGAACATATACAGAATTCTCAAAACTCATCAGTAATAAAACCAAGAATCCAATTAGAAAAATGAAAAAAGGCATGAAAAGACTTCACCAAAGAGGATAAAGCAGAGAGCAAAAAAGCACATGAAAAAACATTCAACATAATTAGCCATTTAGGAAATGCAAATTAAAATGACAAATGAGATGTCATTACACACCTATCAAAATGGCTAAAATGAAAAATAGACACCCAAACTGAATCACACTCATATACTGCTAGTCTGAATGTAAAAAGGTACAGACCCTATGGAAAACAATTTGGTTGTGTTTCAAAAAACTAACATGCAACTACCACATGATCCAGCAGCTGCACTCTTGGGCATTCATCTAAGAGAAATAAGACTTAGGTTCACCCCAACTTATAGCTGTTTCATTCACAGTAGTCAAACAAGCCCCAAGTCCTTCAACAAGTGAATGGTTAAACAAACTGTGGTACATCAATACCTTGGACTATGGATATGTGATAAGTCGCTTGAGTTCAGTTCAGTCACTCAGCTATGTCAGACTCTTCGCGACCCCATGAATCGCAGCACGTCAGGCCTCCCTGTCCATCACCAATTCCCGGAGTTCACCCAGACTAATGTCCATCGAGTCAGTGATGCCATCCAGCCATCTCATCCTCTGTTGTCCCCTTCTCCTCCTGCCCCCAATCCCTCCCAGCAGCAGAGTCTTTTCCAATGAGTCAACTCTTCCCATGAGGTGGCCAAAGTACTGCAGTTTCAGCTTTAGCATCAGTCCTTCCAAAGAAATCCCAGGGCTGATCTCCTTCAGCATGGACTGGTTGGATCTCCTTGCAGTCCAAGGGACTCTCAAGAGTCTTCTCCAACACCACAGTTCAAAAGCATCAATTCTTCTGCACTCAGCCTTCTTCACAGTCCAACTCTCACATCCATACATGACCACAGGAAAAACCACAGCCTTGACTAGACGAACCTTTGTTGGCAAAGTAATGTCTCTGCTTTTGAATATGCTATCTAGGTTGGTCATAACCTTCCTTCCAAGGAGTAAGCGTCTTTTAATTTCATGGCTGCAGTCACCATCTGCAGTGATTTTGGAGCCCAGAAAAATAAAGTCTGACACTGTTTCCACTGTTTCCCCATCTATTTCCCATGAAGTGATGGGACCGGATGCCATGATCTTCGTTTTCTGAATGTTGAGCTTTAAGCCAACTTTTTCACTCTCCACTTTCACTTTCATCAAGAGGCTTTTGAGTTCCTCTTCACTTTCTGCCATAAGGGTGGTGTCATTTGCATATCTGAGGTTATTGATATTTCTCTCGGCAATCTTGATTCCAGCTTGTGCTTCTTCCAGCCCAGCGTTTCTCATGATGTACTCTGCATATAAGTTAAATAAACAGAGTGACAATATACAGCCTTGACGTACTCCTTTTCCTATTTGGAACCAGTCTGTTGTTCCATGTCCAGTTTTAACTATTGCTTCCTGACCTGCATATAGGTTTCTCAAGAGGCAGGTCAGGTGGTCTGGTATTCCCATCTCTTGAAGAATTTTCCACAGTTTATTGTGATCCACACAGTCAAAGGCTTTGGCATAGTCAATTAAGCAGAAATAGATGTTTTTCTGGAGCTCTCTTGCTTTTTCCATGATCCAGCGGATGTTGGCAATTTGATTGGCAAGGTTCCTCTGCCTTTTCTAAAACCAGCTCGAACATCTGGAAGTTCATGGTTCACATATTGCTGAAGTCTGGCTTGGAGAATTTTGAGCATTACTTTACTAGCGTGTGAGATGAGTGCAATTGTGCGGTACTTTGAGCATTCTTTGGCATTGCCTTTCTTTGGGATTGGAATGAAAACTGACCTTTTCCAGTCCTGTGGCCACTGCTGAGTTTTCCAAATGTGCTGGCATATTGAGTACAGCACTTTCACAGCATCATCTTTCAGGATTTGAAAGAGCTCAACTGGAATTCCATCACCTCCACTAGCTCTGTTCGTAGTGATGCTTTCTAAGGCCCACTTGACTTCACATTCCAGGATGTCTGGCTCTAGGTCAGTGATCACACCATCGTGATTATCTGGGTCGTGAAAATCTTTTTTGTACAGTTCTTCTGTGTATTCTTGCCACCTCTTCTTAATTATCTTCTCCTTCTGTTAGGTCCATACTATTTCTGTCCTTTATCGAGCCCATCTTTGCATGAAATGTTCCCTTGGTATGTCTAATTTTCTTGAAGAGATCTCTAGTCTTTCCCACTCTGTTGTTTTCCTCTATTTCTTTGCATTGATCACTGAGGAAGGCTTTCTTGTCTCTTCTTGCTATTCTTTGAAACTCCTCATTCAGATGCTTATCTCTTTCCTTTTCTCCTTTGCTTTTTGCTTCTCTTCTTTTCATAGCTATTTGTAAGGCCTCCCCAGACAGCCATTTTGCTTTTTTGCATTTCTTTTCCATGGGGATGGTCTTGATCCCTGTCTCCTGTACAATGTCACAAACCTCATTCCATAGTTCATCAGGCACTCCATCTATCAGACCTAGGCCCTTAAATCTATTTCTCACTTCCACTGTATAATCATAAGGGATTTGATTTAGGTCCTACCTGAATGGTCTAGTGGTTTTCTCTACTTTCTTCAATTTAAGTCTGAATTTGGCAATAAGGAGTTCATGATCTGAGCCACAGTCAGCTCAGTTGTGTCCTACTCTTTGTGACCCTATTTAGTCGGCCAGGCTCCTCTGCCCATGGGATTTTTCAGGCAAGGATACTGCAGTGGGTCCTCATGCCCTCCTCCAGGAGATCTTCTGGACTCAGGGATGGAAACCACATCTCTTATGTCTCCTGCATTGACAGGTGCATTCTTTACCACTAGTACCACCTGGGAAGCTCTACTCATTAATAAAAAGAAACAAACGACTGATACACTCAAAAATCTGGATAATTTCCAGATAATCATGTTGAGTAAAAAAGCTAATTCCAAAAGGTTATCTATTGTACAATTCCATTTATACAATATTCTTAAAATTACAGAATTATAGAACTGGAGAGTCAACTAGAGGTTCCCAGAGCTTAAAGAAAGAGTACTGTGAACTGAAGTAGACTGGGTAAAGGTTCTCCAAAGTAGTCTCTTCCTGTGTTATTTCTGTATTATTTCTTACAATTGCATAGGAATCTACAATTATTTCAAAATAAAAACTTAACTAAATCTTCAAAGATGAGTAGAAATGTTTTCTTTCAAATTCCATATTTATTTTGTCATTGCTTTATGCTTTGTAGCAGAATAGGAACAATAAATATTGATTCAACATAGTATGTGACAGGTATTTTTATACTGCCTCATTTAATGCTCATATAACGCTGTGAGGCAAGTAATATTATCCCACTTCGTATTTGCAGTATGTAAGGTTTCTGCTAAGTCACTTCATTCGTGTCCAACTCTATGTGACCCCAGAGACGGCAGCCCACCAGGCTCCCCCATCCCTGGGATTCTCCAGACAAGAACAATGGAGTGGGTTGCCATTTCCTTCTCCAATGCAGGAAAGTAAAAAGTGAAAGTGAAGTCGCTCAGTCATGTCTGACTCTTTGCGACCCCATGGACTGCAGCCTACCAGGCTCCTCCATCCATGGGACTCTCCAGGCAAGAGTACTGGAGTGGGGTGCCATTGCCTTCTCCAATGTAAGGCTTAGAGAGTTTAAATAACTTGTCCAAGATCACACAGTTAGTTATCAAGCATCAAAGTCAAGATTCACTTGCACACCTGCCTAGCTCAAAAACTCGTGTTCTTAATGCTGTAATAACACCAATCTATGTTGAGCATCACTTCACAGTACTTTATTTTGGACTTAGAGCTAGGAGCATGAGATTTTAATTATGTTTTCCTCTCATCCAGTTGTCTTTTCTTGTAGCTTCTTCCCTACACTGCTCTGGTGCAGATATATTTCTTGTATTCCAGAAGCATCACAGGCAAGCTGAGCTTTTTCTGCTTCACTGACTGCCCTGATAAAATCCAATATTTCTTAAAATAAGCTCCTAAATAGCTCATGGGATCACTGTCAGGCATTGCCTGCAACACCCAGAGTTTGTTTGGTCCTTCTGAATCTCTCAGTAAAAGTAACTGCTTCACTCTTCTTGTATCCTCCCTATTATCTGATGATACTGGGCAGTGTGGTAGTAGATTTTAAGTGATATTAAGAAAATTCATTTATTATCATAATCAAAAACCACTTAGGAGTGATCCTCAGCCTGTGATACAAACATCCTGCATCTTCATGGCTTGGAAATAATAAATTAATTCAATACTGCATGGATACCAGAGGTTTTTTAGAATTGTCAGCCATACCGGGCTCTATAAAGATTCCAGTAAACAAAATGCCACACAAACCAGCTATTCTTCAGCGATAATATCCCCCAGTAAGTCCTTTGGAAAAAACTGAATGTACATTAAGTTGATTTTTACCGTGTGTCCAGTACTGTGCTATTTTAAATGTGCCAAACGACTTAATCCTTCCCAAACCTTCATTAAGTGGGCATTCTCACATTTTCATCCTACAGATTAGAAAATAGACATGGTGAGGTTCAACAGCTTACCTCAAAGCACACTGGAGATGCGATTTTGAACTTAGGCAGTCTAATCATGAGCCCAGAAGCTTAAAACCACACATTTTACTATACTTCTTTTAATTCTGAGTTTATTTCTATATTCTACTAATTTTCTTCCATGTGCCTTTAGGGATTATTAGAAGGAAATTAAAGTCAGGAGAGAAAATGGAGGTGAATAAAGTGTCAGAGAAATATTGATTAAAAAAATTATTTTTAACTTTTTAATAATTCCAAAGTTACACAAAGGCTGCAAGAATATAAGAGCTCCAATAGGCCTCCAGCCAGGTTTTCCAAGGGTTAACTCTGACACATTTTCTTCATCATTCTCCCTCCCTCACACCTCTCCTGTCTAGATATATGTATATGTGTGTGTACACTTTTTTCTTTCCAAATTAGTTGAGAAGAGATTAGTTGAGAATAGATCAGGCATGATGACCCATTACTGCTATTTCCTAAATAAAAGGAAATCCTCCTAACCACAAAATTAAGAAAATCCATATTGAGATCATATAATCCACAAATCTCATTTAAATTTCACAATTTGTTCCAACAACGTATTTTATAGAAAAGGAAAATGCAAGAATCTTCTGGTTCAAGTTTCATATGGAGATCAAGTATTACATTTCATTGTCATCTTTTTTCATTCTTTTTTGATCTGAACAGTTCTTCAGTCTTTCCTGGGTCATGATCTTGACATTTTGAATCATACAAGAGAGTTATTTTTTAGAATTCCTATCAATTTTATTTTACTTATGTTTCTTCAATATTAGATTTAGGTTATTCACTTTTGGCAGGAATGTCACACAAAAACGTAATGTTGATTTGTATCTTTTTCTAGTAATGCTAACTTTCATCACTGGGTTAAGGTGGTATCTATCAAATTTCTTCACTGTAAAGTTAAGATTTTAGCTTTGTAATTAATAAGTATTTTACAGGGAGATCCTCTGAGATCACATTACTATCCCATTTCTCATCAAATTTTCACCCACTAGTTTTATACTAGAGAAGGCAATGGCAACCCACTCCAGTACTCTTGCCTGGGAAATCCCATGAATGAAGGAGCCTGGTAGGCTGCAGTCCATGGGGTCGCTAAGAGTCGGGCACAACTGAGTGACTTCACTTTCACTTTTCACTTTCATGCACTGGAGAATCCCAGGGACGGGAGAGCCTGGTGGGCTATCATCTATGGGGTCGCAGAGAGTCAGACACGACTGAAGCAACTTAGCAGCATCAGCAGCAACAGAGGAAGTGTGGCATGCTGGTGGAATCTGGGAGCTATGACACAAGACAATACAAGGTTCAGTGTACAGACAAAAGATGGAGGAGGTGGTCAAAAAAGATCTTATGCATAAGACAACCACTAATCAGCCCTTTAAAATTATATCTGGCAGAGAAGGGAGGAGGAAGGGACAGTGCACAGCATGCAAGAAAAGGTACGGTGATATGAAACATGTTTCTATTCAGGAAATTTTAAGAAGACAATGTCTTCATAGAGCTACAGTGAGATAAGAAGGTATATAGGTAAGCAGGATATAGGGCTTTTTCACATGATCTACAAAGAGGTTTAAAAATTACTCAATAGGGCATGTGTGCTAAGTTGCTTCAGAACAACTCTTTGAGACCCTATGAACCTTAGCCCGCCAGACTCCCCGTCCGTGGAATTCTCCAGGCAACAATATCGGGGCCCGCCAGACTCTTCTGTTTATGGGATTCTCCAGGCAACAATACTGGAGTGGGTTGCCATGGCCTCCTCCAGGGGATCTTCCCAACCCAGGTATCAAACCCTCCTCTCTTATGTCTTCTGCATTGGCAGGCAGGTTCTTTATCACTAGCATGCATGGATACTAAGTCGCTTCAGTCATGTCCATTTCTGCAACCCTACGGACTGTAGTCTGCCAGGGTCCTCTGTCCATGGGATTCTGCAGGCAAGAATACTGGAGTGGGTTCCCATGCCCTTCTCCAGGGGATCCTCCCGACTGAGGGATTGAACCCATGTCTCTTGTATCTAACCTGCACTGGCAGGCGGGTTCTTTACCACTAGCGCCATCTAGGAAAAATGAGATATTATCTAGATTTAACACAGAAGAACCAGGATATCCTTTAACATTTTAGAAATTTTACACTGTCTGCAGCATTGAGATTACAATTTAAATGAGGCCCACTCCAGTGTTCTTGCTTGGAGAATCCCAGGGATGGGGGAGCCTGCTGGGCTGCCGTCTATGGGGTCGCACAGAGTCGGACATGACTGAAGCGACTTAGCAGCAGCAGCAGCAAACTAAAGATGAGAAACAGTATGAGATTTGTAACACTCCAGGGAAGAAATCATAAACGTGGATGTAAGACATGTAAAGGAGATAAAATCAATGTGTTTTTATTACAGGTGACTAGAGGTGAAAGTGTGGAAAAGTTAAAATGTAGAGGGATATCTATGATTCTCACATAGGAGACTAAGTTCATGGTAGTGATATTCACTGAGAATAAACATAAGAGAAAGTGTTTCAAGGAGAAGATGATGAATTCAGTTTCTGATCTGTTGAGTCTATGCTGCCTACTGAATAGCCAGTAAGAAACTGAGCAGTAGGTCTGGGGCCCTGAAGACCGAACAATACTGAAGACAGATCTCTTAGAGTCACTAGTGTACTGGTGATAGTGGAATGCACAATAACAGATGACACAACCTACAGAAGTGTGTTCTCTGAAAAGAGAGAAGGGGTGGCCAATGACAGAGCCTGGAAACAAAAATACCCAAGGGATGCTCAAAAGAAGTAGGACTTGCAAAGGGGCCTTTGAGAATAAGGCTGAGAAGCAAAAATGTTCAGAGCTAAGCTGATGGGAGTTACTTTTCACTTCAAATTACTTCTGGATATCCCCCCATAATAAAATGTTCCCAGGTAAGTAACTAAGCAAACAAAAGGGGAACAAAATATGTACATTCAGACCATGAACTCCTTATTGCCAAATTCAGACTTAAATTGAAGAAAGTAGAGAAAACCACTAGACCATTCAGGTATGACCTAAATCAAATCCCTTATGATTATACAGTGGAAGTGAGAAATAGATTTAAGGGCCTAGATCTGATAGATAGAGTGCCTGATGAACTATGGAATGAGGTTCGTGACACTGTACAGGAGACAGGGATCAAGACCATTCCCATGGAAAAGAAATGCAAAAAAGCAAAATGGCTGTCCGGGGAGGCCTTACAAAAATAGCTGTGAAAAGAAGAGAAGTGAAAAGCAAAGGAGAAAAGGAAAGATATAAACATCTGAATGCAGAGTTCCAAAGAATAGCAAGAAGAGATAAGAAAGCCTTCTTCAGCGATCAATGCAAAGAAATAGAGGAAAACAACAGAATGGGAAAGACTAGGGATCTCTTCAAGAAAATCAGAGATACCAAAGGAACATTTCATGCAAAGATGAGCTCGATAAAGGACAGAAATAGTATGGACCTAACAGAAACAGAAGATATTAAGAAGAGATGGCAAAAATACACAGAAGAACTGTACAAAAGATCTTCACAACCCAGATAATCACGATGGTGTGATCACTGACCTAGAGCCAGACATCCTGGAATGTGAAGTCAAGTGGGCCTTAGAAAGCATCACTATGAACAAAGATAGTGGAGGTGATGGAATTCCAGTTGAACTATTCCAAATCCTGAAAGATGATGCTGTGAAAGTGCTGCACTCAATATGCCAGCAAATGTGGAAAACTCAGCAGTGGCCACAGGACTGGAAAAGGTCAGTTTTCATTCCAATCCCAAAGAAAGGCAATGCCAAAGGATGCTCAAACTACCGCACAATTGCACTCATCTCACATGCCAGTAAAGTAATGCTCAAAATTCTCCAAGCCAGGCTTTAGCAATATGTGAACCGTAAACTTCTGATGTTCGAGCTGGTTTTAGAAAAGGCAGAGGAACCACAGATCAAATTGCCAACATATTCTGGATCATAGAAAAATCAAGAGAGCTCCAGAAAAACATCTGTTTCTGCTTTATTGACTATGCCAAAGCCTTTGACTGTGTGGATCACAATGAACTGTGGAAAAGTCTGAAAGAGATGGGAATACCAGACCACCTGATCTGCCTCTTGAGAAATCTGTATGCAGGTCAGGAAGCAAGAGTTAGAACTGGACATGGAACAACAGACTGATTCCAAATAGGAAAAGGAGTTCGTCAAGGCTGTATATTGTCACCCTGTTTATTTAACTTATATGCAGAGTACATCATGAGAAATGCAGGACTGGAAGAAGCACAAGCTGGAATCAAGATTGCCGGGAGAAATATCAATAACCTCAGATATGCAGATGACACCACCCTTATGGCAGAAAGTGAAGAGGAACTCAAAAGAGGAACTCTTTATGAAAGTGAAAGTGGAGAGTGAAAAAGTTGGCTTAAAGCTCAACATTCAGAAAACGAAGATCATGGCATCTGGTCCCATCACTTCATGGGAAATAGATGGGGAAACAGTGGAAACAGTGTCAGACTTTATTTTTCTGGGCTCCAAAATCACTGCAGATGGTGACTGCAGCCATGAAATTAAAAGACGCTTACTCCTTGGAAGGAAGGTTATGACCAACCTAGATAGCATATTCAAAAGCAGAGACATTACTTTGCCAACAAAGGTTCGTCTAGTCAAGGCTATGGTTTTTCCTGTGGTCATGTATGGATGTGAGAGTTGGACTGTGAAGAAGGCTGAGCGCCGAAGAATTGATGCTTTTGAACTGTGGTGCTGGAGAACACTCTTGAGAGTCCCTTGGACTGCAAGGAGATCCAACCAGTCCATTCTGAAGGAGATCAGCCCTGGGATTTCTTTGGAAGGACTGATGCTAAAGCTAAAACTCCAGTACTTTGGCCACCTCATGCGAAGAGTTGAGTCATTGGAAAAGACTCTGATGCTGGGAGGGATTGGGGGCAGGAGGAGAAGGGGACAACAGAGGATGAGATGGCTGGATGGCATCGCTGACTCAATGGACATGAGTCTGAGTGAACTCCAGGAGTTGGTAATGGACAGGGAGGCCTGGCGTGCTGTGATTCATGGGGTCACAAAGAGTCGGACACGATGAGCGACTGATCTGATCTGATCTAATAACTATTCCTCAAGAAACTTCCAGGCTTCATCTTATACCAGTGAGGTTCTGAAAGCCCGAATGGAGATGAATACGTAATTGACAATCAACTCAACTATTCATAGAATACTTAATGGCCACTTCTTTCCTAGAAGATTTTGGGATCCCCTTATTTTCATCTTCATCTCATCCATTAGGCTGCTCACTTCTACCACCATCCCATCGACCACCCATCTGCATGTTCCTTTTATCACTCAACTTGTATGTCTTCGATGTTCTCTTCTCAAACTTTAATGTGCATTCAGTCATTTGGTAATTTTGTTAAAATGCAGGTCCTAATTGTGGATGGAGTCTGAGATGCTGCATTTCTACCAGGTGATGTTCTGCGGCAGATCAAAGGGCCACACTTTGAGTAGCAAGGGTTTAGAGTACTCTGTGCTTCCCTCATAACCTTTCTGTATACTCTCCCTCAGTCTCTGTCCATTTTATTACCCTTCAGCTGCCTGTTTCAACCTATGTTCTCTCCTCTTTTCTTCTGATCCACTATGCATCCATTATTTTTACTATGGCATTCAAAATGCCACTGTCTTCCTCATTTTATTCTTATTCTAGCATTTCTTTTAATTCTTTCAATATGGCTCAATGTTGCATTAGAAAAGCAAATTGATTAAATCAAGCCACACAAGGGTCTTTGTTTCTGAGAGGCAATTTATGTTCCTCTGGGATGTTTGTTCATTCACTCTCTCAGGAAAACACATTGGTAGAAAGAGGTTTTCCTTAAGTCACACCACCTGGCATCACTGTGCAAGACCAGAACTGTGGGATAAAAGGAAGAACTTTCCCTGAAAAGGAAAGCATTGCTTATTTTTTTTTCAAGTTTCTCCTGCTCTAATCACTTTCTGGGACTTGAACCTTGAATATCCCAGTCATTCAAAAGTAGTAGTGAGGATTATTGAGGTTACAGTTTACAAACCTCAAACTGGGATACAGTGTCATAAGGAAAAAGAGTATCTGAAAATGTTACTTCCTCAGAAAATTCTGGAACCTTGTTTGTAATGTGAAAATTGAACAGGGCTTCAGACTCAGATCTGGTACGTGTGGATTTATTTAAAAGTCATTTGATCTTCTTAAACATCGGTTTTCTAATCATCCAAAGGCATAATAAAGTCTATTTCAAAGGGTGATTACAAGAGTTATATCCTAAATTTCCATATAATGTGAAAAGTACAGAAGCAGCTCTCAACCTTTTACAAATAGTATTACATTAAATCTTCACAACAATCTATGTGTATTTCTTACTACAACTTTACAGTGAGGAAACAAAGGTTTAGTAATCTATCCAAGGTCATACAGCTACTATACTGTGGAGCTAATTAGAATTCAGGCAGTCTGACTACAGTGCCTACAGTTTTTAACCACTGCTTATTCTATTTCTGGAAAACTATAATATAGCATTCTTTTTGGACTTGATGCAAACAACCAGCAATTTTCAACGCTGTAAGTATGAGCATTTTGAGTGCGAAGCTTACATCATATTTATTTTGTATCCCTCTCCACCCTACATCAGGCTTGTGCTTTTGGTTTTCTCAGTGTATTTTAGTCAAACAAAAAAGAAAACAAGACCCTATCATAAGTGGCAAATAGTTTTGAATGGAGAAATGTAGACCTTTGTCACTAAAGGAATCACTAAAGGCACAGAATTTTATCTACACAGTAAATGACCAAGAGAATCAAGTAAATTCTTCCGTTCAGTTCTTGCATTAAGAGCTCAGAATTCATCAATCTTAATGCACAAATTCCTGGTAAGACTCTAGTTCAAACTATAGAATCTGTGACTTGCTCTAATTATTCTTTAAAAGCATATAGTCTATTATAATAAAATATTTGCTCCTGGCCTTATTCTGTCTAATTATTCTAACACATGAAATAAGATATGAAGGAACTGACACATTCTTTTTATAGCGTTCTACAAATATCCCAAGATAATATAAAAGCAAAAGCAACAAAAAAAGTGTCTTGTCACCAGCGTTTCAAGAACAATGCACAGCACCGTGATGGTGTCTCCCGTAACAATGAAATCTGTCATCAATTTTAATGCACTTGAGCACTCTGTGGTGGTGTAGGGACAGTCCTCTTTAATTCTTCAGACTGGTGTCATAGGTGGTCAGTTCATCAATGCAATAGGATTTTGCATTGTGAATTACATTCTAGATTAGGCAACTAATTACCCATAAGCCCACCAAGCCTATAAGAATTCTGATCTTCTGGAAGTTACAGACTAGGAAAGCAGAAACAATTATTAGACCTGGAAAGGCAATTACTATGTGTGATACACTTAAACTTGTCTTCTGTTTCCAGAATTATTTCTGTTTCTCGAGAGAGGGGTTTTTATTCTGTCAACCTTGGTCATGATGCAGGTATTCCTTAAATAAGTGGTGATTCACAGTGGTCCATTCATATTTTGCAATAAGGGAATAAGAATGACTAGAATTTATGTGGAGAAGGCAATGGCACCCTACTCCAATACTCTTGCCTGGAAAATCTCACGGACAGAGGAGCCTGGTAGGCTGCAGTCCATGGGGTCGCTAAGAGTCAGACATGACTGAGTGACTTCACTTTCCCTTTTCACTTTCATGCACTGGAGAAGGAAATGGCAACCCACTCGTGTTCTTGCCTGGAGAATCCCAGAGACGGGGGAGCCTGGTGGGCTGCTATCTGTGGGGTCGCACAGAGTCGGACACGACTGAAGCGACTTAGCAGCAGCAGCAGCATACCTATTTCTGGGCCTTCTACTCTGTTACATTATTCTTTTTGCCATTCCTATCTTACAAGGGCTTCCCTTGTAGCTCAGTCGGTAAATAATCTGCCCGCAATGGGAGGCCCAGGTTCGATTCCTAGGTCGGGAAGATTCCCTGGAGAAGGGAATGGCAACCCACTCCAGTAATCCTGCCTGGAGAATCCTATGGACAGAGGATCCTGGCAGGCTACAGTCACAGGGTCACAAAAGTCAGACATGACTTAGCGACTAAATCACAACCACCACAACTTACTTGAAGACCTAATAGGTCTCCTCTTTTGTTCTTTTTCAAAAGTTTCTTAGCTAGTTGTGGATCTTTATTATTTTACACTTATTTAGTATCTCACATATATTGTGTTTTCTAAGATATAGGAGAATATCTCCATAACTCTGAGGTGGAAAATACATTCTGTAATCAGTCAAAAAAGCACTGATGCTTTGACTACAGCAAAATTAAGGATTCTTTTTTTAGTGAAGACTTCCCCGGACAAAGCTAACAGATGATTGTCATCTAGACAAAGATATCTGCAACATCTAAAACTGAGAAGAGATCAATATATGCAGATAGATAGATACACATAGACTATATATGTTGAGTTTCTCAAAAACTCTTAAAATATTTGTTAAAATCTTGTTTTATTTATATCTTATCATATAAAGAATTTGAATCACCATAATATTAAGTCAGTCTGTCTTTAAACACGGCATACGAAATTTTCTTAGGTCTTTAGCTTTTAATGGTTTTTTGATTTAAAGGTCTTATGAAGACTTTTTGGCTAGTTTCCATATAATTTTTATTTTTTGTCATCACTGCAGTGTTACCTCATTTTCTGTTTTCTACAAATAGTAATTGTCCATGAAAAGGGATGGTATATATTTTTATAAGTTGATATCCAGCAATCTTGCATAATTCCTTTATTATTTATAATACTTTATCTATTGATTCTTTAGAGTATTATATGGAAATTATCTTATTACCTGCAACTAATGCACAGACTTAGAACAGTAGCATTATACCTGGCTAACCTAACCCTGAAATCTAAACTAGAAAGGAAAAACAAACATAACACAAACTACAGACTAGACTCGCTTCTGAACATAGATGAAAACATTACACATCAATATTGAAAAACCAAATCCAGCAATGCATTAAAAAATAATACATCATGACTATGTTAGTGTTTATCTGATGATGTAAAGGAAAACATATGACCTGACTGATAGATATCCCACAAGTGGTGGTTAATGTTCAACAACCAGTTTTGGTTAAAATGAACAAATAAAAATCCCAGTACTTTTAGAAACCAGGAATAAAGTAAAACTCCTTAAAAACACCCCACAGCAAGTACCACACCTTAAATTAAATATTAGAATCATGCCCACTAAACAACAACAGTAAGATTAATGAGGATTCTCATTACCACTGCTACTAGTAAAAATTTTATTGGGAGCAGTACTCATTTCAATAAGACAAGGAAAACATAAATATATTAGGAAAAAACAAGATTAAAAGTGCAATTTTGCAAACTATATGACTGTCTCCTCAGAATACACAAGATAATCAACTGAAAAACTATTAGAATTAACGAGTTGAGTGTTGAGTAAACTGGCCCTATATGAGGGACGTCTACAAAGATCAATAGTCTGCAATATCAACCAGCCATAATAATTAGACTGAGAAGGAAAACATTCACTACAGGAAGAAAAATTATTAAATACATTAGAACAAATGTAACAAAATCTATATGAGGAAAATGACTCAATTTTACTTAAAAATATGAAAGAAACTTTATTAAATAGAAAAGCAAATGGTATTATTAGATGAGAAGATGCAGTATTATTAAAATATCAATTCATACAAAATTATCTACTATTTTGGTGTATTCTCAATTAAAATACAAAATAATTTTTTAAGGAACTTGACTAGTTGATTTTCAATTTTATCATTCAGGGGAAAACCCCAGAAGATTTAGGATATAAGGAAATTACAGACAACTTTGATTGTACAGTGAAGGAGAGTCATAGGGCAGTAGCTACTACTGCTGCTGCTGCTAAGTTGCCTCAGTCGTGTCCGACTCTGTGCGACCCCATAGATGGCAGCCCACCAGGCTCCGCCGTCCCTGGGACTCTCCAGGCAAGAACACCAGAGTGGGTTGCCATTTCCTTCTCCAATGCATGAAAGTGAAAAGCAAAAGCAAAATCGCTCAGTCGCGCCTGACTCCTACCGACCCCATGGACTGTAGCCTACCAGGCTCCTCCATCCATAGGATTCCCCAGGCAAGAGCACTTGAGTGGGCAGTAGCTAAAGAGGGTTTAATGATGAAGAGGTTTCTTTTTTTAAGAGACTTAGCATGTTTGAATGCTGATGGGGTAAAGCTAGTAGAGGAGGAGAAACTGAAATTGGAAAAATTAACAGCACAAATTTCCTAAATGGCTGAAGGGCAGGGTACATTCACAATAAAGTTACAACAAAAAGAACACTTACAATTTGAATAACAACATTTCAGAATATACAAAACAGAACTCTTGCTTAGGGTGGCATAATGAATACATTAGTTAACTCCTAGCTTCAGTTCCTTCCAAGTTCTCACTGAATGGACCCAAAGGATATAATGAAAGGGAAAAATCAGCCAGGGAGGGGACTACAGAAGGTTTTACCTGTAGTTACACTGAGAATATGTTTAAAGATATAATGGATGAAAGACAGGAAAAAGGAACACTAAACTGTAACTTCCTTCAAGGAACAGAAAGGCCTTTCTGGGAATACAAAGAAAGTAATGCCAAGGTAATTCCTAATTAATTAAAACTAGTTCCCTAGTCAGCTTTACTGTGCCTTTATTTGATGCTGAAAGGACAGACCGGAGTGTTTGCAGGAAAAGAGGCCTATTTAAATCCTATTTGAACCTAGAGGAAATGACATTGTCCAAAGAAATATTTTAACCCCACAGCACAGATTACCACCTAATTAAGATGAGGATCCTGGTGTGGTGATATCTTAAAAAGGCATGATGAATTTTAGTCACTGTATACAGTCATGTGAGTGCTGCCATAATACAAAATAGAAAAATGTCATCAAAAAAAAAAAAAAAAAAAAAAGGCAATCACACCAATTACGAAAGGAAAAAAGTGTAGGCTTAAGGCTATTTGAACTAATCGATCTGCTCTGGAGAGACTAAAACAGACACTGAAATTTTGGACAAAATAAAAGTAACAATAATAAATAATAAACCTTAAATCTAAACTCCAGGAGATAGTGAAGGACAGGGAAGCCTGGCATGCTACAGTCCATGGGGTTGCAAAGAGTCCGACGTGACTTTGCAACTGAACAACAACAAATGCATCAAGTTCAGTTCAGTTCAGTTCAGTTCAGTCGCTCAGTCGTGTCCGACTCTTTGCGACCCCATGAATCGCAGCACGCCAGGCCTCCCTGTCCATCACCAACTCCCAGAGTTCACTCAGACTCACGTCCATTGAGTCAGTGATGCCATCCAACCATCTCATCCTCTGTTGTCCCCTTCTCCTCCTGCCCCCAATCCCTCCCAGCAGCAGAGTCTTTTCCAATGAGTCAACTCTTCACATGAGATGGCCAAAGTACTGGAGTTTCAGCTTTAGCATCATTCCTTCTAAAGAAATCCCAGGGCTGATCTCCTTCAGCATGGACTGGTTGGATCTCCTTGCAGTCCAAGGGACTCTCAAGAGTCTTCTCCAACACCACAGTTCAAAAGCATCAATTCTTTGGCACTCAGCTTTCTTCACAGTCCAACTCTCACATCCATACATGACCACAGGAAAAACCACAGCCTTGACTAGACGGACCTTTGTTGGCAAAGTAATGTCTCTGCTTTTGAATATGCTATCTAGGTCAGTCATAACTTTCCTTCCAAGGAGTAAGCGTCTTTTAATTTCATGGCTGCAGTCACCATCTGCAGTGATTTTGGAGCCCAGAAAAATAAAGTCTGACACTGTTTCCACTGTTTCCCCATCTATTTCCCATGAAGTGATGGGACCGGATGCCATGATCTTCGTTTTCTGAATGTTGAGCTTTAAGCCAACTTTTTCACTCTCCACTTTCACTTTCATCAAGAGGCTTTTGAGTTCCTCTTCACTTTCTGCCATAAGGGTGGTGTCATCTGCATATCTGAGGTTATTGATATTTCTCCCAGCAATCTTGATTCCAGCTTATGCCTCTTCCAGTCCAGCGTTTCTCATGATGTACTCTGCATATACGTTAAATAAGCAGGGTGACAATAAACAGCCTTGACGTACTCCTTTTCCTATTTGGAACCAGTCTGTTGTTCCATGAGCAACTGAACAACAACCATGTCAAAATATAAGTGACGAAAACTTTTGCCAAATCTCTGAACTTTAACTTAGTTTCCATGGCTTGCTTTCTCTAGGGAGTCAAAAGATCAAAGCAAGGGTACATCTAGGTGAGGATTCTAAGAGGAGAGCCTCCCTCCAAAGAGCTCCATCCTCAGTGTAAGGGTAAGACACAAAGATGACTCCCCCATCTCACAGAACCTTTCACACTAAGCTGCGCATCCATCAAACAGATTGGTAAATAAATGTGTGATGATACCAAGAGCTGCAAGGAGGTAAAACAATAGGTATTCACTAGGTGAACTCTATCTTAAGGACATCACATTTGAAAAGCAGTGAAAATTAGGAAACTACTACCTCATTCAAGAAACAGATCTCACAAATCCAATAATGAGTGAAAAATAGAAAGTCACAAAAGAAAATATACAGTATAATTTCATGTAAAATTATAAAATCTAGCAAAACTATCTCATATTGTATAAGAATATACTTAGGTTGTGCTCAGTCGCTCAGCTGTGTCTGACTCTTTGCGACCCTATGAACTGTAGCCCACCAGGCTCCTGTCTATGGGATTTTCCAGACAATACTGGAGTGGGTTTCCATTTCCTTCTCCAATGTATATGTACATGTACATATACAAGAAAAGCAAGAGCATGATTATACAAAAGTCAGGAAAGTGGTTACCTCCAGGAGAGAGAGAGGAGTTACATGTGAGGAGGGGCAATGGGGACCTCTTGTGTGCTGGCTTGATTTAGTTAGTAATTATCTATGCATGTTAACATTGCAATTTCTCTCTAAACTGCACAAATAACTATATACTCTTTTTTGCATGTATTTAGCAATAAACATTAAAAAGGAAACCAAGACAAAAATAAGTAAAACTTAAAAGAGAATGAGGATGACAGCAGAGGAAGAGGAAGAAAAGGAGGAAAGATGAAAGTGCACAGCTCTTTAATTTGTCTTAGAGACAAGGTGCACATTTCTCTTATCACAATAAACATGGAAACCTAGTTTTTGAGCATCAAGACCATGCTCCCTGCTCTGCCTGCTCCTAGTTCTGCAGTTTCCATCTTCCTTCTAGATTTCTGGACCTCTAAAATGGCAAAGTAAAACTTGAGAGAATCTAAAATAACTCCTGTTTGTTGGTGTTTCATGTATTTGAAAGGAACTAACATGATCTCGACAAAAGCCACCATCAGTGTTTCCCACTGATAAAACAGAGATATCTCTCAGCAAATATATTGAAAAGAACAATAATAATTTGACTGTGAAAATACTCAGCAGTGAAAAAGAGGGACCAAACTGACAAATCCAAGCAACGTCGTGCCCCCAGCACCTCAAGAAAACTGACTTCCTGCCTAAAAAAGTCATTAAAAAATCTATAGTTAACAAGATCTGGGGCGTACAGTTTGTTTTATGAAAACAGAAAATTAAGAACAATATTAAGAGATATTTTTTGAGGTCTGAAAAGCTTGACTGCTGAGTTTTTTTAAAAGAATCAGCAAACAAGAGATTTGCTACGAGTGACAAACTGAGATGACAAAGTAAATACATGCTCAAGAAAAACTAAAAAAAAAACGGCCCAATATAGACAGAATTGACGAGAGAAAATAAAAGATGTGGAGAACAAATCAAGCACATGAAATACACATATAAAAAGTATTCTCAAAAGAGAAACAGAACCATGTTCTGGTTTCAGTTTACTAACAGCTTGTATCAAAAGGGAGATTTGGGAGAATAGCATTGAAACATGTAATAAAATCATGTATGAAACGAGTCGCCGGTCCAGGTTCGATGCACGGTACTGGATGCTTGGGGCTGGTGCACTGGGATGACCCAGAGGGAGGGTAGGGGAGGGAGGAGGGAGGAGGGTTCAGGATGGGGAACGCGGGTATACCTGTGGTGGATTCATTTCGATATTTGGCAAAACTAATACAATATTGTAAAGTTTAAAAATAAAATTTTAAAAAAATGTATATTGAATATTCCTTCATGTCTCACTGGAATTTCTGGATATGACTGTGTGACTTTTTTCTTTTGAACCACTGATATAAAAGATTATACCAACAGATTTTATAAAGCCACATTCTTGTTTATTCGTGGTAATACTATACTTTAAATATGTTGTATGTTACTCATAAGCAAATGTAATGAAAATAAAAGATATATCCTCATAAAACCTGTGAATTTTATGGGTTAAATAAATTCAAACCAGCTTCAAGTAAAACGAAAAGATGAACCACAAAGGAAAAATAAAGCTCTGATGACGTCAGATTTCTGCTCCATAAAATAACAGTCTGAAAACAACTTAGCTTTGTCTATAGAATCTTGAAAACAACAGACGTACCAACATTTTCTATGTGGTTGTACAAGCATTCATTTGAGAATCCACTGAAAGATACTCCCCACCATATAAAGAACTTAGAAATTCTACCAACCACATTTCCATCCTTAAAAGCTATTCCAGGTTCTACTTTAGCTGGCCACAAAATGAATTTGAAGTTTTTTTTAATTTAATAAAAGGAAAGAAGTATAAAAACTGTCAGTAAGTACTAAAAACAAAGAAAACTTAGACTACATAGCTTTAAAATATTCTAATGGAACTGAATGCAATTGTCATTATTTTTGGAGAAGGAAATGGCAACCTGCTCCAGTATTCTTGCTGGGAAATCCCATGGACAGAGAAGCCTGGCAGGCTACAGTTTATGGGGTCACAAAGAGTCAGACAAGCTTAGCAACTAAATAGCAGCAGCAGCAGTCACTGTTTTTGATAGAGCAGCTATATTAAATAATTAAAAATTAAAATTCCTATGATTTTATTCAAAACTGCAAAAACAGCAGCAAACTAGGGAGTAGAAACATTCTAATTTTCTCTTTTTGAAAAATGAGGGAGGGTGAAAAATACTGTTTCATTCTCAACACTGAAAGTGCAGCTCCTTTTTATAAACAGTTAAATGTAAACAATTATGCTATCAGAACATAATTACACTTTATCTTCAATTCCTTTTGATTTGCCTTTTCCATATGCCAATATTGAATAACTATGAAACAACATCCCTGTCTTACTTCTTACTTTAGATTTCATTTCACTGTTAAAATATTATCAGTTGATACCTTAAGACACGATACCTTTTATCATGTTATATTTTTGGTTTGCTAAGAGTTTGTATCAAAGATTGATATTGAATTTTTATTAATGCTTCATTAGAATCTATAATCACAATTATTGGCCTACTGATATAAAAGAAATTGATAAGATTTATCAAACTACATTCCTATTTGTTCATGGTGTATTATTCTCTAAACACTGAGTGGTTCAGCTTACTCTCAAATTATTCTGAATATACTTTATCTCTATTTATGAATGAAAAGTACCTATAATTTTTTTAATTTTGTATCTTTGTCATGTTTTGGTAAGAAGTTTATATTGGTTTGCAAAATGAACTTAGACACTGTCTATCTTTTAAAATATTCTTCAATGATTTACACAGCATGGGAACCATTTCTTTAAAATCTGGAAAAAAAAGTGTGCTTTTAGAATTCTTTCTTTCACATATTTTAAACTGCATCCATAGTTATCATCTTATTTATATATTCTAAGTGTTCTTCAATCTATTAATTTCTATTTTTCTACTAAAAGGTCTGTTTTACTGAGAGCAGGGAGGGGAACTGAGGCCAAGCCTGGCCTTAACTAAGAAACCCTTAGTAGATAGAGACAAAAGTCCAGAGACAATAAAGTAGACCAGAGAGAAGAAAGTAGCACAAAGAATGAACTCTGAACATCTGCAGAAGGTCCACCTAGGGTATCCACACACTGATCAGTGCAGATATATAAGGAAACTATCTGAGGCTGGGGAAAGCACCATCCAAAAGACTCAGGAGAGAACAGTCCCAGGTCCTCATCCTGGAACCAAAGGAAGTGCTGGTTGCCACAACAGTAGATTAGTCCTAGAATGAAAACTATTCCACTGCTTTTCTAAATTTTGCAGTTATTACGCTATGCTGCTTTATTGTCACTGTTGTTCAGTTACTAAATTGTGACTGACTCTTTTGTGACCCCATGGTCACATATGGATTGTATGTAGCCCACCAGCTCCTCTGTCCATGGGATTTCCCAGGCAAGCAAACTGGAGTGGGTTGCCATTTCCTTCTCCAGGGGATCTTCCCAACCCAGAAATCGAACCCACGTCCCCTGCAGTGGTGGGTGGGTTCTTTACCAATGAGTCACCAAGGAAGCACCCTTGTGCTGCTTAGCCAGTAGTTATACTCTTAAGGAGCTGAGGCCTGGTTAATTTCAACTTTCCTGGGTATTACGTATCTTTCTGAGCCTCTAAAAACAGTTGTTTAGAACATCTAAAATCAGATGACTATTTCAACAAAGCACATCCCTCCCCCAAGGTTCATAAATCTAGCTTTGTTGCTAATCCTTCCCAGAACAAATAAAGCACAGAGGAGTTAATCCAAATATATTAGTTACATGTGGAGTGTTTATTCCACTGGAAATAATGAAAATAAATAAAGCAGTGTTACTATTGAGGCCATAAAATCCATTTGGTAAAACCTAATCTTCTTAGTTTGTTATTTTAGCGTATTAAAACACTCATAATATTTATGACTTTCTTACATCAGTGATACGGTTTCTTCAAAGCTTCTAGAAACCGATTTTTCAATTCACTGTTGTGCTTTTGGAGTTCTGCTGTTAAAAATATTTCTCTGGACATAAAAGAGAAAATACACAACAGCTTTATCCAATCCCTGCTTCACTTCAGAATTTTATTTAGGTTCATCTTTAGTCTGCAATTTCCCTTCTACTCCAAAGCTAAAGTTTCCACTGCTAGTGTAAAGTGTTTTCACCTGTACTTTTACATGTGAACTGGGTTACAACTTTTAGTTTTTTAATTTTTCTTTCCCACTGAACTGAGAGATAAATATTCGAAGTTAGAGGCTATAATAGGTGTCATCTGTGTGCATTTCCACCTTTCAGTATCATGCTCAGCCAGAAGTGTTGAATTCATTTACAAAAAATGAGTGAATGGAAGTTTGAGGACAACTGCAAACACGAAGTAGTCCCCTTTCACAAGCCCCATGCCCCTTCATTCCTCTCCAGTGAGCTGGATGTTCTCTTGAAAAACACTGAGCATCTGAAAAGTGGAACTGCATTTCCAGTCTGTCTAAATGCCCAGACTGATTATTATCCCAAGAATATTTCCCCCAACTAAATATTATACAAATGATTTATTTTCCCAGGTCTCTAATTTTAGTGAAAACACACAACATGATATAACTTCACATAAGGTCTGGGGAAAAAGCTTGTAACAAATTTCCAGACTGAAAAAGAATGGATATATGTGAAACAGAATCACTGCTTTAAATCTGAAACTAACAAAACATTGTAAATCAACCATATCCCAACATAAAATAAAATTTAAATTAAAAACAAAAAACCAATTTCCAGACTAAAAAGAAGGCTAAAACTAAACATGTAGCCTCAATAACAAAATAAAACACAAATGAAACAAGAATGTTACAGTGATTGAGCTGTCTAGCACAAATTTGAGATTGGCAACAGAATCCTATTATGTGTCTTGACGTTGCTATTGGAAAAACAGATGGTACTATAATGTAATGGAAAAATTAAGACATTTATGAGTTTATAATCTCAAGACAGATAAGAGTCAATGAGTTGCTGCCTCTGAGGCAGTTGGAGAATTCAAGTGAGGGAATGATTAAGGAATCATACCAAGGATTTATCTCAAATTACATCCAGACAACTGCCACCAGAAATTGGTCAATATGAAAGTAGTATGTCCCCCAAGAGTCTGACCAAGTTGAGCTTAACTCTGCATTTGATACCAAGTCACTATAGGATTTTTTAAAAACATACATAACCAATTACAATTCAAGATTTATTGTGAGATTTCTTAATTCAGAACCAAGACTGAACGTGATTGAGGGGTAAAATGCTAATTGTAAAGAAGTTAATGATAAAAGTAATCAAAAACAGGCAGAAGCCAGAATACCACAAGAGCCCCCAATATGTCTCTCTCTGTTATCCTTCTATCTTTTCCAAAGATGAAGTGTGAGTTATGAAAAGATACTAGGGATTGTGTAGAGCTTCATCTTTGTTAAGTAATCTACATAATTTTTAATATTATTTCTCAATAAGCATTTCCTGTAGTTCTGAAACATGGTTATTAAATAGGGGAAGAACAGTCCTCATTTAGCATTTTTTTTTTTAATTGAGTCACTTGGATTGACATCATGGAGATCTGGCTCTTATGCATTGCCAGACTGGCACAGGTGATTTTTTTTAGGCAGTATAACTTTGGGCTTCTAGAGGCCACTTAATTGGATAAAATTACTACGATACTAAATTTCTATCTCTGTAACCTTAGACAAATTACTTACCTTATCTAGGCCTCAGTTTTCTCATCTGCAATATGGGTATCAAAAAGGCATCTAATTCACAGGGTCACTGTAAAGACTGTGCTGTTGTGCTCTGCTTACTCGCTCTGTCCAACTCGTTGTGACCTGATGGACTGCAACACACTAAGCTCCTCTGTCCATAGGGATTCTCCAGGCAAGAGTAGTGGAGTGGGTAGCTTTTCCCTTCTCCAGGGTAATCTTCCCAACCCAGGGATGGAACTCAGGTCTCCCACATTGCAGGCAGATTCTTTACCATCTAAGCCATCAGGGAAGCCCAAGAGTACTGCAGTGGGTAGCCTGTCCCTTCTCCAGGAGATCTTCCCGACCCAGGAATCAAACTGGGGTCTGCTGCATTGCGGGTGAATTCTGTATCAGCTAAGATACCAGGGAAGCCCCACTGTGAAGACTAAATGAGGTGAATTATCTATCTCAATGCTTACTCAGAGGAATCATTCAAAAATATGAGTTATTTCTGTTACTATCATTAGAGTCAGAAAGGAAATTTAGAGATTATATAGATCAAAATTATCTTAACCTCGGTCAATCCTTTATTTTTGAACAATATTAAGCTAAACAAACTAAATGATTGATAATCTCTACCAATATTCTGATATTATCCTAAGTACATAAAACCTCTTAAAAGTCTGTATACTTTCTATTCAGCAATAATTTCCAAGAAGAATTTAGACTTTAAATTTAAGAATAAAATACAATTGTAGTCAATATATTATTTAACAAAGCCCCACAAAATTCCTATTCTCATCCAATTTTTTTTGTATCTTCTTAAAACTCATATTGCATGTTTTCTCCATCTGATAAACATACATGGTAGGGGTACTCCCTGTATTATGTTACATTATAAGGCAAGGTTTTTCTGGGCTCCAAAATCGCTGCAGATGGTGATTGCAGCCATGAAATTAAGAGACACTTGCTCCTGGGAAGCAAAGTTATGACAAACCAAGACAGCATATTCAAAAGCAGAGACATTACTTTGCCAACAAAGGTCCATCTAGTCAAGGCTATGGTTTTTTCAGTGGTCATGTATGGATGTGAGAGTTCGACTATAAAGACTGAGCACCGAAGAATTGATGCTTTTGAACTGTGGTATTGGAGAAGACTCTTGAGAGTCCCTTGGACTGCAAGGAGATCCAACCGATCCATCCTAAAGGAAATCAGTCCCGGGTGTTCACTGGAGGGACTGATGTTGAAGCTGAAACTCCAATACTGTGGCTACCTGATGCGGAGAGCTGACTCATTTGAAAAGACCCTGATGCTGGGAAAGATTGAGGGCAGGAGGAGAAGGGGACAACAGAGGATGAGATGGTTTGATGGCATCACTGACTCAATGGACGTGAGTCTGAGTGAACTCCGGAAGTTGGTGATGGACAGGGAGACCTGGCATGTGGGGCCACAAAGAGTTAGACACTACTGAGTGACTGAACTGAACTGATACGGCAAAGATGATGAGATGGAAGTCCATGATTATGGATTGGAATATGGGGTCTCCATGATTACATGCAGGTGTGTGTGTATATATATATACCTATATACATGGACCTATATCGATGTACAGAGATTCTACATAGATGTTATATAAGACTAATGTTTTGTTGTTATGTAATAGTCTGCATTAGCAGACCTAGGGACTCTTTTTCAAGTTTTGAAGAAAGAAGCTGCCATGTTTAAGAGGGTGAGAAGGTCATGTGGAAAGGAACCGCAGGTGGCCTCATGGAACTGAGAGCAGCCTCTGGCTGACAACCAGCAAGGAAACAGTCTTACTTACTGAACTCTGCCAACAGAAGGAATATACGTATGTATGAATATATATGATAAACCAATAAAGTTATTTATTTAAATGGAAAGTGTTCATCTTTATGCAATCAAATGAATAAATATATTAACTTTTGATACCTCTGCTTTGGGGCCGAAAAAAAAATTCTCCCCAAGATGCTATAAAAACACACATATTTTTCCTAAGCTTTTTGAAGTTTCTATTTTTTATACTGAAAAAGTTAATCCACCATTTAACAAGATGAAGAAAGGTCTGTGGATGATAATGATGGCAACACATCTGTGTGAATGCACTTAATACCACTTAACTGTACACTTGAAAATGATCAAGATGGTAAACTTTATGTGTATTTTATCACAATTTTAAAAATTTTAAGAAAAAATTTACCTAAAGAAAAAAAGGAGTTAATTCACCTGGAACTTATTTTGGAGTATAATAGTAAAGTCAAGTCGCTCAGTCATGTCTGACTCTTTGTGACCCCATGGACTGTAGCCTACCAGGCTTCTCCATCCACGGGATCTTCCAGGCAGGAATACTGGAGTAGGTTGCCATTTCCTTCTCCAGGAGATCTTCCCAACCCAGGGATTGAACCCAGGTCTCCCGCATTGTAGGCAGACACTTTACTGTCTAAGCCACCAGGGAATTACTGGAGTATAATAATAGTATACATAAATTTTTTTCCCAAAAGTCCTTAGCCAACTGAATCAGTATCACTTACTGAATTATTCATTTGTTCCTACAAATCTGTATACTTGTATATACTTCTGGTCTTTCCAACTATATATAATCCTCATAATCTGATTAGATAAAGATTTTCAATTGCCTCTATTTTACTTTCATCTTATCCAGAAGAAAAGACATCACCTAGCCCTAAAGTCATTGGCCCTGGAGCTTCAGGCAGCTACAAGGAAGGAAACATGAGGCCACAATCCTTAAGCTTCTGGTGCCACCTAGAGGACTGTCTTTATGGGTTAACCTGTGTTCAGAGTCAGAAAACACTTTGCCCTAGGAAAATCCTTTTCTCCTTCTTAATTGCCCACTAGGGCAATTCTAAGTATATAAAATCATGTACAGGATAGCATCCTGCTTCTGACCTTTATCTATAATCCATCTTTCAGATGCCATGGATATAATAGTAAGAGCGGCTCAGATCACTACTCCTGTCTTTAGAAGTTTCAGTGGCTGCCAACTGGCAATAGAGTAAGCCTCATGTAAATTAGCAGAGATGGAGAAAATCAAAGAGGAGGAAAATTCTAAAATTCAGTAATAGAAAACAAATGGACCTAGCCCTGTTTAAAGTGGGTAACATATATATGCTAAAGACGACCTTTTTTGTTTCAAGGAAAACTTTGAAATTCATCTCCTCTGGAAAGACTTCCTCTAATCAGAATTCTTCAGTATTCTTGCCTTGAGAACCCCATGAACAGTATGAAAAGGCAAAAAGATAGGACACTGAAAGATGAATTCCCCAGGTCGGTAGGTGCCCAGTATGCTACTGGAGATTATTGGAGAAATAACCACAGAAAGAGTGAAGAGACAGAGCCAAAGCAAAAACAACATCCCGTGGATGTGACAGTGATGGAAGTAAAGTCCAATGCTGTGAATAGCAATACTGCATAGGAACCTGGAATCTTAGGTCCATGAATCAAGGCAAATTGAAGGTGGTCAAACAGGAGATGGCAAGAGTGAATGTCGACATTTTAGGAATTAGCGAACTAAAATGGACTGGAAACAGTGAATTTAACTCAGATGACCATTATATCTACTACTGCGGGCAAGAATCCTTTACAAGAAATGAAGTAGCCATCACAGTCAACAAAAGAGTCCGAAATTCAGTACTTGGATGCAATCTCAAAAATGACAGAATGATCTCTGTTCGTTTCCAAGGCAAACCATTCAGTATCACAATAATCCAAGTCTATGCACTGACCAGTAATGCTTTAGAAGCAGAACAGTTCTATGAAGACCTACAAGACCTTCTAGAATTAACACCCAAAAAAGATGTCCTTTTCATTACAGGGGACTGGAATGCAAAAGCAGGAAGTCAAGAAATACCTGGAGTAACAGGCAAATTTAGCCTTGGAGTACAGAATGAAGCAGAGCAAAGGCTAACAGAGTTTTGCCAAGAGAACGCACTGGTCATAGCAAACACCCTCTTCCAACAACACAAGAGAAGACTCTACACATGGACATCACCAGATGGTCAATACCTAAATTAGATTGATTATATTCTATGCAGCCAAAGATGGAGAACTTCTATACAGTCAGCAAAAAGACGACCTGGAGCTGATTCTGGCACAGACCATAAACTCCTTATTGCCAAATTCAGACTTAAATTGAAGAAAGTAGGGAAAACCATTACACCATTCAGGTATGTTGTAAATCAAATCCCTTACGATTATACAGTGGAAGTGACAAATAGATTCAAGGGATTACATCTGATAGACAGAGTGACTGAAAAACTATGGACGGAGGTTCATGACATTGTACAGGAGGCAGGGATCAAGACCATACTCGAGGAAAAGAAATGAAAAAACGCAAAATGGTTGTCTGAGGAGGCCTTACAAATAGATGAAGAAAGAAGGGAAGCTAAAGGCAAAGGAGAAAAGGAAAGATATTCTCATTTGAATGCAGAGTTCCAAAAAATAACAAGGAGAGATAAGAAAGCTGTCCTCAGTGATCAATGCAAAGAAATAAACAGTAGAATGGGAAAGACTAGAGACTTCTTCAAGAACAACAGAGATACCAAGGGAACATTTTATGTAAAGATGGGCACAATAAAGGACAGAAATGGTATGGACCTAACAGAAGCAGAAGATATTAAGAAGAGGTGGCAAGAATACACAGAAGAATTATACAAACAAGATCTTCATGACCCAGATAACCACAATGGTGTGATCACTCACCTAGAGCCAGACATCCTGGAATGTGAAGTCAAGTGGGCCTTAGGAAGCATCACTACGAACAAAGCTAGTGGAGATGACTGAATTCTAGTTGAGCTATTTCCAGTCTAAAAGATGATGCTGTCAAAGTGCTGCACTCAATAAACCAGGGAAATTTGGAAAACTCAGCAGTGGCCACAGGACTGGAAAAGGTCAGTTTTCATTCCAATCCCAAAGAAAGGCAATGCCAAAGAATGCTCAAACTACCGTACAATTGCACTCATCTCACATGCTAGTAAATGCTCAAAATTCTCCAAGCCACACTTCAACAGTACGTGAACCATGAACTTCCAGATGTTCAAGCTGGTTTTAAAAAGGCAGAGGAACCAGAGCTCAAATTGCCAAATCCACTGGATCCTCAAAAAAGCCAGAGAGTTTCAGAAAAACATCTATTTCTGCTTTATTGACTATGCCAAAGCCTTTGACTATATGGACCGTAACAAACTGGAAAATTCTTCAAGAGACGGGAATACCAGACCGCCTGACCTGCCTCTTCAGAAATCTGTATGCATGACAGGAAGCAATAGTTAGAACTGGACTTGGAACAACAGACTGGTTCCAAATCAGGAAAGGAGTACGTCAAGGCTGTATATTGTCACCCTGCTTATTTAACTTCTATACAGAGTACATCATGAGAAGCACTGAGCTGGATGAAGCACAGGCTGGAATCTAGATTGCTGGGAGATGTACCAATAACCTCAGGTATGCAGACGACATCATCTTATGGCAGAAAGCCAAGAACAACTAAAGAGCCTCTTGATGAAAGTGAAAGAGGAGAGTGAAAAAGTTGGCTTAAAGCTCAACATTCAGAAAACTAAGATCATGGCATCTGGTCCCATCACTTCATGCAAATAGAAAAGGAAACAGTGTAAACAGTGACAGACTACTTTTTTGGGCTCCAAAAACACTGCAGATGCTGACTGCAGCCATGAAATTAAAAGATGCTTGCTCCCTGGAAGAAAAGTTATGACCAACCTAGACAGCATATTGAAAAGCAGAGACATTACCAACAAAGGTCCATCTAGTCAAAGCTATGATTTTTCCAGTAGTCATGTATGGACATGAGAGTTGGACTATAAAGAAAGCTGAGTGCTAAAGAATTGATGCTTTTGAACTGTAGCGTTGGAGAAGATTCTTGAGAGTCCCTTGGACTGCAAGGAGATCCAACCAGTCCATCCTAAAGGAAATCAGTCCTGAATATTCATTGGAAGACTGATGCGGAAGCTGAAACTCCAATACTTTGGCCATCTGATGCAAAGAACTGACTCATTTGAAAAGACCATGATGCTGGGAGAGATTGGGGGCAGGAGGAGGAGGAGACGACAGAGGACAAGATGGTTGGATGGCATCACCAACTCAACGGACATGAGTTTGAGTAAACTCTGGGAGTTGGTGATGGACAGGGTGGCCTGGCATGCTGCAGTCCATGGGGTCACAAAGAGTCAGACACGACTGAGCAACTGAAGTGAACTGAACTGAATCAGAATTTATTTGTTCTCTTAGCACATTGCCTATGTCCATCTCATAGCACTTCTCTCTTTTGCAGTCTAGGTAGTTTGATTCAGGACATCCTGTTAACCATATTAGACTGTGAATGCCTTAGGGATAAAGATAGCATCTGGTTCATCTCATATTTAACTAGTCTTGATACTTTTAATAAGAGTGACTTTCTTTGTTGAAGGTGATTCTGGGATTTTAAAGGGCGCTTCCCTGGTGGCTCAAAGGTAAAGAATCTGCCTGCCAGTGCAGCAGACGTGGATTTGATCCTGTGTAGAGAAGATCCCCATGGAGAAGGAAATGGCAACCCACTCCAGTATTCTTGACTGGACAATTCCATGCACACATGGACTCTAGCGGGCTATAGTCCATGAGGGTGCAAAGAGTTGGACACCAGTGAGCAACTAAACAACAATCAGGGCATATGCAGTTCATTTCAGGGTATTAATCCAGACAATCTATGTCCATCTCCCAGTTTCTACATTTTACTTGTTAATTTTTTTTTCTTATGTGTTTGAGTTCAAACTTATCTCATAATTTCCTATCTTTCTTATTTGTGATTCACATCTTGGTATTCCTCATTTCTGCTCCGCTATTAATCAACCTTAAGAAATGCATGCCTTCTTAAGTTAGTGTATCAGTGATTCATCTGTGTACCTTCACTCATCTGTACAGCTTAAACTTCAGCAAAACTACCCTGATGTCAAAAAATAGCAATATAATTATTAGCAAAATACAAATCAAAATTAGAATGAGTACCACCTCACACCAGTCAGAATAGCCATCATTAAAAAGTCTACAAATAGAAAATGCTGGGAAGAATCTGAAGAAAAGAGAACCCTGCTACACTGCAGGTGGGAAAGTAAATTGGTATAGCCACTATGGGAAATGGTATGGAGGTTCCTCAAAAAACTAGAGGTACCTTATGATCCTATTCCTGGGCATATTTCTGGACAGAACTATAATTCAAAAAATAAATACATGCATACCTATGTTCAAAGCAGTACTATTCACAATAGCCAAGGTACAGAAAAACCTAAGTGTCCACTAAGAGATGAATGGATAAAGATGTGCTACATACATACAATGGAATATTACTCAGCCATAAAAAAGAATAAAATAATGCCTTCGGCAGCAACATGGATGAACCTAGAGATTATCATACTAAGTGAAGTAAGTCAGAAAGAAAAAGACAAATATCATATGATATCATTTACATGTGGAATCTAAGCTATCTCACAAATGAACTTGTCTACCAAAGAGAAAAAGACTCACAGACATAGGGAACAGACTGGTGGTTGCCAAGGGTGAGGGTAGGCGGTGAAGAGGTGGAGGGGGAGTTTGGAATTAGCAGATGAAAACAAATTAGCAGATGCAAACTGAATGGATAAACAAGGTCAAACTGTAAAGGACAGGGAACTATATTCAATGTCCTGTGATTAAAGCACAATGGAAAAGAGTATGAAAAAGAATGGTGGAATTTAGAAAGATGCTAACAATAACCCTGTGTACGAGACAGCAAAAGAGACACTGATGTATAGAACAGTCTTATGGACTCTGTTGCAGAGGGAGAGGGTGGGAAGATTTGGGAGAATGGCATTGAAACATGTATAATATCATGTATGAAACGAGTTGCCAGTCCAGGTTTGATGCACAATACTGGATGCTTGGGGCTAGTGCACCGGGACGACCCAGAGGGATGGTATGGGGAGGGAGGAGGGAGGAGGGTTCAGGATGGGGAACACATGTATACCTGTGGCGGATTCATTTTGATATTTGGCAAAACTAATACAATTTGTAAAGTTTAAAAATAAAATTAAAAAAATAAAGAAAGAAAGAAAAGAAAAAAAAAAGAATGGGTACATATGTAATTGAATCACTTTGCTGTATAGCAGAAATGAACACAACATTGCAAATCAACTGTACTTCAATTTAAAAAAGAATAGCAATAAGAAAACCACAGCCTCTATTTACTAAGAGCTTACTACCTGCTACATGCTTTAATATATTGTCTCGCTTAATTTTCAAAGCAATTTAGTTCTTACTCATCTGTCACATCTTAATTCAATCATCACTTCTTTAAGGGTGTATTCTCTGATGTCCCATACTACACTGAACTTTATTAAATACTGCATCTAGTAGCATTATACAGTTCTTTCATAATACTTATTGCAGTTAAAATTTTACATTTTTTTCCAAACTTAGTTGAAGGAAAATTACTTCACAGCTTCTGCCATAATCAACGAGTCAGCTATAGGTATACATGTGTCCCCTTCCTTTTCAACCTCCCTCCCCTTCCTACCCCCTCTAGGTTGTTACAGAGCCCCCGTTTGAGTTCCCTGAATAATACAGCACATTTCCATTGGTTATCTATTTTATACATGGTAGTGTATATGCTTTCATGTTACCCTATCCATCCCACCCTCTTCTTCCACCCAGCCCTTGTCCATAAGTCTGTTCTGTCTCCATTGCTGCCCTGTAAATAGGTTCATCAGTATCATCTTTCTAGATTCCACATATGTGTGTTAATATACAGTATTTTTCTCTTTCTGACTTACTTCACTCTGTATAATAGGCTCCAGGTTCATCCACCTCATTAGAACTGACTCAAACAAGTCCCTTTTTATAGCTGAGTAATACTCCATTCTATATATGTACCACAGTTACTTTAGCCATTCATCTGATGGTGGACATCTAGGTTGCTTCCATGTCCTAGCTATTGTAAACAGTGCTGCAACGAACATTTGGGTACATGTACCTTTTTCAATTTTGGTTTCCTCAGGATATATGGCAGGTAGTGGGACTGCTGGGTCATATGTTAGTTCTACTTCCAGTTTTTTGAGGAATCTCCATACTGCCTTCCATAGCTGCTGCATCAGTTTACATTCCCACCAACAGTGTAAAAGAATTCCCTTTTCTCCACACTCTCTCCAGCATTTATTGCTTATGGATTTTTGATGATGGCCATTCTAATTGATGTGAGGTGATATCTCATTATAGTTTTGATCTGCATTTCTCTAATAATGAGCAATGCTGAATATTTTTCCTGTGCTTATTAGACATTCGTATATCTTCTTTGGAGAAATGTCTGTTTAGGTCTTTTGCCTACTTTTGATTGGGCTGTTTTCTTTTTCCCATATTGAGTTTTATGAGCTCCTTGTATATTTTGGAAATTAATCCTTTGTCAGTTGTTTCATTTGCTATTATTTTCTCCCATTTTAAGGGCTGTCTTTTCACCTTGTTTATAGCTTCCTTTGCTATCCAAAAGCTTTTAAATTTAATTAGGTCCCACTTGCTTACTTTTTATTTCCATTACTCTACAAGGTGGGTCATAGAAGGTCTTGCTGTGATTTATGTCATACAGTGTTCTATGTTTTTCTCTAAGAGTTTTATTGTTTCTGGTCTTTCATTTAGGTCCCTAATCCATTTTCAGTTTATCTTTGTGTACAGTGTCAGGAAGCATTCTAATTTCATTCTTTTACACACCACCTGTCCAGTAAAAACTCTTCAAAAATGGGCAGAAAAGGAACCTACCTCAACATAATAAAGGTCATATACAACAAATCCACAGCAAACACTAATCTCAATGGTGAAAAACTGAAAGCAGTCCCTCAAAGATAAGGAACAAAACAAGGGTACCCAATCTCACCATTATTCAACATAGTTTTGGAAGTCCTAGTTAAGACAGTCAGAGAAGAAAAAGAAATTAAACTGATCCAGATTGGAAAAGAAGAAATAAAATTCTCACTATTTGCAGATAACATGCTACTATACATAGAAAACCCTAAAGATACTATCAGAAAATTACTAGAGCTAATCAGTGAATTTAATAAGGTCACAGGATACAATGTAAATATACAGAAATCACTTGAATTCCTATGCACTAACAATGAAAAATCAGAAACAGAAATGAAGAAATCAATACCATTTACTATTGTGACAATACCTAGGAATAAACCTACCTAAGGAGAAAAAAGAGCTGTATACAGTAAAGTATAAGACACTGATGAAAGAAGTCAAAGACAACATAAACAGATAGAGAGATATTCCATATTCCTGGGTTGGAAGAATCATTATGAAAACGACTATACTGCCAAATGCAATCTACATATTCAATGTAATACCTACCAAATTACAAATAGCATTTTTCACAGACCCAGAACAAAATTTCTTAATTTGTATGCAAACACAAAAGACCCCAAACAGCCAAAGTAATCTTGAGAAAGAAGAATGGAGCTGGAGGAATCAATCTTCCTACTTCAGACTGTACTACAAAGCTGGAGTCATCAAGACAGTATGGTACAGGCACAAAGATGGAAATATAGACCAATGAAACAAGACAGAAACCGCAGAGATAAACTCACACACCTATGGGCACCTTATCTTTGACAAAGGAGGCAAGAATATACAATAGGGCAAAGATAGTCTCTTTAATAAGTGGTGCTGGGAAAATTTTACATTTTTTAACCAAGGTGTATCTTCCCATTTGAACATTAAATCTCCTTGAGGGTTAATAATAATCTACTTTTGTTCACCACAGTGTTTTCATTTCTTAGCTAAACCATAAGAATGATCTTGTCCAAAATCCCTAGCAGAGTGGCCTCCCACAAAAAACTAGCCTTATGAAAAGTTCAATGAAAACTGGTTAAGGCACTTAGTCCTGATCAGCTACACAGCTTGGACAACAGTTGCCTCTACAGTTACAATGTTAGAAAAGAGCTAACAGTCCCCAATCATAAACACTGACGTAGCACATCCTGCCATTAGTTTGCTGTCATACAGCTTCAGTTCCAAGACTTTCACCCCAGCCCTGTAATATCTTAAGACCTGGTGCTAGTCACAGTAACACCTCTGCAGTCTTTATTTATATTCTACTGTCTCTGCTTTCTCTAGTCGTTTGCAGTTGGGTGGGCCAAAAATCTCCAGCAGGGGTCAAGGCTGATAACATTTTATTATCAAGATCCCAACTGCTTCAAATCCCAGCCATGAGCAATGAGCGACAAGAGCTAGCACTGTACTAGCTACTTCATTTATGAGGTAAAATCCAAGTCAATTATGCCAGAAAGTAATAATTCTAAACCCTACTGGATTTGAAGGAATTCAAGGTCTTTAACCTCTCTTTTTAAAAACTGAAATATTTTGATGTACAATGTTAGTTTCAATCACTCAGTCATGTTTGTCTCTTTGCGACCCCATGGGCTGTAGGCTACCAGGCTCCTGTCCATGGAATTCTCCAGGCAGGAATTCTGGAGTGGGTTGCCATTTCCTTCTCCAGGGCATCTTCTTGACCCAGGGATTCAACCTGGGTCTCCTGCACAGCAGGGATATTCTTTTCCGTCTGAGCCACTAGTTTCAGGGGTACTACATAGTGATTTGGGCTGCCCTGGTGGCTCAGACAAAAAATGTGCCTGCCATGCAGGAGACACAAGTTCGATCCCTGGGTCACAAAGATCCCCTGGAAAAGGAAATGGCTACCCACTCCAGTATTCTTGCCTGGAGAATCCCATGGACAGAGGAGCCTGGCAGGTTACAGTCCATAGGGTCAGAGTCGGACATGCTGAAGCGACTTAGCAAGATCAGTGTGTCCCAATATAACATTAGTATGATATTCTTGACTGTATACCTCATGATGCATGTTACATTATTTTAGAATATTTTAGAACTGGAGGCTTGTTCCTCTTAATCCTGTTCACCTATTTCATCTTCCTCCCCTTCCTGACTCCCTTCCCTGAAGGAATCATCTTGACAATAACATGTATCTGCCTCACTCCAAACTGGTTAGGAATGGGACACTGTGCCTGGTGATGCAGGTTCTTGGTCACCTTAGCTGTCAAGAAGTTAAGAAGGCAGAGGCAGCAGGATATAAACTGGGGCATAAAGACTCAAGTACATCTTTAAGATTTCAAGTTGAGTGAATACAGTAAAACTCTCCAGTTGAACTTTCCTGAAGACTTCTAACACATAAGCAGCTTTATTAGTCAATGGCAAGGATAAACTGCTATTGCTGTGTGTAGCATGCTGTGGCACTACCACTTAATGAACCCCAATCATTTCAGGCACCATGCTGTGTGCTTACATGCCTTATTTTAAACTCTATGATTATCGGCACTGGCATATGAAGAAGACCAAAGGTCAAATTTATAGAAGGTAATTGCCCAAGTCAAATAACAGAATGAGGACTCATACTGTGACCAGAATGTACGCTTCTACTGTAATAAGGAGCCTCCAAACATTATGGGGAAGCTATACTATTTTTTTCCTAATTTCTTCCCCCAAAACTTATAACACATCCTCAGTTTCTTCATTCTTCTTGAGTTTGTAAATATGATGGTGGAATACATTCCACATGGTAATCATTGCTCTGTACCTCCTTTAATTTACTTTTGTACTTGATACTCATGTTCAATGTCACCCACAAAATATCTGGACTCATAATCATCTTTAGAGTTCTCAGATGTGCTACATTATGAGATAAATTACTTCATAAATAACATCAATGCAAACAGAACACAGAGGTTCTGAAAGGATTTCCACCACCACTGGATTTCATGTGTACACAGCAAAAGCAACAGTCTACTTGCTGAGTTTGAGAAATGATCCAAAGAGGAAAACAGAGTTTAACCATCCCCCAAGAGGAAACTTCTCTGTACAAAGAGGATAATCACATATTTAAGGTAAAGGCTAAAAAGGGAGGCAGCATGGACCTCACATAAACTTAAGGTTGAGAATGTTAGAGAGGTCCCAGGTTGCAAAACTACATCCAGAAAATTCTCCATCTTACCTGTCCTGAGGCAAGTGGTAAAGGGGAGCTATTTATCTACAGGAAACAAGTATCCCTCCAGAGCTTTAAAATCCCAGGATTCAGGTTGCAATTACAGATGGAAGAGTTCGGGCCTCACCTGATAGGGAAATACTCAGCAATACTGTCGGTTGTCACATGGACAGTTTGGATGCCTCTGGAACCATTTTGGACAGAAGGAATATGAAGAAGGTGGTCTCAGAAACAGGCTGAGACAAGTTCAAGACAGAGAACATAAAAGTTTTGGTTATGAGATGCACATTCCTTAAATTATACCCAGTGAATCAGTCTTGCCAAACAGCTGATCTGCACTCATGTGCTCCCCCCATCTCTCCCTCTCTCATGAAAGAGATATGAACAAGATCTTAATTGACTAGCTCTCTTGCTTACTTTCCTACAAAGATAGTCTTAATACATTAATTTCCACTGAGGAAATATTGTGTCTGTTACATTATATACATACATGAGAAACCCACAGCCTTTGTAATCTATGATCTCTTGAGCTCATTTAAATTCTGGCTAAGTCTTTATTTCCTAATGTTTGCATCTCACTTTTTAAAAAGCTATTTATTAGCAGTTTCAATAGACGTAACATTGCTCTTTAGAAGTAACTATTCTGTTAACTAGAAAAAAGGTTTTCACTGCTATTATACTTTAAAGAGTATCAAAGGGAAAACTGCATTTTCATCTAAGTTTTGGTTAGCTATAAAAGTTCCACCCTGTATTTACCATGAGCTGGCCATGAACTCAATCTAGTATAGGAAGGTTCTACAAATTGAATCAAAAAGAGTAAGGTATCACCCACACAGAAAGAACAAAGCTGGGAGAGAGGACCACTGTCAAGTAAGACAGTTTCAGAATAATATTCATTAGCTAACTTTTTTTTAAGTAGTCATTATATTCTGGTGCTTACTAAGCTCTCCTTTTCATACTAATATTTGTATTATAAAGCATTTTGAAATTATACAATGAGATGCCAATGCATAGACTATAGAAATTAAGATAACATTGCCATTTTTGCTTAAAATCCATCTCTTTTTAGAGATAAAACACTACAATTCACCTAAAGCTCAGTCCTCATCCCATCCTTTCCTCCTCACACTAAGTATCATTTTTATGTCATCACTCCAATCTCTTGTTCCTTTTACTGTACCTGTATTTATGCAATTTGCCTTTTTCACCCAACAAATATTTTGATATTTACCTGTTGATTCTTGTGGATCTGGTTGATTCACATTAGCTTCTACATTGAACTTCAGTGTAAGAATAACTCTCAGTTGATCCTCTCCAGTAGGCTTTCTACCTTTTTAACATTCAAGGGTTGTAAAAACCAATCCTGTACATATCTCCTTGTGTACATGTGCAAATTTCTCTAGGTCCTCTCCTTGAAGCAGATTTTCTGGGTCGTAGATATGTATTCTCCAACTGTACTAGGCATTGCCAAAATCATTTCCAAAGTGATTGTGTCAATTTACACATCTATCAGAAAGGTTAAGTTCTTTTGCCCACTTTTTTTTTTTTCATTTTCTAAGTACTCTTTTCCAAATTATTTCAACACAAATCAATTCTTCCAATCTATGGTTTAATATTTCACTTTATCAGTGACTATTACAAAAAATATTAATGTGGAAAACTGTATCAACATTTTCCTTCTAGGTTTGTGCTTTTTATCTTAAAGAAACTCTCTACCTCAGTGTGACATATTTCTTCAAGTGTTTTTTCCTCTTCATATCACATTTATATCTTCAAACCATCTACAGTATATTTTTGTGTATGCTGTTAAGAGAACCTTACTTTATCTTTTTGCAAAGAGAGCCATTTTTAAAAAGTCCATCCTTTCACCAACTTTTAGAGCTATCATATATTTTCACATACAGCTTGGCCTGTTCTAGGCTATTTTGGTCTACTGATCTGTCTTATATTTGTCCAAAGATGTCACACAGCTTAAATTACTAGAACTTTCCATTAAGTCTTGGTATCTGATAGAGTAAGTTCTAATTTTTTTTTCAGAATTGTTTTGCTTGTTTTGCTTTTCTCTTTATTCAACCATGTAAGTTTCAGGATTAGTTTAGTCTCCCATTAGTGTTTTTTTTTAAAAATCTGTTTCTTAATAATTTGTTGGTAGTAAATGGGAGCTACATTTTTTTTTCAGTTTTGTGGATGATTGGCCAAACCTTTTATTTAGTATTCCATCGCTGATCAACACAAATACTGGGAAGGAGGGGAGGGGCTGTGTGGGGAAAAAAATCATGTTGTAATTTCACTTGAAGTTGTATTGATTTTCCAAATTAATTCGGCAAGGTTGAGAACAGTTATGATAAAGTCTTCCCAACCATGATATAGCATAAATCTCCATTTATTTAGACTTCTTTTATGTCCTTAAATAAAGATTAACATTTTTTCCATAAAGGTCTTACACATTTTTGCCAGATTAATTCCTGGATCTTTTTTTATTGAGCTATTAGTTGCCTTTGATCTTCTGGGCCACTACCACAGCCTTTCCTTTAACTCACTCACTTTATTATTTAATCAAAAAATCATGCTTTTAGAATCATGTATGTTATATTCAGATCTCTGTAAGTACTTTTGTTGTTGTTCATGTGTTCATCTGTTTCTCCAGCAATTATTACACTGAACGTGGCTCCTAATGTTTTGACCTGATTCTTCATTTGGTCATTACAGACATTTGACTGTACAATTACCTTTCTTTCAGATAAACAGAGAAATTCCACAGGAGCTGAATGGAACAAATGTTTCTTACCCTGCACTTGAGGCAAAACAAAGGAGACTCTCATATCATTCGTGAGCCACTTTGGAGAAAGCCTCTAAAATCTGTGTTCAAGCCCTTCTCCCCACCAAAAATGTATGGACCACTCAACTCATATCCTTGCCTTTTGTGGACAGGAAGACCCAAGTGTCTCATACTAGACTGAGTTCCTCAGATGTTGAAATGCCAAGCTCTCAGGGGCTCTCTGAGTTTCTGAGCTCTAATGGTGCTTACTTTTGATTCTTCCACCCCTAGAGGGGAGAAGCTCAATTCTCCAACTTCCTAGAGCCAAAGGGCAAGTAGCTCGCAGTTAGGAATAGAAGCCATTTGGATTTCCAAATCCACCAACGGTATATTTTCTATTTGTTTCTTAATAATTTGGTGGTGAAAATGAATGGTATTGATTTTAAGAGGGGTGGTTTGCAGCTTTGTGGTTGGCTGGCCAAATCTTTAATATAGTATTCCATCCTACTTCAACACAAGAATGGTATTTTGGGGAGCAAGAGAATAGGAAATTCTGCAGATTTCAAAGTATGAAAAAAGGCAAAATATGCCCAGCAATTTCTTTTTTTTTTTTTAAGACTTACTTGTGAACAGAACTTTCTTTCTTTATATATACTGATCTAAGCGGTTTCTGTTGTTGCTGTCAGTTGTTTGCTTTTTAATACAGGTTAACACTGAGATTTAGTTTGAAAGACACCTTGAAATCTCAGGAGCAGCACACACCAGTCGCTCCCACTCAACCCCACCCCCACCCCCACGCTCCAATCTAGTTGGGTTGAATGTAAAGAATGGTCCAATTTTCCATCTTAGGAAAATTTGTAAAATTTTCTTTGTAAAAGATCTTAGAACTTTCGGCCTCATTTATCAGGAAAATTTAGAAGGAAGAAAGCCTTTAGGAGAATTTCTACTTGGAAACATAAGACGACTAGTAAGCAGGTTCAAATCGTATGCTTTTAAATGAGCTTGTTGAAAGAAACGTTAACAATTCCAGAACGAAATCAAAACGAGTTTAAACTTTTCCTCTCAAATGCACACACACAAAAATAATCATGGAGAAGTTAACAGGAAACTTTTAAAAAGTGAAAAACAATTCTTCCTTGCACTAGTCCTTGGGTAGTTACCACAGAACAGGCTCTTCTTCTCTGGAACTTCTTTGAAACATGGTTTTGGTCCCAAGGTCTGCTGGTCTTAGTATCTGCTCCGGCCTCCTCCTCCTCCTCTCTCCGAGCGGCTCCCCAGGCGGCCTCCGCCTCGGGGGACCTTGCGGCCCGACCGGCTGTAAGACTCGCGCGGGGGCGGACACCCCCTCTCCACGGACTGCGGCAGCCCGCGATCCGCTCTGCCTACCCGGTCGCGGCCCCCCGAGTAGCGCTCGCTCCGGCCCCCAGCATAACCGTCGCGGCCGCCGCCATAGGCGTCGGGCGAGCAGCCGCGGTACTCCTCATAGCGGCCGCCGCCGCCACCATAAGATGGAGGGGGCCCACGCGCGGGGGCGGCGCTGCGCGGGTCCCCGTAGCTCTCGAAGGTATCTCGGTAGGAGCCTCCGCTAGGGTGATCCGCGTAGTCGCGGTCGCGCCCCCCGTAGCCGTCTCGGTCGCCGTAGCCTCTCGATGGACACTCATCCCGGGCGCTGGAGTGGCCGTAGTCGCGGTAGGTATACTCTCTGGGCGAGGGGACAAAATCCCGGGCGTCGCGGGCGCTCGAGTAGTCGCGGCTGGAGTAGCCATCTCGGGGAGAGTAGCCCCCCTCCCGGGAACCCAGGTAGGGATCCCGGCGCGGGGGCGGCGGATCTCGGCGCGGCGGGCCCTCATAGCCGTCTCGACCTCGCGCGGCCGGAGCCCGCCCGCGCATTCCACCACCGCCGCCGCTGCGCGCAGGGCCCGACGGCGCGGCCCTCTTGGGGGGCGGGCCGGCCCTCCGCGGTGGTGGCGGCCCGCGCTTCATGGGTAGCGGGGCCCGGGAGGGCCGCAGGTCGAAGTCGCCCGCGTAGCCGCCATCATCCGCAGGCCCTCCGCGGGACGGGGGGCGCCGCGGACCGCCGCCGCGGGCCCCGCGCAGGCCCCTCGAGCGGCCCCGGCTGCGGGACAGGGGTGGGCCCCGCCGGCCGCTCTCGAAAGCCGGTTTGGTGGCCTGGGCCACCTTGATGGCCTTACCATCCAGGGACTTGCCGTTCATGTCTCTCACGGCGGCCTTCGCGTCTGCCGGACTTTCGAAGGTGATGAACGCGAAGCCCCTGGACTTGTTGGTTTCTCGATCTTTCATCAACAGCACCTCGGAAATGCGGCCATACTTGCCAAACGTAGCCTCGAGGGATTTCTCGTCAGTTTCGAGGTTGAGTCCTCCAATGAAGAGCTTCCCCGGGCGATCCGCTTCCACCATGTCTGCCGGTCGGGTGGTCGGTCAGTGGCGGTGTGGCGAAGGCGAGCAGTCGTCGTGCCTTCTGAGCCCGCTGGTCGAGGGCGGCTCCTACTGGTCGGGCGCCGCGTCGTCGCGAAACCCCGGAACTGCAGTCTCGCCCCTCGCTGCGCAGGCGGAACGCTCCGGTTTGTGCCTCTCTGATCTGGTTCCCTCAGCCTTCTCGGCTCTAGCTGGTTGTGATTGGTTGGTAGTGCCAGGGCCGTAGTTCCCCGTCGAGGAAGATTGACGGTTTTGTAACTTTTATTCCAGTCGTTAAACTTCGGCTGATTAATCTATCCTTGAATTTTGTACATAAAATGTATTAAGAATAAGATGTTTTGCATTGCCAAGGGGGAAGAGAGAACTTGGTAAGTGGAAGGTTCCCTGGTAGAATAGGAAAGAGAGGGAGTCATTCTTTGGATGCACCATCTTTCCCTTCTCCATTTTCTTCCGTTTTTCAGCCTTCGAAGGACTCGTAGTTGCGTAGTATTGAAACTGTCCTTTCAGATAAGTATTGACCAGAAAGTCACCTCAGGGACAAAGTGAAGACAAATGTGAAAGCACGTAGACACCTATCAAAGTACTACCTAAGCAAGCATAGAACACTAAAGGCTTCACCTCTTAATCTTGAGAGAAGAGGCACACGTCAGGAAAATAAAACATTCTGGGTTCATTCAAACGAATTACACAATTCAAATTTGTTCCTTATGATATCCTCTGAATGGAAGAAGTGTGAAGAGTAAATTAGTGAACTCTCTTTACCTGAGAGTAAATGGTCTAAAACCACTTTTTTTTTTACTATATTGACTGTGTGTGGGAATAATGCTACATTTGTTTACTGCAATAGCATTTAATCTTGAAAAGGGTAGGAAAAGGCATTTTTATGATGTTTCTGATTTTAATATGGGCTCTTCTAAGGTTTTGTGATTTTTTTTTAGCATGCATGAATGGAAGTGAAAGTTTAAATGCATCACATCAGTTTACAGTAACAATTTTTTATTTAATATTAATATATAATTTTAGTATATTCACTATTAATATATTTCTGAAGTAAACTTACCTGTTTGGGAGGTATTCATTTTTAAATATATTAATGAATTTTGTTTGTTCGTACTTAGAAATTTTACATTTCTAAGCATAAAAGGTCTTAGCCAATAATTTTCTCTCCATACCTAGCTGAGGAGATTTTTGCCCAAATTTCTCTTAGATTTTCAGTCTAGTTAGATTTTTTAAATTTTCTTGACGACTTAGTTTTTCTAAGATATACTTTTTTCTAAAGTTACCATTTTTGTTCATCTTGAAAATTTATTTTTTCAATAGCCATGTCCTGTTTTGCTTTCTCTCTTTTATGTGATCACTCTTGCCAGAAATGTATCTTTTGAAAGAACTAGCCTTTTTCTTTACTCATCCTCTCTTTTGATTTTATTTGCTGCTATTGTCTTTTTCACCTTCTTTCCATATTCTTTGGATTTGCGATCTGTATTGTTTTCATTCTGGATTTTTAGATAAGGTACTTAGTGCATTAAGAATTTAAAAAAAAGTTTCTTGTAATTGTTGTATCTAAGTTTAAATTTTATTCTCTACTACTAGTTAGCAGCATTCCCTGAGCTGTGATACATGGTATTTTCATTGTTCAGTTCCTAAAGCATTTTCTCATTCTCTTTATTTCTTGACTCATGAATTATAAAGAATATGTTTTTAAAATTTACAAACATGGATATTTTTGGTGTTATTTTTAACATGTTCTATATGATATTCATACATTGGTGTTGGCTGAAACTTGCATGAGTGCCTGTGTGTGTCTAATATGCTTGAGAGGAAAGTATATTCTCTAAATATTAAGGTCCAGTTCTTTCCTTGTATAGTGATGTTCAAGTCTTTCCTATTCTAGTTTACTTTTTATTTGATAGCGTTGTCAATCACTGAGAATTGTTTTAAAATCCCATAATTGTGGATTTGTTAATTTTTCTTTATGTTTGTGTCTACTTTGCCTCATGTAATTTAAAGTTATATTCTTGAATACATAAAGATTGAGAATTGCTATGTGTTTCTGGTGAATGACTTCATTATGTAATGATCCTCATTATTCATATCTTTTATCTTAATTTGTTTTTTCTGATACTTAATGTAGCTCAATATTTTTCAAATTTTTTTTTCTGCCAGCTTATTGTGTGTTGTCTCTTAACCACTTCTTTCTTGCCTCTTTGTTCCATCCTTCTTGCCCTCTCTTGTTATCACGATTTCATTTCATTCCTTTCTTTTTTCTCTAATAATATGAAAGAAGTTATGTCTTCTATTTCTATTCTAAGAATGATTACTACATTTAATGTTTTTATTGAGTTCTAACTTATAAACACAAAATTTACAAGTTTACTTATAAAATATTAAATTTAATGCTTGATTAATTTTATACATGTGTACATCCATGTAAACATGGATGATGTATATCAAGATTTATAATATATTGGTCTCCATAATGGTTGTTCACCCCTAATGGTTCCCTCCTGCCTTTCAAAACAATATGTTCCTCTCAGAGATAACCAGTTTCCTGATATATCAATGATAATTTAGTTTTGATTATTTTTAGACTTTACATAAAGGGAATAAAAATAGAATGAACTCATCTGTGTCTGGCTTATGGCACTCAGTATATTTTTGAGATTCATCCATGTATTGCACACACCAGTTGTTGTCTGTACTTCCGTTAGATTTTTTTAGTCACTGTATGACTATACTGATTTGATTTTTTCCATTTTTCTGTTGACTGACATAGGGGCTTGCTGGGGAGTGATTCCTATTTTTCTCCCATTCTCACAATGCCCTTTCCGCATATAATCAGTCCCTGATCCCACAATACATCCAGAACCATTCACTTAACTATTTATGCACTGCTATCACCTTCATACAAACTACCTAGGTCCTTTGGACATTTTAAAACGTCAGTGGTCCCAAGGGTCTATCTGGGACTCCTTCACTAGAGAACCTCAAGCTCCTTGTCAAGTATCAAAACCCACTGGTGATCCATAACTGGAGCTGCAATTGGATTGAGAGAATATAGAAATGCAGGGTTGATAGAATTTAAGAGGAGGTTTGGATGAGAAATGGAATTTTTAAACAGGCTTTAACATCAAGTGATTGGGTCTCTTTGTCTCTTTTATCTGAATGGATTATGTGGGTGGAAATTATATCTGACTGAGGAATGTTTCCCCTACCTAGTACTATAAATTGCCCTTCAAGAAGTATCAGTCAGATATGCTAAATGGGAGTAAACAAGATTGCCTGAGCCCAAGTGATGTGACAATAAGAGAATACTTTCCAAAATATACAAATAATTCATACAGCTTAATAGCTATAGCTATATATATATATATATATATACACACACACACACACACACATATACAGAAGACCTAAAAAGACATTTCTCCAAAGAAGAAATACAGATGTCCAAACAGGCACATGAAAAGATGTTCAGCATCACTAATTATTAGAGAAATGCAAATAAAAACTATCATGAGGTCCCACCTCACCTCAGATAAATAGCCATCTTCAAAAACTCTACAAATAATAAATGCTGGAGAGGGTGTGAAGAAAAGGGAACCCTCCTACCCTGTTGGTGGGAATGTAAGTTGGTGCAGCCACTACAGAGAACAGTATAGAGGTTCCTTACTAAACAAAAAACAGAGTTACCGTATGATCCAGCCATCCCATTCCTGGGCATATATCCAGAGAAAACTCTAATTCAAAAAGATACATGGACCCCGATATTCACAGCAGCACTATTTACAATAGCCAAGACATGGAGGCAGTCTAAGTGTCCATCAACAGATGAATATATATATATATAATGGAATACTACTCCGTCATAAAAAGAATGAAATGCCATTTGCAACAACACGAATGAACCTAGGGATTATAATACTAAGTGAAGTCAATCAGAGGAATACAAATATCATGTTATCTATATGAAATCTAAAAAATTATACAGGTGAACTTATTTACATAGAAAATATATGGTTATCAAAGGGGAAGGAGTAGAGTAGGGATACATTTGGAATCTGGGATTAATATATACATACTACTATATATAAAATACTTTAGATAGATAACAAGGACCTACTGTACAGTCAGGGAACCATATTCCATATCTGGTACTAACTTATAATGGGAAAGAATCTGAAAAAGAGTATGTGTTTATCACCTTGCTGTACACCTGACACTAACACAGCACTGTAAATTAACTATACTTCAGTTAAAAAATGCTTTTAAGATTGCCCACACAGTATAGAATAAAACCTTGTGTGCTGGTATAAGTGAGTTCTCTGAACCATAGACTGATGTGGAGGGTAAACTGTGGCTTATAGCAAAAGCCTGTGAACACCCCCACAGTAATGCCTCCTGGGACTTTGGACTAGAAAATTTCCATTTGAGGGGCAGTTACTAGCTTGCTCTTGGACATTAATTGAAATTGTCCTTATGACTGAAGGACATAAAATAATCTTACCACCTTGCATGCATTAATATGGTTACTATCAAAAAAACAAACAAAAAAACAAATAGTGGGCAGGATGTGGAAAAATTGGAACACTTGTGCACTAGTGGTGGGAATGTAAAATGGTGCATCCCACTACGGGAAACAGTGTGGTGGCTTTTCAAAAAATTAAAAATAAAGTTAACATATGATCTAGCAATCTAATTTGAGGTATGCATAAAAAAGAATGAAAGCAGAATCTCAGATATTTTATACCCATTTTCATAGCAACATTATTCACAGTGCCAAATGGTGGAAACTCAAGTGTCCATTGATAGATGGATAAACAAAATGTAGTATATATGTGCAGTGTAATATTATTCAAACTAAGAAGAAAATGAAGACACCTGCTACAATATGCATGAACCTGGAGGACATTATGCTAAGAAAAATAAGCCAGTCACAAAAAAGAAAAATACTGTATGATGATTCCACTTATAAAGGTATCCTAGCATGGTCAAGTTCATAGAAACAAAGTGGAGAAGTGGTTGCCAGAGGCTGGAGGGAATGAGAAATAAGGAGCTATTGTTCAATTGGTATAGAATTTCAGTTTTGCCTGAGAAACATATCTAGGGGTTTGTTGCAGAACAGTATGAATATACTTAACACTACTGAACTGTACATTTAAAAATGATTAAGATGGTAAGCGTCATGTTACATGTATTTAACTACAACTAAAAAATCTGTAAATAAAAACTATCGGATCAGATCAGTCACTCAGTCGTGTCCGACTCTTTGCAACCCCATGAATCACAGCACGCCAGGCCTCCCTGTCCATCACCAACTCCTGGAGTTCACTGAGACTCACGTCCATCGAGTCAGTGATGCCATCCAGCCACCTCATCCTCTGTCGTCCCCTTTTCCTCCTGCCCCCAATCCCTCCCAGCATCAGTCTTTTCCAATGAGTCAACTCTTCGCATGAGGTGGCCAAAGTACTGGAGTTCAGCTTTAGCAGCATTCCTTCCAAAGAAATCCCAGGGCTGATCTCCAAAGCCTGAAGTATCAGTGATGTCTTGGGTAAGGCCAGAGAAGCATGTGAGGGGGAAGATAGTGCCTAGAAGAGTTCCATAATAAAATGGAAATGTTTGTATAGGTATATACTGTTGGGGAAATGCAGAGAGCTACTCAGTGGATTCACAAGCAGGTGGACTCTTTGTCCCAGGACTGACTTTGGAAATGCATGAGGAGCTGTCAGAATCTATTCTATGAACAGTGCCCTGTAAGGTTTTTCAGCTGATCAACAAAGAGTTGCTTGGTTTATGGATGGCAGTTCCAAGGTGAATGGATAGCATCCTATTTGGAAGGTTATCACTGTGTTTATAGAAGGTAAAAACCAATCAGTTCAACAGGACTTCTTGCTCCTCCTTTTGAGTAGGAGTCCAATGTAATAATGAAAAAAAAAAAAAAACCAGTTTGGTGAGCTCAATTATATGCTATTTTCCTAGCAATGACTGAAGAAATGAACAGTGATAGAAAGTCCCTATGTTTGAACTGACTCCTAGGTAATGGCCTGGTCTTAAGTGAATGGAAAGTTGGCCTATTAAAGAGATGCCTGTATGAGGCATGGCTGTATTAAAATTACTGAGACTTCAAGGGATGCGTTATAATAGATATGGTGATGCTCATAGGAAGAACCAACTTGCAGGTTCACAAGGTGGTTGGAACTGACCAGTGGATACCCTGGTGTGCTTGCTTGAGGACAACACCTGTGCATGAAATGAATGGACATTGAGGGACTACAGCAATACGGAGATGGACCCAGTCTAGACATACTCCTCTTGCACCTCTGTAGCACAAAATGCCACCAAGAACTGCTTTGTTTGCCAACAAAATAGAGCCTGCAGATGGATATGTTGCAGATACCTCAAAGGGGAAAAGACCATGAACATAGTGGCAAGTGAGTCAGATGCTGGTATCTAATGGGTCTTGATGAGAATAGATCCCGATTCTGACACAGACTTTGTTTACTCAGTGGTAGATGCGAATGCTCAGAGTACTATAAAAGAACAGCAACAGCAAATATTACACCACTTTGGATCACAGAATGACATTGCTTCAGACCAAGGTACATACTTTACAACCCATAATGAAAAGAGATGGACAGAGATATCCTGCTCAGAGTAATAGTTTGATAGAGAATTGCAATGGGGAATTAAAGCATCATTGTCTGAGGGGTAGATACAGGCATGAAGAGCTGGTTTATACACCTTCATGAGTGTGTGCTCACACTTAACATGAGCAGGACTAAGGGAGTATCCTGACTAGAGTCTCCCCTTCCCCACCTGCCTGGTGTATCTGGGGTGGAGGAGAATGCTAGTATGACTACATGGTTTAGTCAGTCCTGCCTATGTAGTGAAACCCCATCTAGAAACCCTAAAAAGGGTTCAGGGAATTTCTGGGTTGGTGAACACATGGATGTGCTGGGATCATGTACTTGGACGGGGCATGGAATTTCTGTGCATTCACTACCACCCCCCTCCCTCAAACTTGCTCTTTATACTTCTTCATCTGGCTGTTCACTTGTATCATTTATAATACACTGGAATCCTAAGTATATCACTTTCCTTAGTTCTGTCAGTCATACTAATGAATTATAGAACCAAGGGGATTGTGCATATTTGGAAGGGGTTTGTCTTTTAATGTTCCCTTTAGTCTACATTTATATTATTTCAATGAATGATAACAGGTGTCCACTTTGGAGGATTTCATTTCTTTAGGAAAATGGCTTCACAGACAGGGACCTCAGGATTTATTATGAGTGGTGAGACTGACCAAGCAAACAAAAGATCTGGGAACTAAAAGGGGTAAGCCAAGAGGTCTCTGCCTCAAAGCGCTGTCCAGGGTTCTGCTTTCTCTGGTATGAAGACCAGAGTTGGGGTCGCTTCCAGGCTTGCCCCTACCAGACGCCCCACCCCGTGCATAGTTCTGACAGCACCAGAGTTAGGGACGAAGGCTGGCAGCCGCTGAGTTCCTGGACCTGACAAACCCTGCGCTCCCTGGAAGCCTGGCCAGGACCCTGTGAAAGCTAGGTCCGCAAGCAGCGCAGCACAATGCTTTCCTCTGAGCTGTTTCTTACCCTCCCACTACGCAGGATCCGTAAGTGCCCCGGAACCACTGTCCTGACCCTGCCTTCCTTCCTGGTTTTCTCAGAGGACTCGCCGGCAGATTCGCCTCACTTAGAGTAACCATTCTCAAAAGCCATCTGGAAACGCAGGGCGCTGGCCTCAGGAATAGAATCTAGGCACTCCCGCCCGGATGTGAATGCCACGATTCCAGAAGCCCCCGGTTAGTGCGCTCCCAATGGGTGTTAGCAGATATTCCCCTGCCAACAAGATCACCTACTTCACTGAGTTGCTGGGAAGTTGGGAAGGAATAGGGTATTTTTGCTTACATTCATTTATCGAGAACCCACCATATTAAAGACACAGTGCTGTAGGCTAGCAATATTAATAATGAACCAAAGAATCATTGTCCCCACCCTTACTGAACTTACACTGGGGTGAGATAGAGGGAAATAATAATAATAATAAGGAAATCTTTGTCTTAGTGGTAGGAAAGAAACATGATGCAGTGTTAGGAAAAGGAAAGAGGATGGTGATAGTTAAGATAGGGTTCAACCTGCAGGAAGAAGTGATATTTAAACTACAGTGAAAAGTGAAGACCAGAGTAGGCAGAGAGGATGAAGTACACAAAGGACCAGTGGTAAAAAACTGGGAGCATTCAAGGTATTGAGTAGAAATTACAGTTGTTTAGTGAGAGGTTGGGATTAACATATACACACTACTATATATAAAATAGGTAATCAACAAGATTCTACTGAAGGAAACTTTATTCAATACTCTGTAATAACCTATATGAGAAAAGAATCTGAAAACAATAGAGATATGTATAACTGAATCACGTTACTATTCATCTGAAACTAACACATTATAAATCAACTATAATCCAATATAAAAATTAAAAATCTTTTTAATGTTTTTCATGATGGATATATAAATCCTTCTTCAAATGCTTTGTTAACCAGTATCTCACTGGTTCTCTTACTAATGAATTGATAATATTCTTTGATAAGGGTTCATTTTGCATTTGTATAAGAGCCACGATTTAAAATCCTTGAAAATTATTTTACTACATCACTGGATTCTCAATGAACCAATTAGAGTCTTTGGAAGACATTTAAAACTAAAGCAGGGAAATAAAAGAAATCTTTTCTCCTTGGTTGCTAAGCTGAAAGCATGTGAGCTCAAAGCTGCCTGTGACATATCTCTACTACATTTACCCATTGCCATAGCCTCAAAATATCTAAAGGAAATTTTTAAAGAATTCTAAGAAAAAAAGAAAAATTTTCCATTAAAAGAGTTAAAATGTTCTCAATAATTTATAGTTTGAGCAGCAAAAATTAGTACAAGATGATTTGAACTGAATAATTAAAAACCTTGATTTAAGGGGTATATATACATACATACACAGTCATGGGAAAACACATTCTTTTCAAGCTCATGTAGAAAACTGATTATATACTAGGCCTTGAATTATATCTCAACTAATTTCAAAAAATGTTTTCACATAGAACACATTATCTGAACTCTCTTAGGTTAAATGCAATAACAAAAAGGTAGCTTTAAAAATGCCTAAGTTTGAAAATTTATAAGTGACATGTGGGTTACAGAAAAATAAATTCGTGTAAATAAAAATATTTGGATATGAATGCTAATGAAAATAGTTCATACTCTGGATGGACTTGAAGGGTATTATGCTTAGTGAAAGAAGTCAGACAGAGAAAGATAAATATTATATGATATCACTTATATATGAAATCTAGAAAATAAAACTAGTGAATATAACAAAAAAGAAAGACAGACACAGAGAACAAACTAGTGGTTACCAGTAGGGAGAGAAAAGAGGGAGGGACAATATAGGGGCAGGGGATTAAGAGAGAAAAACTACTATGTATAAAATAAGCTACAAGGATATACTGTACAACACAGGGAATATAGACAATACTTTATAATAGCTATGAATATATAAACTTTAAAATGGTCAATTACTATGTTGTACACTTGAAACAAATAATGTTATAAATCAACTCTACTTCAGTAAAGATTCCATGGTCAATGATGGGAATTCAATTAAAATACAAATAGAAGGAAATGTATATTGTTAATGCTTATAATAAAAGAGAAGGTTGGAAATCAGTAAGAATCTAACTTAAGTTAGCATACTAACAAAGCAAATTCAAAGATAATAGAAATAAAATAAGAATTTACAATACAAATCTATAAAAAGAAAACAGACAAAATGTAAAGAATCAAATATAACATTTGTTTTGACCGCCCTATTTGATCCTTTCGCTATCGTATTTGACTCCTTAACTATACTATTTAAAACTGCAAACCTATCCTAACATAGAGCTCTATTTAGAATGAGGGAAGTGGTTTTCCTGATGCACAAAATTTAAGAAGATGCCAAAAAGCCCCTCACGAATGAAGATAAATAATATTTTAGTGAAATGTTTTTAAAAATAAAAATTAGTGCAAAAAATCCATGATAACCAGTATTTAAAATTTAAATAAAGATGGTGTTTGACCTGGAACTTGCACAGTCAGAAGAATAAGTGCTTTACTTGTCTCATCCTTATCCTGGCTCATGGGTTACCTGATAGCAGTGATACCAGGCACATGTGCAAAATGTAAATAGCATTGCTTCTATATACTGTTCAGTTCAGTTCAGTCACTCAGTCGTGTCTGACTCTTTGCGACCCCATGAATCGCAGCATGCCAGGCCTCCCTGTCCATCACCAACTCCCGGAATTCACTCAAACTCACATCCATTGAGTCGGTGATGCCACCGAGCCATCTCATCCTCTGTCGTTCCCTTCTCCTGCCCCCAATCCCTCCCAGCATCAGAGTCTTTTCCAATGAGTCAACTCTTCGCATGAGGTGGCCAAAGTACTGGAGTTTCAGCTTTAGCATCAGTCCTTCCAAAGAACACCCAGGACTGATCTCCTTTAGAATGGACTGGTTGGATCTCCTTGCAGTCCAAGGGACTCTCAAGAGTCTTCTCCAACACGACAGTTCAAAAGCATCAATTCTTCCGCACTCAGCTTTCTTCACAGTCCAATCACATCCATACATGACTACTGGAAGAACCATAGCCTTGACTAGACAGACCTTTGTTGGCAAAGTAATGTCTCTGCTTTTGAATATGCTATCTAGGTTGGTCATAACTTTCCTTCCAAGGAGTAAGCGTCTTTTAATTTCATGGCTGCAGTCACCATCTGTAGTGTAAACAGTCTTTATGTTACGGAAGTACCTGACCAAATAGACTGCTGCTGCTGCCGCTAAGTCTCTTCAGTCGTGTCCAACTCTGTGCGACCCCATAGATGGCAGCCCACCAGGCTCCCCCGTCCCTGGGATTCTCCAGGCAAGAACACTGGAGTGGGTTGCCATTTCCTTCTCCAATGCATGAAAGTAAAAAGCGAAAGTGAAGTCACTCAGTCATGTCTGACTCTTAGCGACCCCATGGACTGCAGCCTACCAGGCTCCTCTGTTCATGGATTTTCCAGGCAAGAGTACCAGTGGGGTGCCATTGCCTTCTCCAACCAAAAAGACTAAATTTTATTAAATTCCTTTCAATATATATTAAGATGATTATTTGGTCTTTCTCCATTAGTCAACTAATGTCATAAATTATAAAATTACTTCTAGTACTTGTCCTCTCGTACTTCTGTTACAAATCACAATAGCCATGGTATATTTTAATTGTTAGAAATAATTTTCAAATATATTTTGTCTTTGAGTATATATTCATAAGTGACAAATAATTATAAATTTCTCTTTAGTGTTATCTTTGTAAGTTCTATTATCAAAGTTTTTCTAACTTTATAAAATGAAATGGGAAAGTTTTCCTCCTCTGTAATGCTCTGAAATTTAGTTAAAAGACAAAAGAAGTTTCCTTTATCTTAAAGTTTGGTAGACATCACCTTGATTATAAGCAGTTTTCGGGAATTCCCTGGTGGTCCAGTGGTTAGAACTGGGCACTTCCACTGCCATGGGCCAGGGTTCAATCCCTGGTCAGGGAATTAAGATCTCACAGGTTGCACAGTGCAACCAAAAAAAAAAAAAAGCAGCAGCATTTATTAGTCCTTGGTTGGAGCTTTATTTGGCCCTGGAGAATGAGCCAGGGAAGATTATGTTAAAGCCCCTTATTTTCCTTTCTCTCCATTCCTGCTACCATGGCTCTCTTCATAGCCTTACCATCTGTGGCACATTTTATTGAATGGAATAAAATGGCACATTTATATCCTTCATAAACAACAAATCCTGTTGTTTATGAAGGATAAGATGCTGCTCACTGCAGCTCAGGGCTGCCCTATGAAAGGAATGCCACTTCTTTGATGTATGCTTTATTTTCTATGTTTATCTAGCCAGGACAATTCTATCACTGGGAGTTAACCTCATACTGACCCTTCTCTAGGTATCATTTCTGCCAAATGTCACCTGTTATCACTGTTCTGTGTGCATGTATCAGCTCCAGGAACATTACTTGTAAATTCTTACCCGATTGCCATCTGCCCCCTTCTACCTGCCATGGTTCACTCTTGTCTCCAGCCCTGCTATGCTGACTTGGGAGCTATTATACCAGCAAAGAGACAGACAGGGAGAAAAAGGATAAGAGTTTGTGGTAGACTACAGAAGGCCACAAATTCTCTAACACCATTCCCATCAACCAGTGACTGCCCTTGAATCTAGACTGGCTTGGACTGTTTAGATCAATGGAGTAAGAGAGAACTGGCTTTATGCCAGTTCTGGGTCTACCTTTTAAGAGAACTGGCAACTTCCCCTTGACTTCGTCAAAGCCCGAAATTCCATTCATTACTCCATCCCTGCTAAAGAGGCCCTAAGACTGGAGGGAAGAGGGGCCCAGCCTAACACAGCCTGCCAGCCAGCCATCCTCTGCAAGGCACCAGGCATGTGACAGAAGTCCTCTTCAGTCTTATAGAGCAGAGCAATATGACTGTCAACTAAATATCACAAGACTCCAGGTGATGTCATGTGGAGCATAAGAAGTGCTTAACTGAGCCCTTTCTGGATTCTAATTCATCCAGTCATGAGATATAACAAAGTGGTTACTGTTTTAACCCACTGTGTTTTTGGATGGTTTGTTATTTGGCAATAAATTGCATGACAAGACATTCTCTCACTGAAAACTTTAGTATACCATGTTTCTGCCAAAGGAAGGAATCTGTTTTTAGCTCTAGAAACTCCAATAATCTTTATATCTTCATTTATCTTCACAATGAAAAGGCAACTCCCATTTCTATTGAGACTTGTGATTCTTAAAGAGTAATGTACCAAAGAATTGTCTGGGAAGTTATTAAACATGCCAGTGGTTGGGAACCTCACCCAGTAATTTAATTCAATAAATCTGGTATGGAGCTCAGAAATCTGCATTTTAAGAAAACACCAAGTGATTTTGCCCCGAATGGTCCCAAGAACACACAGCGGAGCATTCAATAAAATGTGCCACAGATGGTGAGGCTGTGAAGAGAGCCACAGCAACAGGAATGGAGAGAAAGGAAAATAAGGGGTTTTAACATAATCTTCCCTGGCCCATTCTCCAGTCTCATTTCCAGGCTTCTCACATCTGAATCCTTAAACTTTGTATTCAACTCAAACCATGTTGTATGTTCCACAGAGCTTTATGTTTTCCATTTTATTATAGCCTCTTAACTCCCACGTGAAGTAGAACAGACATTTTACAGAGCAGTGACTAACCCATATCTGACAGACATCACATGCTATATGTCTGGGCATGGAGTACCTAAAGCTAAGAGCCTCCCACCCCACCTTGTCACTCTGAGGCCTTCATTTTACTTCGTTGAAGGACATCAGGTTCTTCAAATCAGAAACACCGCCACCAGGAACCATCTTCTTCCTCATGATCATTACAGTCCTGCTTAACAGCTAGGCGTAGATTGCTACTCGCCACAGCTTCCAGCAGCTTCTGTGCTTCCTCATCAAGTGCCTCTTTGCACAACCTGAGAAGACAAGGGAACACCTCTTCTTGCCACAAAAACACCTCTCAATTTTCCCATAGCCCTTTACTTTCTCTGGAGAATTTATTTCAGGGAAAGAAAAAACCTGTTAGAGAATATTAACATGGCTGGGCAGCAGGTAAGGAAAAAGAGAGAGACATAGCAGTTGAAGGAAAATAGAGTACAAAAGGTAAAGGGAAGATAGATTAAGATTTTTAAAGGATCCGTCAAGAGACTTTTCCTATTCAAGCAAAATAGCTCTATTCATGATTATGAAAACAGCCAACACATACACTGTTTATTATATGCTAGTCACTGTTCTAAACACCGCCTGTATGGACTCAGGTGATCCATGCTCACAGTAACCCTATGAGTAAATATTGTCATTTCATCAATTTTACAGACAAAGAAAACCAAAACACAGAGAATCTGGGGACTAGTACAAGTTCAAATATCTAGTAAGTGGCAGGCCCAAAGTTCAAACTCAGATAGTCTGGCTCTAGAATTCTCGGCTCTTAATTACTATGCTACACTGCACCTCTTGAAATTCACTCTTCTATGTGAGAAAAACAAATAAGGGCCTGCAAAATACCCAAGGATTCACAATCAGGTTGATGCTGAGGCTTGCCGTTAATGAATGGCTCCCCAAATGCCTCATTCCAGGAAACTTCTCCCCTGAGAAGCCAATGAAGACTTACCCTAGAACCTGTAGTTTACATTCAGTAGACCTCAAGACTTCACTTAACTTCATAATTTCTTCACGCTCTAAGGTATTCAGTGTCAGGCTTATTTTTATCAGGCCTTGGTTGCTGCTAAGAGTAGAAGAGAGATCCTGACAACAGAGAGAAGTCAAACCACAGTGTTCCAACCTGCAGGGAAGAGAGACTAAAGATAAATGAACTTTATCTCATGATAGAGAACATGCATACAAGTGATCTGTGATCTGGGAGTGTAGGGTAACTCCAGAAGTTCAAAAAATGAGCACAAATAGGGTAAAATCAAGGTATATAATATTCATTATTTCTAGATATTTTGGGGTTGAATATATCCCCGTCCTTAATCATGAATTACAGGTTCATAATTATGGTCCAGGAATAAATAAAATGTGGAAGCACACCAAGGAAAACTGAAGCAACTGAATCCTTAGAATTAAAAACACAGCAACGTAAGTAGATTTTAGAAATATGATACTGAGTGTTAAAGTCCAAGTATACAACACAGGGAAACAAACTAAATGTCCATGGACAGAGGAATGGATAAACAAGATGTGGTACATATATACAATGGAATATTATTCAGCCATAAAAGGAATGAAATAATGCCATTTGCAACAATACGGATGGACCTAGAGATTATCATACTGTGAAGTCAGACAAACACCATATGATATCACTTATAAGTGGAATCTAAAATATGATACAAATGAACTTATCTATAAAACAGACTCCAGACACAGAGAACAATCTTGCGGTTGCCAAGAAGGAGTGGAGGTGGGGAAGGGTTGGATTTGGAATTTGGGACTAGCAGATGCAAACTATTATATATTGAATGGATAAACAACAAGGACCTACTGTATAGCACAGAAAACTATATTCAATATCCTGTGATAAACCATAATGAAAAATAATTTTTTAATATTTTTAAAAATGTCATGTGTATATTAAAGAAATTATGGAAAATGGGTAAGGTAAATAAATGGCACCATGCCAGTTATGCAAAAAAATGTATACACCTAAAAACACCAGGGAAGCCCCAAAACATTACATCTTCTATAAGGTAATACAATTCTATGGCATATTTCAAAAAAACTAGGTAAACTGCCTATAAATGGAAAGGAGACATAGTTAATGGAGATAAATTAACCAACTAATCAACCAACCAGGGCCCTTGCATAAAACAAGGATAATAAAATACCACGAACTGGATCAATTGAACAGAACAGAGAACCCAGAAATAAATCCACACACCTAGAGTCAATTAATCTTCAACAAAGGAGGCAAAAATACAAAATAAGAAAAAAAAATGGTCTCTTCAGCAAGTGATGCTGGGATAGTTGGACAGCTGCATGTAAATCAATGAGATTAGAACACACCCTCACACTATACTCAAAGATAAACATCAAATGGCTTAAAAACTTGAATATAAGACAAGACACCATAAAATTCCTAGAAGAGATCATAAACAAAATGTTCTTTGACATAAATTGTACTAATGTTTTTTTGGTCAACCTCTTCAGTCAATAGAAATAAAAATAAATGGGACTTAAACTTACAAGCTCTTACACAGCAAAGGAAACTATATATATATGTGTGTGTGTGTGTGTGTGTGTATGTATGTATGTATGTATATGTGTGTATATATATATATGTATGTATATATATAAAGACAAGCTACAGAATGGGAGAAAATATTTGCACATGATGTGACCAACAAGGACTTAATTTCCAAAATATACGGATAGCTCATACAACTCAACAACAAGACAACCCAATCAAAAAATGGCAGGAGACCTAAATGGACGTTTCTCCAAAGACATACAGATGGCCAACAGGCACCTGAAAAGATACTCAACATGGCTAATTGTTAGAGAAATGCAAATCAAAACTACAAGGAGGTACCATCTGACAACAGAAGAATGGCCATCATTTAAAACTCTACAAATAATAGATGCTGGAGAGAGTGTGAAGAAAAGAGAGCCCTCCTACCTTGTTGGTGGGAATGTAAATTGGTACAGCCACTATGGAAAAGAGTAGAGAGGTTCCTCAGAAAACTAAAAATAGAATTACCATATGGTCCAGCAATCCTGCTCCCAGCCATATATACAGACAAAATTATAATTTGAAAAGATACATGTACCCCTTTATTCATAATAGCACTTTTTACAATAGTCAAGACATGGAAGTAACCTAGATGTCCACCAACAGATGAATGGATAAAGAAGAGGTGGTATATATACACAATGGAATACTACTCAGTCATAAGAGAGAATGAAATAATGCCATTTGCAGCAACATAGATGGATCCAGAGATTATCATACTAAGTGAAGTAAGTCAAAGAGAAGGACACTTTCTGGTATCACTTATATGCGGAATCTAAAATATGGCACAAATGAACCTACCTATGAAACAGACTCACAGACAGAGAACAGACTTGTGCTTACCACAGGGGAGGCTGTGCGCAGGGGATGCACTGGGAGTTTGGGGTTGGTAGATACAAATTACTACATACAGAATGGATAAACAAGGTCCCACTCTATAGCACAGGGAACTATATTCAATATTCTGGGATAAACTATAATGGAAAAGAATATAAAAAGAAATACATAAATGTGTATAACTGAGTCATTTTGCTATACTGCAGAAATTAACACTGTAAATCAACTATACTTCAATACAAAATTTGTAAAAGAAAAAGAAAAAATATATATAATACCATGAACTGATGTAGTATGTTAAACTCAACCTTCTGGAACTGATGATCACCCTCTACCAACTAATTTTAATTTTTACCTTCTGTTCATCTAGCTATTCAACATTTGAATTCCTATATAGGTGCTGGGTATATAATGTTTTTCAGTTACTGTCTACATGAAACACACATTAAGTGTGGTGGGGCAACAGTCCCAGTAATTATGACACAAGGTACCTAAATATCACACAAAACAAACCTTATAGTAAAAGCATATAAGACATAAGACATAAAAGCATTATAAGAATAAAAGCATTATGAGATACAAAACACTATCAAGAATTCATTAGGAAATAATCATTCTAAATGTGTGGTCACTAATAAAAGTCTCAAATATAGAAAATAAAAACCGAACTATGAAGTTAAATACACAGATCTGTAACTATAGCAGAGATTTTAACATTTTTCACAATAATAGAATTATCTGGAAAAAATCATTAAAAATACCAAATGATTTAAACAACAGAACTAACAATCTTAACCGATACAAAATACTGCAACTCACAACTCTTCATAATCTTTCCAAGTGCACTATGGAACACACATTAAAAGCTGACTATATAAGGGCCATGAAACAAGTGTCAACAACTTTTTAAACACTGAAATCATGTACAGTATATTCTCAGACTACAGTGCCAGAGGTTAAATATAAGAAGATAATAAGAAACCCTTCTTATGTTTGAAGATAAAGTAGTACACTTTAGAATAATCCATATGTTGAGGAAAAAAATCATAAATATTTTAAACTAAAAAGTAAAAATATCACATATAATATCAAATTTTGAACTTAATGACTTAATGAAGTCTATTGGAAAAGAAGGAAATATTTATGAGATAAACATCCAAATAAAAAAAATGGCAAAATTAACTCAACAAAAATAGAAAAATATAGTAATTAATGAAACATGGCTATCTAAACACTAAATATAACTTAGAAATTAAGCAGATAATAACAGACCCTTGCCAGTAAGTTTTAAATTTCAGATGAAATGGCTAACATCACTTGCCAGAAGTTCACCAGAAATTTCTGCCAAGTTCAAGGAAGAAATAATTCTAGTTCTACACAGTCTTATGCTAAAACCATACTTGATTGGCTACAATTTTAAAAATTAAGTCTGACAAAATTGACAAGAATAGAGTAACAAGAACTCTTACACGCTGCCAGTGGTAGCATAATGGGTGTAATCCTTGGAGATATTCCCAATAATATAATAATTCCACTCCTAATTATTTACTGTAGATAAATGTGTACACACCTGTCTTACAATCCGTGTATTAAAATGGGCTTCCCAGATGGTGCTAGTGGTAAAGAAAGTGAAATTGAAAGTTGCTTAGTCATGTCTGACGCTAAGACCCCATGGACTATACAGTCCATGGAATTCTCCAGGCCAGAATACTGGAGTGGGTAGCCTTTGAACTCCTCTGGCAATGCAGGAGACCCGAGTTAGATCCCTAGGTCAGGAAGATCCTGTGGAGAAGGAAATGGCAACCCATTCCAGTATTCTTGCCTGGAGAATCCCATGGACAGAGGACCCTGGCGGGCTACAGTCCATGGGGTCGCAAAGAGTCGGACATTATTTAGTGGAGATAAATGTGTAAACACATATCTTACAATTCATGTTTTAAAATACTCATAGCAGCGCTAATCATTAAAGAAAACAATCCAAAAGTCCACCAACAAAATAGACTGAGCAATTAAGCCCAGCACAGTACAGAAGAAACCTATGATAAACACAAACCTCAATTAAATAGAGTTGGGAGACCAGAAGGGGGAGCTCTCACACCCTGCAAAGACAGCGCAGCCCAACAAGAACTTCTTTCCTGGTAAGGACTCAGCCAGTGAAAAGCCAGACTCTTAGTTTGCTGTAGCCCTCCAGCTTCCTTTTCCTCTCCGTAAACACGGTCTCCTTTCCCTGCCATGTGGAGACTTGCGCATGGCTCATCCTGATTGCACAGCCCAAATTACAATTCTCTGCGGATCCTGAACAAATTCATTTTTGCCAGAGAAATATCTGGCAGTCTGTTTGTTTCAGGTTAGCAATAGTTGGTAGTACGGTCATTCATTGGAATCTTTCATAGCAATAAAAATGAGTAAAAACAGCTGCATGAAACAACTAGATGACTCTTACAATCATAACATTAAGCAAAAAAAAAAAAAAAAAAATCATTACACAAAAGAATAAAGTATGATTCCCTGTATAGAAGTTCAAAATCAAGCAAAATTCAAATATATTGTTTATGATTACATATATTATATAAATCTACAGAGGAAAACACAAATTACTGCTATAAAAGTCAAGACAATGTTTACTTCTTGAACAGGAGAGTTGTTGTTGTGATTTGGGAGGGGTAACTGAGAGGAGTTTAGTTTACTGGGAAAATTCAATATGTGAACCTGACCATGATTGTTACATATATCCTTTTTAAAAAACATTAGTTTTATTTACTTTTCTGTATATTTTATTTTATAAATAAAATTTTAAAAATATGATTTGGCAGAGCTTAAAAGTAACAGAAGAAAAAAATTATAGAATGAAGCCCCCATTAAAATAAGTCACAACTGCTAAAAATACACTTAGGAATATGTAGCATGAGTTAGAAAGATCCAGCAAAAGAAGAGTGAGCTTTGAAAGATTAAAGAATATAGATAAAGAATTATCCATAATTACAGAAAAACAAAACAGATCCAACATAAGCATAATTAGTAATCCTGAAAAAAAATTAAGTCAAATAGATAAAGATAGGAAAGCCTACCAAAAAAAAAAAAAAAAAAAGCACAATCTACATTCTTAATGGCACACCGTTTCCCCAGAAAAATATTATTAAAGAAAATCCAACAAAGGCCAAAGGAAAAATTCGAAGGATATATAGTCCCCCTCCCCCATTTTTTTTTTTAGAACAGTAAGGATATTAAAGGGGAAGAACCAACTGATTTCAGACTTTTCTATAACCAGATTCAATGCTGGCAGGCAGTGGACTCTTCAGAACTCTAAGAGGATAACCAAAATATTATGAAGAAAACCAAATGTGTTCATTCAAGTTCACAGAAAACTAAGATATTTTCAGATATGCAAAAAAAAAAAATATCTCTGGACTTCCCCTCAAAATTAAATAAGAAAGATTACTGACTCAACATCCCTCACTAACTCCTAGTCTACATTCCTTAGAGGGGCAGTTTAGTCACTAAATGTGACAATCCCCTGAAATGCTCATCTCTCTTGGGCTACCTCTTGGGTAATGATTAGGATGAAAGGGATGGCAGCTTCTATAAAAAACTATTTTGAAGTTTCAGGATTGTATTCTGGTCATTCTTGGTCATGATGCTTTTCTCGCCCTTAAAGCAACTCCAGGCGACCCTGACTGGTACACCCTCCAGGTGGCAGGTCAGTCAAAAAAGGACTTTGGGATTCAAACTTAATTTAGATCAGATACCTGGATTCTCTTTTGGACTGACAAGGCCATAGCTCGTGAAAATAACAATCGTTTGGTTGAGTACAATGCTGGACAACTCCCCAACAAGCCAAGATGTGAGATATACGGGTTTCTATAAATACTGTAAAATTTCTTTTGTTCCTCTCCTGCCTGATCCCTCTGGACTGAAGGCCTGGTGCTGGTGGGGGATGATTAGAGAAAAAGTAAAGTTACAGACACTGGGATGGGGCACACCGAGTTCATGACTGGGAGGAAGACTAACACTAATACCTGGGGAAGGAACACCTTAGAACCTGAGAGGTTCAGGAAGTGGGAAGAACCACCACGGTTCTCTGTCACCCTGGATGCAACACCGCCACCTGACAAATAATTACGTGGTTTGCTTGAGTCAAGCAGCAGCTGGCACCTGGACCCACTGCCCAGTTGTCATGCCTGTCTACGTGCTATGAAAACAGAAAATCTCATATGGACACGGCAGATCCTCAACTATTCTGTTATGCCTGTGGCCGTCAAAGGCAGATCCCAAATGTAAGATCCCTTTCACAGGGCGACTGGTATAAACTTGTTTCAATCTGTCTGATGCAAATTCACTAAGATTCTCTTAATGCTGGAACAGCCTGGATTATGCCACATATGGCAAACAAAGCAGTTGTAACTCCTCAGTGGCAGTGCCTGCCCGATACAACCAAAGCAAGGCAATGGTGACCCAAATCGAATATAACAACAGACCCCACACTGGAGCCACCTGTGCACCTTCAGGTTACATGTTTGCATGCGGGGAGTGCAGACCACTGAATGGCTCTTTAATGGTGAAAGCATTGCTTCTGGCCCATCTTTTGCCTCCTTTATTTATTGCCAATGAGACCAGGAGCAGCAGTCATTCTAAATTCCCTTTCTTGAATTATAATAAAAAATTGGATACATTGTTCCTTTTATTGTTACTCAGCTGGCAAAGCCCAGGGCCCTGGGGCATGTTTTAAATCAATACTGCAAATTTGCCTCATCCTGTGCTTGGGAGTCCAGTTGATAGTGACCTTAAATAGCATAGAGGCAAACTGAACAAATTTGGGCCCAGCCTTTGTTGGTCTGACTAATCAGAGTGGCCAGAGGAGTGGCATATCTGTGCGAAAATTCACCAGAAGCCAAGACTTCTGTAGAAAACTTTTTCTGTTGTGTAGAAAAATTGTTGGAAATTGTTGGGATACATTCTTCTATGGCTATGTCACCCTCCTACATGTTTTACTGACAAAAATGCAAGGTCCTGACAACACTTTACCTGATCGTTTCCTGGGATGTGTGTGCAGTGAGCAACCTGGAAGGATGAAGAAATGTCTCCCTCCAGGACAAAGGGCAGGCTTGCTCCCTGCTTACTATGAAATGATGGGTCCCCCAAACTCAACGCTCCTCTCCTGGAATGCAACACCTGCCTGCGCAGGCATCCATCGAGTCCTCCACATCGACCCTGTGGGATCTGGGACGCAAGGGAGACTGCCAACAAACATGCCCGATGCTTATGTGGCTATCCTCTGAGTAATCAAGTCCTCTGTCTCTGATAGGACCCCACTCTCCCGGCAGGATGCAGTAAACAGTGACTGGCTAAAACAGGCAGAATAAAATCAAAAGTCAGACCCAGAAGTAATATCATAATTATTGTGAAATATATATATATAATTTATATGTATTTGTATGTGTGTGTGTATTTGTAAATTGTCAATGGAAACATAGAAAAAGCAACACTTTCTTAGAAGAGCCAGGAAGATATATCATAGTGTCTAGTTTCCACACGTAGAGCAAATTTCTTGACCCAGAGGTCAATAATTCATGCTGTGTAAGTAAAAATATACTAGCCAATAGCAATCCGTTCAAGATTTAAAGAAAATAAAAATTTAAACATTATTCAACATAAAAAGTACTCAGAACATAGGATGAGATTTTGTTAGATTACAAGCTCCTTGAGACCACAGACAGCCTTTTTCCAGGTAGAAAATGATTAGTAAAACCTTTGAGTTACTAAGAAAAATTAATTCAAGGACAGATGGAATATCTGAAGGATAATAGAACATAGAAGACTTAAATTAAGCACTATTTACTTAATATATGCCTGGAGAATCCCAGGGACAGGGGAGCCTTGTGGGCTGCTGTCTTTGGGGTCACACACGACTGAAGCGACTTAGCAGCATACCGTGTCCAAAGCACTAAGGGGGACACAAAGAAATGTGAAGTGTGGCTTCTATACTAATAACATGTAATACACCGATTTATATATATGAAATTCAGATTTTCATTTTTGAGAATAATTTACCTTCTAGCCCCATTAATTTTTCATCCTCTCTGCATATCTAAATTTCTTCTAGGTATACAAGCCACCAAATAGGTATCATTTTCCTAAGGAAAACCAAACTCACCCAAGCCTCTGAATATTGCAGTTTGGATGTCTCAAAGCCTCAAACAGAAATTTCACTCCATCATCCTGCAAGTCATTGTTCCCGAGGTCCAGGCTCTGCAAGTTCGGGTTGTTCAAAATAGCAGAAGCCAGATCCAGGCAGCATGCACTAGTGAGAACACAGCCCATCAATCTGTGAGAAATAAAAAAGAGAAGTGAGATTTTCAGTTGTGAGGCTTTATTAGTTTATTCCTGGAAGGCACGCCCAGGGGAGCCTTTTTTTCCCTAAGCCTTTTCTATCTATAACCTAGGATGCACATGGGAAGGTCTAATGTTAAACCACTAAAAACAGATGGGATTGCTTAGTAAGCAAGAAAAAACCAACAGGTAAAACTGCTTTCTCCCACAAATAGGCTGTTTTCTAGTAAGCTTCCCAAGTCAAGGGTATAAACACTTACTTCTACCTCTGCCAAAAAAAAAAAAAAAGGATCGGATATAACTTCCCTGAGGAATCCACAGATCTCTATGTCTTCGGTTTCCAATATATTTTTCAAATTAAAATGTGGTTAAGGAATCTAAAAGTACTGTTTCCAAAGAAGAAAGAAGCAAGCTACATACAAAAAGGTACTTCCTTCAAGTCCTTTGGACATTCAAGAGCATTCACAATCTGGCCTTTCTTTCTCTTTCCATATTTTGTCCCCACCCTATTTTCCAACCATACACATCCATTTAACCTACCCTAAATATATCACATCTATCTGCATTCTCCATCTTTTCTCTCTGCCTAGAATATCTGCACATAACAAAATCCTCTTTATCTTTCAAGCCTAAATTAAATAAGTTTCCTTTGTCCCATTCCTTGCTCCTTGGGACTTTGGCCACATCCTTATAACAACATATGGAATCTATTATAATTGGCTTTATATTTATTTCCCTGCTGTCAGCACTTTGTAAATTCCTTAGGACAAGAGCATAACCTTAGAGAAAGCCTTTAGTCCCCTGAGCATCTAGCTCATATCTGTTGTTAAGATTGGTTGAGAGAATAGGCATGCCTGCAGAGGCTTTGAAAGTGGCTAAGGAAGCACAAATTTGTCTATGTGTTTACAGCAATGCTTAGGAGAAAAAAGCAGGCTAAGCAAACATCTTGTGTGCATAGGCCACATAGAAATTATATCTCTGTAGCTGAAATGAAGGCACTGGATTTAATGATAAACTCCATGAAGTAAATTTCTGCCTTCCAGGTGAATAATAATCAAAGAAACCAGAAAATCACATCGTAACCCATATCATATACATTTTCTCACAGGAAGTACAGGTACTTATTGAATCCAAGAGTTCAGTCACCTCAGGGTTTATAGAAATGACAATCAACTATTAAACTCATTTGAAAATTTGGTTATCATAAGTCAATCCAATCTGGCCAAACACTTCTAGGTATACCATTGATCTTCAGTTTATAGTTCTAGGAAAACAGTGTTGGGCTTAGATCCTTAATGACTCACCCAGGCTACTAGTCCCATGGGAGGCCCTAGTGGGAAAGTGAGATTTCTAAGTGACATCTCTTATCTTGCTTCACTTGAGCCACAATATTTACCTAATGAAATACTAAGTATTATGTAGCCATTAAAATAAATAATTATATGTAAGTATTTAAATGAAATACATTTATCTGAAATACGATCATGTAAAAAGGAAACCTCAAAGTCATGTAATCCCAATTATACATACACATATAACGCAAATGTTTGTGTACCCACTCCCAGAGTAAGACAGGCTATAATGGAATTAAAAATGGTTGCTGCTCAAGAATGATTGGATTCTTGGATATTCTTGAAAACTTCATTCCCAGTTTCTTTCAAAGTTGACCTAAGTATAAACCCGAGTTTAAGAAAGAAAAACTAGTAAAGCACAATTCAGCTTCCTGGATTTGGGTAGAAGACACACAACAGACTCCCTGAAGCACAACCAAGGCAAAAATGAAATGGCTACACGCAGATCAATCTGATGTCTCTGACCCTCCTTAACCGAGGGAATGAGAGAAGCTGACTGTAATTACTGTAATAATTGTTTAACAAAAATCTGATGAATAGACTCCTCCAGCTTTTCTCATGCAGAATGAGAGAGAATTGGCTGTGTATTCTTCTCTGACAGGTACTCTGCTCTCAGACTTTCTTTTTCCATCTTCCCTGCCCTCACTGTACTTAAAGCTACACAAAAATAAGGTCACAGAACACCTACTCCAGGTCTTGAAGACTGCAACTTGGATGCCGAAAGGCATCACACAGAAGCTTTACTCCATCATCTTGCAGGCAGTTTGACCCCAGATCCAGGTGCATCAGGCTCTTGTTGTGCAGGAGAGAGGCAGAGAGAGATTCACTGCTGAGTGAAGTGAAATGGCAGCGCCTCAGCCTGCGGGAAGGACAATGTGAGGAAAGATGGAATCACCGCTCTACTACTTAGATTTATACATCTTTGAAGAGGTTTCTAATCCCCTATCTTTCTCGCCAACCCTCCATCTATCTCAGATCAAATACCCTCCCCTTCCTCATTGCCTCTTTGGCTGTCTCACTTGGGATCCTGAAGTTTGTGCCAAATTTGGCTTCAAACTGGATTCTTGTTCTTCAGAATTTTTCTTACTAAAAAGACCATGCTAACTTCCCTATCTTGTACATAAATATAGTATCCTATTACAGAAGTAGCTCTGTGGAGCAGAGGAGCAGGCAAATGGAGTAGAAAGGGAGGAATCATAATTAAATGAGGACTTTCTGTACATATTAAATGTGGCATTTTCAATCAGAAGGGAAAAGATACATTATGCCATAAATGATTTAGGGACATTTAATGTCCTTTACTTTATGTAGGGGACATTTAATGTCCCCTAATATGTAAGGCAAAGTAAATTTAAATCTTATGACAAAATTAATTTGGAATAAATGTTAAAAATTAAGCCATGGTGGCTCAAATGGTAAAGAATCCGCCTGCAATGTGGGAGACCTATGTTCGATCCTTGGGTTGGGAAGATCCCCCGGAGAAGAGAATGGCTACCCACTCCAGCATTCTGGCCTGGAGAATTCCATGGACAGAGGAGCCTGGCAGGCTGACTTTCACAAGACGTAATGAGTATGAAAAAGATGACAGAAGTGGGGTTTTTTTAATGTATTAAACAATTCTTAAGTCATGAAGGGGAAGATAATTCAACATCACGAAAGCTTTAAACTTCTATATTCTAAAAATAACCATAAAGAAAGTTAGAAATACAACAGGTAAGTTATTTATAATATAGAAAAATAATAGTGATAATGTATATGTGACATTAATAACCATAATAGATATAACAAAAAAAAAATCAGGGGAAAGCTAAGCCTAGGAAGAGGAAATTTCCAGAATAGTAGAAACCAAAAAATTTGAAAAGATGTTCAACACAAATCATTTTTAAAGTTATTTTCAACTAATTAATATTGATAAAGAATCTTGTATAGGTTGATGCAAAAGTAATTGTGGGTTTTGCAGTGTTGAAATTTGCCATTTGATATCAGAATAGATTCTTAAATAAATGTGATTATGTTATACATCATTTTAATGCACATTTCTCACTTTATGTTTTTTTGCTAATGACTTATTAATTGCTGGTTATTTTATATTTATTTTAGACTATGGAATTGATGTTAGACAAAAAGCAAATTCAAGCAATTTTCTTATTTAAGTTCAAAATGGATCATAAAGCAGTAGAGACAACTCACAACATCAACAACATGTTTGGCCCAGGAATTGCTAATGAATGTACAGTGCAGTGGTGGTTCAAGAAGTTTGTGCAAAGGCGACAAGAGCCTTGAAGATGAGGAACGCAGTGGCTGGCAATCATCGAAGCTGATCCTCTTACAACTATGTGAGAATTTGCCCAAGAACTCAATGTCGACCATTCTATGGTCATTCAGCATTTGAAGCAAATTGGAAAGGTGAAAAAGCTCAATAAGTGGGTGCCTTGTGAGCTGACCAAAAATCAAATAAAATCATTGTTTTGGTGTTGTCTTCTCTCATCCTATGCAGCAACAAGAACTCACATACTTCTCACATTACCTAACAGCAATGAACAGTATAGTCACATCATAACCCAGCCACACCGTGGAATACTGTCTTTGTTTAATGGTAGTGATACATATTTAACTGTTTGGAATCCAGAATATGGAATTGGATGGGTGGACTTTAATTAAATACATCATTTTCTTGTAAGCATTATGCAAGTTGCATAACCTTTCTAAGCCTCACAATCCTCACCTATTCAGTGAGGCACTTAGAACTCAGGTGACCAATTTGACACCAACGGGTACTTCTGTGCAGGTTAAACAAATTTTGCACAGGGCCCAGCACAGAGTAGGGTCACCATAAATGGCAATTATTAATATCATCATCTTCATCATCCTCATCATTGTAGACAACAGGGAAAAAGCAAGGGACATAACATGTCCATAATATTTTCCTAGTTTAAATATATTTCAAAATGTTATTACATGGGAATGATGAAAACTAGTAGACACTAGGACTTCCCTAGTGGTCCACGGGCTACGACTCTGCACTGCCAACACAGGGAGCCTGGGTTTGATCCCTGGTCAGGGAACTAGATCCCACAAGCTGCAACTAAGAGTTCACACACTGCAATGAGGATCGAAGATCCCGAATGCCACAACTAAGACCCAGCATGGCCAAGTAAATAACAATAAATATATATATATTTTAAAAACTAGTAGACACTTACACTAGGCTCTGTAGAATGCACTGTGGATGTTTCAAGGCCTCGCTCATAAACTTTACTCCACCATCTCCCAACATGTTGTCCGCCAAGCATAAATGTGTCAGCCTTTTGTTGCTGATGAGAACCAAAGACAGATCCTCACAACAAGCTACTGTGAGGCCACAGCTTTCTAAGCTGAAGCAGAAACACAGATGAAGAGGGGTCAGTCAAGTCCCAAAGTGCATGCTTCTCTCCCCTTTTAGAGGGAAGTTAGCTGGTACCAACAACCCCTAAATCTCTACTATAGAAGCAACCTCATCAAACCTACTTAAATCATGAATTTCATTGCAGCCATGGACAAGGTATGGTGAAACAAAATATAAGAGGACAGAGAAGAGCCTGGAAAAGAATGAAAATAAGACCTCTATCATAAACAAAAGAAACGTCTAAAAGTCAAGTGAAAGGGGGAAGGAGGTAGAAGGAGGAAGTCATCCAGGATTGACAAATGAGCCGATTAATGTCAAGACCCAGTTTCCCCACTCAGTTCATAATTATAAGTTACAAAAAAAACTGAACAAAATGTCTCTGTAGAAAACAGTACAGAAAGACTCACGACAGTTTCTCCAGGTTACACTTTGGATGCATTAAGCCCTCGCACAACAGCTTCACTCCATCATCCAATAGATTATTAGTTGACAGATTCAGAGATAACAGGCTCTGGCTTCTCACGAGAGCCTTAGAGATATTCAGACAACAAACCGTAGTTAGGTCGCAGGATTCCAAGCTGGAAAACGATACAGAAAAACAGAAATGACCACTCCTCAGAGAAGAATTATAACCCCAACTCACTCAGCCACAGGGTGTGGTTTCCCAGTCTTTGGGACCTGTTCTGAAAACCCAGCTTCCCTACACAGAATGAGAGTGATTCATCTGAAGCACAGGGCTCTGACAGACAGTTAGGAAGGGGAGGGGAGGAAGCTTGTCTCTCCCATCCCTACCTCCCCAATTCCTTACAAAATATGTATGAAAGCATTCAAAAGAGTATTTTTAAATAATAATCTGTTTTTTTATCTGGGAGGAATTTCTTTTAACAACAACATGAAGAAGGTAGACGGAAGGATGGCTGTATCCTCCTTATCCTCCTTGCACACTGTGACTTCTGAAACAGAACTGAGATGGGCAGGAAACCAGGGGCGAAAGCTGAAGCAACCATAAACTACTGTCAAGATTTCATTTATTCATGGCAGCCAACCTGTGTTTTCTGAGTAACCCTGTCCTTAACAGTGAAAATAAGAAGTAAATTAGAAATAAAATTAAGTATTTCTTAAAAGAGGAAGGGAAACAACAAGAAAGTAAGAAGTGCATGTAGAGCACTTATTTTTAGAGACTCGTATTTACATACAACTTGGGCTTTAAACATGGCTGAGAGTAATATCAGCTATTTGTAAGCAGAGTCAGGCAGTAACATTCCTGGAACTTGTACTTGTTCTACTTATTCCCTTTAATCAAGGACTTATCAGCTTGAGTCCCTTGAGAATTGGATCTCTACATCAAAATCAGGGTACAGAGCGGTAGGAACAGGAGCAGCTCCCTCCTCAGTCCAGAATTAGTCCTTAGTGGATGACCTAGAACATGACCTAAAGCTGAAAAACCTTAGTTTGTTCTGAAAAGTTGTTATGGACTGAATTGCACTCCCCAAATTTGTATGTTCCCTATCCAGGATGACAGTATTTGGAGATGGGACCTCTAAGGAGGTAATTAAGGTTAATGAGGTCATAGGAGTAGACTCCCTAATTCAATAGAACTGGTGTCCTCATAAGAGGAGGAAGAGACACCAGGAGTGAGTACATGCCCAAAAAGGCCATGTGAAGACAAAACAAGAAGGCAGCCACCTATAAGCAAGGGAGAGAGGCCTCACCAGAAACCAACACTGCCAGCATTTGATCTCGACCTTCCAGCTTCCAGAACTGTAATAAATAAATTTGTGTTTTCTAAGCTTGCCAGTCTGTGCTATTTTGGGTATTTTATTATGGGATCCTGAGTAGATTAATGCAAAAAGATATTATATCAGCAGCCAACCAGGCAGTTAGGGAAACAAGGGAAATCTTATAAACTAGGTATAGATAGAGCTGTTCCAGACAGAAAAGATATTCCAATATTATGGGATCTGTGGATAAAATATTAAAGCTTAACAGAAAAAGATACATTATACCAAGGGACAGAAAATAAGAACACATATAAAAAACAAAACTAGGAAACAGAAGAAAATGTTTAGAAAGGCTTCTTTTACATTTTAAATGTATAGGACAATGCAGACTCTGTGAAACAAGAATAGCACATCAGAAGTGAGAATGCTTCACATGGGTTCAATCAACCAAAAAAACAAAAATGAAGGAAAAACAAAAACAGAGAACTGAAATCTGTATTTGACACAATAGAGAAAAATCAACATAAATAAATCTAAGAAACTCCCCTAGTAGGAGAGGATAAAAGATTAAGAGGACAAAAGTAAGAATTATATAGGAAGAAAGCTACAGCCATTGACTATCAGTTCAGTTCAGTTGCTCAGTCATGTCTGACTCTTTGCGACCCTATGAATCACAGCATGCCAGGTCTCCCTGTCCATCACCAACTTCCGGAGTTCACTCAGACTCATGTCCATCGAGTTGGTGATGCCATCCAGCCATCTCATTCTCTGTCGTCCCCTCCTCCTCCTGCCCTCAATCCCTCCCAGCATCAGGGTCTTTTCCAATGAGTCAGCTCTTCACATGAGGTGGCCAAAGTACTGGAGTTTCAGCTTTAGCATCAGTCCTTCCAATGAACACCCAGGACTGATCTCCTTTAGAATGGTTGGATCTCCTTGCAGTCCAAGGGACTCTCAAGACTATCAGATGCTCTTAAAAAAAGAGACACAGAGACAGCACGTGCAAGAGAGTGAGCCCTGAAGTCATTTTAAAAAATTTAAAGAAATCATTTCTGACAGGGAAAAAACAAAGGTTTCCAGCAGTTCAAAAGTTCAGTTCAGTTGCTCAGTTGTGACCAACTCTTTGCAAACCCCATGGACTAAAGCATGCCAGCCTTGCCTGTCCATCACCAACTCCTGGAGCTTGCTCAAACTCATGTCCATTGAGTCAGTGATGCCATCCAACCATCTGGTCCTCTGTGATCCCCTTCGCCTCCTGCCTTCAATCTTTCCTAGCATCAGGGTCAAAAGTAACAAAATGTAAAGCTAATTTTAAAAAATTCTGAGAACACGAGTGAGAAAGTCTGGGAAGGTACAGCTGAAGTGGCAGATTATTCTCAGACTTCTCTTTAGAAACCTAGATGTTAGAAAGTAATATAGCTAAGTCAAAGCGTGCAGAAGAGAGTGGAGGCCTGAGACCCAAATATGCTGTAATTCATCTATGAAGGCAATCCAAGTATATAAAGGAAGTTGGCAAATGTATCATTCACACACACTGCATGAAAACATTAGTTTAAAATTGTACTAGCCAATGGTGCAATGAATCAAAATTAAGATCTTATACAGTGAGAAAGGTGAGTTTAAGAAAACAAAACCAAAAAACTAGCAGTACACACTGATTAAAAATTAAATTTAAAGAATTAAGTATAAATAATTTCTGGAATCATGTGTGTTGCCATGATAGAAAGTTTTAGAAGAGTTCAAAAGGTAGAATATCTAGCCCTTGTAATCCTAGATTAAATGAACATACTGGAAATTATATGACAGAGGTATACTAAATGTATTGCTTTACATAGGGTATTTTAAATGCTGTAATCCTGTTGAATTTGATCAAGCATACATATGAGCGGGAACCCTGAAGAGTAATAACTAATAATTACCAATTAAAAGCAGGCACTATAACTTGCTGGACATGAGACAAAATGCAGCTCATTTATGAATCAAGAAATAGAAGTGGCACTGAAACGTTAAAAAATGCTTCTGACTGGAGATATAAACAGTACATGACCCAGAGTCCCTTTGTTCATAATCTATTTCGCTCTTATCTTTTCCATATTATAAGTTTGAGTTTCTCAATCTCTTTTCTTTGTGCCAATTAATAGAATTTAAGCTATGGACCTCCTAATGCTTGATGAATGAAATATCAGCCTCATAAAAAGAAAATGATCCCTCATTCCCTTGCATCTGCAAAGAAAAGTAGATGGTATCATAAATCAGAAGATATTTTGTAAGAACATTTTTGCTGTGTTTTATTGTTTTATCATAACAAGGGAATCTTATAGGGTACCTGAACCTTACCGATTGTTGCTATGTCTTGTGAGATCAACCTTTAAGTGCTTTTAAGTCTGTAATTTTGATTGCCCTGTATAATAACGTCTTTCTTTCAATACTCAAATTGATATTTTGGAATTCCTAAATGTTACAAATATTGAAAGAATTTTGTTAAATCAGAAAAAAGATTTATCAGTATTCTCATCTCACATTACGATAATAAAAATGTATAATCTTTTTCTAGAGTTTGAAGGCCCTGTCTTATTATTAATATGTAATATCAATCACCAGTGACTCAATCACCAGTGACTCAAAGGGAAGGTGAGAGCTGAGGTTTCTGACTCCATACTTAACCCCTAAATAATGAACCAGCAAAACAGAGAAGATGCACTAACTTACTTTTAGGTCTTGCTGGAGAACCAGTCTCTTAATGTTGCCACTAAAATGAGGCCCTTGGCTGAAAACTTCCAAAGCCTCTTTAAAGTAGACACATTATAATTTTTATTTTTTTGTTGTTCTTATTGATTGCTGTCTGTGGCTCTTATGAGTTGTCATGGGACACTGGTCCATAAAATGGTCCTTAGGCAATGGGACTGACAGGAAGGAATCTACACTCCTAGAATAAGTTATCTCAGTTCAAGAGGTGGTCAGGGTCGAATTTTATCTGATGGAAGCTGCTACAGCTTCATTCATGAGTTGAGACCCAGTGGAGTTAAGCTCTCCTGTGCTACAGGATTACGGTAAGAAAACTGCCACTCAAAAGGCATCACCCAAGAAAGCCACCATTCCTCGGTGAGGAGGACCTGCTGTCCTAGAGCATGAACTCTTGGGGAGCTCAGAACAGCTGTATGAGTGTATTTATCTTTTCTAAAAATGCGTGTTTTATTTGCAGGTTATTTCTTTCTGTTGCTGAGTATGAGATGAGTTTTCTGATATGAACTAGAAATTGAGATACAGCAGAATGGAGTTGTTGCCAAAGCAGAATGGTTGCAGAAGTTGTCTGTTATCCACATAGGGGCTGAATGTACCACAGGTGCCAGGGAAATGATGCTCACAAGAGAAAGGGCCTTTCCATTAGTGGGATAGGCTTCATGGGCCTGTTCTAAAGTGAAAGAAAGTGAAGTCGCTCAGTCATGTCCGACTCTTTGCGACCCCGTGGACAGTAGCCTGCACCAGGCTCCTCCGAGCATGGGATTTTCTAGCAAGAATACTGGACTGGGTTGCCATTTCCTTCTCCAGGGAATCTTCCCGACCCAGGGATTGAACCCAGGTCTCCCGCATTGTAGACAGACGCTTTACCGTCTGCACCACAAACAAGATAAATCATGGGATAAGTTAATTTGGTCCAAAATTTGAGACTTAAAATGTCTATGGGACTTCTCCCTGATTTTACGAAAGTGAGAAATAAAAATGCACACATGGTTTTTTAGATCACACAAGGTTTTCCATCTCTTTAACAATAAATCTAAATTAAAGAACTTAAATCTCTTACAGTTCTCTTATAGATCAAATTATTATGCTAATATTTAAAAGAATATAAATGTAAATCTGTGTGTATAATTTAAATGAGTTAAATAAATGACATCTTTATAAATTATAATTTTATAAATCTTGGAATCAGATAATATTATAAACATCATGATATCTGGGTCAAGCTTTGAGATATAAAACTGTTTTGCTAAATTCGTAGTTACCAACAGTGATTATACTATCATCAGGTATGACCTAAATCAAATCCCTTATGATTATACAGTGGAAGTAAGAAATAGATTTAAGGGACTAGATCTGATAGAGTACCTGATGAACTATGGACGGAGGTTCGTGACATTGTACAGGAGACAGGGAGCAAGACCATCCCCATGGAAAAGAAATGCAAAAAAGCAAAATGGCTGTCTGGGGAGGCCTTACAAATAGCTGTGAAAAGAAGAGAAGCGAAAAGCAAAGGAGAAAAGGAAAGATATAAACATCTGAATGCAGAGTTCCAAAGAATAGCAAGGAGAGATAAGAAAGCCTTCCTCAGCAATCAATGCAAAAAATAGAGGAAAACAACAGAATGGGAAAGACTAGAGATCTCTTCAAGAAAATTAGACATACCAAAGGAATATTTCATGCACAGATTTCATGCACAGAATATTTCATGCACTCAATAAAGGACAGACATGGTATGGACCTAACAGAAGCAGAAGATACTAAGAAGAGGTGGCAAGAATACACAGAAGAACTGTACAAAAAAGATCTTCATGACCCAGATAATCACGATGGTGTGATCACTCACCTAGAGCCAGACATCCTGGAATGTGAAGTCAAGTGGGCCTTAGAAAGCATCACTACAAACAAAGCTAGTGGAGGTGATGGAATTCCAGTTGAGCTCTTTCAAATCCTGAAAGATGATGCTGTGAAAGTGCTGCACTCAATATGCCAGCTAATTTGGAAAACTCAGCAGTGGCCACAGGACTGGAAAAGGTCAGTTTTCATTCCAATCCCAAAGAAAAACAATGTCAAAGAATGCTCAAACTACCGCACAATTGCACTCATCTCACATGCTAGTAAAGTAATGCTCAAAATTCTCCAAGCCAGGCTTCAGCAATACACGAACCGTGAACTTCCAGATGTTCAAGCTGGTTTTAGAAAAGGCAGAGGAACCAGAGACCAAATTGCCAACATCCGCTGGATCATCAAAAAAGCAAGAGTTCCAGAAAAACATCTATTTCTGCTTTATTGACTATGCCAAAGCCTTTGACTGTGTTAATCACAATAAACTGTGGAAAATTCTGAAAGAGATGGGAATACCAGACCATCTGACCTGCCTCTTGAGAAATCTGTATGCAGGTCAGGAAGCAACAGTTAGAACTGGACATGGAACAACAGACTGGTTCCGAATAGGAAAAGGAGTACGTCAAGGCTGTATATTGTCACCCTGCTTATTTAACTTATATGCAGAATACATCATGAGAAACTCTGGGCTGGAAGAAGCACAAGCTGGAATCAAGATTGTCAGGAGAAATATCAATCATCTCAGATATGCAGATGACACCACCCTTATGGCAGAAAGTGAAGAGGAACTAAAAAGCCTCTTGATGAAATTGAAAGTGGAGAGTGAAAAAGTTGCCTTAAAGCTCAACATTCAGAAAACGAAGATCATGGCATCTGGTCCCATCACTTCATGGGAAATAGATGGGGAAACAATGGAAACAGTGTCAGACTTTATTTTTTTGTGCTCCAAAATCACTACAGATGGTGACTGCAGCCATGAAATTAAAAGATGCTTACTCCTTGGAAGGAAAGTTATGACCAACCTAGATAGCATATTCAAAAGCAGAGATATTACTTTGCCAACAAAGGTTCGTCTAGTCAAGGCTATGGTTTTTCCTGTGGTCATGTATGGATGTGAGAGTTGGACTGTGAAGAAGGCTGAGCACCGAAGAATTGATGCTTTTGAACTGTGGTGCTGGAGAAGACTTTTGAGAGTCCCTTGGACTGCAAGAAGATCCAACCAGTCCATTCTGAAAGAGATCAGCCCTGGGATTTCTTTGGAAGGAATGATGCTAAAGCTGAAACTCCAGTACTTTGGCCACCTCATGCGAAGAGTTGACTCATTGGAAAAGACTCTGATGCTGGGAGGGACTGGGGGCAGGAGGAGAAGGGGACGACATAGGATGAGATGGCTGGATGGCATCACTGACTCGATGGACGTGATTTTGAGTGAACTCCGGGAGTTGGTGATGGACAGGGAGGCCTGGCGTGCTGCGATTCATGGGGTCGCAAAGAGTCGGACACGACTGAGCGACTGAACTGAACTGAATGTCAAATATATTTTCTAAACCTACTCATTGATTTTGGAGGCTCAGAGTAATGTAACATTTTAAGAATTAGTTATGTGTGCTTATCTAAATGCATATACAGAAATTAAACTTCAAAGACAGAAAATAAATTACTTTCTTAACAATACTCTGTTACCATTTCTTGTTCATATTACTCAAATTATAGTAGCAAAATCTTACAGTTCCCTTATAGATCAAATAATTCCCCCAAATCAATGAATTGTCTTATGTCCCATATTATATGCATTTTAAAAGTTAGGGCTTAAATGTTTAAATGATACTTCATTTAAACATTATTTGGGGTGATTATGAAGCTGTATAAATATACATATGAAGGTTTATTAAATCTGATGAATGAAAGATTTCTGTGAGAGAGAAGAGAGGATTGGCAGTTCAGTTTTCAAGTCTCTGCCTGCTGTATCACCTATGCAGATGGCAGAACTTTCAGTTTCAAAGTGTATACTCTCACTTTGCCAAAGTCTGTGCATGTTTATCATGGCTCATTATGCTTTGGGCTCTTAAGGACTGTAAACAAGTGTAATAAACTGCAAGTTCTTCAAGCCTGGAAAAGCAAACATTTCTACTGGACCATATGCACTCTACCTATTAATATTATAAAGTATTCTATTCTACTTAATAATAGAGCCAAGATTGTGACTCTATGTGATATTAGAGTGGATATCTGACATTCTCAAGTACCTTCTGTTTATATTTGGCAACTAGTCAGTTTCTTCTAGCAACCATTTTAGATGCTCTCTTTCTAGAATGTTAGTCCTAACTCAAAACCTTTGAGGATCTAAGGGGTGTTTTGCATTTATACCATTTTGGCATTCTTCAGGTGGCTGTTTGGTGGAACCAATGATTGCTCCCTCACCTTGCTTGTAACCACAACAGCAGAGTACAGGCAAACTAAGACAGGATTCCGGGCACAATTAGGCAGTAAATGCATGTCCAACATCCCCCATCCCATGTGTTCAACATATTTTAAGAGCTACCCTGTTATCACAATGTGGAAGAAGTTATTAAGACAGGGAGACAAGATCTTTCTCCTCTTGTGGGGGAAAACCTTTGGTAAATATCATCGTGAAATATTCACACGAAAATTAGTGATTGTGTGTACCTTTCCAATATGTTCATTTGCAAGGGCTGATATGAGTCTCTTTACAATTTAAATCGTTTTAAAACACTATTTCTAAATTTGCTAAGTCCCTGTAGCAATTGGGGATCATATTTGGTGAAACAAACTGGCAAAGACCCACTAATTTATCAACACTTTCGCTGCCCGCATCATCTACATTCAGCAGGGGGAGTGAAATATCAAAATGCAATTCTAAAATGTTAAGCTCAGCATGATCTATGCCTGAACAAGGCAATCGTGGCCACTCAGGCTGTTTCTAACTCTCATAACAGGAGGCCTAAAGCAAACACAGAACTGGAGTTTTTCCTAGGAATATTTCATGATATGAAATGTTTAATGAGACTGATTACTCCCCAGTGGCCACCCACACTGAGAAAACATCCAGTCCTACAGAATAGAGTGTTAGACAATATACAAAACTCTGATGACTTCTGCCTCCAAACATTCTACGCACTGGTGCAACAGCCCTGTAATAGTTGACTTGGAGAAATGGTTTCCTATTTGAAAGTCTAATACTTGGGCCTACATCAAGGTTCATCAGTGGAATGCCTTATTCAAATCTCAACTGATGAAAGGAATCTTATCACAGCCTGCTGATCTGTCAAGTGCCAAGGCATTTTTCTTGGCTCCATGGCTCCTACTACAAGAAAACATCTTTCCCTCCATTTAACAACCCTTTGCTGCTAATATGTTTTATGCTTGGACAGAGGAGAGATTTCCTCAAAGTGACCTAAAATGTCCTTGTAGTTGGTAAAACCAATACCCTAGGCTGGCCTGCTGACAATTGAACTCTACACATGATTAAGAATTAACCAAAAACTTTTGCAGATATCCTGTGAATTTCATCCCGTAAAAACTGGTGAGACTTTAAAAAATCCCAATGATACTTTTGCCTATTGTTAAAAAGAAGGTCTTGTTTCAGATTTCACTGGTTTTTGTCCACATAGAGATTATAATTTGCTCCCCACAAATACAGCCTTACCTTGGCCCTTCATGTATCAAGGTTCAGTCTTGCTCCCCTGAACTGAACCTAAGGATTTCAAAAACTTCTAAGGTAAAACTTACTGTAATGATTTTTTGTTTTTCTTTTTTGGTTGTTTTTATTTTGTGAGAAGTTGATTTAAGTGCCTTTCCTTGGAAAATAAGATCTTTCTTGAAACCTGTTACACAATGTGGAGAGCAAGTATGATTGCTAACCTTCTCACTTTTGTAAAGAAGGTCAGGCCTGTCAGTAGTGTGTGAGAGCTAGCAAGTGTCTTGACAGCTGCTGCACTGATATTCCTCAACTTTCTGACCTGGTCACTGTGTTGCAATTACAAGGTAAGGGGGATTCATTATCCAAAATTAAGTTAAAAAAGTTTAGTCCACCACAGCATTGCACACCCCACCCACCTGTGGTGCATTCTTTTCTGTGAGAGTTCAAAGATACAGTGAGTATGCCTGCATTTAAATATGAAAAACTTACAAATTCTGGGTCTGCTCCCATTTTTTCCCCCAGACTTAGAAGATGGAGACACAGAGAACTATACAATGGAGTTCTTCAGTGGGGGAGGTGGGAGGAGTTGTAGGTCCTATTGGGAGGAAAGAAGCCTGAATCTATTAATCCCTGCTATTTTGTATCAGGAAAGTAAATTTAAGTTAGCCCAAAGAATAGCAAGTCCAGGCTGTAAGAGTCTATTTGGACAGACAAAAGTCTCAATTATAAACACACACACACACACGCACAAAACTCATGACTTACCTTAGACTCTGTAGTTTACAGTCTGGGTGTTTCAAGGCTTCACATAATGACTTCACTCCATCATCCCCTATATCACTCCCTTTCAGGTCAAGATGTATCAGATTCTGATTGTGAGTCAAAGAACCAGAGATACCCTGACAAAGGTCAGGGAAAGAAGTAAATCTCAACCTTCAGAAGAAAAATACACAGGAGAGATTACATCATCATCTCTGTCCCTGATTACAACATCCTTTTCTTTTCAAGCCCAGCTCTTAGACACTGTCTAACTATTTCTGCCATCTCTTATTTGACACTAGGTTTCTCATATTCCAGGTCAAGATCATATACTCAGGATTCAGCATGCTGCCTAGGAAAAAGACTGAGTTATGACTTAGATGTCCATTATATCCTGACAACCAATACTCTCAATTTGTTTTTCAACCTTGAAGGAAAAGAAGGTGTAACATAAGGAAAGCAGAAGAGGGTTCTTTTTTGTTTGTTTTTTTTTTTAAACTCTTTAGTCTTAGGAACAATGACCAAATATTATTGGGGCTATTCCAAATACTGCATGACAACATTAATTCACAACATTAATCCTTTAAATAAGCCAACGTGAGTTCACAGTTAATATCAACTATTTGATATGCATAATTAGCAAAACACATTTTTTCAAAATATTTCCTGTCACCTCATGGGCTTTGTTAGGTGTAGAGAGAGAGACAACGGAAAGCAAAATATGAAGTAAGTTAAATCGGCCAATTTTTAAGTTTCCATCTAACTTTGTCAGAGACTTAAGCCTGGGTCCTCCAGTGCCACTGCTGGCCCCAAATGCCCAGTATAGTCATATTTCTAACCGTTCAGAAACCTGTGATATCATCTCCCTTCACTTTAGCAGAAGGCAATGGCACCCCACTCCAGTACTCTTGCCTGGAAAATCCCATGGACAGAGGAGCCTGGTAGGCTGCAGTCCATGGGGTCGCCAAGAGTCAGCCACGACTGAGCGACTTCACTTTCCCTTTTCACTTTCATGCATTGGAGAAGGAAATGGCAACCCACTCCAGTGTTCTTGCCTGGAGAATCCCAGGGACGGGGGAGCCTGGTGGGCTGCCGTCTATGGGGTCGCACAGAGTCGGACACGACCGAAGTGACTCAGCAGCACCTTTCACCCTCACCCCTCATCCAGCCAAGCACACCAAAAGAATAAAGCTTTATATCCATTTAGAGTGCTAGGTATCATCATATAGTAAAGGTGCCTAATGCACTCACTAAACGTAAGTTGAAATCCCTTGTCAGGGAAAAGGGATTTGAGTAAGGTGATACTAAGGTGAGAAAGACTGAGAGCCGTCTTCATGGTGTTATCCCCCATAAGAGACTCTCGCATTCTAAAAGAGGGAGCCATTTAAGCCCAGAGAAGACACTGCATGCTGCGTTGCCTCAGTTGTGTCTAACTCTTTGCTACCCCTTGGACTGTAGCCCAGCAGGCTCCTCTGTCCATGGGATTCTCCAGGCAAGAATACTGGAATGGGTTGCCATGCCCTCCTCCAGGGGATCTTCCCGACCCAGGAATCAAACCCACGTCTCTTATATCTCCTGCATTGGTAGGCAGGTTCTTTACCACTGGCGCCACCTGGGAAGCCCCAGTATCAGCTGTTGTTGAAATTTGAGTTGGTGGCATCCAGTGAAGGGTCACTGTGGGGGAGATGAAGGCGGGTAAGTGAAAAGGACTTGACTACGTCATCATCACATATGGGCATATGTCAACAACATTTATAAATATATGCAAGACCAGACTTCATCTACTTACTTGAGATTCTAAGGGAAATATTTAAAGAGAAGCCTGTTTCCTGAAAAAAGAACATTCATCTCCAGTGCTAATGGAAACAACAAGTCTCAATTATTTGTTCAGCATTCACTACATATTACTGAGCACCAATCAGGCATTGGGCACACTGATGGGCATCGAATACAGAGACAAATAGGATAGGTTCCAGCTCCTGGTGGAGCCAACAGACAAGAGAGAGAGATGTGAACAAGCAAATGTAAAAAAGTGGTAGGGTATCTAAAATAAAATGAAGATATAAAAATTTTGAAAAGGAAATAGCAAATGTTGGCAAGGATGAGGAGCAGCTGGAACGTATACACGATGCAGGCAAGATTATAAAATGGTAAAACCACTTTGAAGAACTGGTTGGGAATTTTTTAAAAAGTTAAATATATATCTATGAGCTAATAATTCCATCCTTAGGTATTAGCCCAAGAGATAAGAACATGTCATAAAAAAAGGTTGGTACAAAATATTCATAGAAGCCTTATTCATAACAGCCATAAACTGGAAATAACCCAAAGATCCATTAATAAGAAAATAAGTAAGCAAGTTGTAGTATATCATTACAAGGGAATGCTAATCAGTAATTAAACGAATGACTGAAACATGCAATACCATGAATTTCAAAAAACCTTTTGTTGAGCAAAATAAGATGAACACATGAATCAATCTAAATGAGTTCCAAGAATAGACAAAGCTAATGTACAGTCATAGAGGTCAGAAAGTGGTTGCCTTTATGACAGGACAGAGTGAGAGAAGTAAATAGAGAAAAGATTACATGGAAACTTTACGAGGGGAGGGAATTACTCTCTATCTTGTTTTGGGTATTTGTTACAAAGGTATATGCAACTGTCAAAACCTAATGAACTAAACACTTAACATCTGTGCATTGTATTGAATGGGGAAAAAACAGAACTTATCTTTGAAAATGCTTTGTTGACCTGAGTAGAATGCCTTAGTTCTATGTTCCTTTTTATCTAGAAAATTCCTAATCAAGCCTCAAAAACCAGGTCAACCACTTCTATGCTCTGTGCAGTTTTCCCCAGAAAAAGTTACTTATGTTCCCACAACTCCAGACGTTTCCATAGGTGGTGTTCTTAAGAGTATTTTATGCAGTAGATTTTAATTTCTGTTTACTACTAGTTCCCCCTAATGAGTAGGAGTGGGAGGTGGGATAAAGAAAGAAAGAAGAAGAACTCCATGTTCTCATGCCAGACTTACCGTAGTTTTTGTAGTTTACAGTTTGGGTGCCTTAGCTCTAGATTAAAAATCTTCATTGCTAATTCATCAAGGTTGCTGTGACACAAGATCACTTCTCTCAAGTGTTTGTTTGTATGAAGCACAGAACAGAGGTCTTGCCACCAATGAAAAATGTGACTGCCAGCCCTTTGCCTAAATGATTAGAAAAAGAAAAGACCAACAAATCTGTTTCCGCTCAGGCAACTCTCAGAAGATGGTACTGAGTGAAAACAAGTGTCCTTTGCTACTCAGTTAGGAGTAACTCAAAGGAGTGGTTGGAATTTGGAGTCTACATACCTCAATTACTAGAGGAAAGGCAGAGGGAGAAAGGGCACTTACAGGAAAACAAATGGCTTTTTGGTAAGGTAAACGGGCCCCTTAGAGGAGAGCCTGAAGATATCATGGTGATAATAATGTCTGAGTGTGGTGCCAACTGCTGCCTTCACAAAGACAAGATTAGAGTTATTCTGGGGAGGGGATTTATGACAGCTAATTTAAAAAGCTGAGATCTTTTGGAAGGCTCTGCTTTTAGGCAAATAAGGAATTTTGAGAACTCAGATGCCTTTAATTCAAAATAATTCGTATGTAAAAACTGCGTAGTTTGAAATGGCAATATAGTGATCCACTTCACTACTCAATAAATATTGGTTCCCCCATGCCTTGCTTAAATTGGGATGAATGACATTGCAGAGGGGTGGTCTCTACATCACTCAGGGTCTTAAATTTGAGATTGAGGTGGTAAGTCATTCATTCAGACATTCAAGTACTTACTGCATACGATGTATAAAATGGTGAACAAGAGATCCCGCTCTTGTGAGGTTTACAATGTAGTTATGTCATAAAATAGGCTAAGGTCACCTATAATGTCTCTTAAAAAAACACAGGATTCTCGGTCTCTTATTTTCACAACAATGGCAACTCTAGTATCAGATAACACTATAACATAGATGAGGGAAAAGTAGCACAAAGACTAGCAATACAGTTGCTAGAATTCCTTCCTAATACTTATTATTAGGCATAAAATACATTCTAATGTTCTGGGTTCAATCATGTCTTCTATAAGTAGAACTATGAAGTCAGAATTAAGAAAATTGACTGCAGGTGATTACTCACAACTCCCTAAGGACAGGAAAGGTCATAGCATCCCAGCCTACAATTCCTACTTCCACAGTTCCAAGAGAAATGAAATGTATGTTCTTATAAGAGGAATACATTTGTATGTAATGGCAATGAGAAAACTTGGGTAAAGTTGGAAAACCAAATACCTATAATCAGATGTGTAACCTCAATCAAGTTATGTTCTTTCTTGGTACCTCAGTTTTTTATAAGTAAAATGGAAATAACAGCACCTACGTAGGATTATTGGAGACTAAACGAGCTGGTACTTAGAGGGATACTGGGTATGTGTTAAGCAAATGTTAGCTATTATTTGATCTGTGCTTGAATCAATAACTAATAACTGTAACTTTCTGGGTGAACTTCTCTGAGTTTCAGTTTTATAATCTTAAAAATAAATTGAGATATGGTTTTGACCAGCATTAGCTTGGATAACATGTTAAATATTCTGTGATTATATAGCTGTGTGCCACATGAAGTGAAGTGAAGTTGCTCAGTCGTGTCCGACTCTTTGTGACCCCATGGACTGTAGCCTACCAGGATTCTCCGTCCATGGGATTTCCCAGGCAAGAATACTGGAATGGGTTGCCATTCCCTTCTCCAGGGGATCTTCCCGACCCAGGGATCGAACCCAGGTCTCCTGCAATGCAAGCAGACGCTTTACCCTCGGAGCCACCAGGGAAGCCCCAAGCCCTTAATCAATTAAATCTGGAACTGATACCATAGTTCAAGAGAGTTAGAAAAAGTAACTTGAGAAAGAAGAGAGGGTAAAATAATATGCATAAAATGCTGAAGGTGCATTTAGTCTTTCAAAACACTCCTTCAGCACCTACTATTTCTTATCTCACTATTTATGGTGTTAAAGGGCTAAATCTTTCATGCAAAGGCCAAACTATATCAAGGTAATAGGGAAGGTGAGTGAGGTCAGTAAAGTGAAACAGCCCAGACAAATGAGCTATGTACTCTGGGTTCAGCAAGAAATTCCTGGTCTCTATTTTTTTAAAAAGAATATATTATAGTGGACGGAAGTTAGCACCGTGCTGCCTCCCTCCTTGAGAACTGAAACACTCATTCCCTAGTTGCTGGAAGCTCTCAGCCAAGTGCTTCTCTGGGGATTGCCCTCAGGCCAAGACAGCAACTGCAGGCACATTTTGCCCATTCCTTACCAGTAGCTGTGACTGGTCAATAGGGGGTTTCAGTGCCTGGCCTCCTTGTCTCAAGGTGGGACAATTCTGAAAGGTTATCCTGGCTCTGGGACCTCAGTTAAACAACTCCTCCCCTCCCTCTGACAACATCTACGTCCTGCATTCCCTTTCAGGGCACTTCCAGGGAACTGACCTAACCCACTTACCAAGTTTCAGGTGGGAAGCTTGAGTTTAACATCTTCTTCTCAAATACCCCAGTTACCATCAGCTTCATGGTCCGTAAACACTGGCAGTGCTTCAGGCAGAATGAAGACAAAAGCAAATGGATTTCCTCACAAATATTAATGACAACCTTTTGGAAATATCTCATTGCCTGGCTTACAAATACTTCATCTTGAGTCTCATACAAGTGGAAAAACAACTCCAGAAAAACCAGGTGTGATGGAAGCTGTTCACTGCTACCCAGTGTTTCCATCCACTGAAGTATTGTCCATTTCACCTCCAGTGACATTGTACAGTTAAAAGTTTCCTCCAGTTGTTTCATTCGATCTTCATTCAAAAGGCCGAACAAAAAGCATTTCATCTGTGACAAATGGGGGTCTTTATAACTGCTGCTTTCAAGCACCAGCTCCAAATTTTCAAAAGACTGAAGGGAATCGTCCCTGGCGTCCCAATTGCCTTCCAACACATAGAACATTGCTGCAAAAAACTCCTGAATGTGTAGGTGGGTGAACACGTAGCAGTTTTCATACTCTGTGTCCTTTTGAAGAATATTTGTGTCTAGGAAAATTGAAACATCAGATTTCACTAACCCATGTCTTCTGAGATTTTCCTTGTAAAATACATATGTCATAGTCCATACTCCTTTGGCAGCCAAGTGGCACAGGCTCCTCAGTTGGGTTTGGCTGGGTAGACCAGGAAAGCTTCTATCTACTTGTGTCAACAAGCTAGAGATACAGCAGGCAAACAGAGAAGTGGTTGTCTTGCAAGTCAGCGTGATATCAGCACCCTTTTCCATTTGCTGCTCCAGACAATTACAAACGACCCAGCACACTGCGGGGACTTTGCACATGTTAAAAAGCATCACACTGTTTCTTAGGCAACTGAATACTTGCAGGGCCCAACTCTGGTCTTCAAAAAACTGGTAAATATATTCCTGTCTTGCATCCTCAGACATACCTAGTAACTGTATAGAATGCCGATTCTTCAACAAAGGCTTTAGTTTCCTCCAAGCTGTGAGTTTTGTCGTCACCAACAAGGATGACTCAGGGAGCATCACTTTTCTCAGCAAACTACTCATGAGGAAGGACACAGGATGTACTTGGGTCCAGTCTGCACACAGCACAAACTCAGGCTCCTCAAAGGCAAAGTTCAGTTCATCAAAACTATCAATAATAAAAAGGAGACGACTTGGCTGGGACATAATCCTTTCAATGGGACCTTCTGTGCTGGGCCAGTCCTTTGACAGCAACTGAACAAAGCTTCTCTCTCTCAACTGGTTGATTTCTCTTGCATTGAGATAAAAAACATAGGTAAATTTCTGCTGGTAGAGGTTGCCCTGTGCCCAATCTAACATCATCATTCTCACCAACGTTGTTTTGCCTATTCCAGCAGCCCCTTGAAGGACCACCGTCTGTGGCTGCTCTTCGGTTCCAACTTCTTCACCAAACAAACGTTCCAACAGTTCTCGGCCTTCCTGAGCAATTTCATGACAGAAATCTCCAGATTTCCCAAGCAAATGGTTCTTATCTAACATGTTGCGAAATTTTTCCCTTATTTGAATTCTGTATTCTGCTCCATCACCTAAGTCAGTTAGAAGGGAGATTGAAAAAAAAAAAAAGATACACATGATCAAAATTAATTCTATGATTTGCAATGTTAAGAATATTGGACATAGAGTAGGAGTGATACAGGCTGAAATCAAAGCACAGCTGGTTTAGATGAGAAAAGAATGTAAATAAAAATATTTCTGTGGGTTTAAAACTCATATTATAAATTGTGGAAAAAAATAATTGACAATGCAGAAATTTATGATGGAAAATAAAAATTAGATTCATTCCAGAAGTATTTTTTCTTCTTTGTACTTCTATAGAGAAAAAAAAAAATGGTATGTATGGAGAACAGAGCCATTCTCCAGATAAAAAGAGAACAAAGGCAACAATTAACACTAACAGCCAGACAGGATCTGAAGACAGATCTGAACTACAGATTAAAGTAATCTGCTTTATACAGATAAAACATTAATGGGCATGAACAGTTGCAAACATGTTTCTCAAGGAGCAAGAGTTGAGCCCCACACTGAGCTTCTCAGCCCTGGGGTCCTGCCCTAGGAAGATGAGCCCATGGAACATTTGGCTTTGAAGACAGCAGGGCTTACTTTCAGGAGAGCCTGGAAGGCTGAGAGAAACACAGACTCTGCTCTTAAAGGGCACACACAAAATCTCACATGTTGAAACCCAGAGTAGAAGCAGTAATATGAAAGGAACTTGAGTAAGTAGCTGATCTTGGAAAGCCTCCCAGGGAGGCAGAAGGCACCTGAGACTTACCCTCACAACACTGACAGCAGCCACTTTGGGAGTTGATTTTACCAGGAAAACACGGGTGCTGGCAAGAGTCATTTTGGAATCCTTCCCCTAGTTCACTAGCACCAGGACCCAGCCATGTCCACCAGCTAGTCAGCACTAGTCTCTGGGGCCCTACCTACCAGCAGGGAAACACCAGCTCTAAGATATCTTAGGCTCCTCAGTCAGCTTCCCCGGAATCCAGCCCCAACCACCAGTGGGCCAGCAATGGCCCTGGAATCTGGTCTCATCTACCACCTGTAGGACCCCCAGTCCATAGCCAAACCTGGATCCGCCCATCAGTGGGCCAGCACCAGCCCTGGAACCCCGCAGAGCTCCACAGCTGGTCACATCGGGATCTGGCTCCACCCAACAACAGACCAGCTAGTCCTGGCACCCCTGTACTCCCAAAGCCAGGCACTTGTGATCTGGCCCTACCCACCACCAGGTCATCCCAGACTCTGTAACCAGTCACAACATGCCCCAACCCCACCCAGTGGCAGGTCAACATCAGCTCTAGCAAACCTGGGCTTCAAGCCAGCCACAACCCAGCCCCCCTCACCAGTGGGACAGCACCAGACAAGGACCCCCCAGGCCATGCCGCCAGCTCCTCTGAGATCAGTTCCACCAGCAGCCAGTAGCCTCTGCATGAGGCAGGGCCTAGCAACCAACTGGACCAGGGGCCAGCCATGCCTACCAGTGCATCCACAGTAGCCAGCCCTGCCACAACAGAAGGGCCCATGGGGCCTGCACAGGGGCCACCCCCAGACCATAGGGCTCTGCTGACCAGGGGGAAGTGTGCTGCTGGGCCTCGTAGGACAGACCTACCTAATACATAGACACAGACACAAACACAAGGAGGCTAGACAATATGCTACTAAACAGCCAATGGATCACTGAAGAAATCAAAGAGGAAATCAAAAAATACCCAGAGATAAATGAAAATGAAACCACAATGATCCAAATCCTACAGGATCCAGCAAAAGCAGTTCTAAGAGGGAAGTTGATAGCAATAAAATCTTACCTCAGGAAACAAGAAAAATCACAAACAAATAACCTAACATCTAAAACTAGAGAAAGAAGAACAAACAAACCTAAAAATAGGAGAAGGAAATAAATTACAAAAATTAGAGCAGAAATAAATGAAACAGAGATAAAACTATAGCAAAGATCAATGAAACTAAAAGCTGATTCTTTGAAAAGATACACAAAATTGATAAACATTTAGACAGACTCACCAGGAAAAAAAGGGAGCAGGCTCAAATCAATAAAATTAGAAATGAAAAAGAAGAAATTACATGGGACACCATGGAAATAGAAAGGATAAGCAGAGACTACCACAAGAAACTATATACCAATAAAATGGACAACCTGGAAGAAATGGACAAATTCTTAGAAAGATACAATCTCTCAAGATTGAACCATGAATAAATAAAATACATGAACAGATGAATCGCAAGTACTGAAGTTGAAACTGTGGACCATAACAAAGGTCTAGGACCACGGCTTCACAGGTGACTTCCATCAAACATTTAGAGAAGACTTAAAATCTAACCTTCTGAAACAATTCCAAAAAATTTCAGGGGAAGTAATACTTCCAAATCCATTCTATGAGGCCACCATAACCTTGATACCAAAATCAGACAAAGATCCCAGAGAAAATTACAGGCCAATATCACCATTGAACGTAGACGTAAAAACCCACAACAAAACACAGCAATCCAAATTCAACAACACATTAAAAGGATCATACACCATGATCAAGTGGGATTTATCCCCAAGGAGAGTTCAGTATCTGCAAATCAATAAGTGTGAGACTGCATTAACAAATAACAAAAATCATACAATTATTTAAATAGATGCCAAAAAAGCTTCTGACAAAATTCATATCCATTTAGGATAAAAACTCTCCAGAAAGTGAAGATGACCATATCACCCAAGGCAACCTACAGATTCAATGCAATCCCCATCTGAATACTAATGGGATTCCTTCCTCCATACATTCTCTCAGAACATAGTATATTTTTCATTCACAGCACACATCTCAAGCTGGAATTACTTTAATTTTTTTAAAGTATATCATTCTTTTCTTTGTTCTACTAAGGCCTTCAGTACAAACATCTAACAAAGTTCAGATCCCACTAAATTATCCTTATTTCTCCCTCAGGAGAAGGTATGGTATTAGAAGTCAGATACTCCTTTTTATGGTATAACATCTCAGACGTTGCTGCACTTTATAAAAATCAGGGTTACAAGGATAATCTACTTTCTTTGTAATACTTTATCTATCTTCCAAATTTTACAAAGTAAATTTCTATGGAGGTAGAATCTTGGTTTCCTAAATTTACAGCTCCTTATATTGTATCAGAAATCACGGCCCAAGCAGGAACTTATCTTCAGAATCATTTGATACAATAGGAAATTTTTATTTATTAGTTCTTGGAACAAAGTAGACTCTCAATTATTTCTTGAATGAAATAATGTAGCCCATTAAAAAGCAGCATAGCTGAGTTAAGAACAAAGGCTTCTCATATGGTCCCATTTTCTGTGTATTATATTTCAATTTATAGAAACTGGGATTCAGCTAATATAGAATTCAAAACAAAGCAGGGCGACTGGAAATGGTATTGAATTAGGACTAAGAAAACCTGGTCCTAGAAATTACATTTTATGTAGATTAGTTGGTCACCATCCTGGAACTCAATTACAGTATCATTTTGAACAGAAGAGATGCAACAAGCCAAATTTTCCCTGCCAACTCTTACGAACTCTTATGAACTCTTCAGTCCATAAAACAAGATATTAAGATACCTTTGTTCATCAGACTATCAAGTGACAGGGTCATTTCTAAAGACTCTGAATTAACACGGTCCTGTGTCTGATTTTGTCCAGAGAGCTGGTTTTGTCAATTCTTTCTGAATGATAATCACTGCTGCTGCTGCTAAGTCGCATCAGTCGTGTCCGACTCTGTGCAACCCCATAGACGGCAGCCCACCAGGCTCCCCCATCCCTGGGATTCTCCAGGCAAGAACACTGGAGTAGGTTGCCATTTCCTTCTCCAATGCATGAAAGTGAAAAGTGAAAGGGAAGTCACTCAGTCGTGTCCGACCCTCATCGACCCCATGGACTGCAGCTTTCCAGGCTCCTCCGACCATGGGATTTTCCAGACAAGAGTACTGAATTGGGGTGCCATTGCCTTCTCCATGATAATCACTGAGCAGGTAGTATATCGTAAGAAATTAGCAGGAGTTGAACAAAAGTCTCCTGAGAGATAATCTTCCCCCATTATGTTTCAAAAGCTCAAACCTCCCAAATCTGACAAAAAGCCCACCTACTTACCCAGCACTGCTTCCTGATCACCCTGTACCTCTCTGGCCTCGGTGTCCTCTGTTCTCATGGTCTGGGCAGTCCCTGCAACAGATTCCAAAAGGAACATGAGATTTACCAAACACAAGAATTTGCTGACAGCCACACAGGGGCCAGAATTTTCCTCAGTGGTCCAATTCTATGATCACCTGGATTTAAGAAACTAGAGCCAACAGAGCCCCAGACTCCACCAGCTTAGCTGACGGAAAAGTGATGTGGTGAGAACACTGAAGCAGGACACTTCTCGCCATGCCTCCCACCCTGTAACTCTAAGGCAAGTGGTCTAGTCTAAGCCTAAGTAAGGGTCTGTACTGACCTCATAGGGATGTGGTGAGGCTCAAAAGAAACAATGGATATACATTTTGGAGCTGTAAAGCCTTAAATGTGAGTAAGGAATTTTAGATGTCTACAGTATTTCACACCTAGGAATGACAAAAAATAGTTTTTATGTCCCTTAATATTTTTTTTTGCCCATTCCTCATATTTCAGCAAAAATTTAAGGTCATATTTGAGTATTCTTAAAATTTAGGCCAGCCTAATTACTTTATTTGGAGAAGGTAATGGCAACCCACTCCAGTACTGTTGCCTGGAAAATCCCATGGATGGAGGAGCCTGGTAGGCTGCAGTCCATGGGGTCGCTAAGAGTCAGCCACGACTGAGCGACTTCACTTTGACTTCTCATTTTCATACACTGGAGAAGGAAATGGCAACCCACTCCAGTGTTCTTGCCTGGAGAATCCCAGGGACAGGGGATCCTGGTGGGCTGCCATCTATGGGGTCGCACAGAGTCGGACACGACTGAAGCGACTTCGCAGCAGCAGCAATTACTTTATTTGTAGTTTAGGCAAAAGAACACTAGGTGGGGTAATTCTTTCTAATCATTCTGTTCTTTTAATCATTTTAATCGGTACCAGATGGATGAATTACTGCCAATTAAGGAGCCATACTCTGGAGAAGGGCATGGCAACCCACTCCACAATTCTTGCCTGGAGAACCCCATGGACAGAGGAGCCTGGCAGGCTACAGTCCATGGGGTTGCACAGAGTCGGACACGACTGAAGCGACTTAGCATAGCATATCCTAAGGAGCCATACTGAACAACAGTACTCAAAACTCTTCAGCCTTTTAGTGCTCCTCAAATGATCTAACAAACTCCCATTATATACCTGACCACCATGGAACTTGTGTACCAGAGAATGGCCTGGACTTCATTCCCAAATCCCTTTCACAGAATCAATGGGCTCCAGGAAGCACCCCCTTCTCCCCACCCCTAGGTATGTCTCCAACATCACTCACAGTTGATCTCTGCTTTTGCTCTCTGACACAGATCCTTCAGGTTCATCTTGCCAAAGATACTGAGAGCCACCTCCCAGGCTTGCTCTCCTGGATAATACTTGCTCATCAAGTCAGCCAAATCCTTCCGCTTGGCTTTCTTCACTTCAGACCAGGGTATCCTGCAGGACCTGGGTTCCAGGGTCTCATTCTTTAGAAATGACTTGAATCTAATTAATTCCTCTTTGTTTAGCTCCTCCAAATACAATAGCAGCCCAAAATCAGAAAAGAAGGAGGAAGACGACAAATGCGTCATCTTGTCTATGGATTAATATTCAAGCTTCAGTGGGGAAGATAATCCAAAGAACATGGGATAACTGGGACCTGTGGAAAAGTAAGATTAGAGAATGAAATACCTCTAAAAACACAGACTAATTCAACAAACTTATTGAAGCCCACTGTTTCAGGCTCAGTACTAACCTCCTGTCTACTGTAATATATTTTCTATCATAAAAGCATTTCTCTAATTATGTTTCTTTCACCTTCCCCAGAGTTTCTCCCAGCCCCATGCTTATGAGCTGTAAGAAATCAAGGAAGGCAATCCATCTCTCATTACTCTTCTGCAAAGCAAGGACATCAGAACCAATTTCAGAGGACCATGGTCTGGATTAAATGAGGTAGAGTTCATGTATCACCTGGCTCAGAACAGGCTCCTACTAAGTACTGGCAAATTTCTTCATTCACTCTCTCCCCTACCAACACCCAGCATACATCTCAAACTATAAAATGTTATTATTGTACCTCCACCATTACTCTTAAAGCATGACATGCAATTGGCATATGTCATCTTTTTCCTAGTCTGGTCATGTCAACTCTAGTCATAAATCCATACCAGCTCCTGATACTCTGTGTTCCCGAGCTCACAAGCTCCTTTCACATCTATTCAATACCAAAATTATTATAGGTGAATTCAAATGTAAAGCCCTTCCAAAAGAGCATTCTCACCCATCCCTGACCTCGACTCTCATGACCTCATTCCACTCCAGCACTTCACTCCAATGTTCTCACTCAGACTTTATCATCAACAACTACTCAAACTCTGTAGAATCTTTTAAACTCTTAAACTAATACTTTCTAGTTAACTGAACAGTTTCATCCCCTCACTCCCATGACAGTTCTTCAGATGCTATTAAATCTTAGTCTTCTGAGCCCTGTGTTTTCCTTATTTATCAGCCATCTTAAGAGCCTTATTCAATTTCTCATTTAGCACAGGAACTCCAGTTAATCATTTAAATCTTAAGTTCAAGTTCCCCATTACCTCTTCAGTGATTTGCCTAAAGAGACAGAGCTAGTAAGTGATACACCTGGAACTCATCCTAGATCTTCAAGCCCTCCTCTCCTTTCCAGCCTTTCATAGGCCACCTGCTACTCTGGCCAGTGGAACTGGAAAAGATGAATAGGGGAAGAAAAAAATGTACAGAGGGAAATTTTACTTCTTAAACAGAAGGTGAATTGTCTCAAAATTACAAGGTAAATTAGGACTTTCTCATATAGTAATTGGTGAGTTATCAGCTGTTTCAGGATTGTTTTTGTTTGCTTTAATGGCACTGTAGAAATACTCCACATTATCCATAGAATCCAACCAAAACATGTTCTACAATAATTTTTTAAAAAACGCAAAAAGGAGGCAATTTGAGGAAATTTCAAAGGAACACTAAAATTTCTCCAGAACATACAAAATATGGTAGGTGAGGGAAAATGCGATATAGAATACCACACCCTCAACTTCCTGCCCAGAAATGTACAGTTATCACTGCAGGGGGGCTCATCTGTTCCTTCTTTTCCTGTAACAAAAGATATGAGCACTAGCTCCTTTTCTACAGCTCATTCCTTCACCTGTGATCTGAATCTTATCAGCATCAGGAATTAAGGGACTTAGTCCATCAAAAATTCTCTTCCCTTCTCGAGCCTCAATTTCTCCCTGTCCTCTAGGTCCTTCTCACCAGCATTTAAACATGCCCAAGTTCACCTTAGTATTTTACAAATATTTCCTTTACTCCACATCTCCTTCATCTTCAAACATCCTCCGTCTTCTATACTTTCCCTATTATACCTCCTCAGTCCCCTGTAATCTAACTTTTGCTATCCCAGTTTCACTGGGAAAACTCATACCAATGATCACTGTTGTAAAACCCAATAGGTAGGCATTTGGGGGATTCGATTTTTATATTTTTAAATAATAAAAATAACAGTACCTACCTCTGCAAGGATTAGAAGATAATGCATGCCCCTAATTTATAGGGTCCCATATATATAATATTACAATTTTAACAGTGTCTTAATTCTTGATGTCCTCTTTGGCTCTTATAATACCTCATACTTCATCTTCCTCCTGTCTTTCTAGGTGTTCCTTTGAGCCAAGATTTGTAACTTCTGAATCCCTTGGGTTTCTACAGAATGATATCTACAACTCTGATAGAGTACAATATGCCTTGGCCTCTTTTCCAAAGATTTTATGTTGTTCTTTAAGGATTTTTCTTTTTTTCCTGTTTTGTGATCATCCTTTGCTTGTATTTTTGGGAAGAAGAAAGCAGATGTTATCTGGTGTGACTCTTGTTTCTGGAAAGGCATTCATAAATTCCAAAATGTTCTGAACTAGAATAGAAACCCATGGCCTAAGAGGATCTATTTCAATTTGCAAATTTATTGATGGAAATTTTTACCACCTATGATAATTAAAGAATATTTGCTCAAAATAAGTTATTCTCTCAGCATGTATTAATAATTATCATATTTCTTGAGAACCTACTGAGATAGTTTATGAAAATGTTCTCTAGTCCCCAAAGCTTGGTTTTATCTACATTTTACAGATACATGGACTTAGAACTTAATAAGTTTGCCCAGGTTACAGAGTTGACAAGGAACTTATCAGGCTACAAAGCTCATTTTCTTTCTACTATCAACCATTTGCCTTTTAATTTTATTTTTCAGGGACTGGAAATTCTGATTTAATGAAATCTGCATGACTATGCTCTGATACCTGACTTTTGCTCAACACTGGGCTAGGGGAAAGGGAAGACTTCTAAATATATAATGGCAGAACATAAGGAAGGAGGGATTCTTTTCCAAAGAGGGTAGAGATGACAAGGTCTTGGAAAAGTTGCATTCTATGTAAGAAACAGGATATTCCTACCCTTTTCATGTGTTTCTGCCTGACTTCCTTTATAGGGCCACTTGAATCTCCTATAACAGTTTCTCAACCTCACCACCATTAACATCTTTTGCCAGATGATTCTTTATTTGGGGGACACTGTAAGTGCACTGTATGATGTTCAGTGGCCTTCCTGGACGCTGACCACCACATGCCATTAGAACCTCAATCTCCCACAGCTGTGAAGATATGTCTTTGGACATTGCCCTATGTCCCCAGGGGAGCATATTGCCCCAGTTGAAACCAATTTCAAAGCTTTAACCTCCACTGCTGTATATACAACTCATCAGCCCTTCTCTATGTCATTACTGTAACAAATCAAAGAAACAGTAGACAGCTCAGGAAAAGGCAGCATGTAAGACAAGAAATGTAACTGTGAAGGGAAACATTCAGTGAAGATTATTAGGACAACTTGTAAACCATTCAGACAAAAATTCTTATCCTCACATAACAAATCTCAGATACATAAATCAGTACATTGTTAAAGCAGACTGGGATAAAGCAGAGCATATTCATTACACCTTAGGAGATCAGGAACTTAGCAGCTTGGGAAAATTAAGGGAAATGATCAAGAATCAGGATAACTATCAGGAGATACATTGTTAAATATGTTGAAAATAAAACTTCTTGTCCATAGGAATTCAAATGCAAAAAGTAAACTGAAAACAGCTAATGTTTATAGGAAATTTGACAAGTAAAGGGCTGAAGTTTAAATTAGTAAAACCACTTTAGAACTGTTGGCATTAACTATTAATGAGGGCTCCTTGGAGAAACTGTTGATTCTAGAGCTGAGGCTGGGAGTATATGAGCTGAGTCTAGAGCTTCTTGTTATGCCAGAAAGTAAGGAAAGGAAAAGGATTAGGAACATCAGAAATACACAAGAACAAACCCAAAAGAGCTCCCAGTGGCAAAAGTAAATAACATTGTATTGGATTATAACCTAAAGGCTAAGTGTCTCTAAGTCCAAACTGATAGATAAAGGACTGAAAAAATAAATTAATGGGGGTGGGGTGGGGAGAGACAAATCTTACAAAAGAATTCCAAATACTTTACGTAGCAGTTTCCTCCTCCAGGAGGTAGATCTTACCCCCAGCCCACTACCACCTAGGAGTGTGAACCGTGAAGAAACCTGGCAAACACTGGTGATGAAGGTTAATATCATCAACCATAAGTCACCACTGACAGTATATACCACTGATGTGACTGATGAGAAAGGCTTATAACCACTGTGATATTCTTCTCCTAAATCTGTAATCCAGTCTAACCATGAGGAAAATATTAGACAGACTTAAATAAAATGCTACAAAATACCTGGCCAGTACTTCTCAAAACTATCAAGATCAAAAATAAGGAAATAAGGAAAGACTGAGCTCTTTCCTATCTTGCAAGATGGCGGGTGAAAAGGCTGAGAAGCCAGATACTAAGGGTAAGAAAACCTAAAGCCAAGAAGGCTGATGCTGGTGAGAAAATTTGAAAAGTGAAGAAGGTTAAGAAGGGGAAACCCCACTGCAGCTGAAACCCTGTCCAGATCAGAGGAATTGGTAGATATTCCCAATCGGCTATGTGTTGCAGAAAGGCCTTGTACAAGAGGAAGTACTCAGTGGCAAACTCCAAGGTTGAAAAGAAAAAGAAGATGCAGGTTCTTGCTACTGTCACAAAACCAGTTGGTGGTGACAAGAATGGTGGTACCTGAGTGGTCAAACTGCGCAAAATGCTTAGGTATTATTGTACTGAAGATGTGCCTGGAAAGCTGCTGAGTCATGGCAGAAAACCCTTCAGTAAGCCTGTGAGAAAGCAGGGCACCAGCATCACTCCAGGGGCCATACAGATCACCCTCACTGGGCGCCACAGAGGCAAGAGGGGCAGTTTCCTGAAGCAAGCCGAGCAGCAGCTTGCTACTTGTGACTGGGCCTCTGTCCCTCAATCAAGTTCCTCTGCACAGAACACACCAGAAATCTGTCATTACCACCTCCTCTAAAATTGATATCAGTGGAGTGAAAATCCCAGAACATCTCACTGATACTTACTTCAAGAAGCAGCTATGTAAGTCCAGGCAACAGGAAGGTGAGATCTCTGACCCACAGAGGGAGAAATAGAAGACTACAGAGCAGCACAAGGCTCATCAGAAAGGGTGTGGACTCACAAATTCTGCAAAGAAATCAAAGCTGTTCCTCAGCTCCAGGGCTACCCCCACTCTGTCTTTGCTTTCACAAATGGAATTTATCCTTGCTAAGTAGTGTTCTGAACTTCTTACAAAGAACCTAATTAAGTAACTTGTACATCCTGGAGCCCCCACCCTGCCCCTCCCCATAAAAACCACAAAACTGAAAAAAAATAAGGAAAGACTGAGAAACTGTTACAGACCAGAGAAGACTAAGGAGACAAGATGCCTAAAGGCAATATGGTGTCTTGGAAAGGATTCAAGAGCAGAAAGAATACCAGGAAAAATATTGTGAAAGCTGAACTAAGTGGGAATTAATTGTTTTAGTTCATATCTTTGCTGTTACAAACATACTACAGTAATACAAGATGTTAAAAATAAGGAAAATAGGGTGATGGGTGCATGAGAACTCTTTCCGTAAATCTAAAACTATTCTAAAACAAAATGGTTATTTTTAGTTGAATTTATGTATACCCTATGGCTTAGCAATTACAGTCCTCAGAATATACCTCGCAGAAATGTGTGTGTGCAAGTATATGCCAAGAGACATACAAAAATAGCCACATCAGCATTGTTTGCCAATTCGTAAGCACTGGAAAAGATCCAGAGTAAACCTATAAGTAGAACCAATAAATAAACTGCAATAAATTCATACATCAAAATCCTAGACAGCAAAGAAAATATATGACTTGTAGCTACATGCCATTAGGATGAACCACACAAACATAACCCATGAAAGAAGTCAACCCCCCAAAGATTATATACCATATAATTTATAAAAAATATCAAAACGAAAAAAGTAAAAAAAATGAAACTGGTATACTGTTTACAGATATATGTATAAGTGTTAAAGCCATATTTTAAAAATGGGCTAGTGGTAAGGAAGTAGCTACCATAAAAACTGGTTTATTGTTACCTCTGCAGGGAGGGAGGAATTTGTAATCAGGAATGATCCCCTGGGCTCTTGGGCACTCTATAGTAATGGTAATAAGTTAATATAGTGTAGTATAGTAACAGTAATGTTCTATTCCTTGATCTGGTGATGGTTTACATGGGTAATCATTAAGTTTTCACTCACTAAATGCACATTTATTTTGAATACTGTCTTCTATATGAGTTATAGTGTCCTCTAAAACAACGATTTTAGTTCATATGACCAGAAAAAAATAAGACAAATGTATTAGAAAAGCACTAAAATTATTGCAAATAACCGCTCCAGATAGAGGGGAAAATGGATAATAAATATTTCAGAAAATGGTCAAACTTAAGCAGATACCAAACTAACACAAACCAGGTGATACCACTCCACACTTATTAAAATGGCAAAAATAAACTTTAAAAACAACACCCCATTGACAATGAGAATGGGATGGAACATTGTTAGTGTAAATGTTATTTGCTACACTCTTGGAAAGCTGCATGTTTAACACAACTATGCAGCACTTCAAAAACATGCATGACTTTTCAATCAGTAACCTCTCTCTGGGAAATTAACCAATGAGAAGAATTACAAATACAGAAAAGAAAGTATTGGGCAAAACAGAATAATTTTTTGTGCATAACATAAATAATTGTCAACTGATTAAAATTTAAAGATGATTAATGAATGCATAAAAAATGAAACACTTTTTCAGCTATTAAAATGATCTCTTCATTCAGCAATATGCAACACATGCATGGTTAAAAGCAAATGGCAAGAGTGTAAGGGTTACAACCAAAGAACTGAAACCCCTGCATTAAAAAAAAAAAAAACCAAATACAGCAAAGTGTCAACCACGGTTGTGTTTTGGGCTTCGGACAATTTGTGACAACTTTCTTTAATCAGATTACATTACTTAAGTGAAAAAAATAAAAAGGTGAAAGGCAATATATTTGTCAAATGTTAAAAAAAGACAGAAATGAATACCTGTACTTCAATTTGGCCAGTGGGAGTTCAAGGGAAACTTCTGTGAAGAGAGCAATTTTAGGTCTCTGCTGGGGGAGAAGGAGTGTGAGTGATAAACTCTCAATACTATGGGGGTAGAGGTTGACTGATGCAGTGAGCAAATACGCGCTATTCTTTTCAGAACTTTGCTACTTACTGGGGGAAACAGAACTTCAGCGAGGAGCCCAGAGACTGCAGAGCTGACAGTTTTGTTTTCAGTGCGGCGAGAACTGGGCGGAGGCTGCACGGGGTGGAGGAATAAAGGCGAAGCACAGGTGGAGGGAAGACTCTGGGATTGAAGGGCAAACACCTGCGGGGGCAGAGAGCCCGAGGAGTGCCTGAATCTATTAGGATGCAAGCAAGGGGGGAAAATCATACCACCTGACCGTTACGAAGCGGGCGCTGCACTCGAGTTAAAGGCCACGCTAGGTCTTCGACCAATCTGGACTCCTTACCCACGTGCGCACCTCGTCCCGGGCTCCCCGCCTCCCCAGGTCTGGCGGACTGGAACCTGGGAAGTGGCCTCTCCCGCCGGGTCGTCTCCCGCGCCCTCCAGCCGGCTGCGTTCTCCACTCTGGGGGTCCTAGCAGCTCCCCTCCTGGGCCTCGGGCTGGGGTCGGCCTGCCCTTCCTTGTCTTCCACACAGAATGCGGGTTCTGGCAAGACTCTCACGGGATGTTAACTTCGTATTTTAGAGCGGGCAAAACACACGCCGAGAATTCCATACCTTGTGTCACACGGTGGACATTGGTGGCGAAGATTCAATTCCAGCTCTGAAAACCCGAACCAAAGAGAGAAAGGAAAAAGAGAAGGGGTACCCTCTAATGCGAAGGGGAAACTCATTCTTAGATCGTTACACTAAAACTCCCTCCGGAGCTGCGAGTGCTGCAAAAGCGCGCCGAGGGCAGCGTGGACCGCCTGGGGCGGTTGGACACGCAAGGCCGGGCCCAGAGAGTCTTCCCACTAGTTAGCGGGGCAAGGGGCTGCTCTCACCCTTCCGCTCCCTGCCTGAGTCTCCGAACAGCTTTATTACACATTGCTGCTAGGAAAAGATACATTGTTCATTATCGGATCCTCTGTGTGCAGCACACCTGGAGGCACACGGCCTCCTTTCTTTCCAGATTATAAATAACCTGGGGAAGAGAGAGCCTGGGAGTTGGGCCCTAGCTCATCTGACCTTTCCTCGACTGGCGGATTCCTAATAAACCGCGTACCTTTATTCATCCATCCAATAATTCCTGTAATTTTTGAGCATCTGTTTCCTGCCTGACAGTTTTCTTGGTCTTCTCTTGAAGGGAATAAAATATCCAAATTTTTCTCCCATCCCCCTTACTCCCACCCCTCCCATGGAGCTTACAGTCTATTGAAGAAATAGAGATCTATCGGAGAAGGCAATGGCACCCCAATTCAGTACTCTTGCCTGGAAAATCCCATAGACGGAGGAGCCTGGTAGGCTGCAGTCCATGGGGTCGCAAAGAGTCAGACACGACTGAGCGACTTCACTTTCACTTTTCACTTTCATGCATTGGAGAAGGAAATAGCAACCCACTCCAGTGTTCTTGCCTGGAGAATCCCAGAGACTGGGAAGCCTGGTGGGCTGCCGTCTATGGGGTCACACAGAGTCGGACACGACTGAAGTGACTTAGCAGCAGCAGAGATCTATCAGAACTGTAGTATATCATATGTTATCTTTGCTAAGGAGAAAAACAGTGGGGTAAGGGACCTAGTCCTGGTAGGTGGGGGATAGTGAGGGTCCTATTCTCTTATGGTGGAAAGGGAAGACACTCTGCTAAGGTAACATTTGCAGAAAGGGCATGGGCCATGCAGATAAGATATCCTGATGATGGAGCAGCCAGGGAACCCCTCCAGCAAGAGCCTGACTGATAGATATGAGGAACATTTGAGTTAAATCAAACATCATGGTCACCATGACTCCATGTTGATATATAGATAGTGCAATTTCATCCAAATCCCACATGACTAGAACTGCTCTTGTATGAATATGGCCTTGGTCCTTCAAAGTTGACTTCTACCCTAATAATGGAATTAGAATCATCTAATTCTTGGATGGGAGACCTCAGATCAAAAAGGCAAACATATGTCCCTTTAGGATGGCTTCCTTTTTCTCAGGATTAACCATTCTAAAGACCTTTTCTGGTTGACACAGCAGAAAAATTTGGGAGATTCTAGAATTGTCCATAATCTCATTTAAGGTAGTATTTCTCCAGCTGGAATCTCCATGGAGAGTTTTAAACCTTATTGGCAAAGTAGGAGCCAGCATTCATTGTCATTAAGTAAATATACAACTCTAGACAACTGATACTAAGGGTTCAGGCATGCTGGTTAGCAAGATGGATCCAACAACCTCAATCACACTGAGAGACGAGAGTCCTAGATTGTAAAGATTCATATAAAAATTAAATCAAAAGGATAACCAACAGTGTGAGGGTGAGAGAAAACAAAGTACCTTCTCTTGGTTTGACTCCAGCTTACTATATGTATTGGCTATATAACAGCTATCCAAGTAATGTGCTAAATATTATATTCACAAGTCCATACATCTTAAGAGAAGCTATGTATGTTAGAAGTTTTGGTTCTGAAACCATTTCTAACATGCTCATAAAATACAACATTTATTTCACGAAAAATTTAAAAAGGAAACTGTTAAAGAAACAAAGTTTGAGAAACTGAGGATCCCAGAACTGTACATTAGTAAAAATGAATTAGACATCTGCATTTTTATTTAATTTACAAATATCTGGCCATATTTGAGTTTACATAAATGCACAACCTTTATGTCTGGCTCCAGGTGAGTGATCACACCATTGTGATTATCTGGGTTGTAAAGATCTTATTTGTACAGTTCTGTGTATTCTTGCCACCTCTTCTTAATATCTTTTGCTTCTGTTAGGTCCATACCATTTCTGTCCTTTATTGTGCCCATCATTGCATGAAATGTTCCCTTGGTATTTCTAATTTTCTTGAAGAGATCTCTAGTTTTTCCTATTCTATTGTTTTCCTCTATTCCTTTGCATTGATCACTGAGGAAGGCTTTCTTATTTCTCCTTGCTATTCTTTGGAACTCTGCATTCAAACAGGTATATCTTTCATTTTATCCTTTACCTTTCGCTTCTCTTCTTTCCTCAGCTATTTGTAAGACCTTCTCAGACAAACATTTTGCCTTTTTCCATTTCTTTTTCTTGGGTGTGGTTTTGATCACAGCCTCCTGTATAATGTCACGAACCTCCATCCATAGTTCTTTAGGCACTCTATCAGATCTAATCCCTTGAATCTGTTTCTCACTTCCACTGTATAATTTTAACGGATTTGATTTAGGTCATATCTGAATGGTCTACTGGTTTTCCCTACTTGTTTCAATTTAAGTCTGAATCTGGCAATAAGGAGTTCACGATCTGAGCCACAGTCAGCTCCCAGTTTTGTTTTTGCTGACTGTATAGAGCTTCTCCATCTTTGCAAAAAGTACAATCAGTCGGATTTCAGTATTGACCATCTGGTGATGTCCATGTGTAAAGCCTTTTCTTGCGTTGTTGGAAGAGGGTGTTTGCTATGACCAGTGCATTCTCTTGGCAAAACTCTATTAGCCTTTGCCCTGCTTCATTCTGTACTCCAAAGCCAAATTTGCCTGTTATTCCAGGTATATCTTGACTTCCTTCTTTTGCATTCCAGTCCCCTATAATGAAAAGGACATCTTTTTGGGGTGTTAGTTCTAGAAGGCCTTGTAGGTCTTCATAGAACTGTTCAACTTCAGCTTCTTCAGCATTACTGGCCAGGGCATAGACTTAGATTACTGTGATATTGAATGGTTTGCCTTGGAAATGAACAGAGATCATTCTGCCATTTTTGAGATTGCATCCAAGTACTGCATTTCAGACTCTTTTTTTTGACTATGATGGCTAGTCCATTTCTTTTAAGGTATTCTTGCCCACAGTAATTTGGAAAACTCAGCAGTGGCCACAGGACTGGAAAAGGTCACTTTTCATTCCAATCCCAAAGAAAGGCAATACCAAAGAATGCACAATTGAACTCATCTTACACACTAGCAAAGTAATGCTCAAAATTCTCCAAGCCAGGCTTCAACAGTATGTGAACTGTGAACTTCCAGATGTTCAAGCTGGATTTAGAAAAGGCAGAGGAACCAGAGATCAAATTGCCAATATCCGTTGGATCCTCAAAAAAGCAAGAGAGTTCCAGAAAAACATCTACTTCTGCTTTATTGACTATGCCAAAGCCATTGACTGTGTGGATCACAACAAACTGCGGAAAATTTGTCAAGAGACGGGAATACCAGACTGCCTGACCGGCCTCCTGAGAAATCTGTATGCAGGTCAAGTAGCAACAGTTCGAACTGGACCTGGAATAACAGACTGGTTCCAAATCAGGAAAGGAGGACGTCAAGGCTGTTTATTGTCACTCTGCTTATTTAACTTCTATGCAGAGTACATCATGAGAAACGCTGGGCTGGAAGAAGCACAAGCTGGAATCAAGATTGCCGGGAAAAATATCAGTAACCTCAGATATGCAGATGACACCACCCTTATGGCAGAAAGCAAAGAAGAACTAAAGAGCCTCTTGATGAAAGTGAAAGAGAAGAGTGAAAAAGTTGCCTTAAAACTCAACATTCAGAAAACTAAGATCATGGCTTCCGGTCCCATCACTTCATGGCAAATAGATGGGGAAACAATGGAAACAATGACAGACTTTATTTTGGGGGGCTCCAAAATCACTGCAGATGGTGACTGCAGCCATGAAATTAAAGGACACTTGCTCCTTGGAAGAAAAGCTATGGTCAACCTAGACAGCATACTAAAAAGCAGAGACATTACTTTGCCAACGAAAGTCCATCTAGTAAAAGCTATGGTTTTTCCAGTAGTCATGTATGGATGTGAGAGTTGGACTAGACGAAAGCTTAGTACCAAGGAATTGATGCTTTTGACCTGTGGTGTTGGAAAAGGCTCTTTTTTAAAAATTAATTAATTTATTTATTTTAGTTGGAGGCCAATTACTTTACAATATTGTAGTGGCTTTAGCCATACATTTACACGAATCAGCCACAGGTGTATATGTGTTCCCCATCCTGAAACCCCCTCCCACCTTCCTCCCTATCCCATCCCTCAGGGTCATCTCAGTACAGTGGCCCTGAGTGCCCTGACTCATGCATCAACAATGGATTGGCAATCTATTTCACATATGGTAATAAACATGTTTCAATGCTATTCTCTCAAATCATCCCATCCTCGCCTTCTTCCAGAGTGCAACAGTCTGTTCTTTATATCTGTGTCTCTTTTGCTATCTTGCATATAGGGTCATCATTACCATCTTTCTAAATTCCATATATATGCGTTAATATACTGTATTGGTGTTTTTCTTACTGACTTACTTCACTCTGTATAATAGGCTCCAGTTTCATCCACCTCATTAGAACTGATTCAAATGCATTCTTTTTAATAGCTGAGTAATACTCCATCGTGTATATGTACCACAGCTTTCTTATCCATTTGTCTTCTGATGGACATCTAGGTTGCTTCCATGTCCTAGCTATTGTAAACAGTGCTGCGATGAACTTTGGGGTACACATGTCTCTTTCAATTCTGGTTTCCTCGGTGTGTATGCCCAGCTGTGGGATTGCTGGGTCGTATGGCAGTTCTATGTTCAGTTTTTTAAGGAATCTCCACACTGATGGAGAAGACTCTTGAGAGTCCCTTGGATGCAAGGAGATCAAACCAGTCAATCCTAAAGGAAACTAGTCCTGAATATTCATTCGAAGGACTGATGCTGAAGCTGGAATTCCAGTACTTTGGCCACGTGATGCAAAAAATCTGACTGACTGGAAAAGACCCTGATGCTGAGAAAGATTGAAGGCAGGAGGGAAAAGGCAGGAAAGGGGATGAGATGGTTGGATGGATGGCAGCACAGACTCGATGGACATGTGTTTAAGCAGGTTCCAGGGGTTGGTGATGGACAGGGGAGCCTGGCGTGCTGCAGTCCACGGGGTCGCAAAGAATCGGACACGACTGAGGCAGTAAAAGACTGAATCCAGGTGAGAGAACACGATGATACCAGAGAAGCCTAAGACTTAGCAGGAAGAGAAGAGGGAGAAAAGCCCAACCCGACCAACGAGTTAGCAGGAGAGAAGCGGGTTCCGGCAACCATAAACAGAAAATTGAAAAGCCCTCTTCGCGGCTCTGTAACTCGAATTTGGGGAGGATGCTACAACCAAGGCTAGTGGGGTGCCCATTTCGCTGAATGCGCGGACAGCAAGCGCTACCACCCCTCGCCCCCCAGGGTGACTATTTCCCAGAATCCTCAGCCCTGCCCCGCTTCCCAGGGGTCCTAAAAAAAACCCCTAGAATTGTCCATTAACGTTAGTAATATCTTAGATGGCTCAAGCCCATCCTCGGTTCAAAGTGCATTCAGTAGTGCACGGTCCTCCCGCCCTAGAACACTGGTGGTTTAAGACTATGCCGCCGCTCCGATCTTTCTGGCCAATCAGGAGACACGTCCTCCGGCGCGCTCCTTTCCTGCCCCGCCCCCTCCCGTCTCCATGGGAACGTTCTGAGTGTCCAGTCCCAGGCCTGAGGCTTTGGTTTTGGTCAAACAGGGTGGCAGACATTGTTTGGACGGAGTATTTGAGTTGGTCCCTGTTCCTCTCCAGAGGCTCCGTAGGTGACGCGGACTCTCAGGAGCACCGAACCAGAAGCAGACAAGGACGAGAAGAGCTGTGGCGGAAGAGAGAGGGCCAGGTGTCGAGAAGTCGTTCAGGCTTAGAAATCTCGGACTCCAGTGTAGGTAGGTCCTTCACAACCGCCCTCCCCACGTTAAAACTGAAGGGGAAGGAGAGAGGAGGCAGAGGCAACTTGGATCCTCGGGCCGGGGTGTTCGGGGCTGCGAGTGCTGAGACGGAGGTCTGGATGCGGAACGGAGGCCGCCCGTGTCTCCGCGGCAGGAGCGGAGGCCCTGTGGATCCTGCTCTGCAAGAACAGTTTGTATGTCTGAACCCGGAGCTTCAGATTTACAAACTCTGGCGGCCCTTGGTGCCTAGAGGGGAGTGCAAACCTGTCCTGCTCCTGGAACACCATGAATCAGTTTTCTCTCTAGAGAAGGAGGGCTCTTAACTGTTTATCATTTTCTCCAGGGACCTGTGATCAGCAAGGGAGGACCAGAGTGTCAAAGACTAATGCCCCCATTTTACAGGTGAGGAAAGTGAGGTCCTAGAAGGTTTAGAAGTTTGGTCTTTTTCAGAGTTCTACAAGTGGTTGGTGGGATTATCATCACATCGTGGAAGCCCTAGATCTGGGACCTTCTGCTGAGACTCTCTACTCTGATCTAATAGTAAATCCAATATTTATGTTGTAAGAAGTGGGGCGGGAGAGGGTGATGGAATTAACCTTTCTACTTAACTGACTGAACAAAATTTTAAAAATACTTTTAGAAAGAAGCTTTTTAAGTGTGCTGTTATTCCAATTGTTTTTATTTTTCTTGTTAATCGTAAACTCGGCAAATTTTGATGCTCAGAGAGGTTAAATTACATGGAAAGCATCTGTATTCCTGGAGAGACTAAACTTTGAGATCAAATTCTATGTTTTCATGCCCAGGCTAGAACTGTACTTTTCTAGATATTCATAAATGAGGTCCTGAGTGTAAGTTAATATAAGTCTCCTTTCTGTTCTTGGGCTCTTTCTGACATCTTTCTGGGAGTTTTGGGGGTCACACTCAAATCTTAGTGCATGGGGATTGTAGTGAGTTTGGGAATTTCAAGTCATGCCAGTCTTTCATTCCTCCTCTCTCCTCTCTCAGCTCAGCCTTCTCAACACTCCACACTTCCCTAGAAAAGGAGCACAAAGGAGGAAAGAATGGTCACTCTTTCCCTCACAGTCTGATCCTGGGTGAGTAGGACTGTCTTCTCTTATTTATAAAATGCCCCTGACTTTTCCATGGATAGCAGGAGAAGAAGTGGCAGCAGGGATGGACGGACCAGACTGAGTAGAACTTGTTCCTCGTTCGCCTGGGAAGCTTTCAAGCCTCCTACACAGCAAGCCCCTGCCTCCCGCCCAGGGTGTTTTCTTAACATTTACTCATTGAGCCAGCCAACCATTCAGGTCTACTATATAATTCATACTGCCTTTGATACTCTGAGATAAATAAATGTCAGAATGTATTTCCTTGCTACTGCTGCTGCTAAGTCGCTTCAGTCGTGTCCGACTCTGTGCGACCCCATAGACGGCAGCCCACCAGGCTCCCCCGTCCCTGGGATTCTCCAGGCAAGAACACTGGAGTGCGTTGCCATTTCCTTCTCCAATGCAGGAAAGTGAAAAGTGAAAGTGAAGTCGCTCAGTGTGTCCGACTCTTAGCGACCCCATGGACTGCAGCCCACCAGGCTCCTCGTCCATGGGATTTTCCAGGCAAAAGTACTAGAGTGGGGTGCCATCGCCTTCTCGGGTATTTCCTTAACCTTGGGCAAATAAACCACATGAGGTTAACAAGAATTTCTAAAGTTACCATATGTTAAACGGTGCTGGAATGAATGGCAATTTTAAGTAAAAGACAGGAGCAGGTACTCAAATTTGAATTATTATTATGAATTGGAAGATATCATTCCAGCAAGAAGACCATCATTTAGTCTCCGGCAGAATATGAGGGGCTTCCCTGGTGGCTCAGTGGTAAAGAATTCGCCTGAAATACAGGAGCTGCAGGAACCGCAGTTTTGATCCCTGCGTCAGGATGATCCCCTGGAGGGGTCTTGCCAGGAGAATCCCATGGACAGAGGAGTTTGGCAGGATCAGTCCATAGCGTCACAAATAGACACGACTGAAGTGACTTAGCACACATGCACATGGAAAGATAAGTATATATAAAAAAGTTCGAATCATGATAGATAGGCTCCATGAGGGCAGAGAATGTTCCCAGTATCTAGAACAATGCCTGGCATATTAGTAAGCACTCAATGAATAGCTGTTGAATATGTGAATGGCTGTTATATGTTTCATTTTTTCATTTAACATATGAAGTGGACATTTTTCCAAGTATGTTTTGGTAGCATGAGTTTTAATGGCTATATAATCTTTCATTCCAAGTGTATATCATGCTTTATTGAAATTTTCTTTTATTGGGAAAAACTTAAGTATTTCCCAATATTTTGCTATTATAAGCAACTTCCAATAAATATTCTTATAATTTATCAAGTGTATTTCTATTTCTTCAGGATATGTTCTAGGAAATAAGATAATAGAGTCAAAGAATACAAACATGTTTTAGGCTTTTAAAAAACTTAAGTTCTTTTTTAGAAATATTGCATAAACTAACCGGTACAACCATATAATGAAAGATCTTGTGTTGTTGAACCTTTACCAGCATTGAATATTATTTTTAAAATTTAGCCTTGAATTGCATCTTTTCAGTCTTTATTAAGATTGATCATTTTAAACATATACTTCTTGATCATTTGGATTCCTTCTTTGATAAAACCACTGGACATACATTACCTTTTTTCCTATTGATTTTTTTTTCCATATGATAAAAGGTGTACTTTGTATGTAAAATGCAGCAACCATTTGTCGTATGCTATAAGCATTACTCTAAGTTATCTGTCTTTTACTTTTAAGGACTTTGTTTATATAACTTAAATTTGCATAAAGTGAATCTTATTTCTTTTTATTTATATGTATAGTTTTATACTTTGAAAGTTCTTCATTCCAAGTCTAATAGTACATAATTACTTTTCCTCAATTATTTCTTATGGTTTCAAGTATTTTTACAATTTAACTCTTAAACCTATCAGGTATTTATTTTGGTGTGAGAAAAAAATACAAAGAATATATGGAAACATATATGTGCAATTTAAAATACAATGATAGCATGGGTACCCACCATATAGACCAGCAAATACTTTTAAAAGCCCCCTGATAAGCCCGCAACTTCACTCTTCCTTCTCCTAGAGGCAACTGATATCTTAAATGTTGTGTTTGGCATTCCCCAGCTTTTGTGTGTGTGTGTAGTTTTAACTACCTATGTCTGTATCGCTAAACGAAACTGTTTAGTTTTGCCTATTTTTAACATTAGATAAATGGAATCACTATATATATTTTGTGAATGGCTACTTTAGCATAACGTTAGATTTTTATAGTGCAACCATGTTGATTCATGTAACTGTAGTTTATTTTCACTGCTGTGTACTATTTCACAGTATAAAAAAACAGCTTATTTATCCAACATAAATTGTGCCTTCTGGATTATTTCCAGTGTTTTTGCTACTACAGCAGTCATACTCTAAATGCTCTTACACATATCCTCTGGTATTCATATGTAAGTTTCTTTAGGATACAAACCTTGTAGTGGAATTTCTAGGATGTTGAACTCCCTTACAATTGCTCATAATTTTCAGTTGATTTTCTTGGACTTCCCAGAAAAAAACAATCACACCCTCTACAGATAATTTTGTCTGCTTGCACTAGTAAATACTTTCATATTAATGGCTGTAAAATAGTGAATTTGTAGTATCCTTGTTTCCAATTTTAATGGGAATGCCTTTATTGTTTTACCTTTGGATTTGAACTGTTTTTGCACGTCTTTGTTTTGGTAACTTGCTTTGTTTGTAGCTTTAAATGAAGGACCAATGTTGAACTTTAAGAGATACCCTTTGGGCATTGATTAAAATAATTATATGGCTTTTCTTATTTGACATTATGATTATGGCTTATAACTAATAGATTTTCTCTTATGAACCTTCCTTTGCTTTTTTTGAATGAGCCACCATTTCATCATGCTATAATATACTTTGGTATTGTACCAGATTACATTTTCCAAAGATGGCCATACCTATAATTTATCCTATCCTTCATGCTCTTTCTACAATATGACTTTCACGCTTCTGACCAAAAGATGGGATCTATGACCCCTCCTCTCAAATCTGGCTGGGGTGAGTGTGTGCCTCAGCCAATGGAGAACAACATTGGAGAACAATTGGAGAACACTGAAGAACAATGGAGAAAACCACAACAGCAGAAGTGGTGCTATGTGACTTCCCATGCTAAGTCATTAAAAGGATGCAACTTTTGCTTGCCCGTCTCACTCAAGAAACTTGCCACCATGTTGAGAGGTAGCTCAGGCCACAAGAAAGGACCAAGTAGAAAGAAACTGAGACAGCCACCCTGAGAATGAATCCTTCAAGCCTATGGATGACTGCAGAGCTAGCTGACAACTCCACAGAATCTCCTGAGAGGTCCAAATCAGAACTGCCCAGCCAAGCCTCCCTTGAATGTCTGACCTAGAGAAACCATGAAAGATAATAATCACTGTTTTAAGCCACTCAATTTTGAAGTAACTAGTTATGTGGCAGTAGATTATAAATACAGGTGTTGCTGAATTTTATTGACCTTATATTTTACTTTATTTACTTCTGAAGCTTGTCCGTATTCATTAGTAATATAAATCTATGATCTTGTGACTGTTGCCATCTCTTTTCTTGAGTTTATTAAAATTTTGCTAATTTTTTATATACCTTGGAATAATTTAATAGAATCATATAATCTGCTCTTTGAAAATTTGAAAGAATTTATTTAAGGAAACTTTTGGGTTGTTATTGTGAAAGTCATGTCTTCAATAACTTAACCAATTTGTTTCAAAATATCTGATCTGTTCATGGCTTTTCCCTTTTCTTGGGGCCATATCAAAAGGTTTCCAGGAGAAGATAAATTCCCATCCAGATTTTCAGATTTATTTTCTATAGAATTATGGAAAGTGCCCACCTAATATTCAGTTAAACTTTTATCTATTGTTTTTTCACTAATCTCATTTCTAACTTTTTTGTTTATGCCCACCCCTTTTGCTTTTTTTTTGTTGTTGCTAGTCAGGGATTGATATATTTTCCTGTTAATATTTTTCTCACAAAGAACTGGCCCTTGGATTCATTTAACAGTGGTAAATGTTTCTCAATTCCAACACTTTATTTTACTGACTTTGTAACGTTAAAATTTAAATGTTTAACCCATCTAGTGTTCTCATTGTATATGCTATCAAGTTGGAATCCAACTTTATTTTTTCTCATATAATCAGTTTTACCACTATCTAATATAAGTAATCTATTCTTCCTTATTTGCTTTTTAATACCATCTTTATTGTTAATAAGTTTTCATATATAAACAAGTACATTCCTTACTCTCTGAATCCTCAATTCCATTCTACTGGCCTATGCTGATTTTACTGCTGCTGTTTGTTGATATGTTGATATTTGGGAGGACAAGTGTTCCTTGGTTTACTTAAGTCTTTATAGACTTATTTTCCCTCCCTATAAATTTTAGGGGAAAAAGTATATTCCTCAAAAAATCCAGCTAGAAATTTGACTGGAGGTATATGAATTTGAGTCATCACATCCAAGAACATGCAGGCATGCTTCTTCTTTTATTCAGATAATCTTTTTACTACTTCATTGGAATCTGAAAGTTGTCGTCAAAGATAAAACTTTTATAAGTTAGCTTTTTTTTGGCTGTTGTGAATGATATCTTATTTCCTGGAATTGATTGCTGCTATCATGATGCTTTTGCTTTATCTTGTCTGGTAATTTTGCTGAGCTTGCTCATTAATTTATGGTTTATCCATATACTTTTGTTTTCCTAGGTAAATGACCATAATATATGCAGATAATGACATTTTATGTTTTTTCTTCTAATCCTTATGCTTATCTCTTTTTCTTCTAGTATTTGTCAGAACCCTTGGTACTATTTTGAAAGCAGTGGTGATGGTGTATATCCTTATCTTGTACCATCATAAAAGGAATACATATACAATTTCTCCATTAAGCTTATTGTTTGATGTGGATTCTTAGTATATAATCTTTACGGATTTAGGTAGTTTCTTTTTATTTCTAGTTAGCTAAAAGTTTTTTTAGGACATATAGGTGGTAAAAATTATTATCTTTAGTACACAATTTTTCTGCATCAGTTGAGATAATCATGGTTTTCTTATGTAGTCTATTACTAGAGTGAATTATGTTGATTAATTTTTCATGTTGAACTGTTCTCCATTCCTGTTATAAATTATGCTTTATCATGATGCACAGTTTTCATATATTTCTGAATTAAGTTAGCTAATATCTATTTAGGACTTTCTACATATTTATCAAACTTAAAAATGGGCCTATAGTTTTATTCTTTTGTATTGTTCTTATCAGGTCTTGTAATCAAGATTACACTGACCATATAATGAGTCAATAATTTTCACTTTCTATTTTCTAAAATAATTTGATTGTAATAGTATTTAAACATTTGCTAGAACTCAACTATAAAACTCTTTGGGCCTGTGATTTTTGGGAAGAGAGAAAGAACCCTGGCTGCCATTTCAGTTTCCTTAATACTTACTGGTCTATAATTATATATTACTCTTAAAATCTATTTTGGCATTTTATATTGGCATTGTGTACTTTACTAGGAATTTGTCCTTTTATATAGATGTTCAAGTGTATTTGCAGACAGTTCATAATGCCCTTGTCTTATTTAAAAGCTTATACCTGTGGTTATTTCCTCATTTTGTCTTTTATTTTGTTTGTAATCATCTTTTTAAGAAAATCAAACTTGCAGAGATCTGACTTCTTAAATTTTTAAAAATTTATTTTTTTAATTGAAGGATAATTGCTTTACAGAATTTTGTTGTTTTCTGTCAAACCTCAGCATGAATCAGCCACAGGTATACGTTATACCCCCTCCCTTTTGAGCCTCCCCCTATCTCCCTCCCCATCCCACCCCTCTAGGTTGACACAGAGCCCCTGTTTGAGTTTCCTAAGCCACACAGCAAATTCCCTTTGGTTATCTATTTTATATATGGTAATGTAAGTTTCAGTGTTACTCTCTCCATACATCTCACCCTCTCCTGCCCTCTCCCCATGTCCATAACAAAGCAAAGCAGCAGTGGAGAAACAGACATAAAGAATTGACTTCTTAAATTTTTAAGAGTATCTTTTGACTTTATGCATTTTCTCATCATCTGTTTATTGTACCTTTGACTCTCAGCTTTATTCTCCATTTCTAAAGTTTGCTTATTTTTTTAAAGTGGGAGGGTTTCTGTTTTCTAAGTTTTTGAGTTGAATACTTAGGTTGATTATATGTAGCCATTCTTATTTCCTTTAAGTACTTTTTTATTTGAATCTTGAAAAGTTGATATGTAATTATTATTATTCAATTCAAATTTTTCTTATCATTATGTTTTCCTTTTAAGGGCTATTTAATATGTTACTTGGTTTTTTATTGTTAATAGTTCCTAATTTTATTACATTCTATGTAAAGAATGTATTTTGCATTATATTAATCCTTTGGAGTTTATTTAGATTTCTTTAATGGACCACTACATGGCCAATCTTGTAACAGTATTGTAGGTGCATGAAAATGTGTTTTTAGTGTTTCAGAAGTAGAGTTCAACACAGATAAAATAACTAGCGTAGTGTACTGTCTAGTCTTTATATTGAGTTCTTTGGTTTTGCTTGATCTATCATTTTCTGAGGAGTGTATTAATATCCATAATTACCATCAATGATGTATATATCTCCTTGAACTTACGATAATTGTTACTTCATACATTTTGAAATTTTATTTGTGGATGCAATTTAACTATTTTGGATATTTTCTTACTATTTATTTGAAAGTGAAAGTGAAAGTGAAAATCGCTCAGTCGTGTCTGACTCTTTGTGACCCCATGAACTATACAGTCTCTGGAATTCTCAAGGCCAGAATACTGGAGTGGGTAGCTGTTCCCTTCTCCAGGGTTACTAATATATAAAAACCTATATTTCTGTTCCTTATGGTATTTTTGCCATACATTTTTTTATTGTGATATAGTTTACATATAACTTTATATTAGTTTCAGGTATACAACATAATGATTCTACATTTGTATATGTTGTAAAATGATCACAATGTCTAGTTAACATCTATTGCCATACACAGTTACAAATTTTTTGCTATAAATTTTATCTCAGCTGAAATTAGTTATTAAAACTTTCTTTTGGTTCATATTTGTGTGGAATATGTTTTTCCATCCCTTTATTCCCATGTTTTTTCTTTTTAGTGTATCTCTTCTAAACCACATATTGAATTTTATTTTTTTTAACCTACAAATCTGTGTCTTTTAATCTGTGAGATTGAGCTATACTATTATTTTTACTATCGTATGCCTTTCCTCTTTTCTGTTTTCCTTTGAAACAGGCTGTCTTCTGTTCTTGCTTTATTTTTTATAGATTCTACTATGGTTCTTCTGGTAATTGCTCTTAAAACCCATGTTGACTTTTATTTACTCCTATTGACTTCTTAAACTTATATCTAAGTCATTTTTCTAAACAGACAAGTACTTTGGCACACTCTCATGTCCCTTTTGGAGAAGCAAACGGCAGCCCACTCCAGTGTTTTTGCCTGGAGAATCCCATGGACAGAGGAGCCTGGCAGGCTGCAGTCCATGGGTCGCAAAGAGTTGGACACAACTGAGTGATTAAACCCCCACCACCACGTCCCTTTTCTCTTATCTCCCACTCATCAGTGCTCGTATTGTCAAGAACTGTAGGGTAGGTGTAGATGTGCTCTCTTTTTCCTTTTTTGTTCTTAGATTTTGTTTTATGGTTTTTACTTGTTTTATGATAACAATAAACTTTACCAAGGCATTTGATCATCTTTCCTTATTATATCTCATGCAGCCTTTCCTGGATTTGTTTCTTTTCTTAAATGACTTACTAGAAAAATAGGTAAGTGTATATGTTTAAAGCATATTTAGGTTGACTCTTAAAGAATATAAATTACTAATATATGTATGGAATCAAAATCATAGAGGACAAAATGGGAGGAAATGAAAAAATAAAAACTAAAGACAGGAATGGATGGAAGAATTTTTTTAAATAATAAGATTTTAGAAATAAGTCCAAATATATTAGTAATCACAATAAATGAACATGGATAAAACTTACCTATAAAAAAACTGAGTCATAGAGAGTTGATGAAAAACATGATCTTGCTCTGTGCTATTTACTGGAGACCTAGCTAAAGTAATGCCATGAAAAAGGTTAGATGTATTAATCATGAACAAAACATGTAGCTAAGAATGTGTTTCAAATTATATATAGCAAAACCTGACAAAATTATAAGGAATCAAAATTTCAGATACTTAGAGAATAATTTTAACATCTTGAAAAGGACCTTTAAAGAAAAATTTAATTATTGGAGAGATAACTATGTTTATGGATGGGAAGACAAGAGGGCTGTCAAGTTTACATATTGTTGGGGAGGTTCATTTATATAGAAAAGAAAAAACTGAGATTTTCAAACACTTTGGAGAAATGGTGAATCTTGGTTGGTACTGGAAAAGCAACAAAACTCAATCACTTGTGCAAGAAAGTAAGGATGTTTTCAAACACTAGAAATGGTCATGTCACAAGAACTTGAGGCCAACCTGAAAGAATTCCCACTAGCCTAAGATAAGAGAGGTTTGAACATCTAAAAGTAAAATGACTGCAATTTGACCGAAACACATCAAATATGTAAAAATCAATGAATTCATAAAAATGCTTAAAAGCAAAACAATTCAAATCATACTAGTCACATTTGGTGGTTACTTTGCCCCAATCTACCATCTAACTACTCTGCAAATTAATTTTCTTAAGGGGATAGTTTGGGAAATAAATATTTATCCTGACTTTTTTGATTGGACTACATTTCAGGGTAACCAGAAAATTTGTGATGGGGACTTCTTTAGAAGAATTATAGCTTATATGTGTACAAGTGAGAGAATTAGGAAATCAATTTACAATGTTTAATGACATATCTAAGAAATGATCATCATTTACTTGCAAAACTTTAAGTGAAAGATTGATGGGAAACATTAGAATGAAGGTCGGAACTTGAAAGCACCTGAACCCACTACTTAGTAAATTTAGCAGCCCTCAAGTATTGTAACAGGAAGTGTATAACAGAAATACACTACAGAATACACTTTCCAGAATATACTTCTGGAAAGTGTATTCTTTCTAGAAAGAAAAAAAAAGAACTTTAGTCTTCACAGGCTTCTGGAATAAAAGGACCAAGTACCAGGAATGGAATAAAGAACAAGTTCAAACACCACAAGGAAACAATTAGCCAAATTAGCCAAACATGTGGATGTTCTGTAGAAGTGCTATTTATAAACTGTGGTCCCTGGAACAGCAGCACTGTCATCACATGGGAATTTATTACAAATGAATCTTGACTCCTATCTAGGACCTAATAAATCAGAATCTCTGAGGATGATACCCAGGAAACTGTGTTTTAGCAAGTTCTCCAGGTGATTCCAATGCTTAATAAAGTTTGAAAACCATTGTTTTACAGGATAAATGTCTGGGTTTCTTTAACAAATCAATGGTGTGATAAATTTTTTTTAAAAGGTAGGAGGTGACTTACAGAACAAGAAAGATTTAAGAAACACAGTAACCAAATACAAATTGACCATTTTTGGATCCTGACTTAGACAATTCAACTAACAAATACTTTTACATTAGAAAAATTAAATATGAAGTGAGTGTTAGATGATATTATGTAATAGAATAGTAATCTTGTTAGGCAATTACATTTTTTAAAGTCCCTATCAGTTAATGAAAGATACATATTGGACTATTCCTGAAATAATTACATGTGAAATGACCTTATATTTGGGATTTTCTTTAAAATACTCCAGCCAATAATAATAACAACAATAATAGTAATAGGGGAAGCAGAGGATTAAAACAAGATTCATAAAACGTTGGTAATTATTGAGTGGTTATATGGGACGTCATTTTATTGTCCTCTTTATTACTCATGACTGTTTGAAATTTTCTATACTCAGTTGTTACCAATATAAAGTTGGAGAAATTCTGACAAAATTTTAATTCTGGTTGATGGTACTCGAAGGGCAGTCATTTCATTTCTCATTAAATGATTTTAATGTAATCTTTTCCCTTTGATTTTACTTCATGTAATATTAATACTGCAAAGCCTACTTTATTTTGGTCTACAATTTTCTGTTAGATTATCCTGTCTTGTCATGTGTGTCTCTTCTACGCCGTATGCCTCTATATTTTAAAACTATTTTAGTATCCTTTTGTCTATTAAGAATTTTACTTGCCATCTTAATTTATCCTTTTATATAATTCATTTTTTTCCTCTATAGACTTCTACCTACTAATTTTGAATGTAGGTATTCAGCTTTTAACTTTTCTAGTGGAGGAAAGTGTTTCAACATATTTTTTAAAGTATTTTCAAGAGGAGTCTTATACTGTTTTTGGTAAACTGAAATACACATGCCTTGTGGTTCAAGTGAGTGTTCCATGATGTATTTAAGAGTTGTTTACTACCATATTATGATAGCCAGAAAAGTGGAAATTATCTCAATGTCCATTAGTATGGGAACAGTTAAATTTTAGGTTCAGGATGGGGAACACGTGTATACCCGTGGTGGATTCATGTTGATGTATGGCAAAACCAATACAATATTGTAAAGTAATTAACCTCCAATTAAAATAAATAAACTTATATTTTAAAAAAAAGAACATTATAACATGAAATGCTATGCAACTTTTACAACAATGCATTAACCATGTATTTCTGCATAACAAATTATATGTAGAAGCTTTTTAAAATGACAAACATTTATTATCTTACTCAGTTTCTGAGTCAGGAATCTGGGAGCATAGCAATGTGGTTCTGGCTCAGGGTTTCTCATGAGCTTGCAGTCAAGCCGGCAGCAGGACTACAGTTCATTGGAAGCCTTCACTGGGGCTAGAGGATCCAATTCTAAGATGGTTCTCACATAGCTATTGGCAGATACCTCATTTCTCACTGAGGACAGAAGGCCTCAATTCCTCACCACATGGGCCTCTCCACAGGACTGCCTGAGTATTCTCACGGTATTTTAGGTAGCTTCTCCCAGAGTAATTGATCCAAGAAAAAAACAAGGAGGAAGAAAAGTGAAAGTCACTCAGTCATGTCCGACTCTGCGACCCCATGGACTATACAGTCCATGGAATTCTCTAGGCCAGAATACTGGAGTGGATAGCCTTTCTCTTCTCCAGGGAATCTTCCCAATCCAGGAACTGAACTGGGGTCTCCTGCACTGCAGGCGGATTCTTTACCACCTGAGCTATCAGGGATGCACAAGGAGGAAGATGTAGTGCCTTTTATGGGCTAGTCTTAAAAGTTGCACACCATGGCTTCCCCTTCTGCATTTTTTTCTATTCATCAGAACTAAGTCCCTAAGACCAGGACACATTCAAGGAGGTGGGGATTTAGGCTCCACCTTTTGAAGGGAAGCATAGCAAATAATTTTTGGACAAAATCAAATAATTTTGGACATACTTAAAAATCACCACAAATAACACAGGCCTATATGTACTGAAATGGGAAGTTGTACACTACACATTACCTGAAAAAGCAAACTGCAGAATTATGATTTCTTTGTTATGAAAAAAACATTAGTGGGGTATGTATGAAAATAAGGTCAGAAAGGACACAATGAAAATAATAGTGGTTATTTCATAAGTTATTTGTGGAGGGTAGACTTAATTTTTACTTACATTACTTTAGCATTGTTACAATTTTTATGAACTTACTTTCAGTAAAAGATACTAGACTCTTTATCTCTAGTATATGTTAAAAATAAATTCTTAAATCTTTCTTAAAATGACAATCAAAACCAGTAACAGCAGACTGGTCTTTATATGCTGTACTTTTTAAAAAGTGAAGGACCAGTGAGTTCATTTATTTTTCATACTGACACCAGTTTGTCAGTTTCTGAGAATCCCAATTTGTATGTGTTAAGTAGACTTGCTGTCTTTAAAATTTTTAGCATTTATAAACATTTAAAAAATAAAAAGCACTGTATTTTTTCATTCTTGAATTCATATTTGTGATTAATGTTTCACTTTTGAGGCATGGGTTTTTATTTAGTTTATTTGGAAAATGGTATCTGGGTGGTATATTTTGAATCCTTCAATATTTCAGTATATCTTCCTTTTGTCCTTCTATATTAACATCATATGGTTATATGTGGAAATCTTGATTTACCACCCTTCACAAGTTGTTTTTAACTTCTCTCACTTTTGCTTAGGAGGTAAAGCAGCAGTAGGCCTGTGTTAAAAAACCACTACTTTGTAACTACAGGACCTTGTAATAGTTACTTAATCTTGCTGAATTTTAGATTCCTCTTTCCTTTAGTGTTGATAATAATACCTTACTGGATTGTTGTGATGATAAATGAGATAACATAGCCTATTTCACATAACTGCCCCTAACTGCTAGATAATATTTAGCTGCTGCTATGATTATAATTTTATGATGATGACAGTTTAGTTTTCTTCATTTTATTGTAATCTCCTTAAAAGTATCTATTTCTTTTATTCTTAATATTTATTGAACATTTTAAATTTAACTTTACAATTAAGAATATGTCATCAAAGAAATAAAATGAATTTGTTACATAACCAACTTATGATCTGTTCTACTAAAATAATTATTTTTAGACAGAAAACATGCATTTATTCATGTTTCTTCAACTTTCTAAAACTGTATAATAATAATAAACCAAAAAATTTATGAACTTACAATGATGAAACTGAAGAGCCAGCAGCAAATGAGAAATTTCAACAAAAACCTGGATGGCAACAGGAATAGTGATAAGAGCCATTTAGGGCTAAAGATGTTACATCCCAGAGTACAGCAGAGTAATACAGACAAGAAAGGAACTGATGATCCCTGTGAACTTTGGAGAAGCTCAAATCCATACATCATTTGGGGCAGAAGGCCAGACATTAAAGACCACCCTAAAATATTTCCAGAGAGGAAAGAAAAAGTTGCCTACAAAGGAATTACAGTTTATTTATTTTTTTTTTTAAATCAGTGTTGGCAACAGTAAAAGCTTATAAAACAGTGAAACAGTTTTAAGGAAAAATATTTTCACTCTAGAATTCTATACTCAGCCACTTGTGAGGGACAGAAAGACTTCAGGTATACAGTGATTCAAATGATTCTTGAGTATCTTTCCTAGTAACTATGTTTGGAGATTCTCCTTTAAAGAAAACCTCACCTGTTTCTCACCTTTGCTTTTTTCAGGGGCTAAAAAGTGTAATGTTCACAGGCTTGATTGAACTCACGTTGTTATGCGCCTCCCAATTAATGGAGTAAATCACAAAAGAGGAAGAGTCGTGTGATTTTGATAATGGAGCACTAAAGAGTAGCAGGCCCTGACTGGAGCAGGAAGATAGACTTTCCAGAATAAAAGGGGTGGGTAAGGGAATGAGACACCTGAAAAAAACAGATTATATAAAGCCTTTTAAATAAATCAAGAATCTGAGGACAGTAAACTTATCAAGTGAAAATTAAACAGGTAATCCCCCCAAAAGTGTATAATCATATTCAAAATTATACAAGTGCTGCTTACTGATTTAACCAGAAAATTAGCAATAATGCTATAGGAGGATGAAAAGTAGAGGTAGGAAGTAAATAGATAATGTCTAAAATGACCAATCATGAAGCGATATTGTTAGTTGGCACACAGTTCTTTTTCAAAGTGTGTAGACCTGGATCCTAGCTGCAATACCTCCAGGTTCATGATCTTGGGAATTAATCTTTTTCAACCATTATTTACTAATGTGTAAATGGGGGTAATAATAGTATCTGCAAGAAAGGATCACTATGAGGATTACTTGAGATATATGTGAAGCACTTACCTGGCCCAGTGGTTAGCAGGCGAATGGTATATATATAAATGTTTCTTATGATGGTGATGGTATTCAGTGATTGTATACATTATTTAACCACTTGACCTATGTCTCTTCTTACTTTTCTTGCTTTTCTTCATTATTAGAGTTACTTCTTTTTGGTTTACCACTATGCTACATGCTGAATGTTTTTTCCTTGTCCATCTTCTTATTTAGATTGCTTCTTCCTGGAAAGCTAATCTTCGACCAGATGGCAGTAACATTTGAAGATGTGACTGTTATTTTTACTTGGGAGGAGTGGAAATTCTTGGATTCTTCTCAGAAAAAGCTCTACAGAGAGGTCATGTGGGAGAATTACACAAATGTCATGTTAGTAGGTAAAGTTTTCCCAACTCTTAGGGAATAAGGTTAGTTTTTTTCTGGGACCTGTTTTGTTGAGTATTTTGGTTCTTTCTGATTGCTGTATTGAGGTAAAAGAGATTCTCAAAAATGGGTCTTAAATCACATGAAAAATAACAGATAAAGAAAACAAGTTATCTTCCAAAACATTTTAGCTATGTAATTAATAGGTGTCTGTGATTATTTGTGAATATTTTCTGGATTACACATAAAGCACAGATTTCCACCTATAATTTTGTGCAGTCCTAAATTTGTTCTCCCTTCATGTTCTATTTGTAGGAGTTAGCTTTTGCTATATAACAAACTACCCTAAATTTAGTAACTTAAAACTTTGTTATGTTTCATGATTCCAATTGGTTACATGGATCTTCTATCAGGAGTGACTTGATTGGGGCTAGATGGTCTAAAATAAAGCTGAATAGCCTGACTCACATGTCTGGCAGTTGGTCAGTATCAGTGTTATAATGGCCATGTGTTGACCATATGTCTCTCTTCAAGGAGGTCAGCCCAGGTTCATTTTGTGATCACAGGACTATCAAAACCAGCAAAAGAGACCAACCCCAACGTACAAGTACTTTACAGATTTCTGTTTGTCTCACTTTTGTCCCAGTGGCCAAAGCAAATTATAGAGTCAGTATGTAAGAGGAACACCCAAAAATGTAAATAAGCAGAGTTTTTTTTTTTAAACACAATCTACTACACTATTTTAGAGCAAAAAAGAGAAACAGGTATTTTATTTCTTATAATAATTTCCCAAATAGAGTAATCTAATTGAATCTCAGTCTTTAAGATGATTTCCATGCAGCCAATCACTTTCTTTTTTATTTCTAACAGTACTTGGTAAGTAGTAGATGCTCAAGGTATGTTTATTGAATGAATGAGTGAAATGAATACCTCTATGAATGAATAAACAAATGAATTTCACACCCAAATATGGAGCAGTCTAAGTCATAACCCTTCTTTCTCACTTGTGAGAAATTATATATTCCTATAATTCTGGGGCTTGTTGACTGAGATACTTGGAAATTTTTAAACATAGCTCTCATCTTACCACTGGATTATCTGCTTATATTTTAGGAAATTGGAAAGAGAGCTGCAAACCCCAGGAAGAAAGATTCAGATATTTAGACCATGAAAATCTTTCCTGCTGGCAAGGCTGGAAGACTGCCCGCACTCCAATATATGAAAATAAAAACTATGTGGAAATGGTTCAAGGTATAGATTCCAAAGCCCTAAAGCAGCAACACCTTTCTCACTACCAAGAATGGTCAACACTCCCCACACAAGTAGCAGGGTATGGGAACTATGAACTGACTTTTGAAAGCAAAAGTCCCAGGAACTTAAAATATACCAAGTGTATACCTTGTCAGTCCTTAGAAAGGAAACACTCTGAAGATGATGGTAGAAAAATCTATGTGAGTGATTCATGTGGTTTTCAAGGACTCAGATACCCTGTTGGCATATCCAGGAAAAATCTCTCTCTGGAAAAAGAACAGAAGCTCGTACGTCAGCATTCTATCCCAGGACAGGAAGCCTTTCCAGAGTACTTTGGGGAGATATGCCAAAATGACCTGCTGAAAGGCTCTATGGAAGAGAAATACTGTGGATGTAAAAAATGTAAAGAAATTTATTACTGGAACTCACAGTGTGTTCTCCACAAGAGAAATCAACTTGGAGGAAAGTTCTATCCATGCTCCATCAGCCCCACATGGTTCCCTCAGAGATCAGACCTATACAGACATCCAAGAATCCACACAGGTAAGCAGCTGTACAGATGTGACGAAGTTGCCAGTAACCTTAGTCAGAGCTTTGGTGTTCACTTTCATCAGAGAGCCCACCCAGGGGAGGCACCTTATATATGTAACCTGTGCAGTAATAGCTTCAGTCAGATCCCCAGGCTTCACCATGATCAAAGAATCCACCTGGAAGAGAAACTCTATAAGTTGCAGTGTGATAAGGACCTCGGTAGAAATTCATTGCTTCACATTCACCAGAGACTTCACATAGGAGAGAAGCCTTTTAAGTGTGATCAGTGTGGTAAGAGTTTTAGTCGGAGTTCAGTACTTCATGTTCATCAGAGAGTCCACACCGGAGAGAAACCATATAAGTGTGATGAGTGTGGTAAAGGCTTCAGTCAGAGCTCAAATCTTCGAATTCATCAGTTAGTCCACACAGGAGAAAAGTCCTATAAATGTGGTGACTGTGGTAAGGGCTTTACCCAGCGGTCAAATCTTCAAATCCATCAGAGAGTGCATACAGGAGAGAAGCCATACAAATGTGACAACTGCGGGAAGGACTTTAGTCACAGCTCAGATCTTCGCATTCATCAGAGGGTCCATACGGGGGAGAAACCCTATATTTGTCATGAATGTGGGAAGGGCTTCAGCAAGAGTTCAAAACTTCACACTCATCAAAGAGTGCATACTGGAGAGAAACCCTATAAATGTGAACAGTGTGGTAAAGGGTTCAGTCAGCGTTCACATCTTCTCATTCATCAGAGAGTCCATACTGGAGAAAAACCCTATAGATGTGATGACTGTGGAAAGGGCTTTAGTCACAGCTCAAATCTTCATATTCACCAGAGGATCCACACAGGAGAGAAGCCTTATCAATGTGCTAAGTGTGGTAAGGGTTTCAGCCACAGCTCAGCTCTTCGAATTCATCAGAGAGTCCACACAGGAGAGAAAACTTATAAATGCCATGAGTATTACAAGGGGTTCAATCAGAATTCACATCTTTACAATAACTGCAGAAGAGAAACCTTGTAATTCTGTTCATTTTGTTGTAACAGCTTTAATCAAAGCTTCTCTTTAAGCCTAGTAAATGCTGCTGGAAAAAAGTGCTATAAATAACCCAAATAATCCCAAGCATCATTTAAAATTTCCTCTAATTCCTACTAAGAATCATTTGCTTTAAGAAGAGATGCTTAGGACAGTATTTTAAAGTATTTTCTTTTTTTGCTGCTGCTGCTAAGCTGCTGCTGCTAAGTCACTTCAGTCGTGTCCGACTCTGTGTGACCCCATAGATGGCAGCCCATCAGGCTCCCCTGTCCCTGGGATTCCCCAGGCAAGAACACTGGAGTGGGTTGCCATTTCCTTCTCCAGTGCATGCATGCATGCTAAGTCGCTTCAGTCTTGTCCGACTGTGTGTGACCCCATGGACAGCAGCCCACCAGGCTCCTCTGTCCACGGGATTCTCTAGGCAAGAATACTGGAGTGGGTTGCCATTTCCTTCTCCCTTTCTTTTTCTACATTGAAGGCAGATTCTTTACCAGCTGAGCCACAAGGAAAGCCCTTGTAATACTAAGTTTTCTTTAAAGGAACAAATAGCAAAAATGTAGAATGAAAATAATGAAAAAACATTTAATTGAAAATAAAAGGGGACTTGAATAGAGAAGTCATAATTTTCTTGGAATGTTAATGTACAGATTTATTTCAGATCTTATCAAAATCCTAATGAGATTTGAAATTGAAAAAGGTATTCTTTTTCCTGAAAAAAAGTTTAAGAAAAATAGGTATTGAGAAGAGCAAAGACAATTATAAGAAAGATTAATGAGATTGCCCTAACATATAGTAAATGATATGTGTGTGTGTTGGTCGCTCAGTCATGTCTGACTCTCTGCAACCCCATGGACTGTAGCCCGCCAGGCTCCTCTGTCCATGGGATTCTCCAGGCAAGAATACTGGAGTGGATTGCCATTTCCTTCTCCAGGGGATCTTCCCAACCCAGAGATCGAACCTGGGTCTCCCACATTGCAGGCAGATTCTTTACCATCTGAGCCACTAGAGACGAAAATGCATAATAAATGATATATTGAAGTTAAAATATTGAGAACTTGATGATACATTTGAAAAAAATGGTTAGAATGCTCAGTTATTATTAACTAAAAAACAAATCAGTGTGTGGATTACATATGTGTATATAACAATGCTTAGATGCTTTACATATGATAAAAGATTTATGAATAGGATTATTTGGTAAGTGGTGCTGAGAAAATTATTTAACTCTTTGGAGAAGAATAAAATTAGGCTTTCGTCTCATGGCCAACATCATATAGATGTTGATCTAATATGTATTGATTAAAGCACAAGTTTTCAAACTGTGTTCCATGAAACTGTATATGGTTTCATGAAGTCTGCTTCATCAAAAACGAATCACAAGTTAACCCCATCCATTTCTTCTGATTTGTATTCAATATTAGACCAAGATTTTGCTTTCTCTTTTTTTTAGAGGAGGTTCTACCACTTTTGAGACTTCCCTGGTGGCTCAGACGGTAAAGCGTCTGTCTACAATGCAGGAGACCCGGGTTTGATCCCTGGGTTGGGAAGATCCCCTGGAGAAGGAAATGGCAACCCACTCCAGTCTTCTTGCCTGGAAAATCCCATGGACGGAGAAGCCTACAGTTCATGGGGCTGCAAAGAGTCGGACACGACTGAGTGACTTCACTTTCACTTTCCTATCACTTTAAACATAAACTATTTATAATTCACTGAAGTGTGTTTTATATAGTTGAAAACACACACTTTTAAACTTTGATGAAATGGAACTCAGAAATCTGACCACATTAACAAATTTTAAACTACAGGTTAAGAACATACAGGAGTTAAAACAACAGGGAAAATATTTGCTATGATTATGGTAGTTATAAGCTTAATTTATAAAATTAATATAAAAGATGGACAGCTAGCTTAAAAAATGGCACAGGACATCAACAGATTAAAGCGATGTGTATATGTGCACTCAGTCACCTCCAGCGTTTTGCAACCCCATGGACTGTAGCCCACCAGGCTCTTCTGTCCATGGAATTTTCCAGGCAAGATTACTGGAGCAGGTTGCCATTTCCTTTTCCAGGAGATCTTCCCAACCCAGAGATCAAACCCATGTCTCTTTTTGTCTCCTGCATTGGCAGGTGGATTCTTTACCATTAGCGCCATCTGGGAAGCCCCTTAAAGCAATGAAATACCGTTTTTTAAATTAACAAAAATTATAAAAGCTATTTTCAGTGAGTACAGAATGATTGATACTTATATACTGCTTATGTTGAGAGTAAATTGATAGACTTTGGAAAAGCTATTTGGTGAATCATAAGCCTTAAAATCATTATTACTCATTCTCCTACAGTGATTTCATATCTAGGCATATATTCTATGGAAATAGTTACCTACTATTAGGGAAATCCTATTTGCAAAGAGCAAAGCTCTACTTATTTCATACAAAAAGTGTTATATAACATTATGTTTCTGAATCTCACCAAAACAACGAAACCCACAGGGACAGAAGCTTAAATGTAAGAACTTGCTCTAGAAAGCCATTAGACAATGAGGCTACTCTTTCAAGAACTTCTTTTTGTTTCTCTTTGGTTATCCACTCCTCTGCAGACTGACTTCCTGTTTACTCACTCTGTGCATGCTTATAATCACACCACACCCTTGAATATACATATATTTTTTCAATTTTTTTGCCCACCACTAACTTATAACTTCTTTCTGGTCTCCAGATTTCTGAGTGGCAAGGAGATGATTGGCTCAACTTACAATTACTACCTCCTGACAAGTCTTTTAGTCTGGGCCAAACCATAGGCTAGTAGGTAAGCCTTTGGTTTGGCTAGCTTTGTTCAGATGTTAACTCTGGTGTTTTCAAACATGCCCAGGGAAGAACTGATAAGGTATATAATTGTGATTAGCACTGATGTTCAATTAGGTTTCTCCAGAAAGTGGTGAGTCTGGGCCAAGCATTCTGAACTACATTAGAACACACACACAGATAAGTGTTCAAGATATTCACAAAAATATTTTTATGCTGTCCTCCCCCCCAAAAATAGATGAAAGGTCAAATTATGATGCATCTACATGATGTAATATTATGCAGTCATTAAAACTTATATTTTCCAAGAATGTTGTAAGGATAAGGATATACTTATGGTATTAAGAGAAAAAGTACAAGATACATATAGAACTCTATATAGGAGAGGATTCTATTTATATATAAATATATATTTATATTTTCATGGAGAGAATATTGGAAATATACAAAAATGTTATTAGTTTGATAGGCTGAATTGTGGTTCTTAATGTTCATGTTTTTCTGTATCTTTTATATTTTTATTGGTGTCTTAGATTCATATAAACTTTTTTACATAAAATTTAAAATGTAAATAGTGGCTACATATCCCATTGTGTGACTGTGTCATAATACGTAATTATATTATCAGGGATTTACATTTTTAATTTTTATATCATGAATTGAACTACCATAAATGTGCTCATGTATCAAGTTTTCTATTACTTTAGGTAATTTCTATAATGATTTTATATATTCAGTTATTGGGTTAAAAGATAGGAAGCAGAAATATAATTTGGTAAAGAAATGGAATAATGAAATTACATGATGTATACAGCCAGCTGCTATCAAAGAAGGAGCAAGCATGGAGGTCATGAGGCCATATAGTAGACATGACAACCAGGAGGTGTCAATGAGTTTTTATAATAGGAAGCAGTTTCCTTTTATAAAAGTTGAATTTATTTTTCACTTCATTAGTATGCCTACCAGAGTAAAACTGGAAAACACAGTCACTAAAAAATGAGTTTAGCTTTTCTTCATGCTGAAATGCAGTTTCAGAGTCATCTCAAAGATCTTGTCCCCAAGGTGGAGGCTTAAACTTAGCCAAATCTGGTCTCTGGAATCCTGTGCTGTCACATCATTTGTACAGTACCTTCTGTATAGGTATCATGAGTTCCTGGAGGGTCTCCAACTTCTAGCACAGTGTTGACATACTATAAATGTTTTAGGGGTGGATACTGTTAAAGAGACATCATCTTAATTAACTTCACATCTTTGAATGATTTCAAATCTATTGAGAGGAAAAGAATTTTGGGGGTTTAGGAGCCAAGAATCCATTAAAGTCTTTACAGGTGCCCCACAAAAAGTTAAAATGTTAGTTGCACAGTCACATCTGACTCTTTGTGACCCCACAGGCCACCAGGCTGCTCTGTCCATGGAATTCTCCAGGCAAGAATACTGGAGTGGATAGCCATTCCTTTCTCCAGGGGATCTTTCCCACCCAGAGATCAAGCCCAGGTCTCCTGCATTGCAGGCAGATTCTTTATTGTCTAAACCACCAAGGAAGCCTGTATTTCCAGTTCCTTTTGTATGAAAACTGAGTCATAGGAAGAAAAACCTGACTTAAAAACTCTCCTCCTCTTTAAACTACAGCATTTTTTATATTCATAATGCAATTGAGAAGAAATAAAACTTTAAAACAGCATCAAGCAAATCACTGCAGGTTGTCCTCATGTCCACTTTCTCTCTCCATTTTTGTATTCACTAAATAGTGAACATGAAGGAATTATTTTAGGATCAAAGAATCAAATAGTAGCTGATGCAGAATATTGATTTAGATTTTTTTAATTCCAAGGGATTACACATTTTCATTCAGAAATCAAAACCACTGAGATATTACCATTTTGTATCCATGAAAACACACAGGAAAATCCTGTTATTCTGGGAAGTTTAATCTAATAGCCTCTTCCTTTTCTTCCCTCAACCCTTTTATCTCTTGTGCTTTTTAGTTACGATTTCCTCTATGACGTGCATACAGGCATACCTCCCTTAACTGTTCTTCACAGACGTTGAGGTTTGGGTTTTTTTTAATTGTTTACAAATTGAAGGTTTGTGGCAACCCTGCATTGTAAGATGATGGTTAGCATTTTTTAGCAATAAACTATTTTTAAATTAAGGTTATATACATTTTTTAAAGAAATAATGCTGTTGTATGCTTAATAGACTATAGTACAGTGTAAACATGACTTCTGTATGAACTGAGAAACCAAAAAATAAAAAATGACTTGCTTTACCACAGTTTTTGCTTTATTGAGGTGGTCTGAAACCGAACCCACAGTATCTCCAAGGTATGCCTGTATTTTATTATTAGACCAGATAGCTGGTTTTATCTTCCAATGGGCAAAAGGCCCCTTTGCTTTCCTGTTGTCTTCCACCTGGGCAGATCCTTATCAATGCCCACTTTCCGACTGTCAGACAACAGATGAGTATGCTCCCATGTGTTAGTTTCTGCTGGTTTTTCTTGTTTTTAAAACAATTTCTTTGATCTAGTCAGTATCTGCTATCCTTGGTAAGCCTGGATTCACATGTGTAAACATTCAGTTCAGTTTAGTTGCTCAGTCGTATCCGACTCTGCAACCCCATGAATTGCAGCACGCCAGGCCTCCCTGTCCATCACCAACTCCCGGAGTCCACCCAAACTCATGTGCATCCAGTCGGTGATGCCATCCAACCATCTCATCTTCTGTCGTCCCCTTCTCCTCCTGCCCCCAATCCGTCCCAGCATCAGGGTCTTTTCCAATGAGTCAACTCTTTGCATGAGGTGGCCAAAGTATTGGAGTTTCAGCCTCAGCATCAGTCCTTCCAATGAACACCCAGGACTGGTCTCCTTTAGAATGGACTGGTTGGATCTCCTTGCAGTCCAAGGGACTCTCAAGAGTCTTCTCCAACGCCATAGTTTAAAAGCATCAATTCTTCGGCACTCAGCTTTCTCTCACATCCATATATGACCACTGGAAAAACTATAGCCTTGACTAGACGGACCTTTGTTGGCAAAGTAGTATCTCTGCTTTTTAATATGCTATTTAGGTTGGTCATAACTTTCCTTCCAAGGAGTAAGCATCTTTTAATTTCATGGCTGTAGTCACCATCTGCAGTGATTTTGGAGCCCCAAAAATAAAGTCTGAATGTGTAAACACAGACACACTTTATTGAGAGTACTGCCACAGGCATAGGATTTTTGAATGGATTTTTCCATAGTTGATATTCATCTCTGAATAGGTCTCCAAGAGTTGTTACCTTCCTTTTCTAGTTCAGTGATAGATAGGAAAAGTAAAGGTAAGCCTCTCTCCTTCTGGAAAAAAAAAAAAAAAACCATTTCACAGCTGAAAATATACTAAAGTAAATAGTGGGGGCAGAGTGGGATCTATCCCCGTCAAAAGTGAATTGCTGTATCAGTGATGAATTCTAGGGCTAAAGGTTCTCCCAGAGAAGAATAAATTTCACTCTTAGAAAATCTGAACACATAAGTTGAGGAATCCTTCGTCCCTGGAGCTAGAATTTATTGTTTATTGCATTTGATATTTTAGAGGGTTGACTGTTAAACAATTTTGAGCCAAGCTGTTGCTTCTTTGGTCAATGATTAACATCTATAATGGCTGTGACTTTTTAGCATTTACAATGAGTCAAACACTGCTAAAAATGATATATCTGCATTTTATTTGTAATTCCTGTACTTACATAATAAATAATAATATTATTCCATTTGAGCTATATAACAAGCAAAATGTGGACCCACTATCCCTTTTCAAATAAAAATTAGAATCCCAAGTTAAATAACTGGTTATGGGACAAAAAGTTCTAATACTTTGGCCACTTGATGCGAAGAGCCAAGTCATTGGAAAAGACTTTGATGCTGGCAAAGACTGAAGGCAGAAGGAAAGGAAGACAACAGAGGACAAGATGGTTGGACGGCATCACCGACTCAAAGGACGTGAGTTTGTGCAAACTCCGGGATATGGTGAAGGACAGGGATGCCTGGTGTGCTGCAGTCCATGGGGTCACGGAGAGTCAGACATGACTGAGCAACTGAAGTGGCTCAGTCAACAACAACGAAGTGGCAAATTGAGAATTAAAACCTAGAAGTTTGACTAAGACTATATTAGGAGATGTAGGTGTTTTATAAAAATTTTCATTGAAAAGTGAGTATCAAAATACAAATCCTACATATTTTCCTCAGAAACTTTTTTTTAGTCACTAAACTCATTGTCAGATATATTTAGTAAGTGGTATCGCTTATGATTTTCTTCACTTGCTAGAACGGTAACCTAGTTATCTCTGACAAACAAAAGTAAATCTTTCTTGTAAGAAATAACCAATTTCAGCCATTACTGCATCAAAATGAAGTAATAAGAGCAAGAGAAGTCAACATGGATATCAAAGAGTTCTAAGAGAAAACTGACAGAGCACAACTGGTATTGGTAAATTACTAACTTTAAAGATCACATCTATGAAGATAATTGGGCTTCCCTTGTGGCTCAGCTGGTAAAGAATCTGCCTGCAATGTGGGAGACCTGGGTTCAATCCCTGGGTTGGGAAGATCCCCTGGAGAAGGGGAAGGCTACCCACTCCAGTATTCTGGCCTGGAGAATTCCATCAACTGTATAGTCCATGGGGTCGCAGAGTCAGACACAACTGAGCAACTTTCACACGCACTCATGAAGATACCAGGACCACTGTTCATAATCCAGTCATAATTTAGTGTGAACAATAGAAATACTTTTTTTTTAATTCAAAGAAACATATAAACTTGAAAAAAATACTGGTATATGTTAGTGGAATCATCAGTCCAGAGCCAGTATGGACAACACCTTCAAGCAGTTTGGCTGGCCTGGAGATGATGTGTTAACTAACTAGATGGGAGGAATCCTTTCACAATGTACAGGTAGCAAATCACCAGGATGTATAAGCATCTCACAGTTTTATCTGACTTATTGAAAGATGATTTTTTGGATTTGACACTAGAAGCAGAGGCAGCAAAAGCAGAAATAAACAAGTGAGACTACATCAAACTAAAAAAGCTTCTGCCCAGCCAAGGAAGCCATCAACAAAATGAAAGGCAACCTACCAAATGGGAGACAATAATTGTAAAAAAAAAAGTATATCTGATAAGGGGTTAATATCAAAAATACATAAACACAACTCAGTAGCAAAAAACAATCTAATGAAAAAACAGGATTGGAACAGATGTTTTTCCAAAGATGACAAATGGATGGCTACAAGGTACATGAAAAGGTGCTTAACATCACTAATCATCAAGGAAATGTCCTCAAAACCACAATGAGATACCACCTCACATCTATTAGAATGGCTATCTAAAAGACAAGAAATAACAAGAATTAGCAAGGATGTGGACAAAAGGGAGCCCTTGTGCACTGCTGGTGGGAATGTAAATAGGTACAGCCATTACTGTTGGACAACAATATGGAGGTTCCTCAAAAAATTACAAATAGAACTACTGTATGATTCAGCAATTCCACTTCTGGGTATTTAGCCAAAAAACAAAACACTAAATCAGAAAGATACCTGCACTCCCATATTCACAGCAGCTTTACTTACAATACTCAAGACATGGAAGCAACCTAAGTGTCCAATGTGGTATGTATATTTATACATAATGGAATATTATTCGGCCATAAAGAAGGAAATCTTGCCATTTGCAACCACACAGATGGATCTTGATGGCATTGTGTGTGAGCGCTCAGTCGTGTCCAACTCTTTGCAACCCCACTGACTATAGCCCACCAGGCTTCCCTAGCCGTGGAATTTTCCAGGCAAGAATATTGGAGCAGGTTGCCATTTCCTTCTCCAGGGGATCTTCCCAACCCAGAGACTGAACCCATGTCTCTTATATCATCTGCACTGGCAGAGGGGTTCTTTACCACCAGCACCACCTGGGAAGGCATTATGATAAGGTAAGTAAGTTAGACACAGAAAGACAAATACTGTATGATATCACTCATATATGGAATCCTAAAAAAAAAAAAAAATTTAACCACCCCTAAACAACAACAAAACTCCACAAACTCACAGAGAACAGATTGGTGGTTATTAGGAGTCAGGGAGCAGGGAATGGATGAAATGAATGAATGTGGTTAAAAGGCACAAACTTCCATTTATAAATAAGTCTTGGGGATATAATGTACAGTATGAACAGACTATAGTTAATAATACTGTATTGTGTATTTCAAGGTTTCTAGGAGTAAATTTTTAAAATCCTCATTATAAGAAAAAAAAAATTTGTTACGTGCAGTGACAAATGTTAACTAGTCTGCTTGTGGTCATCACAATGTATACAAATAATGAACCATCATGTTGTACACCTGAAGCTGTTATACGTCAACTATATCTCAAAAACAAAAACACTTCTATTTATGCTACAGATAATCTAATTGGGTACAGAAGCCACTCCAAGGAGATCTGGTCACCCTATAGATATCACAGATATATCAAGAAAAGACTGAGGTCCACTAAAAGTCTCTCATCAGATCATTTTGGATCCTGTCCATTGCCAGGATGTCTTCCATTTGTCTCTAACACATGCCCACTATCTGTCATCTGCCTCTCTTGAATTATATGATTACCATTAAGATCAAGAAACCCATTTCCTTTGCAGCAGTTTTCACCATCATCTCTAGCTTAATCTTTCTAAATCCACTCTTTATCCTTCTCTAACATGAGAAGACTGACCTAAATGGTTCCCCTAGGACTCCAGCTTTGACTAGGCTTGGCCAGTGGGGAGCCCTGACAGACTGGAGGGTTGATTTTGACAGGCTACTTTTCTAGATCTGAAGTCACATTTCTTACCAAAGTGCCTTCTTTACATGACCTCCTTCTAGCTTCTCCTTGCTGTTGCCTCTTCAGGCAGGCCTAGCGATAAGATATCCCCCTGTTACTACCCCTGGAATATTCCCCTATTTCTTGGGGTTTCCCTAAACTCTGTCCATACCTCCTAAATAGTCCTATATTGTCAAACTGTCATCAAATTATTCTAAAATTAGAATCTGTTTCCGGCTAGGACCCAGACTGAAATATTTACTGGGACCAATGTGGACCTACAAAACAGATCCTTTAAATGGGGTTCATTGGGCTGCTAGGAGCAGCACAGAGATAACCTCCTTGCTGGGAGGAAAATAATTTTAGGGCATAGAGATTTCTCCAATTATCACTAGTGGTAGAAGTGAATAAAAGTGCAGGTGAGGGCAAGGTGTTAAGAGATCAAGTGGCCATGGCATTTAGTTGCTATGGTGAAAATAATGATTTTAAAGATGTGGAGCCGTCTGGATTTTCAGTCACCTTAGAGAATAAACACAGAGAACAGGAGCAACCAAGAGCTGTGAGCATACAATTCAGACCCAGAAGAGGATCACCAGAAGGACCCTATGGAAATTTTGAAGTAGTTCCGATTTTCAACAATTGCAAGGCAAATATGACTAAGGATTGAACCCCACTCTGATTGAAATGGTTGCAGAATTGCAGTACCAATTAAATTCAGAACTTGGTATGAGATACGGTTAAGAAAACTGGTGAAGAACAATGGAAGGCACTTGGGTAGACACCAATGAGGCTAACACGGCCACCCCATTCCTCAGAACCTCTTTGGATGAAACAGTATCCTTTATCTACTTATTTGAGCATGTCACACCTCCAGACGATTCAAGCTTACTCCTGACTACACCTGGAGCATTTGCCTCACAAGCTGATACCACACCTCTCCACTACTCACCCCTACCACTGTCACTGGCTCCAGGCCCATAATGAGACTTAGATCTCAACTTAGCCCTAATAGAAAAAAATGCGAGCATTCCCAGATCCTAAAGATACCTGTTGTTAGCACTGTAAAAACTGCAAGATCTCTGTTTTAGCAAAAGCCATGAGAGAAATGGTGGGAATAGATTCTAAGATGGACCAAATGTAAATTACACTTGGAATGAATTCACTGTCATGGGTGCAAACATCTGGGGCCTGGAGTTTAATGTGTTACTTTAAACACAAGAAAACAACCTATTCTGTTAAACTGGTTAATTAAAACCTGGAATCAAACTGGGCCTACTTCTAATAACTTCTCAAATACCATAGGGAACAGTGTTCAGAGGTACAGGGTGATGGAATGTTGTAATGGATTATTACTCTCTTCTCCAAAGATAAGAGATGTTTTGAAAAAGGTGTAAAGACATTCTTGAAGAGTTTTGCAGTCTAAGCTAGAGATGATGGTGAAAACTGCTGCAAAGGAAATGGGTTTCTTGATCTTAATGGTAATCATATAATTCAAGAGAGGCAGATGACAGATAGTGGGCATGTGTTAGAGACAAAGGATCATAATTACTGAAATAAGTTATGGGAAGGTAGGAGTTATCAGTGTTCTGATCCAGAGGAATCTGTGCCAATGAAAACTTGATCACAGCTCCCTAAATATGAAGCAGATGGACAAATATTTAAGTGATTACTGTTACATTTAAGTAGGTATCAGAGAACCCGTGTGATGTGCTCACCCCCAGCTCATCTCTGACCTAGTCCCTCACTGATTGTTGCTGCTGTTGCTGAGTCAGGTGGTTCTTGAATCATGCTTGTTTTTTTGCTATCTCAGGTTGAGCTCTGCTTACTCCCTTACTTTATAGGCTGGATGCCTGGTCCTTTCTGCAACTCTTCTGTGCTTTCCTGTTGTAGATTGTGATCCTGTGCTGTCTGCCCTCTAGGGAAAGTCATGAATTCTTGAGGTTCCTGAATCCTTAACTCCTGACCTGTTCCCTTCAATGTATTCTTTTTAAAGGTTCTTCATACACGTTGTCAAATTGGCTATCCAGAAAAGCTAGTAAGTCAGTGGTTATTAGTTGCCATTTGGTTAACCATTATGCCAATGGTTATAGTTGCCATTTCTTGACAATCCTGTTAAAATTAAGCTTTACTATTCCTTTCATATGTTATGAGCACCAAATGCTATGTTTTTATTATTAGTAAAAACAGTATATCTCCTGTTTACTGGTTATCCTTTTTTCATGAATTGACAGTTCACTTTTTAGACCAGCTTTCACTGATGTTCAACTTTTAATTTTTGCTTTTAGTAAATATCAACCTACATTATAAATTCATCTAATGAATGTACCTGCATGATAAAAATGTAATTAGTTTTTTTTCCCACACCAATGTGAAGTGATCATTTATGATATACTAAATTCTTACAAACATCTAGGTCTAGTTACAGTTCTGTTCCAGAGATTTCAATTCCTAGGTTAGTACCATACTATGTAATATTAACTAGTTTTTTTTCCCCACACCAATGTGAAGTGATAATTTATGATATACTAAGGTTCCTATTATCGCTTCTCTTTAATAAAAAGTTTATAGTTATTTTAACGTGTTTCTTCTACAAAATGAACCTTACATCACTTTGTGAAAGAAATCTTCCCAATGAAATGTTTAATTAAAATTTAATAGTTTAATGTGGGGAGATTCAACATCTCTACAATAATCTTCTCATCTAGAAACATATTCCCACTTGTTCAAGGTATTTTTTTGAGGGAAGTGGGATGTATATAGTGTATCTAAATTCACTTATTAAATCTATGGTTTTCTTTGAAGCTAAGTATGTTTAACTTAGTATACATATCTTTTATTTTTTGGAAAGCTTAGAGATCTAGGAGGTAAAATAAGCATTTTCCTGAGAAAAAAAGATAAAAAATGAAAACAGTACTTTTATCTTTCAATTACCCAAAATAAAATAGCTTATAAAAAAGGTAAACTATTAGACTCAGAATGCCTAAAATGAGAATGTCGTAATCCATTATATTAAACATATCATTGCTTTGATGAATGACTGAACTATGTACCTCAAGAATTTATATTTGGAGTGTTTTGCTTTTGTTCGGGAAATTCATATAAATAAAAGACAACTTGTGGAGAATCCTATCAATTACTTCCGTAGGGATTTGTCTTAAGTTTTGTGGTATAAAGGATGAACAAATGAACACACAATAATTTTTCACATTTATTAACTCATTTTAGGGAGGGGTTCCAGAGAAGGCGATGGCACCCCACTCCAGTACTCTTGCCTGGAAAATCCCAGGGATGGAGGAACCTGGTGGGCTGCAGTCCATGGGGTCACGAAGAGTCAGACATGACTGAGCGACTTCATTTTCACTTTTTGCTTTCATGCATTGGAAAAGGAAATGGCAACCCACTCCAGTATTCTTGCCTGGAGAATCCCAGGGATGCAGGAGCCTGCTGGGCTGCCATCTATGGGGTCGCAGAGTTGGACATGACTGAAGCGACTTAGTAGCAGCAGCAGCAGCAGGGAGTGGTTCACTTCAGAATACATTTTCCACCTTTGGATAAGGTATGAACCCTGACAAAAGCCACCATCAACATTCATTGGGCATGTCTCCAGTGTGTTTCTTTGGGGGCAAACTAACATAAGCATATTGGTTCAAGAATCCTCTGGGATCCCGAGGCAGCTTACAGAAGAAAGGCAGTTCTGGTACACAGAGGATTAGGACTCTGTTGACCTTTTAATGTTTGGGATAAATGACAGCCTTAGGGTTATGGATGTCTCTCAAGCCTAGATCCCAGAGTACTTAAACAAATGCAGATATTGAGAATACATGTAGATTAATAACATATCTACCCACCACTGCAGCTGATAATACTCTTTCAGTTCCAGGCCCCACTCAGCACCAGGACACCCAAAGACATCACCACGGGTGGGTTAACTGGCGGTCTCTGTGGTCTTTGCATTAATTCAGAGTCAGTCCTTAGAAGTGTCCTTCTATATTCTCATGAGCTCCTGGTTGCTTGTGATCTTCTTATAAGGACTGAAAGTTTGAGTTTTATTAGATGTCAACTCCAAGGGTATTGCTTGGCTCCGCCCTAATATCTACTTCATCAATAGATCAGGTGAATGTAAGTATTCCATAGGTTTCATTTATGAACTAGGGAGAGATGATGGTGAAAGGTTGTTGTTGAATCACGCGAATACACCGGGATTCTTGGCCCCCGGAGGAGAAGAATTCAATCCAGGGCCAGAGACGAGGCTTGATTGCTCAGAGCTTTTGTGTAATAAAGTTTTATTAAAGTATAAAGGAGATAGAGAAAGCTTCTGACATAGGCATTAGAAGGGGGCAGAAAGAGTACCAGCTTGCTAGTGTTAGCAATGAAATTATATACTCTCTAGTCAATCTAAAGAATGTCTGGAGGTTGTAAAGACCTCACCAGACCTACTCCTATAATTTACATTTTAAGATAACAGAATTAGCCAGAAGGTTTAATCTAGAGATTGTCTTTAAGCAGGATACATTATTGTTATATAATCCTAAGGAATGTGGAGAAAGAAAAAGTTTGTCCTTTTTTTCTCTTTGAGAATTCCAGACCCCTCTCTCCTTGGGGACCCCTAGACTCCTTATCAACCTGCCTAGGAAATGACTCTCTCATTCCCCCCTTTTCTTTTAGGAGAATTATGTTGTCTAGGGAAAAGGGGCGTCGTTCTCGTTTCATAACTACTTTTGAGCTGACAAGGGGCGTTGTCCCTAAATTGGTGAGGCAACATATTCTCCTAATCCTCATATTGAGGATATCTTATCCAGGGGCCCCAAATAGTAGTTGGAGGAAGCTACAGCAGTGGCAGGAGTTTGAGCAACCATTTGTAACTTAAAAGCTTTCATGTGGCTAGAAACAAATCCAGTTATACAATTACAGATGCAAGCAACATAGTCATTAAAACAAGTTAAAATAGAAATTAAAAGTCACATTATGTCCATAGTTAAAGTGTAAAGTGTTGCACCAGTCCATTTTAGGGTTGGTAGATGTCATCAGATGAAGAAGAGGCATCGCATGTGATTGTTGTCGAAGGTATTCACAGACTTGGAGAAAGTCTTTTCCTTGAAGTGGGGATGTCTACCACAGGACGCCTTCTACTGACGAAGAGGGGAGCGCTCTGCAGACCCAGCAGTTAGACCGATTGTGGAATGCAGCATAGGAGTGAGCCCAGGACAGGAAGACATTGTCTTGAGGAGCCAACGGCAGACTCAGGATATTTGGAGTCAGCAGAAGTAAGCTCACATAGGTTATCAGGTCCATCTAAGAGGTACAAAGTCAGAGCACAGAAAGTAAAGACATAAAATGAAGTCACTTAATTTTGGTCAGGGTGCCACCTCTTAACTCAAGGATGATGTACCCATGAATCAATTTCTGGCACTTTGACAGCTGTGAGAGAAGAAAGAATAACCTGGTAAGGACCTTCCCAGAGAGGCTCGAGGGATGGGCCCCCAGATCCCAATGTTTTTATAAGGACCTCGGTTCTTGGCTCAAATAGAGGCTTGCTTGTCTAGGAGGCTGGGTCAGGCAGGAGTCGTCTCCCGGAGTTCTGTTAACGCCTGTTGAAGAGCTGAGAGCTGAGTTACATAATTAGTTAATTCCAAGGCTTCAGGGTCTATAACAATGTCTGTGAGTAAGGCCTTCCATAAATACATTCAAAGGGGGACAGTCCCTCCTTTTTGGGGGTAGTTTGAGCCCTCATTAAAGCTATGGTAGGACTTTAATCCATTTGTCCTGCGTCTCTTGAGTTAATTTGCGCAGATGTCTTTTGATAATGTCATTAGCTTTTTCAACTTTTTCGGAGGATTGGGGTCTCCAGGAACAGTGTAAGTGATATTTTATTTCTAGAGCTTTAGATACCCCCTGAGTTACAGCAGCTTTAAAGGCGGAGCCATTGTCACTCTGAAGGCTCCGTGGCAGCCCAAACCTGGGGATAATTTTATGGATTAAAATCTTTATAACTTCTTTAGCCTACGACAGGGAAAAGCCTCAATCCATCCAGTAAAGGTATTTACCCAAACTTGTAAGCAAGAATATCCATTAGCTTTTGGCACATGAGTAAAATCGATTTCCCAATCCTCTCTAGGATACTTCTCACTTCGTTGTAATCCAGATTTTGTTAGCTTTTCAGTCTTTAGGTTATTTTTTTGACAAATCTCACACCTTTCGATAATATTCTTTAAAGTTTTCATTACATTTTTATCTTTAAACAAACGAGAAACCATCTGGTAAGTACTCTCGGCACCCAAATGAAAACTCTGATGTAAACCCTTAAGAATTTTCCACTGAGCATTTTTAGGAATTATTAATCGTCCATCCTCGGACTGTAACCATCCATTATCAGTAATCTTTGTTCCTCGTTTCTCATATCCTTTTAATTTTTTCTCAGTATATTGGGGTTTTTCCTGTTCCACAGGACCTGTCCAGATCAAAGGCCACTTTTCTGGCTTGACAGTCAGCCAGATGATTACCTTCGGCTATTTTACTCCCATCCCTGCTGTGCCCTTTGCAGTGCATAACAGCTGCTTCTTTAGGACAATATATAGCAGTTAAAAGTCTCTCAATCTCTCTGAAATGCTTAATAGGTTCTCCTGTTGCTGTTTTAAAGTGTCTCTCTTCCCATATTGCAGCATGAGCATGTAAAGTCAAATAAGTATACTTAGAATCTGTGTAGATATTTACCCGCTGCCCTTTGCTTAACTCGAGGGCTCGGGTCAGGGCCACAAGCTTCACTAACTGAGCACTGGTTTCCTGGGGGAGAGATTTTGCTTCCAAAACCTGTTCAGCAGTCACCACGGCGTAACCTGCTTTACGCTTTTCATCCTGAACAAAAGAACTGCCATCTGTAAATATTTCCATGTCAGGATTGTCTAATGGGGTATCCTTTAGATCTTCCCGAGCTGCATAAAGTTAGGAATTGAGAACAATCGTGATCAGGTGTTTCATTTTCCTTTTCAGGAAGGAAAGTGGCAGGATTTAGATTTCCACAAACTTTAAGCTTAGTTACTGGTCCTTCTAACAACAATAACTGATATTTAAGAAGCCTACTGTCTGTCATCAAATATTAACCTTAGAATTTAAGATTCCACTCACATCATGAGAAGTCAGTACAGTAAGGTTTTGTCCATTAACTGTTTTTAAAGCTTCAGGTGCTAATAAAGCCGCTGCCCCAATTACTCTTAGGCAGTGGGGCCACCCATGTGAAACTACATCTAATTCTCTGTTTAGATAAGCAATAGGTTGCTGGTGAGGCCCTCGGGGTTGTGTCAAAACTCCCAATGCCACACCTTTTCTTTCAGTGACAAACAAATTAAATTTTGACCCTGTGGGCAAGCTCAGAGCTGGAGCTTGCAGGACAGCAGTCTGAAGAACCTTAAAAGTCTTTTGAGTTTCTGGAGACCAAACCAGTTTGTTGGTTTGGGCCTGCTGAGTTTCAGCTATAAGTTTATATAAAGGCCGGGCAAGTTCCCCATAACCCGGGATCCAAATGTGACAGTAACCTGTGATTTCCAAAAATCTTCTCAATTGTCTTAAAGTCATAGGTAGGAGGTGATTTAGTATAGGTTTAATTCTCTCAGGGCCTATGGCCCTAGTCCCTTCTGATATGATTAGGTCCAGATATCTAACAGATTGTTGACAAAACTGAGCCTTTTTTATTGATGTCTTGTAACCACAGCCTGCCAGAAAGTTTAAGAAATCTTCTGAGGCTTGCGAACAAGCTTCCTCTGTCTCAGCACAGAGCAAAATATCATCTACATATTGTAACACCACCGCTTCAGAGCTATTAAAGTTTTGTAGATCCCGTGACAAACTTTGTCCGAATAAGTGAGGACTGTCACGAAATCTCTGGGGGCAAAACTGTCCAGGTTAACTGAGAAGCTGGCTGCGTAGGGTCTTCAAAGACTTACTGAGAAATATTTGGCCCGTTCAGGAATTTCAGACAATAGAGTATAAGGATTAGCCACCACGGGGTGTAAAGGAACTACAGCCTCATTTATTATTTGTAAATCTTGAACTAGTCTCCATTGACCATTTGATTTTTTTATACCCAAAATAGGAGTGTTGCAAGGACTGTTACAGGGAATTAATAGTCCCTGCTCCTTTAAATTTTTGATGATGGGTTTTAACCCTTTCTTAACTTCAGGTTTCAGTGGATACTGCTTGTTATGCGGAAATACGTGTGGGTCTTTGAGCTTAACAACTACAGGAATAGCATTTTGTGCTCGACCCACAGATTTTCCATCAGCCCATACTCTAGGATTTACATTTTGTTCAACTAAAGGGAGAGAAAGGAAGGGCTCCATATTCATGAAAACAGAGGCATGGACCTTGCTCAGTATATCCCTTCCCAAAAGGGGTGAGGGAGATTTTGGCAGGATCAGAAACTCGTGTGAAAACAGCACAGAACAATCCCACTTCTGGTGCCCCTCCTTTGCACAGTAATAGCAAGCCCATCCCTTTTCACCTGGGCCCCTCTGGGCATTTTTCTCAGGCTGTTTAAGAACGTTTTTCATAGCCATGGCGAAGGCTTCCGCCTTTTCCTGTCTTTTTTTTTTTGCCTTTTTTTCTTTTCCTCATATTCCCTACCATAATAAGACTGTCTGAGCCAGTTGTAACAGAGAATCTAAAGACTGATTTGGTCCATAGGCCTGTTTTAATAGCTTACTGCGGATATCTGGAGCCGACTGAGTGAGAAATCTATCCTTTAAGATCACTTTTTCCTCTTCACTTTCGGGATCAATCTCAGTGAATCTGCGAAAGGCTTCTCTCAGTCTATCTAGGAATTTACCAGGAGCTTCCTTCTCCTCCTATTCTATGTCTGCCAATTTGCCATAGTTTAAAGGCTTAGAACGCGCCTGCCTAAGTCCTTCAAGAATACATCTAACAAAATGACTCTGATCCCATCTTTCTTTAGCTGTGTTGTAGTCCCAGTCTGGTTCTATAGTTGGGACCGCCTGACTCCCAGTGAGGAGGGCCACTATCTCGTTCTCCCTCTTCCCTACTGATTTATTACCAAGCCATTCATCTCCATAAGCAACCGCTTTTCCCAAAACTCGAATCTTTGACTTGGGAGCCAGCGTTTGTCCCAAGATATACATCACATCCTTCCAAGTGAGGTCATAAAGCAGAGTAACACCTTTAAAAGCTCTAATATATTTTTCTGGGTCATCTAAATAGTCTCTCAGATCCTCCTTGATTCTTTGTATTTTTTGATAAGAGAAAGGCTTATTAACTCTCACAGACTGATTATTTTTCCCAGTGGGTGTTTCATAAAGAGGCAACAGCTTGTGTGGCTATTCCTCAGTCTCTCTGGCTGCTCTGCGCATATGATCCCAGGGATAGATTGGAGAAACCTGTTTTTCTTTTTCTCTCTGCCTCCTGTCCTCCATCTCATCTCTTACTTCGATGGTCTGAGTTTCTACTGAAACCAGAGTAGTCTGAGGTCGTACTGAGACAGGAGTTGTTTGGACCTCCATGTGGGCAGTTTGAATCCCAGTTTGGAGTCCCCGGTACAGGGGCAAAGTAAGAGGACAGGAGGGAGCTTGGGAATCAAATCTATCCCAGTTTTTCAGGATACAGTTCAAAGGAGTGAGGCTGCAATTGTTAGCTCCCATCTGTAAGAGAGAAAAAAAAGCGACCAGCGCCATTTTTTCTACCGGAGGCGTCCCTCCCTGCTCTAGATGGGGGTGTAGACAGACGTTACACCAAAAGCTTTTCCTTCCTGGTCGGACTTAGTCTGTCCCTTACCGATGCAGGCGCTGTACTCGTCCCTCCCGGTTCTACCACCGATGGGGTGGGGATGTACCAGGGGTAGACTTGATAGCATCCCTACTTGACGTCCAGCTCTTCCCCTTTAACCTTGTTTGCCTCTGATGTCACCCGGGGTGAATCAGAGTAACCTTCCGGAATGCCTCCCAAGCTAAGACCGCTGTGGGAAACATTCATCACCTGAGTGCCTGTGCACGACCCTGAGTATTTCCTGACCACAATAAGACTGACACGAACATAAAACTGAGATGTTCTTTTCTAGCATCACCACACCATTATAACAGCCTCCTCTGATCCACTAAGAGCCGGCATTACCAAAGAAAAAAAACCCAGTGCAGTCCCAATCTGAGTAACCTTTAACCTCAGAGATGTTCTGGGAGCTAGAGCTCCATCTAGCTTCCGAACTTTCGATTCCTAGCGAGGCTAGGCGCTTTACTGGCCACCAATCCAAGTTTGGGACCTAAGCCACCGTACACAATAACAGTATAGATCACAAGTCCCTTGAAAGTCTATGATCCAATAGATTAGGTTAGTACTTCTAATTCCCAAAGAATTATGAAATGGTCAGAGACCGAAAAGTTTGACCGAGAAAGGAGAGTTCGGTCCACACGCTTTGCCCATTTCTGGTCAGTTCCCGAAGGAGACATTGGGCGCCTCTTGGCATTGGCAGGTCGGTATAACACCCCGACAGGTTTCTGCCATAAGCTGTATGAGATCACCGTGGAACCGCAGAGCAGGGCTCCTTACTTGCTTCATGCAGGGCATGCCATTCATTCACACAAGCACATGGTAGAGTTAGTAAAGCATGGCAGAAAACGTGTTCACTAAGAGAACAAAGAACTAAAGCTCCAAGCATCCTTACCCTGTCCTGAAGGATCCTGGACGAGCCCCCAAGATGAAAGGTTGTTGTTGAATCACGCGAATACACCGGGATTCTTGGCCCCCGGAGAAGAAGAATTCAATCTGGGGCCAGAGACGAGGCTTTATTGCTCAGAGCTTTTGTGTAATAAAGTTTTTTTAAAGTATAAAGGAGATAGAGAAAGCTTCTGACATAGGCATCAGAAGGGGGCAGAAAGAGTACCCGCTTGCTAGTGTTAGCAATGAAGTTATATACTCTCCAATGAATCCAAAGAATGTCTGGAGGTTGTAAAGACCTCACCTGACCTACTCCCATAATTTACATTTTAAGATAACAGAATTAGCCAGAAGGTTTAATCCAGAGACTGTCCTTAGGCAGGATACATTATTGTTATATAATCCTAAGGAATGTGGAGAAAGAAAAAAAGTTTGTCCTTCCTTCCTCCTTGAGAATTCCAGACCCCTCTCTCCTTGGGGACTCCTAGACTCCTTATCAACCTGCCTAGGAAATGACTCTCTCATTGGTAAATGGACATCAGAATGACAACAAACACTACCACATTGCTGTGTTTAATTCCGAACCCTTATGGCTTCATATGAAACCTGGAAAAGCTCCCTCAGATTTCTATCCAATTTATCTCCAGTATTAATTCATTCATATCAATTAAAGAATACTCTCTGACAAATATTTTCTTCCATTTACTATATGCACAGGATTCCTTCCAGAAGAAATTCACAGACTTTGAACGAGTTTTGCACTCTGACTGAAGGAATCCCACATTGTTGCTATCACAGGACTTCTCTCAAGTATGAATTTTTTGGTGTTTAAGCAGGTTTGAACTTCTGTTAAAGGTTTTCTTACATTGCTTACATTTGAATGGTTTCTCTCCTGTATGAATTGTTTGATGTCGAGTAAGTGAGGAGCCACGGGTGAAGGATTTTCCACACTTAACACATTCATAGAGATTATTTGCAGAATGGAGTCCTGGATTTTTATTACTGTCTTCATGCTCACTGATGGCTTTTCCACATTGATTGCCTTCCCAGGCTTTTGTTGCAGCGTGAATTTTTTGATGCTTTGTAAGGTTTGAACGTCGGTTGAAGCATCTTCCACATTCACTGCATTGATAGGGTCTCTCTCCTGTGTGAATGATCTGATGTCGAATGAGTGATGAACTGCGGCTGAAGGCCTTTCCACACTGATAACATTTATAGAAATTCACGGTGGTATGACTTTTGGGGTGCTGAATATCTGTACTCAGGCTCAAGGCACTCCCACACTTATATTCTGAATGCTGCTTACCTATTGAGTCTAAATTAAATTCAAAGTTAGTTTTAAGCTGATCACACTTTGGGGAATCCTTTCTCATAGGAATTTCCTGTTGTGTATCAAAAATTGACTTAACTGACTTAACATCAGCGCTTACCTTATTTTCACTATATTCAAAGTCTCCCTCCTCAGTGTACATTATATTAGGAATGAAAACTTCTTGTGGCAAATTTGTGTCCCAGGGTTCCTGATTCCTATATAACCAGTCATCACTGTTCCAGGCATCTACAGGAAAATGTTCACCTTCGGTCAATCTTGTCATAATCACTGCATGGGATGATTCTTCTCCAGAAATTCTCTGTTTTGGGACTAATTCCTGATTTTCTGAAATTCTCTCTCTGTCTAGAAATAAATAAAAAAATGCCATGAACTGGAAGGAAAATTGCTTAATTAGGAAAGGAATGCTAAGCCACATAATGGTATACACATTATCTTATGGATCTTTAAATACAGAATTGAAATGTGAGGTGGGGTTAGAAAACAAGGACTATAGAAGAAATAAATGAGATAAAAATATTAAAAAGAGGATGAGATCATAAAATATGAGGAGAGCTATTTAGGAATACTAAGGAGAATACACAGAACTTGGCAGAATATCAGTATATATACAGAGATGGCATGGCATATCACATTTCAAGCCATCACTGGTTCATAACTAGTCTGTAAGAGTTATACCTAATCTTGCTTTCTCCAATAACTTGTCTCTTTTAACCCAAGCTGTTTGAAAAAATAAGCCCTTCTAAAATACCAATTTAATCATTTCTTTAGGAACATGTCTAAATTTATAGGCCCTGTACCTTAACCATCTGAAAGCAAACCTGCAATCATAGTGCCCCTATTATCCTTATGGCAGCAGTTATTCCCTGTATTTAATAGAGGCAGAAAGAACTGAAATATATGATAGCATGGAAACTATTCTTATTCTGGGCGCAAAAATCACTCCTGATTCTAAAAGTGCTCAAACATTTTTCTATGTGTTTCTTAGGACTCAAAACTTTACCTGATTCAGGTTGGGTTTTTCTCTTTTCACCTCTCTTTAAGTTTCTGTATTTCTTTTGATAAAGTTTCACTTCCCTTCTCTAAATTCCCTTTCACTTAGTTTCTGTGTGTGTGTGTATATATATATATATACACACACACACATACACACACCCAGTAAACTGTGCATTCTAGCATTTCTTTAAAAATTAAATTTAAATGAACTTTCTTTCTCTTTTTCCACATAATTTCAGATATGTCTAACACTGTTGTCTTCCATGATTTATCAGTAGCTAAATAAGATCTTCAGCTTTGCAGTTTCACACAGTTTCTAGGACATCTCCGCTTGACTATTCCTACTCTCTTCCAAAACTCAACAAATGAGAGACTATCTCCCTCCATGTGGAAACAGCTTCCCTTGACATCCTCATTTTTGTTCAATGAGTCACTGGTCTTTTAACATTTACACTGGAGTTTATAAAGAAAACTTGAATAACCACGGCTCTTCATCTCTCACATCTAATCTGTCCTTAGGTAATACTGTTTTACTTGATGAAATGACTTTTACCTCAAAGCAGCTCCCACTGATACATCCAACTTTGTCAAGTATATATCAATTCAGCCTCCTTTAGTCTAATTTCTAGGAGCAATCATCATTTGTCTATACAATGCCCATGCTAGAACGTAGACTATTAAATCAGAGTGTCCCAGGGTGGAGCCCAGGCATATACTGGGAATCCTGACTGCAGTCTTCCTGTCTCCACCTCACCAGTGTATGTTGGATGTGTGGGAGCAGATAACCTGTTCCTTGAAGTCACAGGTTTTCAGAGCAAGAGGAATCTCTTCCAAACCTGGACTTAATTCACAGAATGAGTTTCTGGACTTCAAACTTGATGCCATAATGAGATGACATCTGGGGAGAGAGTAAATGTAATTAACAAGGAAAATGAAGTCAATTTGTGGTCAGAGGACAAACTACAGCAGATCAAAATTATGGCACGTTCTCTGATATGCTCTTCAGAGAGAAGTGCAGGGTTTTTTAGTGTTTTTTTTTCCTTCCCCGGGAATTTGGGCTGGTCCTGTCCCTGCTTAGCCGACAGAATGTAGCAGAAGTGATACTAGGCTACTTCTGGGCCTGGCCTTCAGAAGACTGACAGCTTCCAACTCCTCTCAGGAAGTTTCCTCTCAGAGCATGGCTGCTGTGCTGTGAGGAGCCCTTGCCTCAGGAGGCCAGGTACAGGTATTCTGGTCCACAGGACCAGCAAAATTCCCATGACAGCCTGCATCAACCTCCGGCTATGTGATGAGTCATCCTGGCCATTCCATCCCACTCAAGTGGCCAGAACACCCATCCTCAGCCAACATCATATGGAATGTAAGAATTCCTAAGTCAACTCACAAAATTGTGAGAATTACTAAGATAACTGTTTTAAGTCACTAAGTTTTAGGATGATCTGTAAGAAGTAAAAGATGATCAAAACCATAATTGTTCTAGCAGTATTTACTGAACAGCAAATTTCCTGGTTGTATTTCCCTAATAAGTATGTTCTCCTTACATTTGTACAACTCATTTTTCACATAAATTTCTCACATTTTTTACTCCTATTTAAAAAATCACTTTAATGTATTTTGTTATTTTCAAGTCACTTAGTTCTAAGATGTAGAAAACCTACTAATATATTTTTATATCTGGCCATCTTACAAAATCCTTAACAGATATAATAATTTTGATACTGAGGATATATTTTGATAAATATAAGTGATGCCTAGCTGCATCACTTTTCAGTACACCAGAAACTAACACAACATTGTAAATCAACTACACACCAATTAAAAAAAAAATAAGGAGTCTGTGTTTCTAACCCACACCACTGTTTTGCCTGTTCACATAAGAAAAAAAAAAGTCTGTGAATGAAAAGCAATGACTTTTTTCCTTCAAAGTTTAGCTGGTTTGTTGTCACCTCCTAACTATCAACTCAAACCCAACTCAAACTGGGTCATACATTATCTGTGTATTTAATGAACAGAAGCTTCTTACAAATGCCTCAGATCTGCCTGATTCTTACCAAAAACAGCTGTTCTTGGGATTTCTTGCTCCATTATCCAACTTTCTTTCTTACTCTCCAACTTGGAGGTCTCAACTGGTTTGGAAAGTAGATGCTCTTTTCATGGGGAAAAGGAAACAAAGACATTTCAGACATTTTTATAGGGAAGAGAATTCAATCCCAAAGTAGTAGTCTCTGAGCTGCTAAAAGATAAGGCCAGTGAACCTGTGCATTTCTAGCTCTGCATCAGAAAGGACTTTGAATCACATTCAGCAAGAGCATCTGCTCTTGTTCCCAAAAGTTATTAGAAAATCTAAACCCAAACTCAAATATCCTCAACCACTTCAGCAGTCCTAGTTTTTAACAGAAGTTGAAGAGACTACTGGGCTTCCCAGGTGGCGCTAGTGGTAAAGAACCCACCCAACAATGCAGGAGACATAAGAGATGAGGCTTGGATCCCTGGGTCAGGAAGATCCCCTGGAGGAAGGCATGGCAACTCACTCCAGTATTCTTGCCTGGAGAATCCCCATAAACAGAAGAGCCTGGCAGGCTACATACAGTCCGTAGGGTTGCAAAGAGTTGGACACGACTGAAGCAACTGAGCACGCATGCATGAAGAGACTACTAAAGGGCAGATTAGGTAAATACACAGATACTACCTTTATGCAGTGAATTCAGGTTCCTATAGTTCTCCAGCATCACATGCCTGTACAGGTTCTTTACAGCAGGGTCCAGTTGCCCCCACTCTTCTTTGCTGAATTCCACAACCACATCTTCTAATTTCACTGGTTCCTAAAACATTAAGTTCCTATTTAAATAAAGGTCTCCAAAATATCAGTATTACTAGAGAAGAAATGAATTTGGAAAGAATAGGGTAGGTGGTCACAATATATACAAATATACAAAAATAATTGATAGGACAGTGTTGGGAGTTCTAAGTGTTAAAAATCAAGTTACATGAGGGCCTATCAACTTGGTACTCTGTGAGGGCTGCAAAAGGAAAATGAAGGGCCGTCCTAACTCTAGATGAGCTTATATTTTAATTGAAGAGAAAAAACAGTTGGAATAACTGTGGAACAAAAAATTACTATAGAGTACAAATAACTTACACAAAGAGTTCAGAACAGGAAGAGTTTAAGGTAGAATTGTAGGAAATTTGTAATGAAGATGTAGGCTCTGCTAGAAGAGGGAGCATCTCTAATTAGGAAATGCAACCTTTTGATGCCTCATCCTTCAGGTCTCAGAGCCCAGTGTCACTCTGTTAAATACGTTTTTTTTTTTCCTCTGATTACCCAACAAAGTGGCCTTCTTCCTAATCAGTCTACTGGATTATGTTTATTTTTCTCTGTAATAATTATTACTATCTGCAATTATCTTATTTGCTTGTATTTGTCTGTCTACTTCTACTAGAATATAATCTCCATGAAGGCAGGTGTTTTGTTTTCTGTCATATTCCCAGCCCTTAGAAAATGTTAGGTACTGCAAAAATACTTATTATAAAGGTCCTCATCCCATTAGTTGTTGCACTTCTCTGTTCAGCACTCTTAACCTTGTCCTTCTAGGCACCACCAATCACACTGAAATACAAATCACACAAACCGTCCTCTACCTCAGAGCCAGTCTTTGTGAATAAGCTGTCTACATGTGTTCTGCCTACTTCCTCACTTTTCCTCTCCTCAACCCTCAACAATCTGGCCTCTGTTCGCATGCATGCGTATATCTCCTTCACGCTAAGAGAACAGACACTACTCAGCTGTACTTTCCTGAACTTTTGAAGAACTGAAATATGAAATGTACTTGAAAATGCTCATCCTTTGCTTTCAAGGTGACATCATATTGACCTGGTTTTCCTCTACAACTTTGGTCCCTTCATTTCAGTATCCTTTGAGGTTTCTTCTGCTCTTGCCTATTAACTGACATTGCTCAGGATTCTGCCCTTGGCTTTCTTCACTTTGAATTCTAAGCATTCCCTGGGGAGGCCCTATGCCTACAGTTTCAGTTATCATCTACAATCTTGAGGGCATAGATGCACAGAGAATATACAAAATTAAATATTTTCCAAAAAGTGTATCATCAACTAAAATGGGTCCAGTGTCCTGTGGCAGAGTAACAGTCATGCCCTTATGTTTGGCAAAAGTTCAAAGACCAAGAGAGAAAAGGCAGGATGTTTCAATAAAGACTGGAATCCTAATTTACCTGGGATTTGCCTGTTATTAAGTCAGCTTCCATTTTCTCTTTCTTGAAGCTCCCTTTCTGATGTAGGACAGAATCCTTGCAGGTTATACCTGAAGATGAAAAAAACATTAGGGAGAAATATTTTTCCCCAGAGAAACTTCTAATAATTACAGCAGTTTCACCATGCTACTTCAGAAGCTTGAAAAAAATGTCAAGTTCTACCAGCAATCAGAATCTCCAGGGGTGGGGCCCAGATTTTTATTTAATTCTTTATTATGATTTACTTTTTGACTGCACCATGCAGCATGCAGGATCTTAGTTCACTGAACCAGGGATGGAAACCACAACCCCTGCAGTAGAAGCAAGGAGTCTAAACCACTGGATCACTAGGGAAGTCCCTGATCTTATAGTTTTAAAAAGGTCTAAAAGTGATTCTGATATTCTATTAGGGGTGGAGAACTACTAGATCAGAGAGAAGAGGGAAAATAGTACTTTGATGCCTCATCTGTGGTTATAGCAGATCAAAAAAATAATAACTATAATCTTGTCAAAACTAAATCCTAATTAAGGCTGAGCCACCACAGGCTGTAATTCTACTGGGAGCTAATGATATTTTACCTAACCAATCACTTCCTCAAAGACACTGGGGATTACTTTGCGCAAGGATTCTTTTCCTCTAAGTTGCTTTGTGTATACTACACACAGACTTAATGACTCTTCTATGACATAAAAATCTTTGCAGCAACCAATTCTGTTCTCCAGCCCTTTGGTGAGACACACATATATATATATATACACCCAAGGGCTAGTTTCTAATGTTACTCCAAGATTCATTACTTACACCACTAATCCTCAAATGTCAGTCTATGGACCAATACTGGTCTGTAACTATTTCACCCTTATTGATTCAGGGTGAAATAAGAAAAAACAAAAACAATGCAAGAAATATTTATGAGACCGTTTTGTAAATAAAGGCAAAATTGAGGGGAAAAAACCCCAAAATTTCAGCAACATGCCATTTGAATGTTGCCAGTAAGATTATACTCTGTTAACTTTATTCAGGCCTATAACACTTTGTGAAACCCTGGTCCCATAATTCTTCAGACAGTGACTACTGCATTTTTTAGTCTTGTCATTCTTAGAAATATGCAAGATATATCTTGAAAAGATGCAAAAGCCTTAAATCAACCATCCTCCATTTTATCACTCTCACTGAGTACTGTTTCCTTTCCATAACTCTTTTCCCTCCTGACCTCCTTTCTAAACCTTTACAACTGTGTTCTCTGAAACTCTTATGCCATTCAAAGAAAAATTCACAAATTAATACATTCCCAAGCTCTTTTTATATTCTTTCTCCCTTTTAATTTAAAATGGATCTTGCCCACCAAACACACCTCTTCTCATTCTCCACTACTATGGTCTTGGTAGTTGCTTAGATATAGTCATACTTTCTCCATCTCCACTTCCTCAAAAAGATTTTTTACTTGCTTGACATTTTTAAAATTACTGATTCAATCTCTTCAGCTATGGGTTCAGAATCAGTCTGGGTCGTTTTGGAAAATTTTCTATTTCATCTAAATTTTCACAGTGTCCTCTTTGATTTATGCAAGTTTAATAATAATCCCCCTACCTTTATTCCTGATCTCAGTGATTTTAGTCTTTTTTTTTCTTGATCATTGTAGCTAAACTTTTATCAATATTGCTAATCTTCAACTTTTAAAAAATTTTATAAAGCCTATATTCTTTGTTTTCTGTGTCCACTTAAGTGTCTTTCATCAGCTTAGTGGTTAGCTAGCGATTCCACAGAGATTCCCTTAAATGCTTGAAACAGGGAGAGGAAGCCTGGCGTGCTGCAGTCCATGAGGTTGCAAAGAATTAGACATGACTGAGCGACTGAACTGAACTGTGGAGGGGGGAAAACCTCAAAACCATTCCCTAGCCTTTGTAGATGGGCTGTCTGCACAGGGAATGCCTTCAACATTTAGCCAGATAGTTATCACCTCTGCTTGAGCGGAGCCTGAAGACTGGACAGAGGTGAGAATCAGGGAATCCTCAGGTCTTTTAGAACACATACCCAGCCTCCTAGATCTCTAAGAATTTGTAGGAGCTTCCAAATCCTTTACTCCCTAAAGCACCTTTCCTCCCAATCTTTTTGTTTGTCCCAACTGTTTATTTGCTGTTCTAGGTGGCAGTAGTTAATATAGTTTTCATTAAATGTTTTCAACAAATGCTAGCCAGTAGCCTCTCAGCCCTGAGAGGTCTGTGTATGCTTAGTCACTCAGTCCTGTCCAACTCTTTGCAACCCCATGGACTGTAGCTGCCAGGCTCAGTCCATGGGATTCTCCAGGCAAGAATCCTGGAGTGGGTTGCCATTTCCTCCTCCAGGGGATCTTCCCAACACAGGGATTGAACCCAGGTCTCCTGCATTGCAGACAGATTCTTTACTGTCTGAACCACTATGGAAGCCCTCCTGAGAGACCTAAGTTAAGTAAAAATAAAGGCAAACCCTTTAAGTGGATTCTTCAGGGATCCACAGCACGTTATAAGAAACCAAAAGCCTTTCCCAGTCCTGTATTACCCTGCAACCTCTCATTTCCTTCCCAACTAAACTTCTCAGGAATAGTCTATAATCATTATCACACTCTCACCTCATATTTCATTTTTTTTTTTACCCATGTGATAGGCAGAATAATAGGCCTCTTGAGATATTCATGCCCAAACCCTTGGATAGTATGGCAAAAGGGATTCTGTAACATTAAAGATCTTTGAGATGAAGAAATGATTCTGGATTATCTGGGTGGTCTCAATCAAATCACATAGTTCTTGAAAAGCAGAAAACCTTTCCCAGCTGTGGTCAGTGAAACAGAGAAAGTGAAAGAATGAGTGTGAGCAACTGCATGTGTGCCAGCACACACCGTGACAACAGAATGGAGTGTCAGAGAGATGGCAGTGTGTAAAGAACCCAGTTCACCATGGCCAGTTTGAAGATGGGGGAAAGGGAGCAGGAGACCCAAAAAGAAACTAAGAACTGCTGAAGCCTTGATTTTAGCCCAGACAGACCCACGCTGGACCACTGATCTAACCAACAATTTCAGTCAATTATTTTCAGTACTCATTTTTATAAGACTTTTTTTGGTTGCAACAGTGTTCAACAATCCCTTCTTTCAGATTTCTTCTTTCTTAGCTCAAGACACCAATCTTGCCTGGTTCTTTGACTTTCTGGATTACCTTTCTAGCCTGCTTACCTTATTTTGAGTTTTCTTATTTTTCTCAGTCCTTCATTTTATTTACTTTTTAGATAAAGACTAAATATAACTCCAACACCTATATCATCACTGTTTCTAATTAATAATTCTTAGTCAAATATCCAGTCAATTGCCTCACATGTTTGTTATAAGGTCCACACATTCACATGATCAGTTACATATCTTTCATGTTTCTTTTAATCTCTAAATCCCTCTTCCAGGCCCCTCCCTACTTCCTTAGAATTTTGTTCTAGAAACTGGATTGTCTTGCAGTTTGTGACAAATTAGATTTTACTAATGGCATTCCCATGGTATAGTTTAACATGTTCCTCTATCCTCGATCTATGTTTTCTCTAATGGTAGTTGAAGCTATGTGTGTGCTCAGTCGCTCAGTCATGTCTGACTCTGCAATCCCATGGGATGTAGCCCACCAGGCTCCTCTGTCCAGGAGATTTTACAGGCAAGAATACTGGAGTGGGTTGCCATTTCTTCCTCCAGGGAGTTATATCTATACCAACTCTTAAATACTGGGTCTTCTTAAGAATCTGTATTTCTTCTACTCCTGTTCATACCTATAAGTTTACATATTTTTCCTTCTTGATTTTAGTGCAAAAAGACCCACTAATTTACAGACATTTAGGACTATAATTCATATTGTTTTAAGTAATAAAATTAATGGTAACATGTTATAGCAGCAACAAAAACTACTAAACTTCTACTAAAATGGCTTCAACATTAAAGCCAAATTGCTAATTACATATTAGATGGTTCATTGTGGCTGTCGCACAAAGACCTCAAATTCAATGTGTCACATAATTAATATATCAATCTCTCTTCCAACAAAATCTGTTATTTAACACCCCATTCATGCAAGCCAGAACATTTATCCCATTCACAGATAATATGTAAATCCTTCAGGTTCAGTCTCCTGTTTTCCCAATGCTTCCTCATTCTCTAACACTTGATCTACTACAATAGCTCCTAACTGGTTTTCCTATTTTCAGAGCTCTCAGTGCTGTCCTTTACTGCAGATGTTAATAAACTATTCCTATAAAGATCCAGATTATAAATATTTTATTTCGGCTTTGCAGGCCATACAGTCTCTGCTATAACAATCAACTCTAGTCATAGCAGGAAAGCAGCTATAGACAAAATGTAAACAAATGGGATGTACCCGTGTTCCAATAAAAATTTATTTCCAAAAACAGCTGGCCTGTGGTCATGGTCTGCTGACCCCTGCTCTACAATGAAACCAACAGAGTGTTTTTGAAAGGCAAATCAAATTGTTTTACTCCCCTACTCAATCTCTGAGTTCTCAGTTCAGCCTTCCTAGTATAGTAAAGTTCTTTATGATCTGGCCCTTGACACCATTCAGCTTCAGAAAAAGTTACTATGCTAAGTGAAATAAGTCAGACTGAGGAACACAAATACTCTATGATATCACTTACATGTGGAATCTAAAAAATACAACAAACTACTGAATATAACAAAAGAAAAACAGACTCACAAACTAGTGGTTAGCAGTGAGAAGAGGGAACAGGGGAGTAAAGGGGTAGAGAATTATTAGGTAAAAATTATTATGTATAAAATAAGCTACAATGATATATTATACAACAGAAGGAATATAGCCAATATTTTATAATGACTATAAATGGAGTATAATCTTATAAAATTGTGAATCACTATATTGGAAGGACTGATACTGAAGTTGAAGATCCAGTACTCTGGCCACCTGATGCAAAAAGTGAATTCACTGGAAAAGACCCTGATGCTGGGAAAGATTGAGGGCAGGAAGAGAAGGGAGTGAGAGAGAATGAGATGGCTGGATAGTATAGCAAACTCTGGGAGACTGTTAAAAGGTCAGGGGAGCCTGGCATGCTGCAGTCCACAGGGTTGCAAAGAGTCAGACACAACTTAGGGACTAAACAATAACATATCATAAATCTCCCACTTATATAATATTGTACATCAACTATATACAAATAAAAAAATTTTTAAGATAATTTTTCCTCATATGGGAGAGGGTCAACTATTCTACCTCCAATTTTCTATATTCTCACCTTCATCCTCAAGCATATCAATCACATCCTGTATGAGGCTCACCACTTCTTTGCTATTCTTCGGATGTTGTAAATTCACCCAAGTCCTGACTTCTTCAGGGAGAATTGTCAGGAACTGCTCCAGCACCAATAGCTCTAGAATCTGCTTCTTTGTATGAATTTCTGGTCTCAGCCACTGAAGACTGAGCTCCCAAAGTTGGCTCAGGGCTTCACGAGGCCCAGACACTTCCAAATACTGGAAATGCCTGAATTTCTGACGAGAGGCCTCACAGTCATCTGTCTCCATGACTGCGATGGTTTCCTGCTGCCAAGACGTATCTGCTCTCAGGACCTCACTTTGTTCATGAGGAGTCAGGTTATGAGGCTTTGAGATAGTCATCAGCTTGCTCAAAGGCTGCATCCTCCTCCACAGAACTCCCACTGCAGTTCAAATTTGTCTTACCAGAAGATTCTAATAATTCTCAGGCTGGAGCTAAGCACTTGTGTACAATGTATATATGCAGTGAGAAAAGTTCCAGGAGCTTCAGACACACAGCCAATATTCAGGTAACTGAGAAACTGGGAAAAGAAAAAAAAAGACACAAATGAGATCTAGGCCAAAAAGTATATTCCCAGACTATAATAATTAAAAGTTTTCATTTGTTAGGATTTGCTATGAACCAGTCTGCAATGTGCAACAGGGAGATCTTAGGCTCAACCCAGCATTCAAGACTTATAAGTCTACCACACATCATATTTGGCGCCAGCTACTAAGAAGGCTACTAGACAGAAAACAAAGCTTGCTAGCAGAGGACTGAGGAACTAGAATTTTTCTTCAGTGGGAGTTCTCACAGAGTATAGCTCAAGTGCAAGGCAATGTGGCCCATGCAGGTTGGGCAGAAAGCATCTTGACTGAAAGGTTCCTTCCACAGGACCAATATCTAACAACTCTACAAGTGAAGCTCTCAGAGCTCCCCAAAAGAGCATGCCTGATTATAAGAGTCACTACAGTCAGAGAAGTTCAGATCCAACTTTCCATCTGGTTTACAGTTCTCCCAGTCCAGATGCAATTTACCATTCAGGAGTCATGTTTATTGTAAGCCACTAGGCTAGTGGTTCTCAGGTGCAATTCTGCCAACACAGAAAATCTGGCAATGCCTGGAGACAGTTCTGATTGTCACAAGTGGGGGCTGTTACTGGCATCTAGTGGGTATAGCAGGGAAGCTGCTAAACACCCTGCAGTGCACATACATCCCCTTATAAAAAATAATTATCCAGCCCCAAATGTCAATACTTCTGAAGTTAAGAGACCCTGATATAGTCAATATATAGTAGTTAAGAGTACACACTTTGGAGTCGTAGACATGAGGTTAAATCCAGACTGTACTAGTTACTACATGTATGAACCTGAGCAAATTGTTTAGCCAAAGTCTGAGTTTTCTCAACTGTAAATGAATGTAACAAAATCTGTCTGATTGAATTATAGGGATTAAAAGAACACTCACCTCACTTCTCAGCAGATAGTAAGCATTCAATAGATTATCATATATTATCATATACAACACAGATATGTCTGCCTATAAGTATACCTTACAATCTGGCCAAAAGTTTATGTATAAAAGTATTTCCTGACCTCATCTACTGGCAATGTCCACCTGAATAGATCAATCAACATTCAAGTAAGGATTAATAAACAAAGTAGGAGAAGGATATATGAAGGCCTTTGAAATGATGGTGCAATAGAAGGAAAAATACACAATGCGAAAGAGGACAAGAAAACATTTTAGAATACGACATTCCAGGGGGGAAAAGAAAAGGAGTTTGGAAATAAGCAGAATCCATAAGACTTAAGGCATAAGAAAACATGCTCCAGTTGATAGTTATTTTCCACGAAGGCAGAAATGAACAATTCTGATACTGATATACACTGTGCTGGAACTGAATTATAAGTAAATGGAGTGCAGTTTCTGAGAGCCAGGTTTCTCAATGTTTGAGTGGGAGTTTTCAGATAACCAAGGGAAGGAGGCCAAATGATCCATGTGGTAATGAATTAGAGCTGGAGATATCAGTATGAACTTATGTTTAGCTTAATACAGTTAAAGAAGGTTACATATAGAAATATTTACAGATATATGACTATATAGGGGTTAGTATACACACATATATTTCCTTGCTCTGTCAGCAGAGTAGGCATAGAAGAACACTTAACTCCCAGATCTTGGTTTCTAAAACCATTCTTCAATAAGAGGAACCAGAGTTCCATGGACAAATGGATGCTTTGAGGACTGGGGTAGTGAAAGGTTGTTGCTGAAAGACCTGGGGGTTCTTGGCCTCTGGAGGAGAATTCAATCCAGGGCCAGAGACAAGGCTTGATCTCTCAGAGCTTTTGTGTAAGTTTTACTAAAGTCTAAAGGAGATAGAGAAAGCTTCTGACACAGACATCAGAAGGGGGTAGAAAGAGTACCCCCCCTGCTAGTCTTCAGCTGGATGTTATATAGTCACTAGCAGTCTGTTAACGAAAGAAAGGAATGTCTTAAAACTCAGAATGGCACCAGGCCCCTCATCCATAAAATGCATTTTGGGATAATCTTGGCACCAGATGATTCATCCCAGGCCATAAAACGATTGACTTGAATCTTGTGGATGGGCAGATTACCATACAAATAGTTTCGTTTACATAGATTAGGGGAACAATATCTGAGTATAACATACTGGTTTGTCAAGTAGGTTCTGAGCCATTAGGCGGAAAGGACTTGAGGACAGAGTCTGGGGTAAATGCATAGTATATTAGCATAGCTTAAGAGAAACATTTCCATAAGAAAAACGCATTGGTTAACTCAAGGTGTGAGAATAGTTAACTTCAGGTGAAACCAGGTGTCATTATGGCAACACATTATTTTAAGAGAAACCTCCTTTTAAATTTGTATAGAGAAGGAAAAAATACACTAGTTTGTTTCCTCCTGCCGCTTAAGAGAGATAAAAACGTCTTACACTTGCAGCCTATTTCCTCCATTTGGAGACCCCTGGCCTTCCTGCCTGTTACCCTCTCAGTAGGAAATATATAAGATGAGTCTGGCACATCTTAAAGTGCCAGAAAGAAAAGAAATGCTCAGAAACAAAACAAAACACATTTACTGGGGCATGTCAAAGGCACACAGAAGCTAAGTGAAAGAGCTCCCAATGGCCAAAGCTGGAGCAGCATGAACAAGTGAATGAAGTAATACTGGATTATAACGCAAACTATAAAATAAATACCCTTAAGCCACACTAATATACATGACTGAATCAACCAATAAGTGTGGAAGAATACACAAATCTCCCACGAGAAGAATTCCAAATATTTACGTACTCAGCCCTCCAGGAGGTAGCGCATAACTCTCCATTGAGTGTGGGCTCTTTGTAGTGATTTCCTTCCAAAAGAGTACACTATGGAGAGGGAGAAAAGTGCATTTATAGTGGAGAAAGGGCTTCCCTGGTGGCTCAGACAGCCAAGAATCTGCCTGCAATGCAGGCAACCTGTGTTTAATCCCTAGGTTAGAAAAATCCCCTGGAGAAGGGAATAGCTACCCACTCCATTCTTGCCTGGAGAATTCCATGGACAGAGGAGCCTGGTGGGCTATAGTCTCTGGGGTTGCAAACAATCAGACATGACCGAGCAACTAACACACACACACAGGAGAAACCTCACAAACGCTATTTCAACCAGGTGACGAAGGGTAACATCAATAGTGGTAAGTCACATTGACAGTATGTTTCCTTGAGACAATGTGGTGGAAATAGCACTTTTCTCTCTGTGAGCTCCCTTCTCTAAACCAATAACTCCAATCTAATCATGAGAAAAATAATCAGACAAATTCTAATAGATGGGCTTCCTTTAAAATACCTGACTTATACTCCTCAAAATTGTAAAGGTCATTAAAGGCAAGTTTGAGAAACTGTTATAGCCAAGGAGCTTAACGATATAAAACAAATAAACAAAATATGGCATCCTGGCTGGGACCACGGATGAGAAAAAAGATATTAGGTAAAAACTAAAGAAATATGAATAGAGTATGGGCTTCAGTTAATGTATCAATATTATTTCATTAATTGAAATATAATAAATAGTATTTCATTATCCCATTAATTGAAACAGGTGTACCATACTAATTTGTCACTAATAGAGGAAATGGTTTGGGTATATGGAAACTGTACTTTCCTGTAAATGTAAAATTGTTCTAAAACACAATCTTTATTTAAAAAAATAAGAAGACATTTGCCTGATGTCTACAGATTCAAAAGGATGTATTGTAACAAAAGAGAATTAAAAATCCTGTTGGTAAAACAGGAATGAGATGAAAGTAAGTATCAAAGTAGATTAGCAGACTTAAAATCTTGATTGGAAGCAGTAGAAAGCAGAAGTGATACTTCATCGAACCAATGATATGACAGAAAAGCCTAAAAATGTCTCCCAAAATATGGAGGAAAAGGGAGAAAAAAAATTTACGGTAAAAAATAAAACAGGAGAAAAAAATTTCAAATCAAAGTGATCCATGCACATGGCAAAAGGAAAACAATCAAATGGCGCATGAGAACTTTTATGATAAAAATCAACCATTTCCATCTTACCTTAATTTCTATGTCCAGATTTACTCCACAGAAGTGTTTTTTTTTTTTTTTTAAACTGATGAAAGCTTTTATGTTTTTTTCTTTGAGTTACGGGGGATTTCTTTCACTTTGAAGAATTTATTTTTATGAAGAAACAAAAAATGTTTCTACTAGTCACTTTAAATTTATAAACTATTCCTTACTGATGGGTCTCTTCCCATAGCGTTGTGCTTGTACAGTTACAATATCATTTCAAATTTCTCTGAAGATTTTCCTGTTTCCTAAATTCCCTTTGATTCTGTGATCAAGGTTTTTAATCATCATGGTTTTTAGACATCTAGTGTTCCCCAGTTTTCTGCTCATATTTAAGAATAAAGCGTTAGGTTGATTATTCTAGATTGTCATATGAATTTCTACTTCTTCTGTATCAATAGACTGGTTTCCTAATGGGTATTTGCCCTGAATGGGAGACTTACCAAGAGCTATGTGAATATCTTGCCACCCTGCTTATTTAACCTAAATGCAGAGTATATCATGAGAAATGCTGGGCTGGATGAAGTACAAGCTGGAATCAAGATTGACAGCAGAAATATCAATAACCTCAGATATGCAGATGACATCGCCCTTACGACAGAAAGTGAAGAAGAACTAAAGAGCCTCTTGATGAAAATGAAAGAGGAGACTGAAAAAGCTGGCTTAAAACTCAACATTCAGAAAACGAAGATCATGACATCTGTTCCCATCACTTCATGGCAAATAGATGGGGAAGCAATGGAAACAATGACAGACTTTATTTTTGGGGGGCTCCAAAATCACTGCAGATGGTGACTGCAGCCTTGAAATTAAAAGACGCTTGGTCTTTGGAAAAAAATCTATGACCAATCCAGGCAGCATATAAAAAAGCAGAGACATCACTTTGCCAACAAAGATCCATATAGACAAAGCTATGTTTTTTCCAGTAGTCATGTACGGATGTGAGTTGGACCATAAAGAAGGCTGAGCACCAAAGAATTGATGCTTCCGTATTGTGGTGCTGGAGAAGACTCTTGAGAGTCCCTTGGACAGCAAGGAGATCCAACCAGTCAATCTGCAAGGAAACCAGTCCTGAATTAGACTGGTTGCTGAATTGGACTGATGCTGAAGCTGACACTCCAATACTTTGGCCACCTGATGCAAAGAACTAACTCCTTTGAAAAGACCCTGATGCTGGGAAAGACTGAAGGCAGGAGGAGAATGGGACGACAGAGGATGAGATGGTTGTATGGCATCACTGACTCAATGGACATGAGTCTGAGTAAACTCTGGGAGTTGGTGATGGACAGGGAGGCCTGGTGTGCTGCAGTCCATGGGGTTGCAAAGAGTTGGACGCGACTGAACTGAACTGATGTGAATATCAGTGAGACATACACATTGGCAGGCTTTGATTTAGGGTGAGAGGAGGAGCTGGCTGTCAAGCTATGGGCTCCCTACACAACAGAGTGAAAAGATTTTACTATAAAAAATGTCAACACCAAAGCTAAAAGTCTTTGTTATCCTCAGATGGTTTATTCAATTTATTTAGGAAAGAACCTTTTGTGGGAAGAAGGTGCTGGAGCTAAACTGCTTCTCTATGCATGTGAAGAGGGCTGGGAGTTTGGGGAGATAACTGGAATAGATGTTTCACATGTAACCCTTCACTCAATCCCTATCTTCTTTTTGACTCGGCCTGCCTGCTCTGTTGAAAGTTTAGGATTCACACAGGCAGATGAGTTTCCACCTTCACTGTGGTCACCTCCTAGCATATTCTAAGTGGTAGCCTTTGCTAAACTGTTTCTTTAAACCATATTTTCACTGTCTTGTAGAAATATTTGAAACCATTTATATACTCATTAAGATCCCCATTAAATGGGGACACAGGGCAAAGTGGATCAACTGAGGAGAGAGTCTTTGATCCAACACAAACCTCCAAAACTTTAGGAATGTACGGGTTTATTAAAAAAAAAAAAAAGTTCCAAGTGCTGAAGAGGTATCACTCACTGAGTTTCAGCAGAAGAATGAACTATGGGCCCAGACACTTTAAGAATTAACAATATACAAGGAGAAAAAAGAGAAACAGTTCACAGATCACATGTTAAAAACAAAAACCAAGGGAGCATTAAAAAAAAAAAAAGTAAATTTAACAAGAATATCCATTGTAATGATAAATGCACTGAGTAAAAATTTAACTCAATAAAAACTCAAGAGACATCCAATAGAACTCCAAAGCTTAAAGGGATGATTACAAAAATAACAAGCAAATGTAAACAATAAAATATGCAGGCATAAACTGAATTAAGATATATATTGAATTGAAAGCTCAAATGAATGAAATTAGACAAGGAGGAAAACTTTTAAATGATTGAAGGCACAACTCATGACATTATGACTACTACTATCTGTATCAAATCACATAACTGAAATATATTTATAGCAAAACTTTCAGACAAGAGAGGTGATCAATAATAGCACAATATAAATAGGAGACTAAGACAACTTTTTCAGTCCTTAGCAAATAAACTAAAATTAACAGCACAGTGGACATGAATATGCTTACTTTGATATATAAAACCAGATAGAATGTAATTTCTATTCAAGCTTTTATGAGAATGCTTAAAAAAGCCGCTACTTATTATGGTACCAAAACTCTTCAATAAACAAAAGGTAAACAAAAGTTGTACAAACTACATTTATTATCAGAATGAAAACTAGCTCTTAACACCATGTAGAAATAGAAAAAACAATTTCAACTACTTTGAAATTTAACTTTTGCTTCTAAAACACAACTCAAATTAATTAAAAAACACTTCAAACACCGCACTTCAAAATCTATATAGCACAGCTCAAGTTCTACTGTTAGGAAATAGTGAAGCTTTACATATATAATTAAACAAGAATGAGATGAACTACACATTCAACTCAAAGAGAGAAAAAGCATCAAAATACACTAGGGATTTATAGATTAAAAATTAATGAATTACTCAGTATAAATAATTATAGAGCTACGAGGGCAGGTTAGAGATGCTCAGGATGACATGCTGGCTCTTGAAGATTTCAAAGGAGGAACAGTCTGGATGATAAACGGACCAAGGTACCGCCATGACTGCAAATAGCTTAAGTGGTCTGTTTAAGGGACGAGCAATGGAATAGTCAAGAACTGTTGAAGTTTAAACTCTAAAGTACTAAACAGACACCTTTAAGGACGATGGTTAACTCAGGATGAAGAGTTAAGGCGCTAAGCCAGTAACTCTAAAGGAAGGGCGCAGTAAGGCGCAGGTGACAGGAATCTGGGAGTTAGATTAAATAGCCAGCTGACACAAGTTCAAATGATTTTACAGCGTCAAGGAACTGGAACAGACGCTAATTATGAGGAATAGGTAGTATCTGTAAGAAGGGTTGTTTTTAATCCAATACGTCATAGGCAGAGCAATACCCCGAGGTAAGGAGAATCTTATCTTCCGAGATTAGCTTGTAAAAAGGAGCATAAAGCAGTGTGTCAGTAAGCATTTGAAAAGAGAATGCTTACAAAAGCCGCTATTTTATTAAGGTACCAAAAAATTCTTCAATAAACAAAAAGTAAATAAAAGTTGTACAAACCAAGTTTATTACCAGAATGAAGACTAGATCTTAACACCAAGTAGAAATAGAAAAAACAATCTCAACTACTTTGAAATTTAACTTTTGCTTCTAAAATACAACTCAAATTAAAAACACTTCAAACATTGCACTTCAAAATCTATATAGCACAGCTCCAGTTCTACTGTTAGGCAATGGCGAAGCCTTACGTATATAAACAAGCGCTGTACAGCCATCACCATTAAAGCGTTTCCATAGTGTCAAAAAAATAAATAAATAAACAAGAATGAGATGAATTACACATTCAACTCTAAAGTGAGAAAAAAAATAGGGATTTATAGATTAAAAATTAATAAATTACTCATTATATTTACTACTAAATATAAAATTAGTAAGTTACTTTCAGCGCGTGGCCAGGAATTACTGAGAAAGCAAGGCAAGTTGGAATGAATTTTCCTCCATTGATCTGGAATCCACGACTCACTCCAAAATCAAGCTGCGCATGCGCAAGATATATTTGCCAGGGTAAGCGCCTGGAGACCGCCCGCATCGCAGAACTGACGGGGAGACAGGGGATCTGGACGTGGAACCTAGCCTTGCCCACCCATACCCTGCTTACTTCTCTCCCACGCGCTGACTTCCTTCCACAGCCCAGGCCTCCACCCCTGTCTGGTCGCGCCCTCCTCCAGCGTCTCTAGCAGAAACTGCAGAGCTGGAATCCGAGCAACTGCAAACAAACCGGAGGCCCGTGCGTTCCGCCTGGATGCCTTCTAGCAAGATTCCCAATTCCACTCACCCGCCTCCTCACTGCCCGCTGAGCCGCGTGATACCTGCAAGTACCGCTCCCAGCCAGGGCTGGGTTCAGTCACACCCAGGAGCCACTTCAGAGGAGCCGCACAAGTCGCCCGCCCGGTCGGGGAAGGGAGCTTGCGTTGGTAAACACTCCAGAACTGAAGTACCGTGGGTCACACTTGACCGTTACTCGCCGGCGCCGGTTCCGTACCTCTTAAATTCCAGGAGCAGGCCGGCACACCTGCACATGCTCACCAGGCTTGGCTGAAGCCCCCAGCAGCACCCGCGACCCATTTGTAAAGTTGATCAGGGGGTGGGGCCTCTCCCAGACCCGCCCCCTTCCCAGGCCCCTCCCACTTTGTAGTCTTGAGTCCGACTGTAGGGCCTAGAACCGAGGGCCGTCCTTACGGTAGGTGGGACAACGGCTTATCAAACTTCTGTGCCTTCCTCCATCTACATCTAAAACTGGCGGATATCTTTCTTACACGTTTTCACTGCCCCACCTACTCATCTCCCCTTTCTTCTGGAATCAAAAAGCAGTCAGGAATTTGTAGATTGTCAAGATACGAGAAGGGGTAGTTTCATGGGCTATGTGTCATGGATATTTGTTAGTTTTAGGCTTCTGATCATTTGAATAACCTTTCCATAATTATAGTCTTCTGTTGAGTGTTGTGGAGAGTTAGAGTCTGTCTCTGTCCATAGAAATTGAATACATCTGATATTAAATGCCTTGGTCTGCATTGGAGTTAGGACTTAATCAATTAGATATACCCAGTCTAGACTGTAAATTAAGAGCTAGTGACGTTAAAAAGGAAGAGCATCAGTTCCTTTGCTTTTTAAAAAACAGACTTTATTTTTTAGGTCAGATTTAGAGTTAATGAAAAAATGAGAAGCTATAGTACAGTGTACGTGAACTGTGAACTTCCAGATGTTCAAGCTGGATTTAGAAAGGCAGAGGAACCAGAGATCAAATTGCCAACATCCGCTGGATCATCAAAAAAGCAAGAGAGTTCCAGAAAATATCTACTTCTGTTTTATTGACTATGCCAAAGCCTTTGACTGTGGATATCACAATAAACTGTGGAAAATTCTGAAAGAGATGGGAATACCAGACCATCTGACCTGCCTCCTGAAAAATCTGTATGCAGGTCAAGAAGCAACACTTAGAACTAGACATCGAACAACAGACTGGTTCCAAGTCAGGAAAGTAATACGTCAAGGCTGTATGTTGTCACCCTGCTTATTTAATTTATATGTGGTTCCAAATAGGAAAAGGAGTACGTCAAGGCTGTATATTGTCACCCTGCTTATTTAACTTATATGCAGAGTACATCATGAGAAATGCTGGGCTGGAGGAAGCTGGAATCCAGATTTCCGGGAGAAATATCAATAACCTCAGATATGCAGATGACACCACCCTTATGGCAGAAAGTGAAGAGGAACTAAAAAGCCTCTTGAAGAAAGTGAAAGAGGAGAGTGAGAAAGCTGGTTTAAAGCTCAACATTAAGAAAACTAAGATCATTCCATCATTTCATGGCAAATAGATGGGGAAACAATGGAAACAGTGTCAGACTTTATATTTTTGGGCTCCAAAATCACTGCAGATAGTGACTGCAGCCAGAGAATGCAATGGCACCCCACTCTCGTACTCTTGCCTGGAGAACCCCAGGGATGGGGAACCTGGTTGGCTGCCGTCTATGGGGTCGCACAGAGTCGGACACAACTGAAGTGACTTAGCAGCAGCAGCAATGACTGCAGCCATGAAATTAAAAGACGCTTACTCCTTGGAAGGAAAGTTATGACCAGCCTAGACAACATATTAAAAAGCAGAGACATTACTTTGCCAACAAAGATCCGTCTAGTCAAGGCTATAGTTTTTCCAGTAGTCATGTATGGATATGAGAGTTGGAGTATAAAGAAAGCTGAGTGCTGAAGAATTGATGCTTTTGAACTGTGGTGTTGGAGCTTCAACCTCAGCATTAGTCCTTCTAATGAATATTCAGGACAGATTTCCTTGCAGATTGACTGGTTGGATCTCCTTGCTGTCCAAGGGACTCTCAAGAGTCTTCTCCAGCACCACAGTATGGAAGCATCAATTCTTTGGTGCTCAGCCTTCTTTATGGTCCAACTCTCACATTCGTACATGACTACTGGAAAAAACATAGCTTTAACTATATGGATCTTTGTCGGCAAAGTGATGTCTCTGCTTTTTTTATGTGCTGTCTAGGTTTGCCATAGCTTTTCTTCCAAGGATCAAGAGTCTTTTAATTTCATGGCTTCAGTCACAATCCACAGTCCATTATTATTATTTACATTATTACGGCACATCTACTACAATTAAGAATATAAGAATGATACCTTATTATTAACTAAACTTTACTCTTTGCTTGGATTTCCTTAAGTTTTGTTTTTTATCCTTATTTTCTGATCCAGGATTCTACTCAGGATACCATATTACATTAAGTTGTCATGTCTCCTTGGGCTCCTCCTGGGTGTTACAGTTTCTTGGATTTGTTTTTGAGGGCCTTTAAAGTTTTGAGGAGTAAAGGTTATACATTTTACAGGAAGCCCATGTATGAGAATTTGCTAATTTTCTCCTGATGAGACTGAGGTTATGGGTTTGAAGATCTTCCGATCATAAAGTGCTTTTTCCATCACATCATCTCAAGGGAACATACTGTTAACAGGATTTAACACTATTTATGTTAACCTGATCTGATGTTAACCTTGATCACTTGGTTGAGGTTGTGTCGTCAGCAATTTCTTTTTTTCTGTCAGCGGTAGAGGAAGCCGCAATAGTCCGATTTCCAGGTTCAGCGAATTGCTGCGCCAGCCTGAAGACGGTATTGACTGTGTAGACTGCGCCACCTAGTGCTGAATGGCAGTAATGTCCTCAGCTGACCAGTGCGTGCATGCGTGCGTGCAGTTATCAGTCGTGTCTGACTTTCTGTGACCCTGTGGACTGTAGCCCACCAGGCTCCTCTGTGCATGGGATTCTGACCCATTCTGTGACAAATGAATTAGACCTGTGGTTCTGGCTGAAGATAGGAATTAATATTATTCAGTAATTTTTCCTTTTAGCTTAAATCATACATAGTCAGTTTCTGTTACTTGCAACTAAAAACCCTGACTGATACATCATCTTTGTTATAATTCTTTGGAAGCCTCTTGGTCCTTTATCCCCATCTCCCTCCATAGCAGGAGAGATAGTAGTTTTCATTGGTAATGTGAAAAAGCCCCACAGACATCTATTTGAATGGGATGGAGCATGATTCTCTCGAGCTTTAGTTATCCATTGCTGCATAACAAGCCATCTCAAAACTTTGTGCCTTAAAGCAGCAGTCATTTTATTTGCTCAGGATTCTGCGGCTTCACAATTTGGAAAGTGGGGATGACAACTGTTGGCAACGACAATATTTAAGATATGACCACAGTTGAAATCATTGAAGGAATGAAGATCAAAGAATTATGAGAATGCAAAATATCTGAATATTTAATTCTCTGTGAAAATTAAAGTAACCAAGAGCTTTTAAAAGAGCAGTGTGTTAGGGAAAGTGGCAGTGAGTAAGGGGTTAAAGTCTGAAGGAAAAGGGAAGGGGCCTAGAAATCTAAAAGAAAATAAATAAATAAAAGAAAAATAAGGAAAATTAAAAGTCCACAATCCCACTTTCACAGTCATATCTTATTTCTTCCTTCGCCTTCATGGCGAAACTTCTCCAAATTAGTGTCTGCATTTTCTGCGTACATTTTCTGTTTTTTTTTTTTTCTTTTTTCTCCAGTTACTGAATTAGATTTCATCTGGATCATCACAAAGCCAAGTCACAAACTTCAACTGTTAATTTTTTGTCCTTTTCTATATCACCTCAATTATCAAAAGCTTGAATAGGGGTTTTCTCTGATCCTTATTCTCCAGTTAGAGTTTGTCTATTGTAGTGCAGTTCTAGTAGTTTTAAAAGGATAGTGACAAATGCAAAAAAATGTGTATGGAAACATATTACATGTCAGTCATTTCTTTGGGTGTATTGCATGCACTCAGAGTTGGATAAGATAAAATGAAATAAGAGCTCAATAAATGGTTTTAAAATGATTGCATGGATACATAAATGAAAGAAATAAGAACTTTAGCTGCTAGATATCTCTTCACTGGGGAGATATTCTTCTGCAAAATCAATCTGAGGCATATTGTTCCTGACCCATGTTTATGGTAACTGTGGAATGGTTACCATGGAATCTCCTCTAAATGTGTAACTGATTAAAGTTTGGGTAAGAGAGCCAAGCAGTTGTCAGCCAGTTTATTTGGGTTAAGATTTCACGAGAACCTGAAGTGAACTCCAGAATTGACCATTCTAAAGAAGATGAGCCACGGTGAGATGTAGTTAGAGACAGCTAAGCTTATGGAGGTACCAACCTAGAGTTGGTAAACTCCAATTTCTAAAATTCTATTTTACTTTCAGAAGAGATATTCATTGGGTAAATTGGGATCATTCAAAGGAAGATGATCCGAATGAATATAAGGTACCAAAGAATGTTAGATAAAGGAATTTTAAAAGAACAAGTGGGTGATCGGCTGTGAGAAATGAATTTGGGTAGATATAGAAATTGACTTCAGTGAGTTTTAGTATAGAAGGATAATGAAAAATTATTCTAGGAGTAAAACTAGTGAGAGTTGGTTGAAAACATAGGAAAACTGAAGGAAGACCTTTCTAATAGGAAAAAACTGTCTATATATGAAAGGGAATGATCCTAGAGCATAGGGAGCTAGCTGTATCATTCTTATTTAGACAGATGATGGACAATTAATAGAAATATTATAGAGTAGTTTAAGCCTCAGACATATGTTTGGATTAGATGACTGAATTCCCTTTTTACTCTGATAATCTGTGCTAGATGCACTTTGGGGTAATGAAGTAAATTTTCTGGAGCTTTCAGAAAAGAACATCATGAGCTAGGAAGTAGTGTTGCCTCTGGAACGTTTTTGCAACTGGAATGCTCTGGGCCGTGAATGATCCCAGTATTAAAGACTCTTCCAAACACGTTGATTGTTTTGATCAGACTATTCGTAGGTTTGTATGACTGGGACATCCAAATTTGAAATGTCTTTGATGTTAAAATAATGTATTCAACTCATATTAGATATTATCTCAGGATAATCCAGTTTAAACCTTGTAGATTCAACAGTGACTATGCTTCGAACACATCCATGTTAACTGAATTAACCAAAAGCACCTTCAAAATAGCACTTAATCCTTTTCATAATCAAGAAGTAACCTAACTTTTCATCCTTCTATTTCTTCCCTTTGTTGATAGTCACAGTTTCTGAAATGTGTCCCTTAATTTTATCCTTCTTCCTGAAATTACCTAATTCATAACTATTGACTGTTCTTCTTTTAAGGATGTTACTATGCCTCCAAAAGTCAAACCTAAAGGTCACCGTCTCTGAGAAAAGGACTTTCTTCCAGCCAGTTTCCTGAGAGCTCCTTTGACATCCTTGTTTCTCAGGCTATAAATTATGGGATTCAACATTGGAGTCACCACTGTATAGAACACAGATATCATTTTATCCCGCTCTTTTATGGTCTTGGAATTTGGCCGCATGTAGGTGAATATTCCTGATCCATAGAAGAGGACAACAACAATGAGGTGGGAGCCACAGGTAGAAAAAGCCTTGAGCCGCCCCTCCCCAGCCTGCATCTGGATCACAGTGGAGATGATATTCCAGTAGGAGGCCAGGATCAGGGAGACAGGAGCTAGGAGGATGACCACACCCATTGCAAAGATGGCCATTTCTGTCCTGTAAGTATCTGCTGAAGCCAGCTTCAGGAGGGCAGGGGGTTCACAAAAGTAGTGATTGATAATGTTTTGTCCTTGATAAGGAAGTTGAAAAGTAAAGGTGGTATCTACCAGAGACACTACTGCACCACTGGCCCAGGACCCTGTGGCCAACTGGAGACACACTTGTTGGGTCATGATGGTGGAGTAGTGCAGGGGTTTGCAGACCGCCACATACCGGTCATAGGACATCACTGCCAGAAGTGCACATTCTGTGCACCCAACCAGGAGGAAGACAATGACCTGTGTCATACACCCCATGAAAGAAATAGTTTTATTCTTCACCAGGAGGTGTACCAACACTTGAGGGACAATGCTAGTAGAGAAACAAAGATCTGCAAAAGAGAGGTTTCTAAGAAAAAAGTACATGGGGGTGTGAAGTCGAGAATCCATGAAGATGAGAATGATGATAAGCAGGTTTCCAAGCACAGTTAACAGATAAATGATGAGAAAAAGAATAAACAGCAGGATCTGGATCTGTGAGTCCTGTGAAAGGCCAAGGAAGATAAATTCTGCCACAGAAGTGTGGTTTTCTTCTCCCATTGAAGTTTATGTTTGTTTCCCTGTTTGGCACAAACAAAAATAATAAACTTTGGGTTTATGATATTAGGCTTCCTGGGTAGCTCAGTGGTAAAGAATCTGCTTGCCATGCAGGAGACACAGTTTCAATCCCTGGGTGGGGAAGATGCCCTGGAGAAGGAAATGGTAACCCACGCCAGTATTCTTGCCTGGGAAATCCCATGGACAGAAAGAGCCTGCCAGGCTATTATCCATGAGGTTGCAAAGAGGTGGACTCACTTAAAACAACAACCTGTAGAAAAGGCTCATTTAAAGCTCAGTTTAGAGACCTAATTGGATATTTCTAGCTTTCTGCTATCCAACTTGTTCTAATTGATACTAAGCAGAATATTTTATTCTTATTAGTTGGCTATGATTTAAATTCACTTTATTTTCCCCCAAATCTCCCTTCCCAGTACCACTTATTTACAGATAAAATATGATGTTGTTAAAACCTTCTTGGGTTTTGTATGTTCTGATATGAGGATATTAAAGTTCATATGAACTTTACTAAATGGCTATACACAGATTATTAGGAAATGACTGTGTGTACTCTTAGGATTATCACTGTGTGTAACAACTGTTCCCTAACTGTTCAAAACACTACGTGTTAAATTATAACATATGCTTGAAAAGCATGAAACAGTTTCAGGCATCAAATTTAATTTGACCTCTTAAAAAACAGCAAACCTTTCTTGGGTTTAAAAATAAAGCCTTAGCATGTCAGCACTAAGGACAGTTCTGTTTGGATTAAAGAATAAAATAGTAAAAGTAAACAACACAAAAAAGGAAAAATAGGTTAAAGCTGTGAAATATGATTAGGATTAGACTTGAAAATCACAAAAGCCTTCTAAGAAACCTTGAAGGAAAAGTGTAGAATTTACAACATAAATTGAAAGACTTCAGTGAGATAATAACATCATGAATAAAATTAAACTACAAACTGAGAAAAATATTTGAGGGAGATATCAGAAAAAACTTAAAATACTTTATTACATTATGATTCTATATAAAACACTATGAAAATTGTTGAGTCTAGGAAACAATGGGCCAAGGACATGAACAGACTCTTTACAAAGAAAAAAATGCAAATACTAACTACAAGAAAAAAATTCAATATTATTATGACTAAGTACAATTACAACAATGAGAGATACAGCTTTTACCTGGGAAATTAGCTAAGGTTTTAATAGAAAAAGTCACAACAAAAAATAATAACTAGTATTTTATTGAGCATTTAACACATATCAGGCATTCCTTTAAGAGTTTTATTTGATAAAATTGTCCTGATAGCATCTTGAAGTAGACACTGTCTTATTTTGCAGATGAGAAAACTGAGGCACAAAGAGGTTAAATCACCCAATTAATAAATGTCAGATTTAATTAGCTGTGTAACAAAAATGCAGAGAAAAAGGCATTTTTGTACAATGTAAGTAGTGAAGTTAATATTGTATTTCTGAGAAGCAATTTTGTTAAGTACATTAAATGACTCAAATACTCATATGCTTTGACCCAGTTTTCAGTAGTATGGGTAAGGAAGAAACAGTTTTTTACTAGTCCTTTCTCCCCAGGAGGAGTAACATCTGATTTGTAACTTGAGGATGTCGATTGGTTCATGTTTACTACTAAGTAGAGTTATTGTGCTTTAAAAGGCCATGCTCATTTCTATTTTTTCTCTTCTTCCAAAGAGAGGACTGTTAAGGTCCCTTAATGGACCTTGAACAAGGTTGTGCTTTAGAACTTTACTTGCTCTATTTGCTCGTTTTTGACTAGTTCCTTGGTGTACTCATCATCACTTTGCCAGCCAGAAAGCAATACTATGATACAATATGGATTTAAGCCATAAGGGAACTTTAAAGAACTTTAGACTAGACCATGTAGCCCAATCCATGCTCTTCAGAGCTCTGAACTTCAGTGGCATTAGGGACTAGCCTGATTAATAAAAAGTGGCATCTTAGTTTTCATTAATTTGTATTTCTTTTATAGAATTCTAAGGGGAGGATTTGGAGAAGGCAATGGCACCCCACTCCAGTACTCTTGCCTGGAAAATCCCATGGATGGAGGAGCCTGGAAGGCTGCAGTCCATGGGGTCGCTAAGAGTCAGACATGACTGAGCTACTTCACTTTCACTTTTCACTTTCATGCATTGGAGAAGGCAGTGGCACCCCACTCCAGTACTCTTGCCTGGAAAATCCCATGGATGGAGGAGCCTGAAAGGCTGCAGTCCATGGGGTCGCTAAGAGTCAGACATGACTGAGCTACTTCACTTTCACTTTTTACTTTCATGCATTGGAGAAGGAAATGGCAACCCACTCCAGTGTTCTTGCCTGGAGAATCCCAGGGATGGGGGAGCCTGGTAGGCTGCCATCCATGGGGTCACACAGAGTCGGACATGACTGAAGTGACTGAGCAGCAGCAGCAAGGGGAGGATTTATTAGGAATAGAGTAGTATTAAGGCCTCCTAAGCCTAATATCTTCTAACTCCCCCAAACATTATCCCAATTTCTAAATCCGACTCTAAGAGTCCATTCTAAATAAATACTCTAAATTTCAGAAAATATTCACAAGAAAGTACATTCTCATATCATATAGTGAAATAATGGTTAGAAACAGACATTCAGACCAATGCAATGTAATAATGAGAGCCCCAAATAAACCCCCACATATATGGTTAATAAGGTGTCAAGAATATATAATGGGGAAAGGATAGTCTCTTCAATAAATGTTGTTGGGAAAACTGGATGCTTACACACCAAGGAATGAAATTGGACCTTTATATCACATCATATAAAAATTAACTCAAAATAAAGACTTAACTCCTAGAAGAAAATATGGGGGAAAACCTCTGCCAACATCCACTGGATCATCGAAAAAACAAGAGAGTTCCAGAAAAACATCTATTTCGGCCTTATTGACTATGCCAAAGCCTTTGACTGTGGGGATCACAACAAACTGTGGAAAATTCTGAAAGAGATGGGAATACCAGGCCACCTGACCTGCCTCTTGAGAAATCTGTATGCAGATCAGGAAGCAGCAGTTAGAACTGGACATGGAACAACAGACTGGTTCCAAATAGGAAAAGGAGTACATCAAGATTGTATATTGTCACCCTGCTTATTTAACTTATATGGAGAGTACATCATGAGAAACACTGGACTGGAAGAAGCACAAGCTAGAATCAAGATTGCCAGGAGAAATATCAATAACCTCAGATATGCAGATGACACCACCCTTATGGCAGAAAGTGAAGAAGAACTAAAGAACCTCTTGATGAAAGTGAAAGAGGAGAGTGAAAAAGTTGCCTTAAAAATCAACATTCAAAAAACTAAGATCATGGCATCTGGTCCCATCACTTTATGGCAAATAGATGGGGAAGCAATGGAAACAATGACAGACTTTATTTTTCTGGGCTCCAAAATCACTGCAGGTGGTGACTGCAGCCATGTAATTAAAAGTTGCTTACTCCTTGGAAGGAAAGTTATGACCAACTTAGATAGCATATTCAAAAGCAGAGACATTACTTTGCCAACAAAGATCCATCTAGTCAAGGCTATGGTTTTTCCAGTAGTCATGTATGAATGTGAGAGTTGGACTATAAAGAAAGCTGAGTACTGAAGAATTGATGCTTTTGAACTGTGGTGTTGGAGAAGACTCTTGAGTGTCCCTTGGACTGCAAGGAGATACAACCAGTCCATCCTAAAGGAGATCAGTCCTGAGTGTTTATTGGAAGGACTGAGGTTGAAGCTGAAACTCCAGTACTTTGGCCACCTGATGTGAAGAGCTGACTCATTTGAAAAGACCCTGATGCTAGGAAAGATTTAAGGCAGGAGGAGAAGGGAATGACAGAGGATGAGATGGTTGGATGGCATCACCGACTCATTGGACATGAGTTTGGGTAAACTCTGGGAGTTGGTGATGGACAGGGATTCCTGACGTGCTGTGGTCCATGGGGTTGCAAAGATTCGGATACGACTGAGCGACTGGACTGAACTGAATGATTCCTTGAATACGACAGTAAAAGTGCAAGCAACAAAAGCAAAAGTAGACAGGTGAAACTACATCTAAGAAGCCTCTACATCCAAAAGAAACAGTTAACAAAATGAAAAGGTAACCTATGGAATGGGAGAAAATATTTGCAAACCATCTATCAGAAAAAAGGTTAATGTTTAAAGTATATAAGGAAATCATACACACAATGTCAAAAGAGCAAATAACACAATTAAAATATGGACTGAGGAACTGAATGGATGTTTTTCCGAGAAACATACAAATGGCCAACAGGTATATGAAAAAGTGCTCAACATCACTAATCAACATCGAAATGTAAATCAAAACCACAATGATTACCTCATCCTTGTTAGGATGGCTATTATTAAAAAAAAAAAAAACAGATATAGTAACTGTTGGTAAAAATGTAGAGAAAAGGGAACACTTCAACACTGTGAGAATGTAAATTGGTGCAGGCATTATAGGAAACATCATGGAAGTTTCTCAAAAAACTGAAAATAGAACTATCCTATAATCCAGCAATTTTACTCCTGGGTATATATCCAAGGAAAATAAAAACACTAATTTGAAAAGATAAGTGCACCCTGATGTTCATAGCAGCATTACTTATCAATATATAGAAGCAATCTTAATATCCATCAAATGAATGGATAAAGAAGATGTAGTATATACACACAAAGGAATATTACTCAATAAAAATAATGAAATTCTGCCATTTGCAGCAAGATGGATGGACCTAGAAGGTATCATGTGAAATATGTCAGAGAAAGACAAATACTGTATGACTTCACTTATATGTGGAATCCAAGAAATAAAACAAATGAAGGAATATAACAAAACGGAAATAGACTCACGGATCCAGAGAACAAACTCGTGGTCGCTGAAGGGGAGAAAGACAGAGGGAGGGGCAGGACAAAAGTAGGAGATTAAAAGGAACCAAATACTGTGTATAAAATAAATAAGCTACATGCGTATATTTTACAGCACAGAGAATATAGTCAACATTTTATAGTAAATTTAGAGTATAATCTGTATATAAAAACACTGAATCACTGTGTTGTACACCTGAAGCTAATATAATATCATAAAGCAAGTATACCTCAATAAAAAATGGATAAAGAAAGTGTTGGATATACACACAGTGGAACATTATTCACCCTTAAAAAGAAGGAAATCCTGCTATTTGTGATGACATGGATAAGCTGAGAAGACATTATGCTAAGTGAAATAAGCCAGACACAGGAGTACAAATAGGTAATATCACTTATATGAGGGATATAAAATAGTCAAATTCATAGAAGCAGAGAGTTGCCAGGGGCTGTGGGGAGGAGGAAATGGGGAAGTATTAGTCAAACGATACGAAGTTTCAGTTACACAAGATAAGTCCTAGAGATGTACTGTATAGCATAGTTCTTGTAGTTATTCAAAGAAATATTTCCTTTTCCAGTTATTTTTGAAATTCCACAGGGAATAACTTACCTGTTCTCAGCAGCTCAGCTTCAAAGTCAAGTCTGTCATTTTCTTTTTTGCGTTCTCTTGTCTAGGTGTTATCTGAGCACCATTTCTTCTATACCCTACAAATAGTGAGTATCAATAATGATAATAAGGACAATAATCTTCCATTGGTGTGAGAGAGAAAAATAATATCTCCCAGGTGGTGCTAATGGGAAAGAATCTGCCTGTCAATGAAGGAGATGCAAGTTCGATCCCTGGGTGGGGAAGATCCCCTGGAGTAGGAAATGCAACCCACTTCAGTATTCTTGGCTGGAAAATTCCATGGGCAGAGGAGCCTGGTGTGTTACAGAACATGGGGTTGCAAAAGAGTCAGACACAACTGAGCAACTGAGCACACACACACACATACACACACGCACATTCAAAATGTATAGAAAATATTGAACAAAATTTTCCAAAATGTTGAGAGCAGTTTACTCCAGGTACTGGAATTGTAGGTGGCTTATTTTTCTTCTTTTCTAATACTGTGATGCTTTAAAGTTGTTCTTTAAAGGCCACATAGTTACAATATAGGAAAAAATATGAAAATAGGAAAATCTCAGTATTTAACTGAGGATGTTTAAACTAAGGTCATTTTATTGCTTCTACTTTTAGTCTTGATAAAATAAGTGGTATAGAACTGGCCATCTTGCTGGAAGCAAATATAAAACAAAATATAGAACAATCATTTTTCAGACATTGGACAATAGCCAACTCAGAATATAATCCCGTATAAGAAGATTAGCAAAAGTGAAAATAGATTGAAGCCACCCACTGTGTATTGGAGAGTGGGGCAAAGAGATTTGAAGTATGTAGCATGTACATTTACCAAAATATCCCTGGTAAGTAATCTCAAAATATCACAAAATTCTAAAATAAGCTTATCTTTTTTTCTGAACAATGCTAATTTTAGATCTTTATATTTTGGAAATCATTATAGATATTCAACATCTTTGTATCAAATGATATTCACATATATAATTATTTCCAGAAAAAAACCACTTAAAGTCTAACAATAGGTGATATGTTAAATAAATTCTAGATTTACTATTTAATGTAATCAATATAGCAAGAGAAACAGGTAAGAGTAAAGATGTCTGAGTCTCGCAGATGTAACGGGTCCTTTCCCCCTTATTTCTTAACTCTGTATCCCTGGACAATTTATCTCTTGCTTGCATGTGACAGTTTCCTAACATAGAATGGACATAACACAAATTCACTGTATAATTATCAAGATTAAATTAAGAACTTAATGGAAAATGGTTTGCTCATGTCTGGCAACTACATTAAAGAAATGCCTGCCTACCGTTAGGGTGATGATGATGCGATAAACCATTAAAAGGTAAGTAGATTTATATTTTCCATAGGAAGATGTGTGACACTGTTGCATCAAAAAAGTAGGTTGCAAAATAACATGTGTGTGTGTGTGTGTGTGTGTGTGTGTATCTCAATGAATCCTTTAAATAACACCCTTATCACACTGATAAACTTAACACACAACAAAACTAGGAATTCAGGTAGAAACTGTACTGTATATATGAAGAATGGTTATCTCTCTATCTAAGCTAGGATTTGTACATTTAACATACGTGTGTGTATATATGTGGGTTGGGGAAGAATTTGGTTTAATCTCCAAGCAGAAAGAGAGAGTAATAAATGAGTGAAAAAAAGAGCCAAATAAGATGAAATGTAGTACCTTTATATCCCAAGGAAGGTCAGGGAAAATTATTCCTTTACTCTCTAAATTTTCATATAACTTTGTCAACTTGACTAAATAATTCTCTTAAATACAGATAGAAAATGAGGAAGCAAAAATGGATGGGAAAAATATTAATGGGAATTTAAGTTAGAAGAAAGTAGGGAGGGGAGGCTGAACATAGAGGACAGGAAGCCAGAGATGTGGAGAACAGCAAAAGGAGGAGATCTGTAAGTCTGGCTGTTTTCCCAAACAAAAAAGACAGGCAGTGAATCTTTTACATCTCTGAGGCCCTAATAACATCATAACCAGTATGGTCTTTCCAGATATCTTCTCTTAGTGGTTTAATCTTATGTACACACAACTGCAAACTTGGGAATGACTCCTTGTCATACACAGATAACGATGCTATGCATACCTACTCGGTCAATTTCACACAAACACACAGACAGCTACACATCACAGATAGACTCACATGAGTATTTTGTATCCTTATATACTTACTCTCATAGCCCCCAAATCTTTACCATAACAAAAGGAGTTGCAGAGTAAGTATTGGGCCAACTGGATACTGACCAAAGCTGGGTCATATGGGAAGTAACTGTGCCTGACCATATGAGAAGAATATTGGAATATGAGGTATACGTGTGATGGCCCAGCAGTGGGGGCTAGTGTCCTCCTCCAGCCTGGAAGGACAGTGCTGACTGTAGCTTTCCTCCATCTGCTCCGACTCATCAAGGGGATTGGAGGCGGCAGTGCTAGCATTCCTAGAACAGTGTATTCCTAGTCCAGGTTCCTTCACGTCTCCTACACCCAGAGCATGTTCACAGACAAGAAACTCTTGAAGGGATTCCTCAAAGCAAGATTCCCAGTATCCTTCCAGCTCCCTGCCTATTCAAGAGGAGACGGTGGGGGAACAGTGAAGACCAAAGGGCTGACAGCAGAGGGCAGGGGAGAATCAAACAGAGTTGTTTGTCAACAGCAAAAGGGAAGTCATGTGACATCTTTGGAAACAACCTCATCCCAGAAGGACAAATTTTGGAAGAGGATTTGGGACTGGGATTCTGGAGGAGAAGACTGGAGATAGAATTGTCTCTGGGAGTCTAGCAAGGAAAAAATTAATGGGTAAGAGAAGTGACAAAGCTCATCTTTGCCAACACCATGCCCACAACCCAGTCCCCAACCTGTACTGCAGAACTATAGACTGAGGTCCATCAGAGACTTTCCTACTCTTACCTGAGAGCAGAGAGAAAATAGAAAAAGGCTGAGGAGTCATTGGTAAAGGAAATGAGGATCAAGAGCCAGAAGGAGCGATTCCTGTATCGTGCATAGCCATTCTTGAAGAACTGTAGGTAGGCTTTTAAGCAGTGCCTCTCGAGGTCTGTACTGGAGTCATCCTGTGAGTGTCACTCCAACCCAAGCTTCTCTGCCTCACTTAATTCAAGGTATGAATTCCCATTCTCTATGTCCCAGTTCCGAACAGATGATTTTCCTTCCAGGGAATATTTAAAGGTGAGGTCCTGAAAGTGATGTAAACAGGGCAATCCCTGGAGTCCAAGAACCCTCAGCCTTTTTACCTTATTATCTTAATACTTTCCATCCTTTGAGGCACCCTAGTGCATTTCATGTTATATTTGAAATCACAGACTAAAGCCTTCAAATCATAATCATCTCTCTTTTAAACCTTATAATATTATTCAAATAATGTCAGCACATATAATCTTAGAGGTTCATAAGTCATCAAAAATTATGTCTTCGTTCATATGATAATTAAATAGAAATGAAAATGAGTAGATACTGGACTATGCAGATGCTAGCTTTCTAATTGAGTTATGCAACTTGGGTGAAGGGCTTGTATTTTCATTTCAATTTATGGTGGTTTAGGTGCTGTGTGATCACCTTAAGTGGTAGAGTTTAATTTGGTTAGAGCTGTCTGATATCACATGAGAACAGGGTGTGCTGTTGTATTAAAATTGTATACTTTTACTGAACACAAAGTCAAAGCTTTTCTTTTGTGAAGAAAATTTACAATCAAAAGACAGTTTTGTAGAATGAAACTTTAGCTTTGTTTCTTAAACTATTAAGACTGCTTTGACTATGTGAAAATGGAACTACTGCTACAGTTCTCTCAAGCTAAAGAAAAAAAAAGTAAATGTATCTAAATGAGGCATACATATTATCTAAAGGCCAAGCAATGCAAGATAAAAATGATGGAAGAATCGAGTTATCAAAGGATAGTGTAGGCATATAAGATTCTAGAAAATGTCCTGAAGCTGTTAGTTCTCCAATCATAGTTCAAGTGGCAATTTAGTTTCAGCAAGACATCATCTGTCACATTAAGGAAATGCTATTAATTTGAATTCTATAGTTTTATTGGCTTTGTGGTTTGGCTTAGGCATTATTGGTAGTTTAGTTGAGGTTTCACAGAACATATAAATGTAACTCATTAAAAATAAATGGATTTTGTTTTGTGGAATAAATATGCCGTGATCTATTTAACTATATTCATGTTAATGGACTTCTGGGTTATTTCCAATCTTTAGATATCAACACAGTGCTATGATGAATACTTTTGAATACACATCTTTGTGTCCTTTTCAAATATATTTGATGAGTAAGTTTCCTGAGGGTCTAAAAGTATATTTCTTTAAAATATTAACAAATATTGTCAGTTTCATTAATTTATACTTCCATCCTAATTGCATTCAAGTTCCTATTTAATTACATCTTTCCTTACAGTTGGTATGTCATGCTCTTCAATTTTGCTAATCCATTAGGGAAAAAACCCTCACTGTTATTTTATTATATAATCTTCAATTATATATGAGGATGAGCATAATTTTATATGTTTATTCATCCTTTTCATTTCCTTTTCTGTAAAGGGACTATTTACTCATTTTCTCTTATTAGGTTGTTCAATTTTCTTTCTGTTGTCAAGTCAGTAAGTACTGTCCGACTCTTTTGCAACCCAATGGACTGTAGCCTGCCAGGCTCCTCTGTCCATGGGGTTTCTCAGGCAAGAATACTGGAGAGGATTGCCATTTCCTTCTCCAGGGGATCTTCCTAACGCAGGGATCAAAACTGCATCTCCTGCGTAGGCAGGAGGATTCTTTACTGCTAAGCCACCAGGGAAACCCCAACTTTCTTTAACTGCTTTGTAAGACCCTTGAATATTTTGAAAAATTGACTCTTTGATTTTCCTTCAGAAATAAGTATTTTTCCATTTTGTTGGTTGACCTACTTTATGGATTTTTATATCACACATGTTTTTATAATTTAACCAAATCAGTCTTTAATATTTAAAAGGTCTCTATTGATATTTAAAATCATTATGCTTTTTAAAAATATTAATTTCTTTCTTCTAAGATTTTCATATTTTTGCTTGCATTTATATCTTGCTCCATCCAGAATGTATTTGGATGTAAGGATGGGATAGGGGCTTCTTAGTTCTTTCCCTCAAATGAATTTGTCACAGAATGGGAAAGAATATTTGCAAACCATAGGCTGATAAAGGTATTGAGAGCCTTGTACATGTTTTCAGAGTCCTTCCATATTGTCGCAAATATCAGTACTTAATTCCCTTCTATGGGTATAACATATTTTGCTTCTTCAGTCTTCAGTTGGTGGACATTTGGGTTGTCTCTAACTTCAGGGTATTTTGACCAGTGCTGCTATGAATATTTATGCACAAGTATTTGTTTGAGTTCTTGTTTTCAGTTCTCTTCGGTGTTTACCAAGGAGTGGAATTGCCAAGATGTGTGGTAGTTCTATACTTAACTTATTGAAGACCTGCCAAACTTTTTCACAACAGCTGCACAAATTTACATTCCCAACAGCAATGCATGAGGGTTCCAATTTTTCCACATCTTCACCAATCCTGGTTCTTGTCTTCCTTCCTTCGTGTCTTTATTATTATTATAGTAACCTTAGTGGGTGTCAAGTGATATCTCATTGTGGTTTTAAATTCCATTTCCCAAATGCCTAATGGTGTTGAGCATTTTTCATATTCTGCTTAGCCATTTTCTTTGGAGACATGCCTTTTAAGTGCTTTGTGCATTTTTACTTTATTGATTTAATCCACTTTAAAATTAGGTTGGTTGTTTTTGTCTTAAGTTGAATGGGTTCTTTATACATTCTGGATACTAAACCGTCATCAGCTATATGGTTTGCAAATATTTTCTCCTATTCTATAGGTTGTCCTTTTCAGTTTCTTGGTTAAAACAGCACAAAGCTCTCCTAATTGGATTCCAGTTGTCTTTTTCTTGATTAAACGTGCAACTGTTTATTGTAAGCTTCTGGTGTTTTCTAGAGTCCAGATAAAGATTTTTTTTTCTGACAGTATTTGTCATTTTTTCTTTTATATTTCTTTGGCGGGATGGCCCTTTGGGATCCTCTATTTACTGTTTCACTCTTAAAAATAATTTTGGACAGAACTTTGACTATCTTAGTAATCTTTACAGAGAACCAGTTTGGTATTTTGATAATCTTATCATGTTTATATTTTGTTGTCTATTTAATTGATCTCCTCTTTTGAATTTGAATTTGCTCTGCCACTTCACACTTCTGCCCCAAGCAGCTTCAATTAAATGCATCATTTTTTCTCTCCTCTCTGTCTCCTCTCTCTCTCTCACCTCTCTTTCTTTTAATGAGGTGTTACTTATACACAGTAATGTGAACCAATCTTAAGTATAGCTCAAGAAGTTTTTACATATATGTATACCTACATAACCATTATGTAGGTCAGAATGTAGAAGATTCACAGCATATCAAAATGCACCTAGTCAACACTCCTTCAACAGTAAACATTATTTGGAATTCTAAGAATGAAACTAGAACACTTTCTAACACCATACACAAAAATAAACTCAAAATGGATTAAAGATCTAAATGTAAGACCAGAAACTCTAAAACTCCTGGAGGAGAACATAGGCAAAACACTCTCTGACATACATCACAGCAGGATCCTCTATGACCCACCTCCCAGAATATTGGAAATAAAAGCAAAAATAAACAAATGGGACCTAATTAACCTTAAAAGCTTCTGCACAACAAAGTAAACTTTATAAACAAGGTGAAAAGACAGCCTTCAGAATGGGAGAAAATAATAGCAAATGAAGCAACTGACAAACAACTAATCTCAAAAATATACAAGCAACTCCTACAGCTCAACTCCAGAAAAATAAATGACCCAATCAAAAAATGGGCCAAAGAACTAAATAGACATTTCTCCAAAGAAGACATACAGATGGCTAACAAACACATGAAAAGATGCTCAACATCACTCATTATCAGAGAAATGCAAATCAAAACCACAATGAGGTACCATTTCACGCCAGTCAGAATGGCTGCGATCCAAAAGTCTACAAGCAATAAATGCTGGAGAGGGTGTGGAGAAAAGGGAATCCTCTTACACTGTTGGTGGGAATGCAAACTAGTACAGCCACTATGGAGAACAGTGTGGAGATTCCTTAAAAAAACTGGAAATAGAACTGCCTTATGACCCAGCAGTCCCACTGCTGGGCATACACACCGAGGAAACCAGAATTGAAAGAGACACATGTACCCCAATGTTCATCGCAGCACTGTTTATAATAGCCAGGACATGGAAGCAACCTAGATGTCCCTCAGCAGACAAATGGATAAGAAAGCAGTGGTACATATACACAATGGAGTATTACTCAGCCATTAAAAAGAATACATTTGAATCAGTTCTAATGAGGTGGATGAAACTGGAGCCTATTATACAGAGTGAAGTAAGCCAGAAGGAAAAACACCAATACAGTATACTAACGTATATATATGGAATTTAGAAAGATGGTAACAATAACCCTGTATACGAGACAGCAAAAGAGACACTGATGTATAGAACAGTCTTTTGGACTCTGTGGGAGAGGGAGAGGGTGGGATGATTTGGGAGAATGGCATTGAAACATGTATAATATCATGTATGAAACGAGTTGCCAGTCCAGGTTCAATGCACGATACTGGATGCTTGGGGCTGGTGCACTGGGATGACCCAGAGGGATGGTACGGGGAGGGAGGAGGGAGGAGGGTTCAGGATGGGGAACACGTGTATACCTGTGGCAGATTCATATTGATATATGGCAAAACCAATACAATATTGTAAAGTTAAAAAAAAATAAAAAAATAAAAGCAAAGATTAGGTTTTTCTGTTCTTGTGCTTCAAATAAATGGAACCATGCAGTACATACTTCTTTGTATGTCTGGTTTCTTTTACAGAACATCATGCTGTGAGTTTCATCTGTGTGATTGTATATAGCAGTAGTTCTTCCTTTTAAAATTATTTAATAGTATCGCAGTGCTTGATTGTACCACAGTGTATCTTTTCTGTTGTCTATGGAAATTTATATTGTTTCCACCTGTAGCTATTATGAATAGAGTTATGACATCCTTGTACATATCTTGCAATAAATATAAACATGCATCTCTATATGGTATATATCCAGGAAAAAATTTACTAGGTTGTTGGAGTGAAGACATATGCTTAGGTTAGTTTTCAAAGATACTTCCAAATGGACTTTTAAAATTCATTGTACCAATTTATGCTCCAGTCAGCAATAAAAATTTTTCCACATCCTCAGTCATTTTATGGACTTTTATTAAGGGTTAGTGGGATTTCACTATGGTTTAAATTTATACACTCTGGTGTCTAATTATGCTGTTCATGTGCTTATGAACAATTTTCTATATTGCAAGCACATATTCAGGTCTTTTACCCATTTTAAAAACTGGAATTGTCTGACTTTTCTAATCAATTTGTAGAAGTTCTTTATATATTCTGGGCATCATGTCTATAGCTTACTATTAAATTATTAAAATACTGTATGTGAAAATAAAGTGTTATTAAATGTTATTAATTAGAGGATCTAGTTATTTTCTGAGACATACTACATTTGCATTCTGTAAATTATCAGATCAGATCAGATCAGATCAGTCGCTCAGTCGTGTCCGACTCTTTGCGACCCCATGAATCGCAGCATGCCAGGCCTCCCTGTCCATCACCAACTCCCGGAGTTCACTCAGACTCACGTCCATCGAGTCAGTGATGCCATCCAGCCATCTCATCCTCTGTCGGCCCCTTCTCCTCTTGCCCCCAATCCCTCCCAGCATCAGAGTCTTTTCCAATGAGTCAACTCTTCGCATGAGGTGGCCAAAGTACTGGAGTTTCAGCTTTAGCATCATTCCTTCCAAAGAAATCCCAGGGCTGATCTCCTTCAGAATGGACTGGTTGGGTGTCCTTGCAGTCCAAGGGACTCTCAAGAGTCTTCTCCAACATCACAGTTCAAAAGAATCAATTCTTCGGCACTCAGCCTTCTTCACAGTCCAACTCTCACATCCATACATGACCACAGGAAAAACCATAGCCTTGACTAGATGAATCTTTGTTGGCAAAGTAATGTCTCTGCTTTTGAATATGCTATCTAGGTTGGTCATAACTTTCCTTCCAAGGAGTAAATTATAAAATTCCTCAAAATCATACACAGACTATGTGATAGACCTGGGGTTGCAACCTGATAATTTTTCCTCCAGAAAACAATGAGTGAATGAGTGAGTGAAGTTGCTCAGTCATGTCCAACTCGTTGCGACCCCATGGACTGTAGCCCACCAGGCTCCTCCATCCATGGAATTTTCTAGGCAAGAGTACTGGAGTGGGTTGCCATTTCCTTCTCCAGGGGATCTTCCTGACTCAGGGATTGAACCCCGGTCTCCCGAATTGCAGGCAGATGCTTTACCATCTGAGCCACCAGGGAATCCCCAGAAAATAATACTTAATTACAAAATACAACACTTCTCCAAAGAAAAGACATGTTAGAAGAACTGGTAATGTGGCTTGTAAATGGAGATGTGGGTACTTACTACTAAATGTTATTTTCTGTTCTCCTTATAACCATTTGGGAACCTTCTGAGAGGAATGCAGCTCAGGATCCACCCTAATGGTTCAAATTCTCCTGAGCACTTCAGCTGCTCCAGAGGCTGCTCCTGGTATCCTGGTGTTTAGCTCATTTAAAAGGAACTATTGTTGCCAATATGCCCCCAGATCAATAAGAGCTTTGGATAGAGCAGGAGGACACAGGAGATGTGGGGATTCCCTTTCCTGCTTTGTCCTTGATCTTGACTTCAGAGATTTTACTGAGCAATTTAACTTGATAACACAATACCCCAGTCTCCACTCTTCTAATTCTGCAACCAATACACCTGCAGCAATTTCCCCCTCAACAGTGAGATGTTTTTACTGGCTTTAACATGCTAACGTGATTTTTTTTTTTTCTCCACTGGATGAGAAAATGCTGATATGATTGTTAGAGGAAGGAAAAGAGAAGGTATGAGTTGAACAAAGGGGATAACTTGCCATATATTGGGAGTGTACTGGTTTAAATCTCTTCATAGATTCGATTTTTAAAATTCAACTATTAATAATTTTGTCCCAACAGTCTGATTCTTACTGCTAAATCTTCTGGCATAGATCTAGGCAAGGTTTTTTCCACAGTGAATTTACCTTATCAAACCACAATTACAATGTCAAATTCTTTGTGACGAGGAATTGTGGTTCTTACCTGACGGAAACATAAGCAGGACTTCCATGGGGATTGTTACACTTCTCATGCTTCTGTTGAGCTGGGCATGGAAGACGGTAAATAGATATGGGAAACAGGGACTAGGTGATTTTGAGCCCAAAAGATCTTGGCCTCAGAAAATAAATTTAGTATATTCTTTTGTTGGTTCCTATGGATTTCCTCAGTATCCTCTTCCTAAAAGAAATGTCAGATTAGACAATGACTGGCTCTGTGACCCTATTATCCTGTTCCATATCCAGTAACACATGTCATTTTTAGAGAAATGAACTTACAATCTTATGTTGAATCTGAGGAAAAGGCACAATAACACAAGAGAAAGATTGACAATAAACATCATTTTCTTACAAAGACTTCCTGACCCTAGGGGCACATTTGCAGTCACCTGGGGGAACATTTTCTTCTCCATGCTTGCATGGGAGAATAATACGCTTTTAAAAATAAATCAAGCAAGGTCAGAGTGTAGCCCTCTAATGCTGCCTCCCAGGGTCCATGGGAGCTGCTGCCCACTGACAGTTCACACTCAGCTCTGACTCACATTGCCCTCTCTGTCTCCTGCTACTCTGGCTCAGGTCAAATCAATTTGAAAAAGCTGAGTTAATTATTACTGTACCAGGATTTATCTTATTTACTCTAAATAAGGATGATTTAGTTGAGGTCCCTGCCCCCAAACATCTTACAGTCTCAGAGAAAGAAAATAATTTCAATATAATTCATTAAGAGTTATGATGCTATAGGTACACTTATGTATCTAGGATAGACTAGATGTTTGAGAATGTGTGTATTTGTGTGTGTGTCTATGTCTGTTTTGTTGGGAGTGGCTGGGAATGAGGAGTGGGGAAAATGTGTGGGTCAGAAAAGAAAATGTTCCAAAATAATATTTTTTCCCAAACGGGATCTTTAAAAATCTGTAGCAGATGAAGAAGGCATAGAAATTACCAATATCCTGTAACTGCCCATTCAATAAGTTAACCACTGATTGTAGGCATCACTTTGAACTTTGCAACAAGTGTTTAGTTCTATGCTCTCTACTTCTTTGCATCAAAACACAAAGATATTTGCTTACCATTTAATTTTCCCTGAGATCTAGTCACATGATTGATACAGTTGCACTAATTTCTATTCTGGGAAGGATGTGTGGCAGAGAAATAAGTTAAGTCTAAAGGACCCAAACTGAACTATATCCTGGAGACTAAGAACCTATGAAGTAATAACTTCCACTAAATGGGTAACAATTCCAAAAGTATCTATCTTAACATAGCTTGTGTTCTCAAATCTTGTTTTTATATCAGCTGTTTTGACAACAGACTATATTTCCCTTTAGAAGCAAGTCTATATCAGTTTGATGTAAGGAATTGTTAGGTGATACAGACTAACTTGGCCCAGTGCATTCATTCATTAAACCACGATATGCTGTGAATCTATGTTCTAGGGACGACTATGGCACTAGAGATGAAACACGGCTATAGTTTGGTCCCTCCTATCTGAGGGCCTCTGCTTTGGGTCTTCTATCTGTATCCCCTTTACTAAGCATGCGCTTGGCCAATAATGCTCAGAAATCAGGTAATTGAATATTGCAAGAGTGTTGAATGCTCAAGGAAAACAATGTTATCTCTGTGTAGCAAGCCGGCTTGCCTGTTAATAGAGAGACTACACTGAGCAAAATCCAATGAGGTTTAAAAATGCAGTGTGTCCTGGGTATGTGGCAGGAAAAATAGCTAGAAAAGTGACTTGGGGTCGGATAAGGAAGCCATAAATCAAGCAGAGATGAGACTGTTCTTATTAATGTTTTATTTGTTCATTTATTATTTCAATGTTGAATTGAAATCTTTCATCATATTGATCCATCTAGAACCATCCAGAAAACTAAGACTCCATTATCTGATAACACAGAATGTACTTATGACTTTTTGAGAAAACTCCTGGGAATTCCTTTAGCCCACAACTTCCTAAGTTGAAATTCAATTCCATGAGGGTTCTTCAATTTAGATATAAATGCTACTTCTTTGTTTTCACTTTAACTGAAATTTCTTTCTTGTTTGGATATAGCAGTATCCATGACTTTATCACCAACAGAAATTAGAAGTATTTTAAAATAATATTTCAGTTGTTGAAGTTACCTCAAAATCTTATTTAAGCTCATCATTTTGAAACTAAGGTGATTATTAGATCTGCCTAAGTTTTAATGTGTTAAAGAGCCACAAGTATTATTATATCACATAGTTTTTTTTTCCCCAAAACTATTTTGGTAACTGTTTCCTTGGTAATCTTATGCATTCTATTTGATGCATGTATTTTTAAATTTATTTTTAATGTGATATATTTTTAAAAATACTTTGAATCACCTTTATCAAACACATAAAGGACTGGTAGACCGAAACTTGCATAGGCTTCTAAAGTTTAGTCTTCAGTAAATTTCTTTCCTTTCTTTTTTGCAACAGCTCCACAAAAAATTTTATTATTGTTCCCACATTATTGTAAGTCTCTCTAGGCTTTCTAAACAACTCGACTAAAAACTATGCGGTCAAATTATTTTTATTTACTTCATGAAACATAATTTATTGAATACAGTCCTATGCTATGTCTTTTAAAGAACACAAAAATGAAAAAACATAGACACAGTTATCAAAGGAGTTTTTAGTCTCTGAGAAGAGTAGACAGATAATACAAGACAGACGATAATGCAATAATAAGCGAGAGATGATGGGCTGGAAGTGGTAGATTAGTGCTGCTTAGTCTGAACAAAACCAGACAGGGTGCTGGCTTAAAATGGAAATTATGTTATAATCGTGTTTTGAAAGTTCACTGATTTATATTCAGGAGCTCCAGTTGAAGTGGGGGACAGGACTGTCAGAAAGATTATAGCACACCGTGCAGAGTTATCCCTTGGTTTCCTAGCTCTTTCAAAATAGGCTATTTTGTCCAAGAAAAAAAAAATCAATTCTACAAGGTACTTTGGTTCTTTTACTTATACCTTGGTGGGTGACTGTTTTGTTTTGTTTTGTTTTGTTTTTCAGGGAAGAAACAATAGGAAGATTTGAGTGTTTGAAAAACTAAAAAAAATATCTACACCATCATGAGATGGGGGAGGTGTCACAAGAGCAAAATAAGACTCACATATTTTTGCTGATAATAAAGAGAAATTAAATTTCACGACTTTACAGGTGAATTCAACCTATTGTTTTTATCATTACAAGTATGATGTTCAGATAGAGAAGATGATTCTTTTGATCTATCATATGCTTGTCAGATGACACTAGAAATGAATGTACCTTCTTATGAAGTATTAAATTTTGCAACATTGAAAACATTCCAAAAAAGCAGTATAGTCATCTTCTAACAGCCTAATAAAGGGAATTCTTAAAATAGTTGGTATGACTTGGGGCAATTTCTAAGCCTTCCAGTTCTGAATTGTATAATCGTATAGGCTATACCCACCTATATATACTGTATAGTGACTTCACACTGATAAAACCATGAGACAGACCAATCAAACGCAGGTGACAGAATTCCTCCTTCTGGGACTCTCTGATGACCAACACACCCAGAAACTGCTTTTCACCTTATTCCTAGGTGTCTACCTGGTCACTGTGCTTGGAAATCTGCTTCTCATGTTCCTTATTCAGGTTGACTCTCAGCTTCACACACCCATGTATTTTTTTCTTTGCAATTTATCTCTGGCTGACCTCTGTTTCTCTACCAACATTGTTCCTCAAGCCCTAGTCCACCTGCTATCCAGAAAGAAAGTGATTTCATTCACACGTTGTGCAGCTCAGCTTCTACTCTTCCTCATTTTTGGGTGTACCCAGTGTGCCCTTTTGGCGGTGATGTCCTGTGATCGATATGTGGCTATCTGCAACCCTCTGCATTACCCTAGCACCATGACTTGGAGGGTGTGCATCCAGCTGGCTGTAGGATCATGGACCAGTGGCATTCTGGTGTCTGCGGTGGACACCACCTTCACACTAAGGCTGCCCTACCAAGGCAGCAATAATGTTGCTCATTTCTTTTGTGAGGCCCCTTCAATATTGATCCTGGCATCCACAGACACCCACACTTCAGAGATGGCCATTTTCCTCATGGGGGTTGTGATTCTCCTCATACCGGTTTCTCTAATCCTGGTGTCTTATGGCCACATCATAGTGACTGTGGTCAGGATGAGGTCAGCTGAGGGCAAGCTCAAGGCATTCTCAACCTGTGGCTCCCATCTCGTGGTGGTCATCCTTTTTTATGGGTCAGGAATTATCACCTACATGACACCAAAGTCTTACAAAGAACAGAAAAAGCTGGTATCTGTGTTCTATGCAATGGTGACCCCCATGCTTAATCCCCTCATCTACAGCCTGAGGAACAAGGATGTGAAGGGAGCTCTGAGGAAAGTAGTCATAAGGAATTTCCCATGCAGGTTTGGAGTTTTCCACTGACACCGAGAACCTCCTGGTTGTTTACTTCTAAGACTGGCTGAGTAGGTGCCTCTGCAAGACTGGAATATGGTAACTTTCATCCTTGGTACTTGTCTGTGGACCCACGCTCCATCCTTTATCCAGCACTCCCTTTGTAGAGGAAGAAAGACAATAATTCATGGAGTATCAGGAAGGATGCTCTGCTTCCTTCTGGTCAGTCTTTTAAAAAAATCACCTGAGAAACATTCCCATTTTATATCAATAAATATATCAATGAATTATCAATAAATTCTTATGAATACTTTACACAAAGCTACCGTGCCCATGTCCCAAGTCTGCTCTTTGCCAAGAGTCTAGAAGTGAACTATGTTCACTGACAAAGTCATAAAGGGGCAGCAAAATTTGCTGAGGGATATGCAAGCTTAAGAAGGACAGTTGATTCCATCCAATCATAATGACATTACCCTCCAAAAATCTAGAAACAAAAAATCTTTGGGTTATCCACAGTAGTTTCCCATAATCTGTCCATATCTAGTTAACTTGGGATTCTTTTACACCCTTTCTGTCAAGCAACTCCCATATCCAAGGTGGATAGTTTGAGATTAAGGCAGTTTTCCATGTAGTGAATTAGTTTTCCCCATATGAGGCACAGACCAATTATGGTAGCAGAGGAAGTCCTGAAACCATACCCTTCTAAACATGGGTACTTTACAAGCAAATGGAGGATTTAAAGTATCATTTTATTTTCTCTCGTTCTCACTAGAATATAAATTCCATGAGGGAAGAAATTTGTTTTATTCACCCATGTGTCTTCAGGGTCTAAATAAGGTCTGACATATGCTGAATAAAAATCTGTTGACATTTTGAGTTCTTAAATTTTTGAAAGTTTGATTTTAAACCCAAAGATTTTGAAAAAAAAAAGTGAAAGAATGAAGCAAACTCTACTGTTTATTATCACAATTATCATTAATTTATCCCCTAAACAGAAAGATCTTTGAAAGTTACTGGTGGAATTCTTGGATGTACAAAAGAAAATATAGCAGAAAATTATAAAATGACATGAAGAAGTTCAAGAAAAGTTAAAGCAAATAAGAAATGACAAAAAGTAATGAAGTTGTCAACCACCAGACTGCTAATCTGTGTAAACCGATATAGCATCCTCAGAGACATCGGTACCCTAGTCCCAGAGAATACTGGACCTACGGAAGTTCTTTACTGCATCACGCATGTTCTTTCATTCATTAATGGATCCCAATGGAAAAGTCCAAAGTCCCAGTGTGTATACCGTGGCTCTTGGAAAGAATAGAGACCAAAGGCATATTTGGGGACCTTGCTTTTCTTTCCTTTGTCTGTGTGTTCTAAGCCCTCAGTTTCCATCTAAGTCATAGTTTCCGAAAGCCCAAGGTCCTGCGGATGGCCCGCCTTAGTGCAGCCTTTACTTCACTATTCCTCAAGCTGTAGATGATGGGGTTCAACATGGGAGTCACCACCGTGTAGGAGAGCGACAACAGCTTCTTGCTCTCAGGAGAGTTGCTGGACCGGGGTCGGAAGTATGTGAGGATGGCAGTGCTGTAGAAGAGGGAGACAACCAGAAGGTGGGAGGAGCAGGTGGAGAAGGCCTTGCGCTTCCCCTCGGCTGAGGGCATCCCGAAGATAGTGGAGAGGATGCGGACATAGGATCCCAGGATCAACAAGAAAGGGAAGAGGATGAATAGGACAGTAGCTGTTAGAGCTTCCAGTTCAAACAGAGAGGTATCAGCACAGACCAGTGCGATGACAGGGGGGCTGTCACAGAAGAAGTGGTTCACCCTGTTGGGGCCACAAAAAGGGAAGCTGAAAATCCATGTGGTTTGCACAGTAGCCACTGGGAATCCTGAGAACCAGGAGGCAGCTGCCAGCTGGCCACAGGCCCTGCGACCCATGATGATTGGGTAGCGCAAAGGGTCACAGATGGCCACGTAGCGGTCATACGCCATGGTGGCCAGAAGGCAGCACTCAGCAGCTCCGAAGAAGAAGAAGAAGTACATCTGGGTAGCACAGCCAAGGAAGGAGATGGTTGTGTCCTGGATGATCAGGGTCCCCAGCATCTTGGGCACAATAACCAAGTTGAAACCTATCTCCAGGAAAGACAAGTTCCTGAGGAAGAAGTACATAGGACTTTGGAGGGCAGAGTCAGCTGTAGTAACCAGGATTATGAGGACATTTCCCATCAGGGTAACAAGGTAAATGGTCAAAAAAAGGAGAAACAACAGAGCTTGTAGCTGAGAGGACAGGGATGAGAAGCTCACAAGAACAAACTCATTGACAACTGTCCAGTTTCCCTGCATCATTCCTCTGCTCAGGATTTCACTGGAGATTCACACCCCAGGAAGGTGGCAGTCTCCATATGTTATTTAGACTTTATTACACCCTTAGAAAGGGAAATTCCCATGGCCTCATTCTTCATCCTCTTGTTATTATTGTTGAAGCTCAAACAGCTATACTTTCCAATGGTAAAAACAAGTCTGATTATGGGAGTCACTTGTTTTTTTGAAGAATGCCAACTTTTTTTTCAGACTGAACTGAGGCATACCATATATATCTATAGATGTCCTAATTTTTCTTTACTCAATAGAGGATGGTCAAAGACACAGCTTCATTTTTGTGCTTCTATCCTATCTGTCTTCAACAGTCAGTAGTGCTAAAAAAGAAGCCAGGCCAACCATTTCCGAAGAGAAGGGTCTTAATGCACAGAAAGATGGCGAGGGTGTGTTTTCTGCAAAATGAAAGAGGGAAGGAGAAAGTCAAGGAAAGTGAGTCAGCCATTACCAATGATCCCTGAGGAGGAAACCTGAATGTGTCCCAGTTTGGAGCAGTTCATACATGGAAAGAGTTCAATATAATGGAAGAATCATTTCTAAACTCAATCAATTTTAAACTCAGACATTTCTAAACTTGGACAATTGTAAACAAGAAGATGAATAATATAGGAACTGTGGCTTCTCTTGATCACAGGATTAAATACCCTGCATGTGGCTATATGTGATCAGACAAAGAGAACATAGACTCAAAATACTGTCAGACCATAGAGAGCAGCCAGGTATGTTATGAATGAACCCTTTCATCAGCTTCTACTGGTTATCTTAGATCTTGACTCTCAGGAAATATGAAACAAATTGTACACATTAATAAAGACCAAATCAAATATGCAAGTGTGACTAATAATGTTAAATCCTGTGAAAAAGAATCAGAAGGTTTCACCATTGTGTCAATAACTAAGCTTCAAAATTGGAACCCTGAAAGTTTTTTCAATGACTATAAACTTAAATGAAGGAATAAATCTAAAGCACGTAGCATGGTGACTGGCCTATAATACACTCTCAGTGAATGCTAATCATTACAATTATGATGATTTAAAGCTAGATCTACCTTCTAAAACCTACTTCTTATATAATCTATTGCCCCAAATCACTGTAGATTTTTATTTTCAATCCCTATGAGAAAAAAATAATTTATTCAATAAATATTATCTTTAGTGTGCCAGACACTGATCTAGATATTGAAGATAATATACTAGTAAATAAAGCAAACAAAAATCTCCACCCTCATATAACTCACTTTTTAACAGGAAATGTGGGTTGGATTAAGTTATATGAATAGAATGTTTATTATGTTAGATGATGAGAAGAATAAAGCAGTGGAGAAGACAGGATTTAGGGTGTGGGGTGTGTCACAGAAGGTCTCACTGAGAAGATGAGTAATGTCCTGAGCAGGTGCAAGACATGAAGTCAAGGTGGTGAAAGAAAGAGGGAGGTAAAGAGCAAAAATAGTGAGAAAGAGTCTTTTAAATTTTTTTTCCTGATTCCTATTCATTTTAAAAATCTCAAGCTGGGCATCACTTACTTACTTTGTAGAAATCGAGCACCAAGTCAGTACTAGACAGCACTCCGAGTGTTTGCAAGTGTTGTGGTTGTTTCACAACTACCAGAAGATGTAGGGACTATTACTAGCTTCACTTTACATCCAAGGAATCTGAGGCCCAGAGAAGGGCATCATTTTCCTAAAGTTAGGCAGCCAGCAAGTGTTGGCATCTGACTGCAAACCATGGGTTTGCCTGTTAGGTGGAACTTTCAGCCCCTCTCTGAGAACGGAAATGAATCTGAACTCACATGTGAGACTAAGCTGGAGTGCTTGGCGTAGGAGAAAAGAAGCAAGATTACTTCTAAAAAGGCAGAATATTTCAAGGTGTTAGCACCACTGGAGACCTGAAATACCACTTTCACAGTCCTTATCTTATAATAATCATGAATATATGTCTCCATCTCATATTCTAGGGGGTATATTCCTTGAGAGCAGAAATTGTGTTATTCAACTTTTTGTCCCAACACCTTGCAAGGCAGATGCCCAGTAATTTGTTATTAATTGAAGAATGAAGAAGATATGAAAATAATTAGGGAAATACCTATACAGGGAGTGTATAGGCACAGTGAGCCACATTCATAAGGAATTTAGACACAAAAGACTGCATACATCATTGATGAGTCATATCTTCCTCCTGCCCAACCTCCGTCACCCTCTCCTCCCCACTTTCATGTACCTCATTTCAGGAAATGATGCCACCTGGCTGTGTCCCCAGGAACTGGCTTAAAAATTCTTAATTCATCTTAATTCATTCTTAATTCATTCTTAATTCTTAATCCCCAAACTTGATTATTTTTCTTCTTAAATACTGATTCAACATCACCTTCTCCATCTCTATCACCATGGCTTTAGGTTTTGGCTCTTATTTCCTTTGGCCTAGAATCTTCGAGGAATCCGACTCTATCTCATTCTCTTCGATCCATTCTTGACTTGGATGTGATCTGATAGTGGCTCAAACAAGGTTCTTTACTTGCTAACTGTCTTTCAGTCACTCCATACTGTTCTTGGAATAAGTAAAATTCTTAAAAGGTCTTTTTCTTTGATTTCTGCTTATTTTTCCAGTTTGAAATCCCCTACAGAGCTGATGCTCTAATCACACCAAAATACTTTCTGTTCTGTGCACACATGGTGCTCTCTCACCCCTCCTTGCCTTTGTGCCTGCGGCTCTCTACTCTGGGAACCTCTTCTCACAACTAGGTATAACTTTCTGCTAATTTTGCAAGTCTCAGTGGAAACATAATTTTCTTTGTGAAGTTTCCCTGTCCTCCCTTGGCCAGATCAAGGGATTATTCTTTTATTCTTTCAACACTTGATGTAAACTGCTATTAGAGCATCTTTATAATTGTGTATGTGTGCATCTGTTTTGTTATGTAATTATTAACATCATGAGGACAAATGTATTCATTCATCACTGTATCTTTTGCAACTAACAGAATGCTTAACTCTATGCTGTCACTTCAGTCGTGTCCGACTCTGTGCGACCCCATAGACGGCAGCCCACCAGGCTCCCACATCCCTGGGATTCTCCAGGCAAGAACACTGGAGTGGGTTGCCATTTCCTTCTCCAATGCATGAAAGTGAAAAGTAAAAGTGAAGTTGCTCAGTCATATCCAACTCTTAGCGACCCATGGACTGCAGCCTACCAGGCTCCTCTGTCCATGGGATTTTCCAGGCAAGAGTACTGGAGTGGTTTGCCATTGCTTAACTCTAAGTGCTTAATAATTAATGTAGCCTAAGGTTTAACTATTTTCAAAGCAGTTTGATGATACTATTGGATCTCTAGTTGAACCAATATAGTCATATAAGGCCTGTGTGTGTGTGTGTGTGTATCCTAACTGATACATTAGATTTTATCTTCCAAGTTATATTTGTTTTGTTTATTTTTATTTTTGCTGTGTACTGAGAAGACATTTTTAAGGCTTTACTCCATTATAACAGCATTGCATTACTCAGTGTGCCATAAAAGTCTGGTTCCCTCGCATATTTAATCAAAATATTTCTTAGGACAGAGCCAAGACTCTAAGGCACGTAACTTAAGGCTTATTCCCAAATGGTTTGAAACTAATTTTTGTTCTTTACTCTTTAGACAAATAGCAAAACTACCTTATATTTTTATCAGCGACCTTAAATCATTTTGGACATTGTTGGGTATAAATAAACAGAGTTATATGTACTCTCATCTGGAATACATCTCTTTAAAATAGTAACAAAGGTCTCATAAAAAGTTCATCAAATGCCTTAGGTGAAACACATGTAAACCATATAAATAGTTACTTTTTAACCCAAAGTCTAATGTCAAGTTCCTAGTAAAACTTTTTCTGATCATTCCCAACCCCTAACTGGATATAACTAATTACTCTTTCCCTGTATTCTACCAGGATTTTAAAATACTCTTATTATAATAATGGTTTTGTGTCACAGTTATCTTTATATGTGCCCTTGCCTGCAAACTGCACACTTCTTTAAGCCACAAACCAAAAGGTATCCATCACTATATTCACATTACATTATCCAGTACCCACAAAATAACAGTAAATAGATGGCAAAGAATCTGCCTGCAATGTGGAGACCCAGGTTTAATTCCTGGGTTGGGAAGATCCCCTGGAGAAGGGAATGGCAACTCACTCCAGTGTTCTTGCCTGGAGAATCCCATGGACAGAGGAGCCTGGCAAGCTATAGTCCATAAGTTTGCAAAGAGTCTGAAGACTGAGCAACTGAACATGTCCATGTGCACTAATATCTTAAAAAGTTAATGGAGCTTTTTGTCATGAAATTCTTGGGGATTCCATCATGGATTAAACTCATCACTATCTTTTTTGGTATTTGTAAAAATCCTTTTAACAGTGTTTTAAATTATTAGCTGGTAAGAGATATGGTGTGGTGGTGTGATCACTCACCTAGAGCCAGACATTCTGGAATGCGAAGTCAAATGGACCTTAGGAAGCATCACTACAAACAAAGCTAGTGGAGGTGATGGAATTCCAGTTGAGTTTCAAATCTTAAAAGATGATGCTATTAAAGTGCTGCACTCAACATGCCAGCAAATTTGGAAAACTCAGCAGCGGCCATCGGACTGGAAAAGTCACTTATCATTCCAATCCCAAAGAAAGGCAATGCCAAAGAATGTTCAAACCACTGAACAATTGCACTCATCTCACACACTAGTAAAGTAATGCTAAAAATTCTCTAAGTTAGGCTTCAACAGTATGTGAACCAAGAACTTCCAAGTGTTCAAGCTGGGTTTAGAAAAGTCAGAGGAACCAGAGATCAAATTTCCAACATCCATTGGATAGAAAAAGCAAGAGAGTTCCAGAGAAACATCTACTTCTGCTATATTGACTAAGCCAAAGTGTTTGACTGTGTGGATCACAGCAAACTGTGGGGAATTCTTAAAAAGATGGGAATACCAGGCCACCTTACCTGCCTCCTGAGAAATCTATATACAGGTCAAGAAGCAACAGTTAGAACCAGACATGGAACAACGGACTGGTTCCAAATTGGGAAAGGAGTACATCAAGGCTGTATATTGTCACCCTGCTTATTTAACTTACATGCAGAGTACATCATGCGAAATGCCAGTCTGGATGAAGCATAAGCTGGAATCAACACTGCCAGGAGAAATATCAATAACCTCAGATATACAGATGACATCACCCTTATAACAGAAAGCAAAGAGAAAGTAAAGAGCCTCTTGATGAAAATGAAAGAAGAGAGTGAAAAAACTGGCTTAAAACTCAACATTCAAAAAATGAAGATCATGGCATCCAGCCCCATCACTTCCTGGCAAGTAGATAGGGAAACAATGACAGACTTTATTTTCTTGGACTCCAAAATCACTGCCGATGGTGACTGCAGTCATGAAATTATAAGACGCTTTCTCCTTGGAAGAAAAGCTATGACCAACCTAGTCAGCATATTAAAAAGCAGAGATGTTACTTTGCCAAGAAAGGTCTATCTAGTTAAAGCTATGGTTTTTCCAGTAGTAATGTAAGGATGTGAGAGTTGGACCATAAAGAAAGCTGAGCACCGAAGAATTGATGCATTTGAACTGTGGAGTTGGAGAAGACTCTTGAGAGTCCCTTGGACTGCAAGGAGATCAAGCCAGTCAATTGTAAAGGAAATCAGTCCTGGGTGTTCATTGGAAGGACTGATGCTGAAGCTGAAGCTCCATACTTCAGTCACCTGATGAGAAGAACTGACTCATTGGAAAAGACTCTAATGCTGGGAAGAATTGAAGGCAGGAAGAAAAAGGAATGACAGTGGATGAGATGGTTGGATAGCATTACCGACTCAATGGACATGAGTTTGAGCAAGCTCCGGGAGTTGGTGATGGACAAGGAAACTTGGCATGCTGCAGTCCATGGGGTCGCAAAGAGTCTGACACAACTGAGCAACTGAACTGAACTTAACTGAAGAGATATGGAAATAAATGTAAAATTATAAAACATTTGAATTATTGGTCATTATTATTATTGCTATGATAAATAACATGTGTGTTAGTCAGTTGTATCTGATTCTTTGTGACCCCATGGACTGTAGTCTTCCAGCCTCCTCTCTCCATGGAATTCTCCAGGCAAGAATACTGGAGTGGGTAACCATTTCTTTCTCCAGGGATCTTCTCAACCTAGGGATGGAACCCATGTCTCCCAAATTGCAGGCAGATTCTTTACCAGCTGAGCTACCAGAGAAGCCCATTATATAATTTATATATACATGTATAAAAATACATATAATTTATATACACATATACAAAAATATATATAATTTATATATACATATATAAAAATATATACTACAGTTTCTATAGTTACAAGAAGCCTCTAAATCCAGCCTTTTGGTAAAGCAGTGTTAGGCAGATAGAAAGCAATCCAATGAGGTGTGGCCAAGTCGTGTGACAGTTGAAACCAGAGGAATATTGCAGCAGAGTTTGAGAATTTCCTGGTGATACTACTTAGACACTAGATAGTATGTGACAAGAGTCCAGAAAAGAAAAGGTTCTCGGGCTCCAAATTCAGAAGTTATCAGAAAGAATTTCTGAACACTTAGTTAATGAAGCTGAGGGAACTTGCATATGCGTAACAGTAGTTTTTCTGACTTTTAAAGCAGAGGATCTCCTTCCCTTTTCTTTCAAACCGAGTCTTTCGGGAACTCTCAAGACTCGAAGTCGAATGAGGATGAACTAGGCAGGGACCGGGCTAAGAGACCAATTTGCTTGGCTTTCACTTTTCTCCTGGCCCCTGAAAAGGCCCCCTCATGCCTCTCCTTAGGACCCTGGGGCTGCACGAAGCGCGATATGAGAGCAGGACTCTTGGCTCTGTGTCTGCCTCCTTCCCACAGTTTTCATGTCATGTTATCCTTCATTTGCCTTCATCTTCCTCTATATTCATTTCTTTTGACCTAGACTTCCTTCTCTTTCTCTTCCATGCCTTTCACCTTTCTCTTCTGTTTGTAATATTTTTCTCCCGGTAAGTAAGGAAGGGGTGATAGAGGGGAAGAGAGTCCCTTTCCTAGGGGAAGGGGACATCATGGGGAAGCTTGAAATCCTGCTCCTCTCAGTTGAGGTTGTGTGACTAGCTATGTCTCTATCCAGATTGTCTCCTTTCAAGGATGACATCTTGGAGATTCTGTTTTGTTTCAGCAAGGAAGAACTAGTTAATGCACCTAAGAGAACTTTGGGAAACTACCACATAAGTGATACTTTGAGACCACATAGTTATCATGACAAGGATCTGGGGGGAGCTCAAGTTCTGGTTATTGTGTGTTTTAGATGTGAGACACAGAGCTGCTGACATGACATTTTTTGAGTTATGTTTCTTTCCAACTATAAAATGGCAGTTATTATAAATGCCCTACCCACCTGACAGGTGGTTGTGGGTATGAAATGAGAGAATTCCTGTGCAAACACTTTGAAAAGTCTAAAGCACAGTACACATTTTATCACTGTTTTCTGTTCTTTAGCAGATTCCCTTTGTCCTATTTCTTTTGTCAAATTCTATAAAACCCCATGTGTTTTACTTGAGACTTCTGATCACCTTTCTTATCTCTCAGAAATGTGTCAAAGAGGACACCTTTCTTGGTGGTGAGCCATCATCCTCTTTACAGGAGATTTCAAGTTTGAGCCCTGCCTTCTCATCCTTCACTTACCTCCTGTGAGTGAGGTTTGTCTGTTTCACACTGAAGAGAAGCCCTGGTTTGTGTCAGTCACTCTAGAACAGCTTTGGATTATGTCTTGAATGGGTAACTCCAGGGGAGTTTTAAATTGTGGTGATTTCTGTTCAAGCCACCCCAGAAAAGTCCTATACTGCATCTGTACCCATCATTCCAAAGACACTATGGCTTGTGCTTGTCCTGGTCCACGTTGCTGGTGAACTCGGTTTGCCTCGTCACATTCTCAAAGAAGCTTTGTCCCAGTGTCTCAGACACTGCGGGTAGCTACGAGGGGCCAGCAGCTGTAAAGAAGTCTGAGCTGTGCAGCGTTAGTCACTCCAGAGAAGCTCTGGGCTGGGCCTGTGCCATTCCCTCTAGAGGATTCCAGGCTGGGTCTCAGGACTCCCTGGTCCCTGCTGTTTACTCTAAGGAAGTGACTTCCTCCAATACTTCCTCTTCTTCAGGAGAAGTCATAGGTTCACTTTCTGACAGGTATGAGTTTTGAGAGGTTCCCAAGAGTACAAAATCTCCTGAAGATTCTGCATGAAACCTTCCGTGGAGGAAGATTTTTATTGCAGCTTCAACTTCTCCTGCACTTGTGAGGCTACTAGAGAAAAGGAACAAAACTCAGTGGTCTGTCTCTTCTCCAAGGTTTCCACCAGAGAGAGACTAGAGGAGCATACCAGTATTTTCTATTCCAGATTCACTGAGATATAATTAACATAGAACATTGTGTAAGTTTAAGGTATATAATGTGATGATTTGATACATGTGTATATTGTGAAATGAGTACAATAGAGTTAGTTAACAGGCCCATTACTTCACATAAGTAGCTGTATGTTTATGTGTGTATGGTGAAACATTGAAGATATAGTCTCTTAGCAACTTTCAAGTATGTAACACAGTATTGTTAACTAGAGGAACTATGCAGTACATTTGATCTCCAGAACTTAACTATTTATAACTGAGTTTGTACCGTTTGACCAACCTCAACATACCCAGGTCCTGGCAACCATCATTCTAATCTCTGTTTCTTTGAGTTCGGTATTTTCAGATTCCACATATAAGTGCAATCATACAATATTTGTCTTTCTCAGTCTGAATTATCTCACTTAGCATAATGCTGTCAAGTTCCATTCATGATGTTGCAAGTAGCAAGATTTCCTTTTTTTTTCTTCACAGCTGATTAATATTGCATTGCATATATATATGCATATGCCAATTTTTTTTTTATCCATTCATGTGTTGATGGACACTTAGATGGTTTCCATAAATTGGCTATTGTGAAAAGTGTTGCAGTGAAGAGTGCAGGTATCTTCAAGGTAGTGATTTAATTTCTTCCATACTAGTATTCTTTTACATTTCCTTTCACTTTGATTCTTATTGGGCTTGGTTCTTAGGACTGTTTCTGACCTGGACTCAGGAGAGGTCAGAAGAGGCATGAAGAGGGTAATTCAATAATCATTGTCTAAGCAAACTGGAGAATATTAATGAAAACCATAAGCAGTTTGTTTAGGATGCTCTCAGTAGGGGAGGCTGGAGAAGGCAATGGCACCCCACTCCAGCACTCTTGCCTGGAAAATCCCATGGATGGAGGAGCCTGGTAGGCTGCAGTCCGTGGGGTCACGAAGAGTCGGACACGACTGAGCGACTTCCCTTTCACTTTCACTTTCATGCACTGGAGAAGGAAATGGCAACCCACTCCAGTGTTCCTGCCTGGAGAATCCCAGGGACGGGGGAGCCTGGTGGGCTGCCGTCTATGGGGTCGCACAGAGTCGGACACGACTGAAGTGACTTAGCAGCAGTAGGGGAGGCTATTAACTACTGGTTAAGATGAAAAGGCTAACATCTCAAAATCTTTAACCCTTCTGGAATAGGAACTGAAATTGAAGGAGTAAGATGATGTCCATGTTTGAGATAAAAGTTCCTCCAACTGATTATGGCTTAACCCAAACAGCCTAATGCATATCTAGACATTCCTTACAGTGCTTCTGGAACAGACTTTTGACTTCATGTTTCTTACCGAAAGAGGTAGCCACATCTGACTTGTTTATTATTGTTTGCTTAGCATCTGGCACAATGCCTGCACATACATGCTTGTTTTTTTTCCACAAGGAATATTTAAAATACCAACCTTCTCCCTCATTTTCCACCTCTAGCTTCAAAGTTGCATATGTTTTGAGGAGCCTCAGTTCAGTTCAGTTCAGTTGCTCAGTCATGTCTGACTCTTTGTGACACAATGGACTGCAGTATGCCAGGCTTCCCTGTCTGTCACCAGCTCCTGGAGCTTACTCAAACTCATGTCCATTGAGTTGAGGGGCCTGCCTTAACCCTATTTCTCCACGTGAGTTTTGCAGAACAAAACGTTTTCAGGAATGCCTATGTTATACTAAAACAGAAACACTTGTGCAGAATTCATTTTCAAAGAGTTACAGGTACACTGGGGGAAGGCAAACATATACAAATAAGTATAGGATAGTATACACAGAATTTAATTTGTCCATTGACAAACTTAAAATAAATGCAAGCACAAGCTGGAATCGAGATTGCTGGGAGAAATATCAATAACCTCAGATATGCAGATGACACCACCCTTATGGCAGAAAGTGAAGAGAAACTAAAAAGCCTCTTGATGAAAGTGAAAGAGGAGAGTGAAAAAGCTGGCTTAACACTCAACATTCAAAGAATGAAGATCATGTCACCTGGTCCCATCTCTTCATGGCAAATATGTGGGAAAACAATGGAAAGAGTGACAGACTTTATTTTCTTGGGCTCCAAAATCACTGCAGATGGTGACTGCAGCCATGAAATTATAAGATGCTTGCTCCTTGGAAGAAAAGTTATGACCAACCTAGACAGCATATTAAAAAGCAAACACAATACTTTGTAAACAAAGGTCAAACATAGTCAAAGCTATGGTTTTTCCAATAGTCATGTATGGCTGTGAGAGTTAGACCATAAAGAAAGCTGAGCATTGAAGAATTGATGCTTTTGAACTGTGGTGTTGGAGAAGACTCTTGAGAGTCCTTTGGACTGCAAGGAGATCAAGCCAGTCAATTGTAAAGGAAATCAGTCCTGAATGTTCATTGGAAGGACTGATGCTGAAGCCGAAGCTCCAATACTTGGCTCACCTAATGCAAAGAACTGACTCATTGGAAAAGACCCTGATGATGGGAAAGATTGAAGGCAGGAGGGGAAGGGGATGACAGAGGATGAGATGGTGGGATGGCATCACCAACTCAATGGGCATGAGTTTGAGCAACTCCAGGAGTTAGTGATGGATAGGGAGGACTGATGTGCTGCAGTCCATGGGGTTGCAAGGAGTTGGACACGACTGAGCGACTGAACTGACTGAGCAAGGAGTAGTTTGGCTGCTTGGGGAGTTGTAGTAGACCTTGAAATATAAAATGGATTTGGTTAAAATGAAGGTCAAAAGAAGCTTTCAAGTGGAGAAAATAGAGTACTAAGACATCACCAACTGCAAATCATCTAAACCACGAATTCAGAAGTCTAATGAAGTGCATCTTTCCTCTGACTTACTCATCTCTTCCCTCTGTATTCTTCAAAATTTATTCACTCAAATTAAGAATAAATTATGATTTTTTTCACCTATTACATAAGCTAAATTCTAAATGATTGGTGACAAGTATTATTGTTGTGGCTCTGGGGAGAAAAGAACCATCATAAATTTCTGTTGGGAGTGTAAAATAGTACAGTAAGTTTGGAGAGAAATTTGCCAAGATAGAAACACTATATACTTACACTTTGGCCAATAAATCCAACTTCCAGATTTCCACATGTCAGGTACACTGGCAAAAATATAAAAAGGTTTACGCATAAAACTATTGTTTGTAATTGTAGAAGACTCATCAAATAAATTATGGCATATCTACAAAATAGAATACTATGAAGTTATAAAAAGAATGGGGAATCTTTTGTGTTGCAGAAGAACTATGGTGGAGTTAGCTGGATCTATTTTAACCTTTGATGAAACCAGCATCATGATTGAAATTTACGATATTACTTCAACAAGGTTAAGAACCTAAACAAAATTAATGATTAAAAGTGACTTTTAAACAAGTAACCACTGACACCCCAAATCTAGAGAGCCAATGGAAGCTCAGGTTATTCTTCCTAGGATAAATAGAACGAGGAATAAAGAGGTTGCTAGCATTATAAAGGTGTAGGTATGGGAATTATTGATCCACTTTCCAATATCCGTACTACAACCAGTGAGCCTAAAAGAACTAACACTCCCTCAGGTACATGAAAACTAAAGAAAGGAGAGTTATTCTGATCTCTCTCAGTATAGAGAGAGGGAGGGAGGGGGACTAGTAGAGTTTCCTATCTGATGAGCAGAGTCAGATTTTCCCAAAGGAAGACAAACTGACATGGTGATTTTCGATGGGTTTTGCCCTTTTTTATTATGTGTGTTCCTATGCCAGGATTATAAGCAGTTTCATACTGTTAAAAGTATGGAAAGAGGAATATGAATATCTTGAATTATTTGGCCACAGAAGTGTTAAATTGACAATAAGAAAAGAATGTAGTCTATATTGGACAAGCAGAGGAATTTTCCAGGTGGTAGTGATAGGTCTAAACCACCTCTGTGATGTTTTCTCTTCACTGAGCTTTCCAATATTCATTTCAGCAGTGGGTTTCATCACAATGGAGATAGGCAGAGGGATTCTAAATATCAAACTGATTGTTCCTTATTTGATAAACTTTAGTATTATTTGTTTGGAGAAGGTGATGGCATCCCACTCCAGTACTCTTGCCTGGAAAATCCCATGGATGGAGGAGCCTGGTGGGCGGCAGTCCATGGGGTCGCGAAGAGTCAGACACGACTGAACGACTTCACTTTTACTTTTCACTTTCATGCATTGGAGAAGGAAATGACAACCCACTCCAGTGTTCTTGCCTGGAGAATCCCAGGGATGGGGGAGCCTGGTGGGCTGCCATCTATGGGGTTGCACCGAGTTGGACACGACTGAAGTGACTTAGCAGTAGCAGCAGTATTATTTGTTAATGCTTATAGGATGCAGTTTCTAAGGCCCAGGGCCTTGTGGAAGGTCCGGGTAAGGGCATTCTTCACTTCATTATTTCTCAGGCTGTAGATGATGGGATTCAACATGGGAGTCACAACAGTGTAGGACAGTGATAGCACTTTCTTGCTTTCAGGAGAATTATTGGACTTTGGACGGAAGTAGACAAGGCTTAAAGATACATAGAAAAGGGAGACGACGAGCAGGTGAGAGGAGCAGGTAGAGAAGGCTTTACGCTTCCCCTTTGCCGATGGAATATTCAGGATGGCAGCAGCAATGCAAGTGTAGGAACATAGGATCAGCAAGCAGGGAATCATGACAAATAGAATGGTTCCAATAATGGCATAGATCTCAAACAGTGCTGTGTCTGCACAGACCAGCCTCAGCACAGGTGGGCTGTCACAGAAGAAGTGGTTCACATTGTTGCTACCACAGAATGGAAAGCTGAAGAGCCATGTGGTCTGCACAGTAGCTACAGGAATGCCTGGAAACCAAGAGATAACTGCCAGTTTGGCACGTGCCCTTGGGTTCATGATAACTGGGTAGTGCAAGGGACTGCAGATGGCTACATAGCGGTCATAGGCCATGGTGGCCAGGAGGGAGCATTCAGAAACCCCAAAGAAGAAGAAGAAATACATCTGAGTGGCACAGCCAAGAAAGGAGATGGTTGTGTCCTGGGCAATCAGGGTCCCCAGCATCTTGGGCACAATAGCTAAATTGAAGCCAATCTCTAAGAAGGACAAGTTCCTGAGGAAGAAGTACATGGGGCTGTGCAGCATGGGGTCAGCCAAGGTAACCAGAATGATGAGGCTGTTTCCCAGCAGAGTGACCAGGTAGATGAATAGAAATGTCAGGAAGAGTAATGACTGTATTTCAGTAGGTAAGGAAGAGAAACTCATGAGGATAAACTCATTAACTCTTGTCCAGTTTCCTTCAGCCATAAATATAGGAATGAACCCCCAGCTGTGGTCATAGAGATTCTCGATTGGAAGAGTCGGATTCTGGATTTGTTTTTCAGACAAATCCAGTGTCAGAGAAAGAGGCAAGATCAGGATCTCAGTTGCAAGGGAAATTATCTTGTGTTAGCTGAGAATAAAAGCACAAGGAAGAATGGCCACAGCATGAGCTCTGAAATGGCTCTAGGTCAGGTTTCAGAAGAGTTGATATGTTTCTATTTGTACGTTGACATATAGGGAAAGTTTATACCTAATCAGAACCATGCGTTCCTGATGGAGCCACCAAAGTGTCTATTTTGGGAGGCAGTGATATTCCTAAAAACACATAGACTTTTGAGAAACAAACACAATGTTCATGATTTCATTAAAGAACACATACATGTGAATTTATCATAACTTTAGAAGTATCTTTATGATTATGATGCAGATCAATGCATCTAATTAATTTTCTCCTCTTCATAAATCTTTTTTTGCCTGGTTAGAATTTGGGAGGTGAATGAGGAGCTAGTATGTATTAACACATGCATCTGCTTTATCCTTGTACATGTGCGTTTTACAGGTGAGGAAACTGACCCCAGAGAAATTAATAAATAGCAATTGAAGTGGCAAATCTGGAGTCTAAACTACATTTGTTGGATTCTGAGGTACTCTGGTTTCTATTAAACCATGCTTCATTGAACAGTTTTGACTTGATCTGGGGATTATGTCATTAATGGTTATAAGAATTACAATTGGAATTTTTGCCAAATCACATTGAAGATAGAGGAGAATCAACACCACTAACATCAAGGTGTCCAAACTCAATTGGATCCTTATTTTACATTATTTGTTTCTAATTTGCAATTGGTTATCAAGAGGTTCTTCTTCTCTTGTCATCTTGGTAATCTAAAATACTAAATTTTAATGAAGACATTATGAGATAAAGTTGGAAAATGATGTGGGCCAAGAGACTGGGATAAATGAAAAGGAAGTAGATGTGGACAGAGAACTATAGTAAGAAAAACACACATTTACTAACAGAAATAAAATATTATTAGGAGCAGTAAAAAGTAAAGTTGACACAAAGTAAAACAGAAACAAGGATATAGTTAGAAAAGACTACCTGGGGGGAAATCATGATAATAAAATTGAAAGATTATACAGTCCAGTGTTAGAAACTTAAGAAAACTGAATTAATGAGTTAGAACACAAGAGAATTTATATCTAAATTATTGAGAAAGAATAATAAAGAGGCAAAAATAATATTAAGAATAATGAAGTAAAATATGGTAAATAAAATCAATTTAATAGGCATTCCAGAATATGTAACAAAGAAGAAAAGACAAAGAATATTCAAAGAAGTACCAGAGGAAAAATAAACATCTCTGAGCTAAAAGAAGACATGACTTTCTGAACGGAAAGAATCCCTATATGCAAACAAATTCTACCTAAAGAAACTAAAGACCTATATATAGAAAACTATAAAACACTGATGAAAGAAATCAAAGAGGACACTAATAGAAGGAGAAATATACCACGTTCATGGATCGGAAGAATCAATATAATGAAAATGAGTATACTACCCAAAGCAATCTATAGATTCAATGAAATCCCTATCAAGCTACCAACGGTATTTTTCATAGAGCTAGAACAAATAATTTCACAATTTGTATGGAAATACAAAAAACCTCGATAGCCAAAGCAATCTTGAGAAAGAAGAATGAAACTGGAGGAATCAACCTGCCTGACTTCAGGCTCTACTACAAAGCCACAGTCATCAAGACAGTATGGTACTGGCACAAAGACAGAAATATAGATCAATGGAACAAAATAGAAAGCCCAGAGATAAACCCACGCACCTATGGACACCTTATCTTTGACAAAGGAGGCAAAAATATACAATGGAGAAAAGACAATCTCTTTAACAAGTGGTGCTGGGAAAACTGGTCAACCACTTGTAAAAGAATGAAACTAGAACACTTTCTAACACCATACACAAAAATAAACTCAAAATGGATTAAAGATCTAAACATAAGACCAGAAACTATAAAACTCTTAGAGGAGAACATAGGCAAAATACTCTCCGACATACATCACAGCAGGATCTTCTATGACCCACCTCCCAGAATATTGGAAATAAAAGCAAAAATAAACAAATGGGATCTAATTAAAATTAAAAGCTTCTACACAACAAAAGAAACTATAAGCAAGGTGAAAAGACAGCCTTCAGAATGGGAGAAAATAATAGCAAATGAAGCAACTGACAAACAACTAATCTCAAGAATATACAAGCAACTCCTGCAGCTCAATTCCAGAAAAATAAACAACCCAATCAAAAAATGGGCCAAAGAACTAAATAGACATTTCTCCAAAGAAGACATACAGATGGCTAACAAACACATGAAAAGATGATCAACATCACTCATTATCAGAGAAATGCAAATCAAAACCACAATGAGGTGCCATTTCACGCCAGTCAGAATGGCTGCGACCCAAAAGTCTACAAGCAATAAATGCTGGAGAGGATGTGGAGAAAAGGGAACCCTCTTAAACTGTTGGTGGGAATGCAAACTAGTACAGCCACTATGGAGAACAGTGTAGAGATTCCTTAAAAAACTGGTAAGAGAACTGCCATACAACCCAGCAATCCCACTGCTGGGCATACACACCGAGGAAACCAGAATTGAAAGAGACACGTGTACCCCAATGTTCATCGCAGCACTGTTTATAATAGCCAGAACATGGAAGCAACCTAGATGTCCATCAGCAGATGGATGGATAAGAAAGCAGTGGTACATATACACAATGGAGTATTACTCAGCCATTAAAAAGAATACATTTGAATCAGTTCTAATGAGGTGGATGGAACTGGAGCTTATTATACAGAGTGAAGTAAGCCAGAAAGAAAAACACCAATACAGTATTTTAACGCATATATATGGAATTTAGAAAGATCGTAACGACAACCCTGTATGTGAGACAGCAGAAGAGACACAGGTGTATAGAACAGTCTTTTGGACTCTGGGACGGGGGCAGGGAGATGATTTGGGAGAATGGCATTGAAACATGTATAATATCATATAAGAAATCAATCGCCAGTCCAGGTTGGATGCAGGATACAGGAAGCTTGGGGCTTGTGCACTGGGATGACCCAGAGGGTATGAGGTGGGAGGTGGGAGGGGGATTCAGGAGGGGGAACACGTGTATACCTGTGGCAGATGCATGTTGATGTATGGCAAAACCAATACAGTATTGTAAAGTAAAATAATAATAATAATAATAAATTAAAAAAATAAAAGATTCACACAGACATTGTCTTTATATGAATTTTTTAAAAATTTTGAGGATGGGGAATAATTCTATTCACTAACCAACATAGCAAAAGATTAAAACAAAACAACAAATTAAAACAAATTCTGTAAACTGCAACCAAACAAAAACTCTGGCCCAACTGCAAAGGAAAAAAATAAATCAGGAAGTTCTGTGTCTATAAGATGGAGTAGGCAGGCTTTTCCTTTTCCTTCCCACTAATTAACTAAATAACTAAATACCCTAGATAGTACTCATCAAAGAAACATAAAATTCTGAAAGGTGGGGATCATATACATCGGCAGGTGTTTAAACATGTTATAATGTTGCCATATGCTATTATATTTCCTCATAGTATTACAATATTTTATTATGTTTATTTGTGCATGCTTTGAAGACTATCACTCTAGGCACATAACTGAAACAGAATGAATCCCTGGACCAATGCATATATAAACAGCCCTGGGGCAACTTGAGGGGAAAATAAATGTTATATTCTTACATTAAATAACACAATAAAATATACCCAACATGGAAAATGACTTAAATGTAAATATGAAGCTTTAACTGAATTGAAGAAGATATAGGTAACTATTTACTTTAGCTTTCTGAAGTTCTTTCTCAGCATGTATGCTAAAGCAGAATCCAGAAAAGAAAATATTCATTGATTTTAACATATAAAAATCAAATAATTTTAAACACTAATAGTTTAACATAGAAATTAAAAGATACATTTTAATAGAGACAATGTGTACAAGATAAATGTCAACATATTGTTACAAATTACCCAAGGGAAAACTAGGTAAATCTATAATCATTCAGTTCACATCATCAGAAATCAAATGCCAGAAGAGAAAAACAGTTCAAAGTCAACAAAAATTAAGTACAATTTTTTAAAGGAGATCATTTTTTCTTAAAAAATTTTAAACATGGTATTTATTTTGGATAAATGTGAAATATAAATATTCAAACACTATAGGTCCAAACAATAAGTGGATTTTACACTATGTATCAGAGATTCTTTGAACTAGCAATTTTTGAACTGCAAATTTTATATACCAGGATGCTCCTCTCAGCTTTATTTATAACAGTGTAATTAAAACAAATAAATGATAAAGAACAATCTAACTATATAAAAATAGATTGTGAAATAAACTTACATCTACACATCTATATTATGAATACTATGAAGTAATTAAAATATATGCTATAAGAATAACAAATGACATGAGAAAATATTCAGTAAGTTTTTGCTAAGTTGATAAAGTGTGCTGCAAGATAGTATATTTAATACAAAACATTTATTTTAAATAGAAATTTTATATATATATTACATAATACATATAGAATGCCTTCAGTTCTGTTTCTTCATTAACATCTTAGTGGTATAATTCCAAGAGTTTTAAATTTCTTCTTCACATTTTATATTTTTTACATTATCCACAGTGAAAATGTATTTTTTTAAATTTGAAGAACAAATACTTGAATATTATTAAGAACAAGACACTTATAACACAAAACAACCCATACACAAAAGGGAAAACTTAATGACAAGCTGGGAAAATATTTGTAATAATGGCAACAAATAATAAAAAGTGTTTGGCTAGCTAATATATAATAAGCTATAGAAATCCCTTTTAAAATGACACAATCTCCTTAAAAGAAGATTACAAGACACAAAGATTTATTCCACCAAAAAGTTCCAATGGCCAGTAAGCATATGAAAATTACTCTATTTTGCTAATAATAAAGTTAAAAATTAAGATAGAAATTAAATTTCTTTTCAATTTGAAATATTGAAAAGTATAATAGTGCTAGTAAGGGTTGGTTAGTAAGCAATATCTTATTCTGTTTGAGGCTATGCAAATTAGCCTCAGTTTGTCACAAATTGTGTGAGGATCCTATAATGTTCATACATTTTGGTTCAAGAACTCCTCTGGTAGAAGAATTGGAGGCAATGATTTTACGTGTATGTTCAATGTTGATCATTACAGTGATACTTTGAAAATGATCATTAATAGGTGAATGAAAGGTTCACTTATACAGCATGAATTTAAGGAAATTCAGGCAATCATTTAAATAATTGCTCAGACGGTAAAGCGTCTGCCTGCAATGCAGGAGACCTGAGTTTGATCCCTGGGTCGGGAATATCCCCTGGAGAAGGAAATGGCAACCTACTCCAGTACTCTTGCCTGGAAAATTCCATGGATGGAGGAGCCTGGTAGGCTACAGTCCGTGGGCTCGCAAAGCGTCGGACACGACTGAGCAACTTCACAACTTCACAACTTCACTTAATAGTGTAATGCAATAATCACAGTATTGCTATTGCTAAGTCACTTCGGTCGTGTCCGACTCTGTGTGACCCCATAGACGGCAGCCCACCAGGCTTCCCCGTCCCTGGGATTCTCCAGGCAAGAACACTGGAGTGGGTTGCCATTTCCTTCTCCAATGCATGAAAGTGAAAAGTGAAAGTGAAGTCGCTCAGTCGTGTCCGACCCTCAGCGACCCCATGGACTGCAGCCTTCCAGGCTCCTCCATCCATGGGATTTTCCAGGCAAGAGTATTGGAGTGGGGTGCCATTGCCTTCCCCTAATCACAGTATAATATTAATGAAAAATTAAGTTGCCAAAATTGCACATATATGCTAAATTTCTAATTTTGTAAATACATTTTTTGTATAAAAAGGCTGAAAGGTTGTAATCAAAATTTTAAAGTGATCTATTTCCAAGTTCTGTAAAAAGGTGCTTTCTTATTTCTATTTTTATGGATTACTAAATTTTCTACAATGAGCTACACTTATTATATGATAGTAATAACATTAAAAATGAAAATGATGATGATCATAATGATGATGAAACTGCAATATTTACTAAAAATGTAATAGATTTATGCTTTATGCTTTACATTCATTCTCTCATTTTCTTCTCACAACTGTGATTTAAATACCATCATTATCCTCCCCATACTGGAGGTGAATGCAGAATTTTAATGCAGATACATAATTTTGAGGTTGAGAAACTTTGTAATTACATGGAAATTACATGGAAATGACTGAACCTGCACTTAAAACCATAATCAGAAAAATTTGTAATAAAAATAACACTTGGGTTTTTGACAAAGTGTATAAAATGAACCCATCCTAAACATTTCAGTGTCAACCTTTGAGACCAGAACTTGTGTATACTGGGAAGAAGAGACACAGCCTGACTTGAGGTGGGGCACACAGCAGAACTCGGCCCATAGCCGGGCCACAGTCTCCTTGTTAGTTCCTCCAGAACTTCCAGAACAAGAGAGGACAGTTAAGACTTGGAGGAGGTAAATGTTTTGTCAAAATCCGCAGAGAGTGAGATTTTTCTGACCCAGAAAGCTTTAGAGGACAGAATTGGAAGTTACACACACACACACACACACACACACATACACACACCTCTGGGTAATCACAATCTTCTTGCAGTTTCAGATCTCACTCATGCTATAGAAAGGCGAAACTAAGGCCCAGAGAGAAGATTGATGTCTTCTCAGTGTGGAATAGGAATAGAATTAGATGCCACACCAAACCCTGCCAAACCTTGTCTAGTTGAGCACCTGAACCTCGAGAAGGGCCTGGGTTGACTCGACACTTGACAGGAAACTTACCTGTGCCCAATAGGAAGGTCTGCCTTGTTCAGCTCTACCTGATACCTATGCTTTGTGCAGGCTCCTGAGAGTTTGACAAACTCTGGCTCTGCTGTCAGAAGAACCAGAAAAAGAATTAGGGAGGTCCTACTCCCCCATTAATGACTGGACCTGAAGCCAGGCCGCTGCAGCCTTCTGCGTCAGGTGTGAGTGAGCAGTCTAGATGGGTTGGCCCTGCTCCCAGCCCTGATTTAGGCGATCTGTTCCTAGCTGTGCCTCTCTGGTCCTCAGGGCCACATGAAGGGCTGGCACATGTATTTTCCCCCAGGTTTTTCTGGGCTCAACTTAGCTTCTCTTCCTGCACTTCCTCAAGGGTACCTGACCTTTTTGATTCCACTGTCCTTTGGGACCCTAAGGAATGTCAGATGCCAATAGGATGAAGTTCAAGAAAGGAAAACCATTCTCTAGGAATGTGGTATTGTGCAGAGAAAAGCACACATGTTTTGGATTCTGAGTGACCTAAATTTAATCCCATCACTAGACCTTTCTGTTTTGTGATGCTTAGCAATTTAAAAAGTTTACTTAAAAAGTCAAGGTGAACAAGATCAATAATATCCATTAAAGAATCTTCAGGACTTTGCTTGTCAACTTCTTGAAATGACCACTTAAAATAACAGATTCTGTTTTGTGGACAGTGTTTGGAGTTGGTTCTAATATCCTAACTTCTTCATATGTGTAAGACCAACGAACAATGTAGAAGCTATGCTTTTGAATTTAAAAAACCAAGGTAGAGAACATGATACATTATACCATGTAAACTGCATTTATTTTATATAAGGAAAATTTCAATATATAAAATGAAATTATATATAATGAAATATATAAAATTTATAAATGAAATTATTTATTAGAAAATTTGCTGTAAGGATATAAAAAAATTGATAATAGTTGCCACTAGGCAATGAATTTGGGTAACAGAGGGAATTCTAGTTTTGGTTGTATATAATTTTATGTTTCTTGAATTTTTATGTAAAACACTTTAAGTTTTAAAATAATTTTAGACTTAGAGTCAGAAATAATAATTATTTCTATACCCCATCCATTTTCTCCCATCCAATTGTAAAACACCTTACATGGTTCATTTGTCATAACTAAAAAATTAACATTGGTACAATACTATTAACTAAACTGCAGGCCTTAGCTGAATTCACTCTACTCACAAATGTCTGGCTTCTGTACCAAGACTCATTCTAAAATACTATGTTGTATTTAGTCATCATATATTCTCATTTTTTCCAATCTGTGATGTTTTTTCTCAGTATTCCCTTATTCTTCATTTTTGAATAGCAACTGGTAAGGTAGTATGCAGAGTCACCCTCAATTATGGTTTATATGCTGTTTTTTTCATGATTAGGCTTTTTGGGGGAATGAGGTGGGGACTATATCACAGGAGTAAAGCATTCTTCTCATCACATCACACCAGGGTGTGTATGATATATGAACATGACTTATTATGATTTCCTTTTCATGGTCTGTTGCACAGAAGTAAGTCACTAAGTCTAACCCACATTCAAGGAAGGGGAATTAATTTCCACCTCTAGGAGGAAGAAGTCTGGTGAATTTTTGTCATAAGCAAATTTTGTGGTTTTAGTGAAATGGAAAGATATCTAAAACAAAAGAAAGCTACCATTCTGAAGGGAACCCTCCTACACTGTTGGGAATGTAAGCTAGTGCCATCACTAGGGAGAACTGTACTGAGGTTCCTTAAAGAACTAAAGATAGAGCTACCATATGGTCCAGCAGTCTCACTCTTGGGCATATATCTGAAAAACACAAGAACTATTTAAAAAAAAATACGTACATCCAAATATTTGTAGCAGCACTAATTATAATAGCCAAGAAATAGAAGTAATCTAAGTGTCCACTGATAGATGGATGGGTAAAGAAGATGTGGTATATATACAAAATGGAATATTACTCAGCCATAAAAGAATGAAATACTGCCACTTGCAGCAACATGAATGTGTCTAGAGATGATCACACTAAGTGAAGTTAAGTCAGACAGAGAAAGATAGTTTATCATATGATATCACCTATATGTGGAATCTAAAAAAGTGATACAAATGAACTCACTTACAAAACAAGAACAGACTCACTGATCTAGAAAATCAATTCATGGTTACCAAAAGTAATATGGGGAAGGGATAAATTAGGAGTATGAGATTAACAAATACATGCTACTGTATATAAAATACGGAGATGGCAATGGCACCCCACTCCAATACTCTTGCCTGGAAAATCCCATGGACAGAGGAGCCTGGTAGGCTGCAGTCCATGGGGTCGCTAAGAGTCAGACACGACTGAGCAACTTCACTTTCACTTTTCACTTCCATGTATTGGAGAAGGAAATGGCAACCCACTCCCGTGTTCTTGCCTGGAGAATCCCAGGGATGGTGGAGCCTGATGGGCTGCCGTCTATGGGGTTGCACAGGGTTGGACATGACTGAAGCGACTTAGCAGCAGCAGCAGCATTATATAAAATAAACAAAGACTTACTGTATAGCACAGGGAGCTATATTCAATGCCTTGTAATAACCTATGTAATGAAAAAGAATAGATATAGGTATGTTGTTGTTTAGTCACTAAGTCATGTCCAACACCTTTGTGACCCCATGGACTATAGCTTGCCAGGCTCCCCTGTCCATGGGATTTCCCAGGCAAGAATACTGGAGTGGGTTGCCATTTCCTCTTCCAGGGGATCTTCCCGACCCAGGGATCAAACGTGCATCTTGTGCATTGGCAGGCAGATTCTTTACCACTGAGTCACCAGGAAAGCCCATAAATATATACACATATATGTATACATATACACACTATTTATCTATCAATATCTGATTCACTTTGCAGTACATCTGAAATTAACACAACGTTGTAAATCAATTACTTCAATTTAAAAAAAGGAAACTACCATTTTAGTTTACTCCATTGATTCCTAATATCAAGACCTGGGGAAAATTATTCCATGTCTTAGTTTCTCTTCTATAAAATGCCCAGTACCTGTTCTGAGAAGGAAATGAAGCAAAGTACAGGAAATATGCTATGTGCTGGCAATAGGCATAAATGATAAGGCTCCATTAATATACTGTTTGACCTGAGTCTTGAAGGTTGTCATTAAGGAGAGGAAGGGACAGTTCAGTTGACTATATGATGACCAACTTCAACTACTACTATTTCTACAAACATTATTTCTGTAATTACTGACTTAGAATCTTTGTATATACTAATTCTTTTCTTTGTATATTTTTCCTTTTTGTTTTTAGCTGGTTAATTGCTACACAATCTTTTGATAGCACTTTAAATATCACTTCCTCAGTGATGTCCTCTCTGATCCCAAAAGCAAATTAGGACTCCCTCCTTGTATTCTTTCTCCAGATTAGTATGTTCTTTTCCTTCATAGTAATGATATCAAACTGTAATTATATATTTATTAGTGTAGTTCTTTCCTTATTATCTCTCCTTTCCTTCAGATTGTCATGTCCCTGAGGCAGGGGCTCTGTTTTGCACATCCCTGTAAATTGAGTACTTACCAATGAGTATAAAGATTGCAGAACTGGAAGCAATGAGAACACTGAGGAGATTCTCACGATATTACTTTAGAAATGAAAGCCCGCCAAGTGTTATATAATGGTGTGTAAAGACAATGGCCCAGATAATCACGATGGTGTGGTCACTGACCTAGAGCCAGACATCCTGGAATGTGAAGTCAAGTGGGCCTTAGAAAGCATCACTACAAACAAAGCTAGTGGAGGTGATGGAATTCCAGTTGAGCTCTTTCAAATCCTGAAAGATGATGCTGTGAAAGTGCTGCACTCAATATGCCAGCAAATTTGGAAAACTCAGCAGTGGCCACAGGACTGGAAAAGGTCAGTTTTCATTCCCATCCCAAAGAAAGGCAATGCCAAAGAATGCTCAAACTACCACACAATTGCACTCATCTCACACACTAGTAAAGTAATGCTCAAAATTGTCCAAGCCAGGCTTCAGCAATATGTGAACTGTGAACTTCCAGATGTTCAAGCTGGTTTTAGAAAAGGCAGAGGAACCAGAGATCAAATTGTCAACATCCGCTGGATCTTTGAAAAAGCAAGAGCGTTCCAGAAAAACATCTATTTCTGCTTTATTGACTATGCCAAAGCCTTTGACTGTGTGGACCACAATAAACTGTGGAAAATTCTGAAAGTGATGGGAATACCAGACCACCTGATCTGCCTCTTGAGAAGTCTGTATGCAGGTCAGGAAGCAACAGTTAGAACTGGACATGGAACAACAGACTGGTTCCAAATAGGAAAAGGAGTACGTCAAGGCTGTATGTTGTCACCCTGTTTATTTAACTTATATGCAGAGTACATCATGAGAAACGCTGGACTGGAAGAAACAGAAGCTGGAATCAGGATTGCCGGGAGAAATCTCAATAACCTCAGATATGCAGATGACACCACCCTTATAGCAGAAAGTGAAGAAGAACTCAAAAGCCTCTTGATGAAAGTGAAAGAGGAGAGTGAAAAAGTTGGCTTAAAGCTCAACATTCAGAAAACGAAGATCATGGCATCTGGTCCCATCACTTCATGGGAAATAGATGGGGAAACAGTGGAAACAGTGTCAGAGTTTATTTTTTGGGGCTCCAAAATCACTGCAGATGGTGACTGCAGCCATGAAATTAAAAGACGCTTACTCCTTGGAAGGAAAGTTATGACCAACCTAGATAGCATATTCAAAAACAGAGACATTACTTTGCCAACAAAGGTTCGTCTAGTCAAGGCTATGGTTTTTCCTGTGGTCATGTATGGATGTGAAAGTTGGACTGTGAAGAAGGCTGAGCGCCAAAGAATTGATGCTTTTGAACTGTGGTGTTGGAGAAGATTCTTGAGAGTCCCTTGGACTGCAAGGAGATCCAACCAGTCGATTCTGAAGGAGATCAGCCCTGGGATTTCTTTGGAAGGAATGATGCTAAATCTGAAACTCCAGTACTTTGGCCACCTCATGCGAAAAGTTGACTCATTGGAAAAGACTCTGATGCTGGGAGGGATTGGGGGCAGGAGGAGAAGGGGACGACAGAGGATGAGATGGCTGGATGGCATCACTGACTCGATGGACTTGAGTCTGGGTTAACTCTGGGAGTTGGTGATGGACAGGGAGGCCTGGCGTGCTGCGATTCATGGGGTCGCAAAGAGTCGGACACGACTGAGGACTGAACTGAACTGAACTGAACTGAAAGACAATGGCAATGAAAATGAGAATTAAACCATGGTTTGAAAAAGGAGAATTTTGCCAAGGGAGAATGAGCAGTATTAGGAGACTGGTTGAATACTTCTATGATAGCCTTTTTTGAAATGTAGAATTAAAACATGGTACAGAACTCTGAGCTTCTGTGGCTCATTAGTAAAGAATCTGCCTATCAATGCAGAAGACACAGGAGACGCGGGTTTGATCCCTGGGTCAGGAAGATCCCCTGGAGGAGGAAATGGCAACCCACTCAGGTATTCTTACCTGGGAAATCCTCTGCACAGAGGAGCCTGGTGGGCTATAGTCCATAGTGTCGCAGAGTCGGACACACCTGAGCGTGCATGTGTACACACGCACATAGCACTCTACACGGCACAGTCTTTTTAGTCTGTAGCGATTTGTGTATATGTCTGTCTCACAGCTCTGAGAGGGCAGCACCTAGTTCACTGGTACACCAAGATCCAGTCTGTGAATATTTACTGACTAAATGAAAAAAAGTGTCAACAAATGATGAGGTCACAAAAAAGGGATAAGTAACAAGAAAATTCGTCTCAAAATTTGGAGATTGTCTGGGAGCGTGGTGCTAGACATATGCTTTGATAGCTATGCAGACGTGTCCTGGAGGCAGCTGTAAATACAGAAGTCAAATTTCAGTGAGAGATCAGGGCTAGGGAAACAATTTTGGAATTATACATTCATTTATTCAGTCGGCCTATACCTATTATAGTCCAGACACTGAACTAGGCCTCAGAAATACAAATATAAACTATTAACTGTTCTTACTGTGTCCTCCATGAATGTGAAAAATACAGTTGCAATGTCTTTAATGCTTAATAATGATGTATACAAGATGCCACATGTGTTCAAAGGAAAGTGAACTTAGATTTGCTTAGAGAGAGAAGAAAGCACTATAGTTTATTCTTAAGTGATATGGAAATATTAACTTGGTATGCAGAGTATGGAATGAGAGGTAGGAATTACAGAGACATGAGTAAAGATGTAAAAATTTAGTAATAATAATAATGTCTACCTCTTGTTGAAGACAATGTATCACATGTAGCTTTTTAGAGAAAAAAAAACTTTATTAGTCCTTTCAATGATCCCAAAGAAACATTAATAGGTCACCATAGATTATATATATCTTAAAATATTTTCCTCCTATGATCCTTTTGAAGCCTCTTGGCCTTCTATGTTACAGATCATTCTTTCCTTTTCCTTCTAACTTATTTATAATTTATACCTTTATATTTTAGAGAATTTATACTATATTGAAAAGAACATGGTATTTTAGATCATAGGGACCTGGATTCATACCTAAGCTCTGACACTTATTGGTTGTTCCTTTGTCCTATTCTATACATCCTGATGCTATCTCTGAGGTGTAAATGATGCTTTGTACACAAATAGGTAACAGACAGTAACCACATGTTAATTCCTTTCTTTACTCTGCTCTCTGGCAAAAGGAGGGAACCTAATAATTTACCTAAGTGATAATTAAAAGGAAACTAATTGAAAACTCATATCCTACTTTAAATTGCAAGAATACTATAGAGTATAATGAACTGCAAAGTTCTACAAGTGGAAATGTTTGCCTATATGGGGCCTCAGTTGTTGCCACAGGATACCCAGCTTTAATGCTTTCATAGTAAGTTGGACATGATGGAGGAATAGCAAAGGAGTCCATGATTATGGGAGGGAAGATGATAAAACTTCAAAAGCAAAATTCCTTTTACACAAACATTGAAGAAAACCTGAAGAGGATTTGATTTCCTCAACAGTCTCTCCAGACTGAGAGCTGGTCTGAGCCTGGGACCCCTGGGCTCTGTTATAATTCCTCCCACATCTGTCCCTGGTCCCTCCAGACTTCAATCTGCAGAATCACAGTCACTGAGAGCTGGAAGGGATGAATCCTGGAGACCCAAGAGTAAAGGCATGGAATCTCTGCTAAAGGGAGTTAGTTCTCTCTTCCTATCCTCAGCTCTACTTAGGCTGAGCTTTGTTCTCACTGGCTTCTATCTTCAGTCTCTTCCACCCCTGGGGCTGCAGACTAACCAGCCTATTAATGAGCAGTCACAGGCTGTGACCTCATTAAAAAGTTGTTAATAAGACATGCTGCTGTTCAGGGAGCACAGCTGAAGGAGGCTCCCAGTGGCTTCTCCTGGGGCCTGGAGCGAGAGCTTAGGTGAACAGACAGGATCAGATCTGGGGAGAGGGTAATGAACTCAGGCTGCATTAGTCACACCTAATGAACTCAGGCTGCAGAGTCACACCTAATGAAATCCTGCTAGAAAGCAGGCCAATTTTAAAGCTCAAGTCCCTGCTGACCTGCAGAGTGGGTGGGATCCAGAGCAGCAGTGATTTTCTCTGAGCTCTCAGCTCTGCTTGCTGCCTGCTCCGCTCACCCACTATGATGGAGGACTTCAAATTCTGAGATTAAAAAAAAAAAAAAAATTCTGAGATTAAGAGGTGGTTTTCCTTTGCACTGAATTTTGGTTTCATGATCTCTCCTCTGACCAGTTACAAAGGGCTTTTGACTGATGTCTATGTTATAGACTGTGTCCCTTTGCCACCCATTCTCCATACCACTACCAAAGTAATTTTTCCAAAATACACACTTGACAGTTTCTTCATACTAAAAACCCTCTTAATTAATCCATCCAGTTCACGAAACAGTGTTCAAACACCCTGGCTTTTATTATTCTCATCATCATCATCGACATCACCACCACTGTCATCAGCATCTTCATAATGCTTAACTTTTCTATATAGAAATTACTATGTGCTCAGCCTTGGTTTTTAGTGATTTACATATATTCACTCATTTAATTCTCTCAACAAAAATGTGGAATAGGTTTTATGATTATCTTCACTTTACAGAAGACGAAATACAGTTGCAGAGGTGCTAAATAATTTGCCCAATATCACAGAGTTGTCAAGTTACAGAAGCAGGATAAAACCCAAGCATTTTAGCTTCTGGTTCATGCTCTTTCCCAGGTATTGGAAAACTATACAGGCCAAATTCAACCTTCCATGGGTGTTATATAGTTCATGAGTTAAGAATGGTTTTTACTTGGCTTTTAAATGGTTAATAAATTAAAAAAATAATATTCCTCGACACATAAAAAGTATATAAAATCCAGGCCATCTGATGCGAAGAACTGACTCAATTGAAAAGACACTGATGCTGGGAAAGATTGAAGATGGGAGGAAAAGGGGACAACAGAGGATGAGATGGTTGGACGGCATCACTGACTCGACGGACATGAGTCTGAGCAAGCTCTGCGAGTTGGTGAAGAACAGGGAAGCCGGGTGTGCTGAAGTCCACGGGGTCGCAAAGGGTCAGACACGACTGAGCGACTGAACTGAATGTATTTACTGTTTTTTCTTTGTTTGCTTGGGCTTTTGGTGTCATATCTAAGAATCCATTTCCAAATCTAAGATCATGAAGATGTACGCTTGTGCTGTATTTTAAGAACTCTGTAGTTTGAATTCTTACAGTTAAGTCATTGATCCATTTTGAGTTAATTTTTGTTTATGATGTGAAGTAAGAATCTCTGTCACCTGAGATTCTGATGGGGATTGTGTTGACTCCGTAGATGAATCTGAAGCACATTGCTATCTCAATGATATTAAGTTTTTTTGATTCATGAACCTTGGATACTTTTACATTCATTTAGATCTTCTTTAATTTCCTTCAATGTTTTACAACTTTCAGAGTATAAGGTTTGTACTTCTGTTACATTTATTCCTATATGTTTTATTCTTTTTTATGTAATTGCAAATAGAAATTCTAAATTTTATTTTTCAGCTTGTTCACTGCAAGTGTATAAAAATACAATTATGTGTATTCATCATGTATCCTGCAAAAAAAAAACGTAGATAAAATCCAAATTCTAGTACCTAGAAGTAAAGTTTTATTGAAATTCAGCCATGCTCATTCATTTACATATCATAGTTACTTCATGCTATAACATCAAAACTGAATGGTTGTTTGAAGTTCATACATTAGTGGTACTTTCATCTTCTGCTTGGGCATTAATAATCATGGGGATGCACAAGAACAAAGTTGTAAGTATATGAAGCGACATATTAACTAAACGTATTGCGGTGATCATTTTGAAATGTGTACATGTATTAAATTATTATGCTGTACCTTAAACTTATAAAATGTTATATGTCAATTATATCTAAATAAAACTGGAAAAAAATTTCCAGGAGCTGGGAGGTAAACATAGGAGGGAAATGGTCACAGCTTAATTGGTCAGTTCTTTTTGTAGCTGTTTTCAAGTTATAAGAGTATGTTCACAGCCCTGTTTGCTGCTAAGAGTGAATTACTCTTGCAAAAAATAAACATTACAAGTTTAAGAGAAAAGCACAGTGATGAGGTTACTGCTTGACATCTTGAGTGCCATGTATACTTCTGTACTGTAACATTTATTTTGTTACCAGTGCATAGACATCTCAAAAATATACAAGCAACTCCTACAGCTCAACTCCAGAAAAATAAATGACCCAATCAAAAAATGGGCCAAAGAACTAAATAGACATTTCTCCAAAGAAGACACACAGATGGCTAACAAACACATGAAAAGATGCTCAACATCACTCATTATCAGAGAAATGCAAATCAAAACCACAATGAGGTACCATTTCACGCCAGTCAGAATGGCTGCGATCCAAAAGTCTACAAGCAATAAATGCTGGAGAGGGTGTGGAGAAAAGGGAACCCTCTTACACTGTTGGTGGGAATGCAAACTAGTACAGCCACTATGGAGAACAGTGTGGAGATTCCTTAAAAAACTGGAAATAGAACTGCCTTATGATCCAGCAATCCCACTGCTGGGCATACACACTGAGGAAACCAGAAGGGAAAGAGACATGTGTACCCCAATGTTCATCGCAGCACTGTTTATAATAGCCAGGACATGGAAGCAACCTAGATGCCCATCAGCAGATGAATGGATAAGAAAGCTGTGGTACATATACACAATGGAGTATTACTCAGCCATTAAAAAGAATACATTTGAATCAGTTCTAATGAGATGGATGAAACTGGAACCTATTATACAGAGTGAAGTAAGCCAGAAAGAAAAACACCAATACAGTATACTAACGCATATACATGGAATTTAGAAAGATGGTAACAATAACCCTGTGTACGAGACAGCAAAAGAGACACTGTTGTATAGAACAGTCTTATGGACTCTGTGGGAGAGGGGGAGGGTGGGGAGATTTGGGAGAATGGTATTGAAACATATATAATATCATGTATGAAAGGAGTCGCCAGTCCAGGTTCGATGCACGATACTGGATGCTTGGGGCTGGTGCACTGGGACGACCCAGAGGGAGGGTATGGGGAGGGAGGATGGAGGAGGGTTCAGGATGGGGAACACAGGTATACTTGTGGCAGATTCATTTCGATATTTGGCAAAACTAATACAATATTGTAAAGTTTAAAAATAAAATAAAATTTAAAACTTTTGAAAAAAAAAAGAAAAAAGTTATATCAAATGTCACATTTTAAAGAGCAGAGGAGTGTAGAATATTCTGACATCAAATTAGATGGTAAATCATTGTATTTATAATGTAATGATATTCAGGCTTTGCCAAGCATAGACAATACATGTAGACATTACTACACCAAGTACTCACTGGAATATTTCCAACTTACAGAAAGCAACAGCCAGAGAAATTTGAAAACTCAATGGAATATCTTATTATGGCAGAAAGTCTTTACAAAAAAGAAAAAATTAAAGTGGGGCTGCAAGCAAAGCTTCCAAGTGGCTCATTTGTTAGCCAAACAAGGAAAGCCTTTTACCAATGATGAGTTGATAAAATTATGTTTGACTGGAACAACCAAAACAAATGTGTCTAGAGAAAATAAACTTGCTTAAAACAATTATCATTTTGGTGAGAACTGATCCTTGAGGAATTGAAGACCTCGGGAGCAGTATCAGTACCAGTCAATTAAAAAGTAAAGCCAGTGATTATGAGTGGTTTTCTGTGGCTTTTGATGAATTTACTGATGTTACTGGGACTGCTCATTTGTTGTTATTTATTCAGAGTTAATAATGAATTTAAACTGATTGAAGGATTAACATTCTCCCCCATTCTTCTTCTTTTATTTTATTTTAAAAAATTATTTGTTTTTTAATTGAAGGATAATTGCTTTACAGAATTTTGTTGTTTTCTTCCAAACCTCAATATGAATCAGCCATAGGTATATATATATCCCATCCCTTTTGAACCTCCCCCCATCTCCCTCCCCATCCCACCCCTCTAGGTTGATATAGAGCCCCTCTTTGAGTTTCCTGAGCCATACAGCAAATTCCCATTGGCTATCTATTTTACATATGGTAATGTAAGTTTACATGTTACTCTTTCCATACATCTCACCCTCTCTTCCCCTCTCCCCATGTCCATGTCTATTCTCTATGTCTGTTTCTCCATTGCTGCCCTGTAAATAAATTCTTCAGTACCATTTTTCTAGATTCTGTATATATATATTAGAATATGAAATTTATCCTTCTCTTTCTGACTTACTTCACTCTGTATAATAGGCTCTAGATTCATCCACTTCATTAGAACTGACTCAAAGGCATTCCTTTTTATGGCTAAATACTATTCCATTGTGTATATGTACCACAACTTTTTTATCCATTCATCTGTCGATGGACATCTAGGTTGCTTCCATATTATAGCTATTGTAAATAGTGCTGCAATGAACAATGGGATACATGTGTCTTTTTGAATTTTGGTTTCTTCAGGGTATATGCCTAGGAGTGGGAGTGCTGGGTCATATGGTGGTTTTATTCCTAGTTTTTTTAAGGAATCTCCATACTGCCTTCCAAAGTGGCTGTGTCAGCTTACATTTCTACCAACAGTGCAAGAGCATTCCCTTTTCTCCACATCCTCTCCAGCATTTATTGTTTGTAGACTTTTTGATGATGGCCATTCTGACTGGTGTGAGGTCATATCTCATTGTAGTTTTGATTTGCATTTCTCTAATAATGAGCAATGTTGAGCATCTTTTCATGTGTTTCTTAGCCATCTGTATGTCTTCTTTGGAGAAATGTCTGTTTAGGTCTTTTTCCCACTTTTTGATTGGATTGTTTGTTTTTCTGGTATTGAATTGTATGAGGTGCTTGTATATTTTGGAAATCAATAATTTGTCACTTGTTTCATTTGCTATTATTTTCTCCCATTCTGAGGATTGCCTTTTCACCTTGCTTATCGTTTCCTTTGCTGTGCAAAAGCTTTTAAGTTTAATCAGATCCCACTTGTATACTTTTGTTTTTATTTCCGTTACTCTAGGAGGTGGGTCCTAGAGGATCTTGCTTTGATTTATGTTATCGAGTGTTCTGCCTATGCTTTCCTCTAAGAGTTTTATAGTTTCTGGTCTTACATTTAGGTCTTTAATCCATTTTGAGTTTATCTTTGTGTATTGTGCTAGGAAGTGTTCTAATTTCATTCTTTTACATGTAGCTGTCCAGTTTTCCCAGCACCATTTATTAAAGAGGCTTTCTTTGCCCCATTGTATATTCTTGCCTCCTTTGTCAAAAATAAGGTACCCATAGGCACATGGGTTTATTTTTGGGCTTTATATGTTGTTCCATTGGTCTATATTTCTGTTTTTGTGCCAGTACCATACTCTCTTGATGACTGTAGCTTTGTAGTATAATCTGAAGTCAGGAAGGGTGATTCCTCCAGCTCCATTCTTTTTTCTCAAGACTGCTTTGGCTATTCAGGGTCTTTTGTGTTTCCATATTAATAGTGAAATTTTTTGTTCTAGTTCTGTGGAAAATGCCATTGGTAATTTGATAGAGATCACACTGAATCTGTAGATTGCATTTGGGAGTATAGTCTTTTTCACAATATTGATTCTTCCTACTCAGGAACATGGAATATCTCTCCACGTGTTTATGTCATCTTTGATTTCTTTCATTAGTGTCTTAAAATTTTCTGTGTACAGTTCTTTTGTCTCCTTAGGTAAGTTTATTCCTAGATATTTAATTCTTTTTGTTGCACTGGTGCATGGGATTGATGCCATAATTTCTCTTTCTGAGTTTTCATCATTACTATATAGAAATGCAAGTGATTTCTGTGTATTGATTTTGTATCCTGCAACTTTGCTAAATTCACTGATTAGCTTTAGTAATTTTCTGATACTATCTTTAGGGTTTTCTATGTACAGTATCATGTCATCTGCAAACAGTGAGAGCTTTACTTCTTCTTTTCTGATCTGGATTCCTTTTACTTCTTTTTCTTTGATTGCTGTAGCTAGAACTTCCAGAACTATGTTGAATAATAGTGGTGAAACTGGACCCCTTGTCTTCTTCCTGATCATAGGGGGAATGCTTTCAGTTTTTCACCATTGAGAATAATGTTTGCTGTAGGCTTATCATATATGGCCTTTACTATATTGAGGTAGGTTCTTTCTATGCTGATTTTCTGAAGAGTTTTAATCATAAATGGGTGCTGAATTTTGTTAAAGACTTTTTCTGCTTCTATTGAGATAAACATATGGTTTTTATTTTTCAGTTTGTTAATATGGTATATCACATTGATTGATTTGCATTCTTCAATAAGAATCTTTGCATTCTTGGAATAAACCCAACTTGATCATGGTGTATGAGCTTTTTGATGTGCTGCTGAATTCTGTTTGCTAAAATTTTGTTGAGGATTTTTGCATCTATGTTCATCAGTGATATTGGTCTGTAGTTTTCTTTTTTTGTATTGTCTTTGTCTGGTTTTAAAAATATGGAATGCTTCATGAATTTTCATGTCATCCTTGTGCAGTGGCCATGCTAATCTCTGTATCATTCCAATATTATTATATGTGCTGCCGAAGTGAGCACCCATTCTTATTTTTTAAAGTTTTCTTTTACTTTGAATTTGAGTTAATTACTTGCTTAATTAGCTATTCAGTGGTGGCAGTGGTTTAGTCTCTTAGTCATGTCTGACTCTTGTGACCCCATGGACTGTAGCCCACAGGGCATGATACTAAAAAAAAAGAGAGAATTGAGATTCAAGGCATCTGAATTTTGTTTAAACATATGTAATAAAATATCTTTGAACCTTGCTTTCCTTAGCTATAAAATGAGGGACTCAGTCAGATAAGGTACTTGCTAAGAGTAAATGAGGTTTGTGACATTGTACAGGAGACAGGGATCAAGACCATTCCCATAGAAAAGAAATGCAAAAAAGCAAAATGGCTGTCTGGGGAGGCCTTACAAATAGCTATGAAAAGAAGAGAAGTGAAAAGCAAAGGAGAAAAGGAAAGATATAAACATCTGAATGCAGAGTTCCAAAGAATAGCCAGAAGAGATAAGAAAGCCTTCTTCAGCAATCAAGGCAAAGAAATAGAGGAAAACAACAGAATGGGAAAGACTAGGGATCTCTTCAAGAAAATCAGAGATACCAAAGGAACATTTCATGCAAAGATGAGCTCGATAAAGTACAGAAATGGTATGGACCTAACAGAAGCAGAAGATATTAAGAAGAGATGGCAAGAATACACAAAAGAACTGTACAAAAAAGATCTTCATGACCCAGATAATCATGATGGTGTGATCATGACCTAGAGCCAGACATCCTGGAATGTGAAGTCAAGTGGGCCTTAGAAAGCATCACTACAAACAAAGCTAGTGGAGGTGATGGAATTCCAGTTGAGCTCTTTCAAATCCTGAAAGATGATGCTGTGAAAGTGCTGCACTCAATATGCCAGCAAATTTGGAAAACTCAGCAGTGGCCACAGGACTGGGAAAGGTCAGTTTTCATTCCCATCCCAAAGAAAGGCAATGCCAAAGAATGCTCAAACTACCACACAATTGCACTCATCTCACACACTAGTAAGTAATGCTCAAAATTGTCCAAGCCAAGCTTCAGCAATATGTGAACTGTGAACTTTCTGATGTTCAAGCTTTAGAAAAGGTAGAGGAACCAGAGATCAAATTGCCAACATCCGCTGAATCATGGAAAAAGCAAGAGAGTTCCAGAAAAACATCTATTTCTGCTTTATTGACTATGCCAAAGCCTTTGACTGTGTGGATCACAATAAACTGTGGAAAATTCTGAAAGAGATGGGAATACCAGACCACCTGATCTGCCTCTTGAGAAATTTGTATGCAGGTCAGGAAGCAACAGTTAGAACTGGACATGGAACAACAGACTGGTTCCAAATAGGAAAAGGAGTTCGCCAAGGCTATATATTGTCACCCTGTTTATTTAACTTATATGCAGAGTACATCATGAGAAACGCTGGACTGGAAGAAACAGAAGCTGGAATCAAGATTGCCGGGAGAAATGTCAATAACCTCAGATATGCAGATGGCACCACCCTTATGGCAGAAAGTGAAGAGGAACTCAAAAGCCTCTTGATGAAAGTGAGAGAGGAGAGTGAAAAAGTTGGTTTAAAGCTCAACATTCAGAATACGAAGATCATGGCATCCGGTCCCACCACTTCATGGGAAATAGATGGGGAAACAGTGGAAACAGTGTCAGACTTTATTTTTCTGGGCTCCAAAATCACTGCAGATGGTGACTGCAGCCATGAAATTAAAAGACACTTACTCCTTGGAAGGAAAGTTATGACCAACCTAGATAGCATATTGAAAAGCAGAGACATTACTTTGCCAACAAAGGTTCGTCTAGTCAAGGCTATGGTTTTTCCCGTGGTCATGTATGGATGTGAGAGTTGGACTGTGAAGAAGGCTCAGCACCGAAGAATTGATGCTTTTGAACTGTGGTGTTGGAGAAGACTCTTGAGACTCCCTTGGACTGCAAGGAGATCCAACCAGGCCATTCTAAAGGAGATCAGCCCTGGGATTTCTTTGGAAGGAATGATGCTAAAGCTGAAATTCCAGTACTTTGGCCACCTCATGCGAAGAGTTGACTCATTGGAAAAGACTCTGATGCTGGGAGGGATTGGGGGCAGGAGGAGAAGGGGACGACAGAGGATGAGATGGCTGGATGGCATCACTGACTCCATGGACGTGAGTCTGGGTGAACTCCGGGAGTTGGCAATGGACAGGGAGGCCTGGGGTGCTGCAATTCATGGGGTGGCAAAGAGTCAGACACGACTGAGCGACTGATCTGATCTGATCTGATCTGAAGAGTAAATACCTATATTTGGATCTACAATATGCTTAGTGCTATCATAAATGGTTTATATGTAATATTTACTCTTAAAAACACACCTACAATATAGACACTATTCTTACATGCATCATTTTACAGATGAGGGAAGAGGCATAGAGAATTTGATTTACTTTCCCATGGTCACCCTCCTAGTAAATGACAGAATATGACAAAAGCCCCTTTATGTAAAGTAATATTCCCTTATTTTAGCAATTTGTGGCTTTTCTTTTATAATTTTTATTGTTGAGTAAATTATAAAGTTCTGAAGGCAGTAATTGTGTTTTATGGTCTTTTGTATTTTCACATCAACAAACACAAATTTTTGAAATTGAAAAGCACTAGCCAAAACATAGGGGATTGATTCCCTGGGGATTCAGACAGTAAAGTATCTGCCTGCAATTCAGGAGACCTGGGTTTGATCCCTGGGTTGTGAAGGTCCCATGGACAAGGAAATGGCTATCCACTCCAGTATTCTTGCGTGGAGAATCCCATGGGCAGAGGAGCCTGCCAAGCTACAGTCCATTGGGTTGCAAAGAGTTGGACAAGACTGAACAAATAACACTTTTACTTTTCAGGCAAAACATAACAGTTGTCAATAAGGCCTATACTCGAGTAGATAGGATCCATTATAAGCCTTGAAGAAAAAAGCCTCATGACTGAAATTATGTTTGTGAAAATTTGAAATTACTTCAACAATGCTTACAGACTTGGAAAAAAACTCAGAGAGAAAATTGGAAATTCCAATCATTCTACCTGGGAAAAATAGCCTGAGAAGAGTTGGCTGAGGATATTGGGTTATAAAGGAATAGTCATTGGAAGGACTGATACTGAAGCTGAAACTCCAATACTTTAGCCACCTGATGCAAAGAACTGACTCAGGAAAAGACCCTGATGCTAGGAAAGATTGAAGGCTGGAGGAGAAGGGGCCAACAGAGGCTAAGATGGTTGGATGGCATCACTGATTTGATGGACATGAGTTTGAGTGAGGTCCAGGAGTTGGTGATGGACAGGGAAGCCTGGTGTGCTGCAGTCCATGGGGTCGCAAAGAGTTGGACACAACTGAGTGACTGAACTGAACTGAAAGGCATAGTTGCAGGGATTAGTGATACACTTTTCTCTGTCCATGCTAAATACCAACAAATTTAGGAGCCAATACTGCCTTTGGGCCATGCAAAATGAAGTGAATGAATGAGAAGTATTTTGACCTTAAGGGATTATAGACTTTTTTTTTTCTATTAAATCGAGTTTGATTTGTCTTAAACACAATAAATGCCAAGAGAACTTCCTGTCTGCAAGTTAACATTTCAAAGAGTTTTGTCCTGCTCCCAAAGTAAGTCACTTTGGTGCAAATTTACAGAGTAAATATGCCATGTGTTTTGCTCTGGAATGTATTCGCCACAGAAATGTCAAATGAGAAAAAAAAATAAGTGCATAACAAGTAAGCAGAGGAATTTGATAGGTGTGATGATCAGTTCAGTTCAGTTGCTCAGTCATGTCCGATTCTTTGCGACCCCATGAATCGCAGCATGCCAGGCCTCCCAGTCCATCACCAACTCCTGGAGTTGACCCAAACTCACGTCCATCGAGTCAGTGATGCCATCCAGCCATCTCATCCTCTGTCGTCCCCTTCTCCTCCTGCCCCCAATCCCTCCCAGCACCAGTCTTTTCCAATGAGTCAACTCTTCACATGAGGTGGCCAAAGTACTGGAATTTCAGTTTTAGCATCATTCCTTCCAAAGAAATCCCAGGGTTGATCTCCTTCAGAATGGACTGGTTGGATCTCCTTGCAGTCCAAGGGACTCTCAAGAGTCTTCTCCAACACCACAGTTCAAAAGCATCAATTCTTCAGTGCTCAGGTTTCTTCACAGTCCAACTCTTACATCCATACATGACCACAGGCTATGGTTTAGCCTTGACTAGATGGACCTTTGTTGGCAAAGTAATGTCTCTACTTTTGAATATGCTATCTAGGTTGGTCATAACTTTCCTTCCAAGGAGTAAGCGTCTTTTAATTTCATGGCTGCAATCACCACCTGCAGTGATTTTGGACCCCCCCAAAATAAACTCTGGCACTGTTTCCACTGTTTCCCCAAATATTTCCCATGAAGTGATGGGACCAGATCCCATGATCTTAGTTTTCTGAATGTTGAGTTTTAAGCCAACTTTTTCACTCTCCTCTTTCACTTTCATCAAGAAGCTTTTTAGTTCCTCTTCACTTTCTGCCATAAGGGTGGTGTCATCTGCATATCTGAGGTTATTGATATTTCTCCCAGCAATCTTGATTCCGGCTTTTGTTTCTTCCAGCCCAGCGTTTCCCATGATATACTCTGCATATAAGTTAAATAAGCAGGGTGACAATATACAGCCTTGACGTACTCCTTTTCCTATTTGGATCCAGTCTGTTGTTCCATGTCCAGTTCTAACTGTTGCTTCCTGACCGCATATAGGTTTCTCAAGAGGCAGGTGTGAGATAGGACTAATCTATTTCTATATTGCTTTGTCTTCACTGTGCTTTTCAACAGCCCTTTCAATAGCTAGTTTTTGGCCTAGAGGAGATGTGAATAGATGCAGAGAGGAATCCAAACATGGAACTGATTGTTCCTCGCTTAATAAATTTAGTTATACCTCAAAATGCCTACAGAATGCAGTTCTGACACCCATAGCCTTATGGAAGGTCCGACCAAGGGCATTCTTCACCTCACTATTTCTCAAGCTGTAGATGATGGGGTTCAACATGGGAGTTACAACCGTGTAGCACAGTGATAGCACTTTTTTGCTCTCAGGAGAATTATTGGACTTAGGCCGAAAGTAGGTGAGGCTTAAAGATACATAGAAGAGGGAAACAACAAGTAGGTGGGATGAGCAGGTAGAGAAGGCTTTATGCTTCCCCTTAGCCGATGGAATCTTCAGGATGGCAGCAGCGATGCGAGTGTAGGAACATAGGATCAGCAAGCAGGGTATCATGACAACCAGAATGGTTCCAATGATGGCATAGATCTCAAATAGCACTGTGTCTGCACAGATCAGCCTCAGCACAGGAGGGCTGTCACAGAAGAAGTGGTTCACCTTGTTGATGCCACAGAATGGAAAGCTGAAGAGCCACGTGGTCTGCACAGTAGCCATGGGAATGCCTGGAAACCAGGAGACAGCTGCCAGTTTGGCACGTGTCCTTGGGTTCATGATGACTGGGTAGTGCAAGGGACTGCAGATGGCTACATAGCGGTCATAGGCCATGGTGGCCAGGAGGAAGCATTCAGAAACCCCAAAGAAGAAGAAGAAATACATCTGAGTGGCACAGCCAAGAAAGGAGATGGTTGTGTCCTGGGCAATCAGGGTCCCCAGCATCTTGGGCACAATGACTAGGTTGAAGCCAATCTCTAAGAAGGACAAGTTCCTGAGGAAGAAGTACATGGGGCTGTGCAGCATGGGGTCAGCCAAGGTAACCAGAATGATGAGGCTGTTTCCCAGAAGAGTGACCAGGTAGATGAATAGAAATGTCAGGAAAATTAATGACTGTATTTCAGTAGGTAAGGAAGAGAAACTCATGAGGCTAAACTCATTAACTTTTGTCCAGTTTCCTTCAACCATTGATACAGGAATGAACCCCCAGCTGTGGTCACAGAGAGAGACTCTTGATTGGAAGAGTCAGATTCTAGATTTGTTGCTGGGATTCCTTTTAGTGTCAGGGAAAGAAGCACAATCAGGATCTCAGTTGTAAGAGAAAAGGTCTTGTGTTATCTGAGAATAAAGACACAAGGAAGAAAGACCAGAGCCTGGGTTCTGAAATGGGTGATGTCTCATCTTTCCCGTCTTACTCTTTATGATTCATTTCCCACTTTGTTACTGTGTTTGCTAAAACAATTTGGATCATATCCACACACACTCATTTTCTGATGCACACTTAATACCCTCACAGTGTGGTTAAGTGAGAGGGGTCCTGAGGCAATTAGGTGGAGTCAGATGGAGAAACAGTAGAAAATTTCTATTTATACCTATTATGTCTCCCCCTTCTTCAAAGATTCATGGTGTTTGACTTCTCCACCTATTACTAGAAATAATGCTAACTTTAAAAAAACATTTATTTATTTGTTTCTTCATTTATTTGGTTGTGCTGGGTCTTGTTTTCAGCATGAGGGATGTAGTTCCCTGATCAGGGATCTAACTTGGCTGCCTGCATTGGGAGGGCAGATTCTTAGCCACTGGACCACCAGGGAAGTCCCAGTAATTACTTTTTTGTACACATTTAAGGACTGTAATCCTAAAACAACTTGAGAGGGTATATAAATAGAAAAACTCAACTGTTTTATCATGTTTTGTTTTGAGGTGACCCAAAGTAGTAGAAAAAGTGGAAAGGAGATGTAAATAAAGGATGTAGCAGTTTTAATGCAAGTTTTCCCCCTTTTCAATGTACAAACAGTAGAGTACCTGATGTCATATAATGCTTATTCTTTCTTGTCTAATCAGATTATGAGGTGACCCCTTTAGGATATTTCTCCTCAGTCTAGAAAAGTCATAATTGACAATTGTTTGTCAGGACCCAGAATATCCACTGGCTTTCAAAATTAAAATCTGAGAGGAGTATTTTAGTATACCTAAGCAGATAGTGAGTGTGTCCAAGAGTTCCAACTACTTCTCTTTCTAGACTGGACAAATCAAAAAAAGAAAAAGAAAGATTCTCACAAAAATTCTGCAAAAATTATGAGGAACATTAGAGTCAATGTGCAAAGAAAAACTGTTTTAAGTAAACAACCTGGTTTATATGAATAAGAGATAGAGCCTTAAATGATATGAAAAAATTCAATGTATATTCTACTTCTTTTGAGGCACTGGTGATATGATGATTGATTGCCTCTTTTAACTTTAGAATCTAATGAAGGAGATATTCAAACAATCAATTATTAAATCACAATGAAGGGCATGATACAGGAAATACATGGTACCTTGGGTGGGATGTATGAGAAATAGGAGTACCTACTGCAGTCTATGAAGGCTTTTCTAGGCAACAGGCAACAGGGGTGAATATGAAGTTTGCTAAAAGACAGGCAAAACATCTAGGGTGCTGTAGGAAATTATGAAGTTTAATCAAGAGTAAATGACTAGGGAAAATATCAAAATAGCTAAGCTAACACTTGAACTGAAAGTATTCCTCAGTATACAACAAAATAAATGGAAATATACTCATACCAGTATGTCCTTATCTTTGTGCTATTTTTCTGTTAAATTTGAGGATAGGGAAATTTTTCTTTAACCATTCAGATAGAAAACAAATAAAAATGAAAAAGTAAAATCACAAAAGCCACAACAAAAAGACCTTTTCTGCTACACACAAAAACACAAAACTATCTTACACAAATCAAAAAGCTAAATCTAAATGGATTAAAATTTAAATGTAAGGCCTGAAACTGTAAGAGTAAAATATTGACATCCAGGGAACTGAAGGAAGAAAAAAAGGGGAGTTTCTGTTTAAAGGGTATAAAGTTTCAGTTTGTCAGATGATTTACTTTTAGAAATCTAATGTGCCTATAATTAACAAATTGTATTGTATAACTAAACTGTTTTTAAAAGTTCAAATGTTAAGTGTTCTTGCCACAACAAAAAAAATTCTTAAAAACAAAGACATTGGGAAAAGAAAAAAATCATGCAAAGAATATAATCATACATTTGAAATCAAAATGGCTATAAAACATGGGAAGATGTTCAAAGTTACTAAAAACTAAGTACAAATTAAAAATAAGACTAAACAATTGCAGTACTCAGTTATGTTAAAAGTTAAGGGAAATAAACATGATAGGTAAGAAATGACAAATAAATCTCCCAATATAAATTAAAGAAACTTTGAACTAACAATATCTTATCTGCAATTTTAGACTAAGTTTGGGTGAAAATTGTGTTTACCTGAATGTTTTACTCAACCTTATTTATGATAGTGTAGTTGCAAACAAATGAACCAAAAGAACAAAAACAGCAAGTCGGTTAAATAAATTGTTATATCCCTGATATGAATTTCTAAGCTGAAATTTAGAATTATGTTATAAAATAATATTTAATAACATGAAGGCATATAAGTAAATGGAGTAGTTACAAAATAATATGTTTAGTGTGAAGATACTTATTTTAAAATATAAATTACATCCATAAATGTGTGCTCTGTGTATATGTGCTCATTTGTGTCTGACTCTTTGCAACCCTTTGGACTATAACCTGCTAGGCTCCTCTGTCCATGTGCTTTTCAAGGCAAGAATACTGGAGTGGATTATCAATTCCTTCTCCAAGGGATCTTTCCAACCAGGAATTGAACCCACATCTGTGTCTCCTGGATTGCAGGCAGGTTCTTTAGCGCCATCAGGGAAGTCGATATCCATAAATAGAAAAACTCAATTGCACTCATTTAAATGTTAAAATATTAATGCAGTGGTTATAAGTGTTAACTTTTTTCTTTCTGTTTCATGTATCTATATTATTTATCTTGATGTTGTAATCTTTGTATTTGAATAAACACAAATATTATAATGAAATATTCATGCTACCCAAAACAACACTTAACATTTTAAAATACAATGATAAATTTGAAATTTTATCTGTAGTAACAGATTAAACAAATTATTATTATTCAACAAATTATTGTTACTTAACAAATAATAAAAACTGTCTATTGGTCTGTGGAGGGGTCACAAGAGCATTAATGAAAACTGTTATCAATAAAAGCAAAAATAATTGGGACCTAATAAACATTAAATCCCTTGTAAAACAAAAAAAAACCACCAACAAAACAAAAAGACAATACATAGAATGGAAGAAAATACCTGCAAATGTTATTAGGACCAACAAGGGGTTAACATCCAAAATACATAAACAGCTTGTACAACTCAATATCAAAAAACCAAACAACCCAATCAAAAACTGAGCAGAAGGCCTGAATAGACACTTTTTCCCAAAAATGTACAGATGGCTAATGAGCAAATGAAAAGATGTTCAACATGGCTAATAATTGGGAGGATTCCCTGATAGTTCAGTTGGTAAAGAATCTGCCTGCAATGCAGGAGACCCTGGTTCAATTCCTGGGTTGGGCAGATCTGCTGGAGAAGGGATAGGCTACTCACTCCAGTATTCTTGGGCTAATAATCAGATAAATGCAAATCAAAACCATAGCGTGATATCACCTCACTCCTGTCAGAATAGCTATCATCAAAGAGTCTACAAATAACAATAATTTGCTGGCAAGAATGTGGAGAAAAGGGAACTCTTGTACCCTGTTGGTGGGAATGTAAATTCGTGCAGCCACCATGGAAAAGAGGATGAGGTTACTCAAAAACTAAAAAGAGAACTACCGTATGACCCAGCAATCCCACTGCTGAGTATATATCCTAAGAATATAAAAACATTGATTCAAAAGTATTTGTGCACATACACACACACACACACACATATATATGTAATAGACTATATTGCTCAGCCATAAGAAGAATGAAATTCAGCTATTTGAAACCATGTGCATGGACCTAGAAAACATAATGATTAGTGATACGTCAGAGAAGGACAAATATTGTATGATATCACTATATAAGGAATCTAAAAAAATAAAACAAACTAATGAATATAACAAAAAAGAAACAACCTCACAGAAATAGAAAACAAACTAGTGGTTACTAAAGGAGAGGGGGAATAGGGAGAGGCAAACTAAGTGTATGAGACTAAGAGACACAAAATTACTATGTATAAAATGGGTAAGAAACAAGGATGTATTACATAGTCTAAGAATTACAGTCATTAGCTTGTAATGATTTTGAATGGAATATAATCTATAAAAATATAGATTATATATACGGAATTTAGAAAGACTTTAAGGATGACCCTATATGGAAGACAGCAAAAGAGACACAGATGTAAAGAACAGACTTCTGGACTATGTGGGAGAAGGCAAGGGTGGGATGATGTGGGAGAATGGCATTGAAACATGTATATTACCATATATAAAACAGAATGACCAGTGCAGTTTCCATGCATGAAGCAGGGCACTCAAAGCTGGTGCTCTGGGACAACTCGAAGAGATGGTTAGGGAGGGAGGTGGTGGGGGGAGGGTCAGGATGGTGGGACCAATGTACACCCATGGCTGATTCATGTCGATGTGTGGCAAAAACCACCATGATATTGTAAAGTAATTCGCCTCCAATTAAAATAAATGATAAACTTTTTTTTTAAAATAAAAAAGTTACTATGTATAAAATAGATAAGAAGCAAAGATATATTATATAGTACTGAGAGTTATAGCCATTAGCTTGTAATGACTTTGAATGGAATATAATCTATAAAAGTACTAAATAAATCACTATGCTCTACATCTGAAACTAATAAAACCTTTTAAATCAACTATACTTCAATTAAAAATGATCTCTCTCCCTCAAAAACACAGGGAATGAAGATTCAATTCACCAAAATATCAATAAGAAATGAACATGTAAAATTACTCTGTTTTCCCAGTACTAAAAATAAATACAAATTAGATAAATCAATAAATACCACTAGAATTCAATTTTGCTCATCAAACTTGGAAAAGTGAAAATAATCATAATGCTCAGTGCTAATAAGGGAGGTGGTATAGTAGAAAAAATCTTTGATTTTGGTGTAAAAAAATAGTATAATTTTTCTGAAGAGTAATTTAGATAATTTAAATGAAATCTCTTAAAGTGGTCATACACTTTGTCTCAAGAACTCAGTGTTTCTAACTTAAACCAATAATCAGAGCCTCGGACAAAGACTTCACGTATAAACATATTCAGTGTTGTATCTCTGTAGTGTCAGAACTGGAAACAATCACTAATGAATAACTTCCTAGGTCAATTATGACCTAAGACTTCAGAAAATATCATGTGATCATCTAAGCCTTTTTTGAAGAAATGCTATTGAATAACACCCATGACATAATATTAAAATTAAAAAACAAGAATAAATGTGTACATGTAAATTCCAACTTTGTAAATAAGAAAAAATAGGAAAACAACTGAAAGAATATGCCAGTTTTAGCAAAAATCACCTTTAAGTGGTGGGGAAAGGAATGAGTTACTTCCTAATTTTATTTTCTGATTATTCAAGCACTCAACAGTGAGCTACGTTTTGTTATATAACAGCAACAAAGCAATAATGGTAAAAATGAAAATGATGACTGTATGTTGTTACTATTTGCTGAATATATAATAGAATTATGCTAGTATTTTTACTTCTTTAGTAGTCTGCTCCACAACAACTGTCTGATTTTGATGCTATTATTATCCTCCCTATGTTACTAATGGATGAACTGAAGTTTGGAGAGGTTAAGTACTTTCCTAGTTAAGGAGTTTGGTAAATTGTTTGCACAGCAGGAAAACGCAGGTCCTGCAATTAGAATCATAATGAAAAAAAATAGTAAAAGCAACACAAGTTTTGAACAAGGACTACGTTTTGAACACAGAATACATTTTAGGTCTCACCTTTTGTCTTTCATTATCAGCTTTTCTGCACTTATTGGATGAATTACTTCCCTTCATGATTCTGTACAGAGGTTGGTGATGTTTTTTTTTCCATAAAAGGACAGACATAAAATATTTTAGGCTATATGGACCATACGATCTCTGTTGCAACTATACAACATCTAAACTAGTGCACACATACAAAATACTGAATCTATATTATAATGTGCTGTGCTTAGTCACTCAGCTGTGTCTGACTCTTTGCGACCCTAGGGCCTGTAGCCTGCTAGGCTCCTCTGTCCATGGGATTCACCAGGCAAGAATACTGGAGCGGGTTGCCACGCCCTTCTCCAGAGGACCTTCCCCACCCAGGGATCAAATCCAGGTCTCTACCACTAGCCCCACCTGGGAAGCCCATACAAACGGCAGGTACACAAATATACACAAAACCTAAACAAATGAGCATGTCCGAATACTGATTTTATTTATCAAAATTTGAATTTCATATAATTTTCAGATGCCATGAACTATTATTCTTCTTTTGATTTTTTTAATCATTTAAAAAATTTAAAAGCCATTTTTAGCCCATGGGCCATATGAAACAGGAGGCTAGCTGGAAGTTTGCCAGTCCTGCTCTGTATCTTTTCACACAACTTCACTTGTTGGCACACCTGCCTCCTTTATCCTGCTGACCTCTTCCTTCTCTTTTTTAAAACTCAGATATGTTTTCCCTGTGCTGCTTCCAGATGGGGTTATTCCTGGCTTTAAAAATAATTATCTTTAATTTTCTATGTTAATTATCTATTGAATCGGAATTTCCTACTTTAATTTGCAAACTCTTTCAGACAAGGAACTGTTTACTATTTGGAACAAGACCAATGCAAATCCAGATTGAGCTATTTATGATAAATAACTACAAGAATTTCAGAAAGTTCATCATTCCTCGAGTTTTCATTAGATTTCATGTCCACTCACATTATTCTACTGAAAGCGACTTTCACTAAAAGTTTCATTTCATGACAAAACATGGTGAGTGGTTCTGGTGGAGAAGGACCGGGAAGGAGGAGGGAGTAGAGATGAAATGGGCTATTGGCTTTCCAAAGAATTTCTGGAAACTGCTGGGCAGGAGAGATGGCAGACTGTCTTGATGGAAGACATTGCAGAACCTTCTGGTCCATGGTCAATGCACAGACTCCTTGCCAGACCATCCACAATTTCCATAGGAACATTCTTTTTTTCTTTATTTTATTTTTTATTGGCGTATAGTTGCTTTACAATGTTGTGTTAGTTTCTGTGAAACTAACTAACAAAGTGAATCAGTCACATACATCCCCTCTTCCTTGCATTTCCTTCCCATTTAGGTCACCTCAGAGCATTGAGTTCCCTGTGCTATACAGTTAGTTCTTATTAGCTATGTGTTTTATAAATAGTAGTGTATACACGCTAATCCCAATCTCCCAATCCATCCCACCCCTTCCCCCTTGGTATCCATATGTTTATTCTTTACATCTGTGTCTCTATTTTTGCTTTGCAGATAAGTTCATCTATACCAGATTCTAGATTCCACATATATGCGTTAATATACAATATTTGCTTTTCTCTTTCTTGCTTACTTCACTCTGTATGACAGTCTCTAGGCCTTCTGTTAATCACTGACTGACTGTCCCGGGAGGAGGAACTCACTTTTCTGGACTTTCTGCAGTCACAGAATTGTGCTAAAGAATAGTGCGCTCTGCCTCATGAATGTTCCACTGAGGCAAGTCTTCCTTGAGTTAATTACAGGAAAGTCCAGAGTTGGAGGAAGTGTATGTCCTGTCAAAGCTTCAGAGACTGAAATTTTTCTGAATCAGAAAGATTTGGAGTCACAGTTGGACAAAAACTTGGGTAATCTGAATCTTCTTGTGGTCTCAGATCTTACTTTCTGACCAAAAATGGGAAATCAAGGCTCAGGGAGGCAAAACACAGATATGATTTTTCCTCTGTGGACACAGGAATAGAATCCTGGCATTCCACCAAACCTTGTCTAGTTGAGCAGCTGAAGCTTGAGATGGGCCTGGGTTGATTTGGCCCTTGATGAGATCCTTACCTGGGCCCAGTAGGGAGATCTGCCTTGTTCAGCTCCACCTGATACCTATGCTTCGTGCAGGCTCCTGAGAGTTTGATGAACTCTGGCTCTGCTGTCAGAAGAACCAGAAAAAGTACCAGGGAGGTCCTACTCCCTTTCCTGGATGAGCCATTAGCTACTAGACCTGAAGCCAGATCACTGCAGCCTTCTCTGTGTCAGATGTGAGTGAGCAGACTAGATGGGTTGGCCCTGTTTCCAGTCCTGACTTAGGAGATCTGTTCCCAGATGTGCCTCTTTTGTCCTCAGAGCCAGATGAAGGGCTGGCACCTGCATTTCCCCCCAGGTGTTTCTGGTATCAGCTTAGCTCCTCGTCCTGCCCTTCCTCAAGAGTACCTGACCTTTCTTGATTTCACTGTCCTTTGGGACCCTAAGGAATGTCAGAGGCCAATAGGATGAAGTTCAAGAAAGGAAAACCGTTCTCTAGGAGTGTGATATTGTATAGAGAAAAGCATAAACTTTTTGGATTCTAAGTGACCTAAATGTAATCCCAGCACTAGAAATCTCTGGTTTGTGATGCCTAGCAATGTTATTAAACTCTCTGAGTTTTCATTTCCATATTGCTGAGACAAAGATAACATGCTTATTTTACAGGGTTGATATGACAGGATGGGATATATTAAAAAGGATTTTAATGTTTTCTATTACAGCATTGCGTGTGTGTGTGCGTGGTAATCACTAAGTCATATCTGACTCTGCACTCCATGGACTGTAGTCTACCAGGTTCCTCTGTCCATGGGATTTTCCAGGCAAGAATACTGGAGTGGGTTTACATTTGCTCCTCCATAAATCTGCCCAACCCAGGGATCAAACCTGGGTCTCCTGCATTCTAGGTGGATTCTTTACTACTGAGCCACCTGGGAAGTCTTATTATAACATATGTATTACTATATCATGAATATCATGTTATAATAACCTTCCAACTTTCCCAATAGCCAGTACTTGTTCATCAACAAATATTGACTAATTACTACATGCCAGGCATTGTTCTAGACCCTTAGAAAGAGAAATGAACAAGAAATTCAGGCATTGAACAAATAAACAATTAAGCACTGAAGATTAAGTAGTTGCTATACACAAATTCAGGATGGAAGAAATAGAAAACTGCTGAAAGAAAGGACTTCTCTATCACAGAATCTTTTTGTCGTTTTGCTAATAGTAGGCTAGTCATTGTTAAGGCAGTCATATAAGCAGACTATATAAACCCTTGTCCAAAGGTTGATCAAGTTAATTGAGGCTACTGGTTTTGAAAAGTCTAGAGAGCAGTACAGGATAGAGCTGGTGATTCAGGCTTTAAGAATCATAGTTTTAGGTCACAGGAAAGATTAAATTATTTCTTATTATAGTATAATTATTAACAGGTGATGGATTAAAAATTATAGATTTCCCATTGTAATACTATTTTTCTGTGAATATATTATGTTAATGTGGAATAAACTCCAAGATAAAATTTTATTTGAAATAAAGCCATTTCAAATAAAGGACATGATATAAACATTACGAAAATTATAAAATATAATTACATATATTTCATAGAACTAACATTACACATATATACATATAAAATATGTAAATAGTAAATTGCTAGAAAGATACACAAGGAATTAATTATAATTGTTTCCTTGGTGCAGAAAAGTGGGAAAGCACAGAGGTGAACCCTGAGAAGGAAATCTTTTGATTATATATTATTTTGTACTTAATTTTATCATGTACATTTATTAAAATTTTAATAAAAAATACTTGACATAATACTCTAGTTTTATCTCATCCTTCCACTATTAATTGCTAGTCTTATGATCTAGAGAAAGATATTAAAATCACTCAATGTTCCAATACCTGTTGTGAAGAGTAAATAAGTCTAAGTACAGAAAACTTGATAAACCTAGGTGAATGTCATGTTAGGCAAGTTTCATCAAGATACTACCTGATCTGAGACTTGAAAGTTTCCATTAGGGTGAGGAAGAAGCATTTCAGTTGACTATCTGCTGCTGCTGCTGCTGCTGCTAAGTCGCTTCAGTCATGACCAACTGTGTGCGACCCCAAAGACGGCAGCCCACCAGGCTCCGAGGTCCCTGGGATTCTCTAGGCAAGAACACTGGAGTGGGTTGCCATTTCCTTCTCCAATGCATGAAAGTGAAAAGTGAAAGTGAAGTTGCTCAGTCGTGTCCGACTCCTAGCGACCCCATGGACTGCAGCCTACCAGGCTCCTCCGTCCATGGGATTTGCCAGGCAAGAGTACTGGAGTGGGTTGCCATTGTCTTCTCTGGACTATATGATAAGCCAACATCGTTATGATTCCACAATACTATTTCTGCAATCATTGATTTAGAATCTTTATACTAATTCTTTTGCTTTGAGTATTTTTCCTTTTTATTTTTACTTGGTTAACTCCTGCATGATTTTCTTATATCACTCTAAATACTACTTCCTCAGTGAAGTCTTCTCTGAATCATGCTTATAAATTATGACTTTCTGCTTTTATTGTTTCTCCAGAGTAATATACCTTTTCCTTGATAACAATGATATCAATTTGTAATTATAATTATTTGTGCAGTCTTTCCTCTCCACTGGACTGTAATGTCCCTGAGGCAAGGACTCTGTTTTGCTCATCCTTGTAAATTCAGTACTTATTAGTGAGCGTAAAGCAGGAATGGGAAGTGCTCAGAAGCAATGAGAACACTGAGGAGACTCATGATAATAATTTAGAAACGAGGGCCTGGCTAATGTCATATAATAGTGTACAATGGCATTGGCAATGAAAATGTGAATCGAGTCAATGTTAGAGCAAGAAGACTTTTGCTAAGGAAGAATGAGCAGGATTAGGAGACTGGTTGAATGCTTCTGTGATAGCCTTTATTGAAGTGCAGAATTACAACATGGTACTGCACTCTGCATGGCACTTTTTATTTCTGTAGCTGTTTGTGAGTCTGTCTGTCTCACAACCAGGAGCTCTGAGAGGGCAGCACCTGGTTTACTGTTACACCAAGATTCAGTCTGTGAATATCCACTGATTAAATGAAAGAAAATGTCAGCAAATGATGAGGTCAAAAAGAAGGATAATTAAAAAGAAAACATTTTTTAAGATTTGGAAATTCTCTGGGAGGATGGTGCTAGATATATGCTTTAACACCCAAGCAGAAATGTCTTGGATTTAGCTGGAAACCTGGAATTCACATTTCAGTGAGAGATCAGAGCTAGGGAATCAATTTAGGATTTATACATTTAATCATTGATTTATTAACCAAGTACCTATTGTATTCCAGGCATTTGACTAGGCCTCAGTAATACAAGCATGAATGATGAACTGTCCTTACTGTGTCCTCTATGCATATGAAAAATACAATTGTGATATCTTTAATGCTTAACAGTACTAACTTATTAACTTAGTGCTAACCGAGCTTAACACATGCTAGATGCCACATGTGTTCAAAGGAGAGTGAATTTGGATTTGTTTGAAGGAATCTAAGAGAGATTGATAGAAAACACTGGAGTTTACTCTTAAATGATACGTAGACACTAACTTGGAGAAGGTAATGGCAACCCACTCCAGTACTCTTGCCTGGAGAATCCCATGGACAGAGGAGCCTGGTAGGCTGCAGTCCATGTGGTCGTGAAGAGTCAGTCACGACTGAGCGACTTCACTTTCACTTTTCACTTTTCACTTTCATGCATTGGAGAAGGAAATGGCAACCCACTCCAGTGTTCTTGCCTGGAGAACCCCAGGGATGGGGGAGCCTGGTGGGCTGCTGCCTATGGGGTCGCACAGAGTCGGACACGACTGAAGCGATGCAGCAGCAGCAGCAGCAGACACTAACTTGGTATGAGATGTATAGTATGGTGTCTTTTAATATCATTTTGGACTAGTTTATTTTAGTGTTGCTCAATTGTTTTATGTTCTTACTGATTTTCTTTCTACTTGTCCTACTCATTAATGAGAAATGAATATAGAAATCTCCCACTGTATATGGATTTATCTATTTTTCATTTCACCTTTACCATTTTTTCCTCCATATTTTGAAGCACTTATCAGGTGATTACACATTTAGGCTGATTATGGTTACTTGATGAATTGTCCTCTTTGCCATTAAAACTTATGCCTATTTATCACTGGAAATACTAATGAACATAATGCTTGAATCACAGGAATAGATCAATAATTAGAGGAAAAATAAACAAACAAAATTTCAGGGACTTTGACCCACTATTATACTGTTGGAATTTTATCTCAATATGGTAGCTGAAGAAGACTTTAAAAAAAAACCTTAAAACTTTAAAATGTTCACTACATGACTGCTTATACTGGAATACAAGAAACAATGAATTATGGAGAATATAAATCATATAAAGTAATGGAACTTATACATGGTGACATGTTTTATAGCCTTCAAGTATTATTCTTACAAATAATTGTCACAGCATGAAAATAAATGTTTATGATTGGCATCAGGAGCTTTATATTCCTTACCCAGTTTAATCCTTATACCAACTCTATGTGGAAATTAACCACGATTACCTGTTTTTAGATAAGAAAACTGCTTTATCTACCCTAATAACTTGTTGGGTGCCTAATCTGTTAACCTTGGTTATGACATTAAGTGATAAAAATAATTATAAAAATGTGCATTCAGTATGTCTATAATTGTCAGAGATTATTAGAAGTTCATAAAGGTATTCAGATGAAGTAATTGCTAAGAATCAAAACCCATATATGAATCTGCAATATGCTTGGGCTGTCATAAATACATTATTAATAGCAAGTCTTAAGAAACCTATAGGATAGATATGATTATTATTTGCATAATTTTACAGATGAAAAAGGTGTGAAGAGTTATTGACTTTCCCCTATTCACCCAAAAAATAAATGGCAGAGTGGAGTATGAACACAGGCAAGGCTCCTTTATATTGTATAATATTTCATTATTTCAGGAGTTCATAGTTTTTCTTTCATAATTTCCAATGTTGATGAAATGATAAACTTCTGAACGCAGTAATTGTGTTTTATGGTCTTTTGTACTTTCACAGCAACATACACAAAGGTTGAAAACCGAAAGGCACTAAAGGAAGCAAAGCATAACAGAGTTGTTAACAAGACATAGAGGAACAGCTAGGATCCATTGCAAGCTTGAAAGCAGCACCATGCCTGAAATTAAGTTTGTGAAAATTTGGAATTACTTCGACAAAGCTTAAAAACCTCAATATAGAACAAGAGTGAAAATTGGAAGCTCTGACAATTCTATCTCAGAAAAATATTTTGAAAGGAGGTGATTAAGGATATTGGAGTTATGAAAGGATAGTTGTGGGGATTAGTGATCCACTTTTCTCTACCATGCTAAATACAAACAAATTTAAAGCCAAAACTGCCTCACGTATGTGAAATGAAATGAATAAATGGGACAAATAATGCATGGGGGATTTATGCCTTTATTTCTCCTGATGGAGTCAGTCTTGCAGAACACAAAGTAAAGTATCAAGAAGACTCTTGGTCCCCAAGTTCGCATCAGAAGAAATTTCACACTGTCCCCAGTGTATGCCACACTGGTGCACATTAGCAAAGTAAATACTTAGAATACATTGGTTGTAGAAGTTTCAAAATAGCATTTGTACCAGTAAGATAAGGAAGGTTAAGTCCATATTGGGCAAACAGAGGAAAATGGCACATAATACTGATAGGTGGACTATACCTCTGTGCTCCTTCCCCGCACTGGTCTTTTCAACAACCATTTCACCAGCTGGCTTTTGTCTCCGAAAAGATGAAAACAGAGGTAGAGAGGAATCCCAAACATGGAATTGATTGTTCCTCACTTAATAACCTTTAGTTCCATCTTTCTAATGGTGAGGGAGGAGAGAGGAGGGTTTAGGATGGGGAACACATGTATACCTGTGGCAGATTCATTTTGATATATGGCAAAACCAATTCAATATTGTAAAGTTAAATAAAATAAAATAAAATAAAAAACAACAACTATAGTTCCACCTCAAAATGTCTACAGAAAGCAGTTTCTGACACCCATAGCCTTGTGGAAGGTCCGACCAAGGGCATTCTTCACCTCATTATTCCTTAAGCTGTAGATGATGGGGTTCAACATGGGAGTTATAACAGTGTAGGACAGTGATAGCACTTTCTTGCTCTCAGGAGAATTATTGGACTTTGGTCGGAAGTAGGTGAGGCTTGAAGATACATAGAAGAGGGAGACAACAAGTAGGTGGGATGAGCAGGTAGAGAAGGCTTTATGCTTCCCCTTAGCTGATGGAATCTTCAGGATGGCAGCAGTGATGCGAGTGTAGGAACACAGGATCAGTAAGCAGGGAATCATGACAACCAGAATGGTTCCAATGATGGCATAGATCTCAAACAGCGCTGTGTCTGCACAGACCAGACTCAGCACAGGTGGGCTGTCACAGAAGAAGTGGTTCACCTTGTTGATGCCACAGAATGGAAAGCTGAAGAGCCACGTGGTCTGCACAGTAGCCATGGGAATGCCTGGAAACCAGGAGACAGCTGCCAGTTTGGCACGTGTCCTTGGGTTCATGATGACTGGGTAGTGCAAGGGACTGCAGATGGCTACATAGCGGTCATAGGCCATGGTGGCCAGGAGGAAGCATTCAGAAACCCCAAAGAAGAAGAGGAAATACATCTGAGTGGCACAGCCAAGAAAGGAGATGGTTGTGTCCTGGGCAATCAGGGTCCCCAGCATCTTGGGCACAATGACTAGGTTGAAGCCAATCTCTAAGAAGGACAAGTTCCTGAGGAAGAAGTACATGGGGCTGTGCAGCGTGGGGTCAGCCAAGGTAACCAGAATGATGAGGCTGTTTCCCAGCAGAGTGACCAGGTAGATGACTAGAAATGTCAGGAAGAGCAGTGATTGTATTTCAGTAGGTAAGGAAGAGAAACTGACGAGGATAAACTCACTTACTCTTGTCCAGTTTCCTTCAGCCATTGATAAATGAATGGAGGTGTGGTCATGGAGAGAGACTCTTGATTGGAAGAGTCAGATTCTGGATTTGTTTTCAGACTCTTTCTTAGTGTCAGGAAAAAAGCACAATCAGGATCTCAGTTGTAACAGAAAGTGCCTTGTACTATCTAAGAATCAACACAAGGAAGAAAGAATGGAGTCTGAGTTCTGAAATGCGCAATGTCTCATCCTTCCCCACTCTTATTCTTTATGATCCATTTTCTACTTTGTTACCATATTTACTAAAACAACTTGGATCAAATCTATACACATTCATTTTCTGCTGCACATTTAATCCCTTTGTAGTGGGGTTAAGTGAGATGGGTCCTGAAGCAATGGAGTGGAGTCAGATCGAAAAACAGTAGAAATTTTCCATTTGTACCTATTATATATCCCCCCTTCTGTAAAGATTCATGGTGTTTATATTCTCCATCTACTGCCAAAGTAGGATTTACCTTTATGTACGCATTTAAGGTGGAGAAGACAATGGCACCCCACTCTAGTACTCTTGCCTAGAAAATCCCATGAATGGAGGAGCCTGGTAGGCTGCAGTCCATGGGGTCGCTGAGTCGGACATGACTGAATGACTTTCCTTTCACTTTTCACTTTCATGCATTGGAGAAGGAAATGGCAACCCTCTCCAGTGTTCTTGCCTGGAGAATCCCAGGGACGGGGAGCCGGGTGGCTGCTGTCTATGGGGTCGCTCAGAGTCAGACACGACTGAAGCGGCTTAGCAGCAGCAGCAGCACGCATTTAAGGACTGCAAACACTAAGAGTATTTGAGAGGGTATAGAGTAGAAAAAGTCAACTGTTTTATCATGTTTTGTTTTGACGTGACTCAAAGTAGTAGAAGATGTGGCAGTGAGATGCAAAGGAAGGATATCTACAGACTGTAGTAGTTTTAATGCACTTTCTCTCCCCTTTCAGTATAAGAACTGTAGAATACTTCTAGTCATGTAATGCTTATTCCTTCTTGCCTAACCAGATTATGAGGTAATGACCTTAGGATCTTTCTCCTCATTCCAGCAAAACTATAATTGATTGTCAGAATTCAGAATATGCACTTGTTTTCAACATTAAGATATGAGAGGAGAATTGTAGTACACCTAAGTAGATAAACACTGTGTCCCAGGAAAGTCCAACTACGTCTCTTTCAAGCGTGGACAAATTGGAAAAAAGAAGCAGATCCTCAGAAAAATTCTGTGAAAAATATGAGGAAGATTAGAGGGAATGTTCAAAAGATAATATTCATAAAAAATTAACCTGGACTATATTAAATAAGAGACTCTTAAATCATATGAAAAAATTCAATATCTATTCCACTTCTATTGAGGTACTGGTGATGTGAAGCTTTCTTCCTCCATGAAGTTTAGAATCTAATGGAGGATATATTTAAATAATCAATTATATTAAAATCACAGAGAAGGTCTTGACACAGTAAATATACAGCATCTTGGTAGGGGTAATGTATAAGGAGAAGGGATACCTAGTAAAGCCTTTGATGGCTTTCTAAGAAATGAGGATGAAAATGAAGTTGGCTGAAGGTGTGCAGAACACCTAGGGTGCACTTTAATGTGACAATATTATAAAAATAAAGAATTAGGAAAAAGTAAAAATCACGGAGCTAACTTTTTTAACTGAAAGCATTCCTTAATACACAGATTCACAGGTGTGTATTAAGACACACAAATGGAAATATACCAATATGCCTTGATCTTTGTCATTTATTTTTAAGAAAAATCTTAGAATAGGGAAATTATCTTTTAAGCAGTCAGACAGGTAATAAATAAAAACAAAAAGGCAAGACCACATATCACAGTCAAAAGACCTTTCAGGCTCCTGCCAGTCCCTCCAGAACTTCCAGAAAAACATTCTTCTAATCATTCACTGACTTGTCCTAGGAAGAGGAACCCACCCTTATAGCCTTTCTTCACCCACAGAATCGACCTAAGCAAATAGTGTACTTGATGTGAACTGTCTTGTTCCACTGAAGCAAGTCTTCCCTGAGTTAATTAGAGGACAGTCAAGACTTCAGGAGACATATGTTCTGTCAAAGCTACAGTGACTGGAAGTTTTCTGACCCAGAAAGATTTACAGGACAGAATTGGAGAAAAGAAAAACAAAACCCTGGGTAATCTCAATCTGCTTGTTGTCTTAGATGTAACTTATGACAAAGAAAGGGGAAACTGTGGCTCAGGAAGGGGGAAAACTGATAAGATTGTCCCAGTGTGGACAGAGGAATGGAATTAGGTGTTCCACCAAAACTTGCCTAGCCGAGCACCTGAACCTTGAGATGGGCCTGGGTTGATTTGGCCCTTGATGAGATCCTTACCTGTGCCCAGTAGGGAGATCTGCCTTGTTCAGCTCTACCTGATACCTGTACTTCATGCAGGCCCCTGAGTGTTTGACAAACTCTGGCTCTGCTGTCAGAGGAACCAGAAAAAGTACCAGGGAGTCTTACTCCCTTTTCTGGATGAGTCATTAATGACTGGATCTGAAACCAGGTCACTGCAGCTTGTATCTGGTGTGAGTGAGCAGACCAGATGGGTTGGCCCTGCGCTCAGTCGTGACAGGAGATCTGTTCCCAGCTGTGCCTCTTTGGTCCTCAGGGCCACATAAAGGGCTGGCACCTGTATTTTCCCCTAGGGTTCTGGGCTCAACTTTGCTCCTCTTCCTGCCCTTCCTCAAGGGTACCTGACCTTTCTTGATTCCACTACTCTTTGAGTCCCTAAGGAATGTCAGATGCCAATAGGATGAAGTTCAAGAAAGGAAAACCATACTCGAGGAGTGCAGTATTGTGTAGAGAAAAGCACAAGTGTTTTGAATTGAGTGACCTAAGTTTAATCCCAGCACTGGAACTCTCTGGTTGCTGATGCCTTGCAATTTTATTAAATTCTTTGAGTTTCCATTTCCATATTGCTTAGACAAATACGCTTATTTTACAGGATTGGTATGAACAGGATGGGCTATATTAACAAGGATGTTAATATATTCTATTATAGCATATATGGGGCTTCCCTGGTGGCTCAGATGGTAAAGCATCTGCCTGCAATGCAGGGGACCTGGGTTCGACCCCTGGCTTGGGAAGATCCCGCAGAGAAGGGAATGGGTACCCACTCCAGTATCCTTGCTTGGAGATTTCCAAAGACAGAGGAGCCTGGCAAGTTACATTCCATGGGTTCACAAAGAGTCAGACACAACTGAGAGATTAACATACACACACAGCATATATATTACTGTATCATGAATATCATAATAACCTTCCCAATAATCAGTAATTTTTCATTAACAAATACTGAGTAATTACTATATACCAGACATTGTTATAGACCCTCAAAGAGATAAATAAGCAAAACAAAGTACCTGTGCTCTTAAAGCTTACATTTGATTGAGGGAAGCTAGGCATTGAACAAATAAACAATTAAGCATTTAAGACTAAGTAGTTGCTATGGACAAACTTCACTGGTTCCTGGCTTTGGCTCAGAAGCCTCTTAATATCTATTTTTTGTAGATTAATCAGGCAATAAAACCTCACTGGAAAAGATAGTGGGTCCTATGCGACTTTTAAAATTTGGCCATAGAGATCTGTAACCTATAATATTCATCCATCCTGTCCATGTTTGTGTTGAACACTGGGGCTTGTAAAAAGAGCTTAAGAATGCTTGGAAAGAATGACTCTGAACTCCTAGCAAAGGGACTGAACAATAACCTAGGACCAAAAAAAAAAAAAAAAAATTGAAGAAGAAAGGAAATGGAGGCCAGATGGAGCCTTGAGAAGCAAATCTGGAAAAAGAAAAAGGGGGCAGAGGAAAGCTAAATTATCTTTGAGGCCAAGCTATGTGTCATGGGACCTCAACTAGTCTTACTGCAGGAAGAAGGTAGACTGCAGTGATTTCTTTCAACTATTGTCACACTTTTTTTACAATCATAGAGAAGATTACCTGTATAATGAAATTCATATTGCTCTGCATTCTTTTTAAACTGCATTTATATAATTATTGTGGCTTCCAAGGAGGCTCAGTGGTAAAGAATCCACCTGTCAAACAGGAGACAAAGGTTTGACCTCTGATCCAGGAAGGTCCCATGGAAAAGGAAATCCACTTCAGTATTCTTCCCTGGGAAATTCCACGAACAAAGGAGCCTGGAGGGCTACAGTCCATGGGGTGGCAAAGAATTAGACACCACTTAGTGACCAAACAACATACACAAAATCCAGGATGGAAGAAAAAGAAAACTGCTGAAAAGACTCAAACAGGCTTCTTCTCTTATAGGATCTTTTTATTTTTTTGCTAATAGTAGGCTGGTCATTGTTATAATGACCAACCCAGAGGCTGATCAAGTGAATTGAGGCTACTGGCTTTTGAAAAGCCTAGAGAGAAGTACTGGAGAAGGAAATGGCAACCCATTCCAGTATTCTTGCCTAGAGATTCCTGTGGACAGAGGAGCCTGGTGGGCTGCTGTCCATAGGGTCGAACAGAGTTGGACACGACTGAAGCGACTTAGCAGCAGCAGCAGCAGAGAGCAGTACAAAATAGAGCTAGTGATTCAAGCTTTAAGAGTCACAGAATCTTAAACACAGGAAAAGTTAAACTCTTTCTTATTATAGCATCTTTTTTAATAGTAAAATAATGGGAAATAGATGGGGAAACAGTGTCAGACTTTATTTTTGGGGGCTCCAAAATCACTACAGATGTTGACTGCAGCCATGAAATTAAAAGACGCTTACTCCTTGGAAGAAAAGTTATGACCAACCTAGACAGCATATTGAAAAGCAGAGACATTACTTTGCCAACAAAGTCCATCTAGTCAAGGCTATTGTTTTTCCAGTGGTCATGTATGGATGTGAGAGTTGGACTATGAAGAAAGCTGAGCGCTGAAGAATTGATGCTTTTGAACTGTGGTGTTGGAGAAGACTCTTGAGAGTCCCTTGGACTGCAAGGAGATCCAACCAGTCCATTCTGAAGGAGATCAGCCCTGGGATTTCTTTGGAAGGAATGATGCTAAATCTGAAACTCCAGTACTTTGGGCACCTCGTGCAAAGAGTTGACTCATTGGAAAAGACTCTGATGCTGGGAGGGATTGGGGGCAAGAGGAAAAGGGGATGACAGAGAATGAGATGGCTGGATGGCATCACTGACTCGATGGACGTGAGTTTGAGTGAACTCTGAAAGTTGGTGATGGACAGGGAGGCCTGGCGTGCTGTGATTCCTGGGGTCGCAGAGAGTCGGACACGACTGAGTGATTGAACTGAACTGAATATAAAAACTATCTTAATTCTATCAATAGACAATTGATTAAAAATTGTAGATTTCCATTGAATACTGTTAATGCAAGTTCATGTGCCTGATGCACAATGAGGCCAAACAAACTGAAACGTTGGAGTTTGGGGCAGAGAATGGTTTATTGCAAGGCCATGCGAGGAGGTGGGAGGTTTATGCCCTAAAAAGCCCTGAACTCCCCGAAAAGTTGTAGCAAAGTACTTTTAAAAGCCAGGTAAGGGAGGGGTGTCGCAGTGTCTGTGATCAACTTGTGCACAATTCTCCAAATGGCTGATGGTAAGGCAACAGAGTAGTGTCACAGGGGGTAGCATAATTGGTCCTTAGGCTCCAGGAGGAGTCAAATAGTAACATCTTCCAACTGTTGAAGAGAGGGAAGTTTTTTCACATCTGCAAAACAACTCAAGAAATGTTGATCAAATACTATTACCTAGCTACTTCAGGGAGGAGCTAAAGCAGGAGATATGGGGGAAGGCCTGTCCCTGGGAAAGCCCAATGGAGTCCTATCTCCCTTACAATACTATGTAACTGTGAATATATTAATGTGGAATAAACTTCAAGATAAAATTTTATTTGAAAAAAAGCAAGATGAAAGAAACTGTATACACAGTATACAAATAAAATATATTTTATAGAGCTACATATTATACGCAGACATATACGATGTGTAAACAGTAAATTTTTTGAAAGATACATGAAGAACTGATAATAGTCATTGTCTTTGGGCCAGGAAAGTGGGGAAGAACAGGGGTCAACCCTGAGAGGGAGATATTTTGATAGTATATTCTTTTGTTCTTAATTAATTTCATCACGCAAATTTATTAATTTTTTAATAAAAATAAGATACTTGAAACAAAATAATACTTTCATTCTGGTTTCTCCCCTATTAATTTCTAACCTTATAACCTAGAGAAAGATCTTAAAATTACTCCATGTCCCAATACCTGTTGTGAAAAGGAAAAGGGATTAAGTATAGAAAATATGCCGAGTCATATAAAGCTGGCTTTATCAAGACACTATTTGAGTGGAGACTTGAAGGTTTCCATAAGGGAGAGGAAGGGGCTTTCCAGTTGAGTGTATGATGACAGCATCACTTTGATTACTTCTACCATCGCTGTTTCTGCAACTACACTTAGTATTTGTCAGATTGACTTCCTTATTTTCAACTAATTCATTAACTTTCCTTCGTTAGGATCTTTGCATAGGTTAATTCATTTGTTTCTAATGTTTTTCCTACTAATTGTTGCCTGGTTAACTCCCACTTGATTTTCTGAAATGACTTTCTGATTTTTGGTCATTACTTTCTAAGAAAAGAGTTTCCTGCCTCCCTTATGTTAAAAGTCTCACTTAATCTTCTTCAGAGAATTTTATGATTTTACTTAATAGCTATGGTAGCATTGTATAATTACATATTTATTTATAAATTCTGTAAATCAGTTCTTAGTCGTGAGTGTAAAGGATGATTGGAAAGAAAGAATGAAGCCATGAGCACAGTGAGGAGGCCTGTACAGTAATATTTCAGCAACAAAGGCCTGGCTAGGCAGGTCAGGAAGCAACAGTTAGAACTGGACATGGAACAACAGACTGGTTCCAAATAGGAAAAGGAGTACGTCAAGGCTGAATATTGTCACCCTGCTTATTTAACTTATATGCAGAATACATTATGAGAAACGCTGGGTTGGAAGAAGCACAAGCTGGAATTAAGATTGCTAGGAAAAATATCAATAACCTCAGATATACAGATGACACCACCCTTATGGCAGAAAGTGAAGAGGAACTCAAAAGCCTCTTGATGAAAGTGAAGGAGGAGAGTGAAAAAGTTGGCATAAAGCTCAACATTCAGAAAACGAAGATCATGGCATCTGGTCTCATCACTTCATAGGAAATAGATGGGGAAACAGTGGAAACAGTGTCAGACTTTATTTTTTTGGGCTCCAAAATCACTGCAGATGGTGATTGCAGCCATGAAATTAGAAGACACTTACTCCTTGGAAGGAAAGTTATGACCAACCTAGATAGCATATTCAAGAGCAGAGACATTACTTTGCCAACAAAGGTCCATCTAGTCAAGGCTATGGTTTTTTCAGTGGTCATGTATGAATGTAACAGCTGGACTGTGAAGAAAGCTGAGTGCTGAAGAATTGATGCTTTTGAACTGTGGTGTTGGAGAAGACTCTTGAGAGTCCCTTGGACTGCAAGGAGATCCAACCAGTCCATTTTAAAGGAGATCAGTCTTGGGTATTCATTGGAAGGACTGATGCTGAAGCTGAAACTCCAGTACTTTGGCCACCTCATGCGAAGAGTTGACTCATTGAAAAAGACTCTGATGCTGGGAGGGATTGGGGGCAGGAGGAGAAGGGGATGACAGAGGATGAGGTGGCTGGATGGCATCACTGACTCGATGAACGTGAGTTTGAGTGAACTCCAGGAGTTGGTGATGGACAGGGAGGTCTGGCGTGCTGAGATTCATGGGGTTGCAAAGAGTCGGACACGACTGAGGGACTGAACTGAACTGAGGCCATTGACAGAGGGAATGTCAATGAGGATTCAAACAAAAGATGTGGAAGAGTTTTGCCAAGAAAGAATTAGCAGGATTTAGAGACTGGTTGAATAGTCCCAGTGTAGCACTTACCAATGTGTAGAATTATTGCACAGTAAGGCACTATGCATAGGAGCTCTTAGAGGGCAGTATCTTGTTTATCTTTTTGTTGTACCTTCAGGACTCAGTGTGTAAATATTCACTGATTAAGTGAAAGGATATGGCAACAAAAAGGGGAATCAAAAAGAGGAATAAATAACCAGCTTTGGCAATGGGAATGTAAATTAACAGAGATGAATAAAAAGTGTCTCCAAGGAAGAATTTCAAGAGTTGAAGACTTGTTGTATACTCCTATAATAGCAATTATCAAGTTGTGGCATTACATTAATGGTAGAGTAAAGTACATTGAATGATGTTTAATTTTACTTCTCTGATCCATTTACTGGATAAGCACCAACTGAACAGCAGTGCATTTGTTCACCATTGTACTCCGAGAATTTGGTACACGTGTTTCCTGATGGAATGTAAACATAAATCAACGAAAATTTAAATTAAAAATAAGGGTAAATAATAAGAAAGAATTGTCTAGATATAATGACTGGAAATGAGATTGTGTTTTATTCTAAGTAACCATGAATTCAGAATTTCATCATGAAGGCATATCACACAGGGGTTGGAGTTGTCTTATGAACTGTGCATAACCCTTAGCTAACCAGTTCAGCATGCCTTTAACAAGCTCAGATCTTTGCTCCATGTTCTGTATGGTTTGGACATTTATGTTGAGCAGGGTGGTTGGGTGCTCAAGTGCACCTCTTTCTCTTTATATGGATCATAGTTGCATCATTCATATTTGATTGTTGGTATTCATATGTTTTGTTATGGGTTTCATTATGGGTAATGTAAATTGTTTTAAACAACCTTGCTGTACATTGGAGTACAGCAGATGGTTATCACTTATGGGTGAGTTGTTTTTATCAGTGTATGCAAATAAACCCTCACAAACTATTAAAATTGCTTACCAGTAAAGGCATTTCCATGTTCACATCTTTTACTGGGCATTTTGGATAACAATTCTGGTGGGTTTGGGTGGTTAAAACTGGAGGGGACTGTTTGAGGAAAGCATATTTAAAGAACATTTTGGGGAGGAAATTAGTGGAAACTTCTCTGCTGTGTTTATTGGTACTATCATCAGGGAGAAGGAAGCATCTTCATAAAATTTATTTCACAGATTATAGTTTGAGAGCATTGTGCTAGATAGATACTTTGCTATATAAGCAGAAATGTCTTGGAGACACCTGGAAAACATGAAAAACATTTGGCTGAGAGGTCACTGCTAGAGGTAATGATTTGGAACTTAATCACTCAACATTTATGAGTATTACTGAGTGTCAGGCAAAGGAATATAAATGTGAGAGATTGTCCTTATACTCATCTATTAGATGTGCATGTAAAATACAATTAACTATATTTTCTTAAATGCTTTAGCAGCAATAAATGCCCAAGATATGCATGACAAAGGCTAGTGAACTTACCTTTGTCTATCGGGAATCAGAGAGGGTTTCTAGAAGGAAAACATTAGCATTGTATTCCAGAGAATAAAACTAGAGCTGAATCTTGAAAGATAAGTTGAAATTAACTTAGTATAGGGAGGAAGTTATGAGATGGAGGAATTTGAGACAGAAAAATTGCATAAAGACACAAGGCTTAATCATAAATTCTGCCATTTACTGAACATTTATTCTGTGCCAGATATCTTTTTCAGTCAGAATATAAAAGTAATTTTATAAGTGCTTTTAATTCTCCCAGAGAAATCGTTCATCACCAAATAGATCAGATAATTTCCATTTAAGTTGATGTCAACATTGTTTTTTGTTGTGTTTTATTTTCTTTGCTCATTACCCCTCTCCTAAGAACTATTTTAATCTTTGTGTTAAACATTATTTTTTAAATTTACTTATTTTATATAACTCTTTTCAAGTTCTACCTTTATATTTTAGAGAAGTCATATGCAATATTTTAAAACTTCTTGATATTTTGGATTCATACCAAGATTAAAACTTTTAGTCTGATACTTAAAGTTGTGACAATGGAACAGGTTACCTGCTTTTTTTTGGAACAACTATCCTATTTTACAAACTGTGATGAAACCAGAGAGGAATAACTGATACTGTATTTTTTTAAATTTTATTTTATTTTTAAACTTTACATAATTGTATTAGTTTTGCCAAATATCAAAATGAATCCACCACAGGTATACATGTGTTCCCCATCCTGAACCCTCCTCCCTCCTCCCTTCCCATACCATCCCTCTGGATCGTCCCAGTGCACTAGCCCCAAGCATCCAGTATTGTGCATTGAACCTGGACTGGCATCTCGTTACATACATGATATTTTACATGTTTCATGCCATTCTCCCAAATCTTCCCACCCTCTCCCTCTCCCACAGAGTCCATAAGACTGTTCTATACATCAGTGTCTCTTTTGCTGTCTCGTACACAGGGTTATTGTTACCATCTTTCTAAATTCCATATATATGCGTTAGTATACTGTATTGGTGTTTTTCCTTCTGGATTACTTCACTCTGTATAATACGTTCCAGTTTCATCCATCTCATTAGAACTGATTCAAATGTATTCTTTTTAATGGCTGAGCAATTCTCCATTGTGTATATGTACCACAGCTTTCTTATCCATTCATCTGCTAATGGGCATCTAGATCGCTTCCATGTCCTGGCTATTATAAACAGTGCTGCGATGAACATTGGGGTACACGTGTCTCTTTCCCTTCTGGTTTCCTCAGTGTGTATGCCCAGCAGTGGGATTGCTGGATCATAAGGCAGTTCTATTTCCAGTTTTTTAAGGAATCTCCACATTGTTCTCCATAGTGGCTGTACTAGTTTGCATTCCCACCAACAGTGTAAGAGAGTTCCCTTTTCTCCACACCCTCTCCAGCATTTATTGCTTGTAGACTTATGGATTGCAGCCATTCTGACTGGCGTGAAATGGTACCTCATAGTGGTTTTGATTTGCATTTCTCTGATAATGAGTGATGTTGAGCATCTTTTCATGTGTTTGTTAGCCATCTGTATGTCTTCTTTGGAGAAATGTCTATTTAGTTCTTTGGCCCATTTTTTGATTGGGTCATTTATTTTTCTGGAGTTGAGCTGTAGGAGTTGCTTATATATTTTTGAGATTAGTTGTTTGTCAGTTGCTTCATTTGCTATTATTTTCTCCCATTCTGAAGGCTGTCTTTTCACCTTGCTAATAGTTTCCTTTGATGTGCAGAAGCTTTTAAGGTTAATTAGGTCCCATTGTTTATTTTTGCTTTTATTTCCAATATTCTGGGAGGTGGGTCATAGAGGATCCTGCTGTGATGTATGTCGGAGAGTGTTTTGCCTATATTCTCCTCTAGGAGTTTTATAGTTTCTGGTCTTACATTGAGATCTTTAATCCATTTTGAGTTTATTTTTGTGTATGGTGTTAGAAAGTGTTCTAGTTTCATTCTTTTACAAGTGGTTGACCAGTTTTCCCAGCACCACTTGTTAAAGAGATTGTCTTTTCTCCATTGTATATTCTTGCCTCCTTTGTCAAAGATAAGGTGTCCATATGTGCGTGGATTTATCTCTGGGCTTTCTATTTTGTTCCATTGATCTATATTTCTGTCTTTGTGCCAGTACCATACTGTCTTGATAACTGTGGCTTTGTAGTAGAGCCTAAAGTCAGGTAGGTTGATTCCTCCAGTTCCATTCTTCTTTCTCAAGATCACTTTGGCTATTCGAGGTTTTTTGTATTTCCATACAAATTGTGAAATTATTTGTTCTAGCTCTGTGAAGAATACCGTTGGTAGCTTGATAGGGATTGCATTGAATCTATAAATTGCTTTGGGTAGTATACTCATTTTCACTGTATTGATTCTTCCAATCCATGAAATCTATTAGTGTCCTCTTTTATTTCTTTCACCAGTGTTTTATAGTTTTCTATATATAGGTCTTTAGTTTCTTTAGGTAGATATATTCCTAAGTATTTTATTCTTTCCGTTGCAATGGTGGATGGAATTGTTTCCTTAATTTCTCTTTCTGTTTTCTCATTATTAGTGTATAGCAATGCAAGGGATTTCTGTGTGTTGATTTTATATCCTGCAACTTTACTATAGTCATTGATTAGTTCTAGTAATTTTCTGGTGGAGTCTTTAGGGTTTTCAATGTAGAGGATCATGTCATCTGCAAATAGTAAGAGTTTTACTTCTTTTCCAATTTGGATTCCTTTTATTTCTTTTTCTGCTCTGATTGCTGTGGCCAAAACTTCCAAAACTATGTTGAATAGTAATGGTGAAAGTGGGCACCCTTGTCTTGTTTCTGACTTTAGAGGAAATGCTTTCAATTTTTCACCACTGAGGATAATGTTTGCTGTGGGTTTGTCATATATAGCTTTTATTATGTTGAGGTATGTTCCTTCTATTCCTGCTTTCTGGAGAGTTTTTATCATAAATGGATGTTGCATTTTGTCAAAGACTTTCACAGCATCTATTGAGATAATCATATGGTTTTTATTTTTCAATTTGTTAATGTGGTGTATTACATTGATTGATTTGCGGATATTGAAGAATCCTTGCATCCCTGGGATAAAGCCCACTTGGTCATGGTGTATGATCTTTTTAATGTGTTGTTGGATTCTGATTGCTAGAATTTTGTTAAGGATTTTTGCATCTATGTTCATCAGTGATATTGGCCTGTAGTTTTCTTTTTTTGTGGCATCTTTGTCAGGTTTTGGTATTAGGGTGATGGTGGCCTCATAGAATGAGTTTGGAAGTTTACCTTCCTCTGCAATTTTCTGGAAGAGTTTGAGCAGGATAGGTGTTAGCTCTTCTCTAAATTTTTGGTAGAATTCAGCTGTGAAGCCGTCTGGACCTGGGCTTTTGTTTGCTGGAAGATTTTTGATTACAGTTTCAATTTCCGTGCTTGTGATGGGTCTGTTAAGATTTTCTATTTCTTCGTGGTCCAGTTTTGGAAAGTTGTACTTTTCTAAGAATTTGTCCATTTCTTCCACGTTGTCCATTTTATTGGCATGTAGTTGATAGTCGTCTCTTATGATCCTTTGTATCTCTGTGTTGTCTGTTGTGATCTCTCCATTTTCATTTCTAATTTTATTGATTTGATTTTTCTCCCTTTGTTTCTTGATGAGTCTGGCTAATGGTTTGTCAATTTTATTTATCCTTTCAAAGAACCAGCTTTTGGTTTTGTTGATTTTTGCTATGCTCTCTTTTGTTTCTTTTGCATTTATTTCTGCCCTAATTTTTAAGATTTTTTTCCTTCTACTAACCCTGGGGTTCTTCATTTCTTCCTTTTCTAGCTGCTTTAGGTGTAGAGTTAGGTTATTTATTTGACTTGTTTCTTGTTTCTTGAGGTGTGCCTGTATTGCTATGAACTTTCCCCTTAGGACTGCTTTTACAGTGTCCCACAGGTTTTGGGTTGTTGTGTTTTCATTTTCATTCATTTCTATGCAAATTTTGATTTCCTTTTTGATTTCTTCTGTGATTTGTTGGTTATTCAGCAGCGTGTTTTTCAGCCTTCATATGTTGGAATTTTTAATAGTTTTTCTCCTGTAATTGAGATCTAATCTTACTGCATTGTGATCAGAAAAGATGCTTGGAATGATTTCAATTTTTTTGAATTTACCAAGGCTAGATTTATGGTCCAGGATGTGATCTATCCTGGAGAAGCTTCCATGTGCACTTGAGAAAAAGGTGAAATTCATTGTTTTGGGATGAAATGTCCTATAGATATCAATTAGGTCTAACTAGTCTATTGTATCATTTAAAGTTTGTGTTTCCTTGTTAATTTTCTGTATAGTTGATCTATCCATAGGTGTTAGTGGGGTATTAAAGTCTCCCACTATTATTGTGTTATTGTTACTTTCTTCTTTCATACTTGTTAGCATTTGTCTTACATACTGCGGTGCTCCCGTGTTGGGTGCATATATATCTATAATTGTTATATCTTCTTCTTGGATTGATCCTTTGATCATTATGTAGTGACCTTCTTTGTCTCTTTTCACAGCCTTTGTTTTAAAGTCTATTTTCTCTGATATGAGTATTGCTACTCCTGCTTTCTTTTGGTCCCTATTTGCATGGAAAATCTTTTTCCAGCCCTTCACTTTCAGTCTGTATGTGTCCCCTGTTTTGAGGTGGGTCTCTTGTAGACAACATATGTAGGGGTCTTGTTTTTGTATCCATTCAGCCAATCTTTGTCTTTTGGTTGGGTCATTCAACCCATTTACGTTTAAGGTAATTACTGATAAGTATGATCCCGTTGCCATTTACTTTATTGTTTTGGGTTTGAGTTTATACACCCTTTTTGTGGTTCCTGTCTAGAGAATTTCTTTTAGTATTTGTTGGAGAGCTGGTTTGGTGGTGCAGAATTCTCTCAGCTTTTGCTTGTCTGAAAAGCTTTTGATTTCTCCTTCATACTTGAATGAAATCCTTGCTGGGTACAATAATCTGGGCTGTAGGTTATTTTCTTTCATCATTTAAAGTATGTCTTGCCATTCCCTCCTGGCGTGAAGAGTTTCTATTGAAAGATCAGCTGTTATCCTTATGGGAATTCCCTTGTGTGTTATTTGCTGTTTTTCACTTGCTGCTTTTAATATTTGTTCTTTGTGTTTGATCTTTGCTAATTTGATTAATATGTGTCTTGGGGTGTTTCACCTTGGGTTTATCCTGTTTGGGACTCTCTGGGTTTCTTGGACTTGAGTGATTATTTCCTTCCCCATTTTAGGGAAGTTTTCAACTATTATCTCCTCAAGTATATTCTCATGGTCTTTCTTTTTGTCTTCTTCTTCTGGAACCCCTATGATTCGAATGTTGTAGTGTTTAATATTGTCCTGGAGGTCTCTGAGATTGTCCTCATTTCTTTTAATTCGTTTTTCTTTTTTCCTCTCTGATTCATTTATTTCTACCATTCTATCTTCTAATTCACTAATCCTATCTTCTGCCTCTGTTATTCTACTATTTGTTGCGTCCAGAGTGTTTTTAATTTCATTTATTGCATTATTCATTATATATTGACTCTTTTTTATTTCTTCTAGGTCCTTGTTAAACCTTTCTTGCATCTTTTCAATCCTTGTCTCCAGGCTATTTATCTGTGATTCCATTTTTATTTCAAGATTCTGGATCAATTTCACTATCAGGTGGGCATTTATGCTGTTCCTTTATCTGCTGGGTATTCCTCTGTCTCTTCATCTTGTTTAAATTGCTGAGTTTGGGGTGTCCTTTCTCTATTCTGGCAGTTTGTGGAGTTCTCTTTATTGTGGCTTTTCCTCACTGTGTGTGGGTTTGTACAGGTGGCTTGTCAAGGTTTCCTGGTTAGGGAAGCTTGTGTTGGTGTTCTGGTGGGTGGAGCTGTATTTCTTCTCTCTGGAGTGCAATGAAGTGTCCAGTAATGAGTTATGAGATGTCTGTGGTTTTGGGGTGACTTTGGGCAGCTTGTATCTTGAAGCTCAGGGCTGTGTTCCTTTGTTGCTGGAGAATTTACTTGGTATGTCTTGCCCTGGAACTTGTTGGCCCTTGTGTGGTGCTTTGTTTCAGTGTCGGTATGGAGGCGTTTGATGAGCTCCTGTCAATTAATGTTCCTTGGAGTCAGGAGTTCCCTGGAGTCAGGGTTTGGACTTAAGCCTCCTGCTTCCAGTTATCGGTCTTATTTTTACAGTAGTTTCAAAACTTCTCCTTCTATACAGCACCATTGATAAAACATCTACGTTAAAGATGAAAAGTTTCTCTACTGTGAGGGTCACTCAGAGAGGTTCACAGCGTTACATGGAGAAGAGGAGAGGGAGGAGGGAGTTAGAGGTGACCCAAATGAGATGAGGTGGAATCAATAGTGGAGAGAGTGGGGTAGCCAATAGTCACTTCCTTATGTGCACTCCACAACTGGACCACTCATAGATGTTCACAGAGTTATACAGAGAAGAGAAGAAGGAGGAAGGAGACAGAGGTGGTCAGAAGGATAAAAGGGGGGAATGAAAAGGAGGGAGACAGATCCAGCCAGTAATCGGTTCCCTAAGTGTTCTCCACCATCTGGAACACACAGAAATTCACAGAGTTGGGTAGAGTAGAGAGGGGTTAGGGAGGAGACACAGGCGACCTGGTGGAGAAAAAGGAGAGTCCAAAGGGAGAGAGAGCAGTCAAGCCAGCAATCTCAATCCCTAATGAAAAATGGGTCCTGAAGATTGGGTTCTTAAAGGTACAAAATTGGTAACAAATACATAAAAGCAAAAATTAAAAATCTAGAGTAGAGTTTGGAATTTCAAAAATACAATGTTAAAAAAAAGGAAGAAGAAACATAAAGAGAGAAAACAAACAAACACAAACAATTTCGCAAAAATTATAAAGAAAATACAGGTACAAAATTGATATCGAATACCAAAAAGCATAAATTAAAAATCTAGAGTAGAGTTTGGAATTTCAGATATACAATGTTATATAAAAGAAGAAGAGAAAGAAACAGAAAAAAAAAAGTCACAGAAATTATAAAAAAAACTATAGGTACAAAATTGATAACATACACCAAAAAGCTAAAATTAAAAAACTAGAGTAGAGTTTGGAATCTCAAAAATACAATGTTATAGAAAAGAAGAAAAAAAATAGGTCAAAAAATTATAAAATATATATATATATATGAAGTTTGCTGAAGAAGAAAAAAATAGGGTCTTTTTTTTTTTTTGCAAAGCAATAGGTTATAAAAGTGAAAATTAAAGGAACAATAGAGGACTTAATTTTTTTTTTTAATTAAAAAAAAAGAAAGAATGATCGTAAAAATAGTAAAAATATATCTAGGACTTTCTCTGGTTTTGTTGTGAGTATTGTGGGTTCAGTTAATTTTTGGCTAGTTCCTTGGTCCAACTTATATTTCTCAAGATCTATAGGCCCCTTCCTATGTAGTCCGTAGTAACCACAGGGTTTTAATCTATTGCCTGTAGCTTCCAAGGCATTTGCCTCTGTTATAACTTCTTCTGTTTGCTGGTCTCTTCAGTGTCTGGTTTCTGCCCTGACACAAAGGGGATGGTGGAGGAAACTTTTTTTTTTTTTTTAGGCTCACTTGTTCAGTCGCGCTGTGGGGAGGGAGGGAGGGATGCTGCAAACAAATAACACTGGTGTGCGCTCGCAGTGCCTCAGCCACACTGGGTCTGCCCCCGCTCACGGCGCATGTAGCCTCCCTGCCCACACTGCTTGGGCTTTAGGCTGTTCTGCCGGGAACAATCCGAGGCCGGCCCTGGGCTGCATGTACCTCCCAGGTCCAAGCCGCTCAGGTTCAGGCACTCGGGTAGTGCTCAGAGGCGCAGACTCAGTTAGGCCTGCGTTTTGTGCTCTTCCCAGGTCCGAGCAGCTCAGGTGATGAGGTGTTTGGCGAGCGCCAATGCTGCGACTTATCGCCTCCTCGCCACTCGGTTATCTGGGTGTAAAACCGGTGCACCTTCTCAGGCAGATGTTGACCGTCCCGACCCCCAAGAAGTTTTAGTTAGCAAAGAAGCCTGCTTACAGTTTTATAGATAATGTCTCTCTGGGGCTGCGATTGCCCCCTTCCGGCTCTGGCTGCCTGTCATCAGAGAGGGAAGGTCTGCAGCCGGCTATCTCTGTTCAGTCCTTTGTTCCATGCGCAGGCCTGGCGGTGTCTTAGGTTGGGGCTGGCTTTTCGCGTGGTAGATATCCCACAGTCTGGTTTGCTAGCCCAAAATATTTCGCTCAGATAGTGCTCAGGTTATTCAGGCCAGATTCTTACTCTAAGCGATGCAGCCCGCGCCGCGCCTCCCTGCCCAGCCCCCGCTTGCCAGTGGCGTGTGCAGGTGTCTGCGCTGCTTCTCCGCTGGGGGAGTTACTGTAGGGCTCACAATCTGCGGGTTTTAATTGTTTATTTATTTTTTCTCCCTTTTAAGTTGCCCTCTGTGCTTCCAAAGCTCGGCACAGATTCGGCAGTGAGAAGGTTTCCTGGTGTTTGGAAACTTCTCTCTTTTTAAGACTCCCTTCCCGGGACGGAACTCCATCCCTCCCTCTTTTGTCTCTTTTTTTGTCTTTTATATTTTTTCCTACCTCCTTTCGAAGAGTTGGGTTGCTTTTCTGGGTGCCTGATGTCCTCTGCCGGCATTCAGAAGTTGTTTTGTGGAATTTACTCAACGTTTAAATGCTCTTTTGATGAATTTGTGGGGGAGAAAGTGTTCTCCCCGTCCTACTCCTCCGCCATCTTGGCTCCTCAACAATCTGATACTGTATTTTAAAATGTGTAACTCATATTTGCCTATCAATAAATGTTAGTTACTTAATTCACTCTGCTTCTTGGGAGGAGATAGCATTTATTAGATTTCTCATGTTACAATTATAGCAAAAATCCTTGAGAATTCTATATAACCCATCCTCCACTTTGAATTGAAAAAGATACTATAGAAAGATCAAACAGTTCCAGGAATAGGAGTAATTGGCTCATGTAATTTTAATTCTATTGTATATCAAAATACATTAAATCTGGTTATGCATATGTTATATTATTATATTGTATCCCATTTACAGATTATTAAATATAAGGATAGATATTTAAAGCTGTTCAGTAGCAGGCATAGGATTTGAATACAGGTTTTTCAGATTTGAAATTGTTGAAGAGAATGAAAAAAGACTATGCTTAGAAAAACTAGAAATGCATGATATAAGGAGAAAGAAAATAGACCAGTGTGACAACTGTTGGATATGCACTCAACTGTTGGAGTATGGAAAGATGGAGCCTGGAAAGATAAGCCTGAGCTGGATTACACATAGGTTTGCATGACATGCTAAGAACATACTTCCATTCTGTAGATGAGGGTGAATTGTAAGGATTTAGGACATCATTTTGATGGATCATTACATGCATATTTAGAAAGAATTCTGGAGATGGTGAGAAGGATGAACGAGGGTGGAGCCTATATAGAAGTCTTTATATTATGACTGGCTTCCCAGGTGGCACTAGTGGTAAAGAACCCACCTCCCAGTGCAGAAGACGCAAGAGACGTAGGTTTGATCCTGGGTTAGAAAGATTCTCTGGAGGAGAAAATGGCAACCCATTCCAATATTCTTGCCTGAAAAATCCCGTGGACAGAGGAGCCTGGTGGGATACAGTCCATAGGGTTGCACACAGTCAGACATGACTGAAGCAACTTAGCACACACACTTAGTATGACCAAAGGCTGGGAGACCAGTTAGGAAGCCAGTTATTACTAGTAATAATTCTCATGGGAGATATAAGCCAACACTCAGGTTTCATTGCCACAGGAGTGATTTGTTGAAATCTTGACAATGGTGGAATCTCTAAGAGATAGTACACAAGAAAATTAGAAGAGGACCAATACTGAACTCCCAGGACAAATACAGTTTAAATGAACTTGGTAAATAGCACAAAAAGTCTCCACTTAGACATGTAGGGAGATAGCAAAGGAATCCATGATTATGTAAGGCAAGATGATAAAAAGTTTCAAGAGCAAAATTCCTTTTATGCAATCATCAAAGAAAATTTGAGGAGCATTTGATTTCCTCAAGAGTCTCTCAAGACCAAGAGCTGGTCCAAGTCTGGGATTACTGGGTTCTGTTGAAAATCCTCCCACCCTCTGTCCAGACCTCAGTTTGCAGAATCATAGTCACTGAGAGCTCGAAGGGACCCGGGAGACCCATGAGTAAAAGCTTGGAATCTCTGCTAAAAGGAAGTTAGTTCTCTCTCCCTATCCTCAGCTCTCCATAGGCTGAGCTCTGTTCTCACTGGCTTCTATCTTCAGTCTCTTCCACCCCTGGGGTTGCAGACTAACCAGCCTATTAATGAGCAGTCACAGGCTGTGACCTCATTAAAAATTTATTAATGAGACATACTGCTGTTCAGGGAGTACAGCTGAGGGAGGCTCCCAGTGGCCTCTCTGGGGGCCAGAAAGGAGAGCTTAGATGAAGAGACAGGATCAGATCTGGGGAGAGGGTAATGAACTCAGGCTGCAGATTCACATCTAATGAAATTCAAGCAGGCTGGCTCTGAGGCTCAAGCCCCTGATAGCCTGCAGGCTTACAGGGTTGGGTGGGATCCAGGGCAGCAGTGATTTTCCTCTATCAGTCAGGTCTGCTTAATGCTTCCTCTGCTGACTCATTTTGATGGAGGGCTACAAAATTTGAGATTAAGAAGTAATTTTGTGTTGCCCTGAGTTTATGGCTCATGGATAATTGTATCTGTCTCATAGGCTTGGTTCCTTTGCCACCCATTCTCCACAACCAGGACAATCTTTCCAAACACATAGCCGATTGTTACTTCATACTCAAAACTTTTTAGTGGAGATGGTTCACAGAGTAAGATTTAAAGTCCTAGCAAAGAAAACTTGAATATTTGATCTCCCCACCCTAATCTCCTCTAGACTTTTCTCCTATGTTATCATTTTCATTATTATTACTGCTGGTATCACCATCATCATTGTCAGGATTATACCAGCATACTTAACATTTCCATAGCACTTTTTAGTCTTCAACAGTGTTTTATACATATTAATTCATTTAAATCTCACAGCAATGCAAGGCAATAGCTGCTGTGATTATCTGCATTTTTTAGATCAAATTGCCAACATCTATTGGTTCATAGAAAAAGCAAGAAAATTACAGAAAAACATCTACTTTTGCTTCATTGACTACACTAAGCCTTTGACTGTGTGGATCACAAAAAGCTGTGGAAAAATCTTAAGGAGATGGGAATACCAGACCACCTTACCTGCTTCCCGGGAAACCTGTATGCAGGCCAAGAAGCAACAGTTAGAACCGGACATGGGACAATGGACTAATTAAAAATTGGAAATGACCCAATCAAAAAATGGGCCAAAGAACTAAATAGACATTTCTCCAAAGAAGACATACAGATGGCTAATAAACACATGAAAAGATGCTCAACATCACTCATTATCAGAGAAATGCAAATCAAAACCACTATGAGGTACCATTTCACGCCAGTCAGAATGGCTGCAATCCATAAGTCTACAAGCAATAAATGCTGGAGAGGGTGTGGAGAAAAGGGAACTCTCTTACACTGTTGGTGGGAATGCAAACTAGTACAGCCACTATGGAGAACAGTGTGGAGATTCCTTAAAAAACTGGAAATAGAACTGCCTTATGATCCAGCAATCCCACTGCTGGGCATACACACTGAGGAAACCAGAAGGGAAAGAGACACGTGTACCCCAATGTTCATCGCAGCACTGTTTATAATAGCCAGGACATGGAAGCGATCTAGATGCCCATCAGCAGATGAATGGATAAGAAAGCTGTGGTACATATACACAATGGAGAATTACTCAGCCATTAAAAAGAATACATTTGAATCAGTTCTAATGAGATGGATGAAACTGGAACGTATTATACAGAGTGAAGTAATCCAGAAGGAAAAACACCAATACAGTATACTAACGCATATATATGGAATTTAGAAAGATGGTAACAATAACCCTGTGTACGAGACAGCAAAAGAGACACCGATGTATAGATGAGTCTTATGGACTCTGTGGGAGAGGGAGAGGGTGGGGAGATTTGGGAGAATGGCGTTGAAACATGTATAATATCATGTATGAAACGAGTCGCCAGTCCAGGTTCGATGCATGGTACTGGATGCTTGGGGCTGGTGCACTGGGACGACCCAGAGGGAGGGTAGGGGAGGGAGGAGGGAGGAGGGTTCAGGATGGGGAACACGGGTATACCTGTGGCGGATTCATTTTGATATTTGGCAAAACCAATACAATATTGTAAAGTTTAAAAAATAAATAAATAAATAAAAGGAAAAAAAAAAAAACATAAAAACCAGAAAAAAAAAATTGGGGAAGGAGTATGTCACGGCTGTATATTGTTACCCTGCTTATTTAACTTATACACAGAGTGCCTCATGCGAAATGCCAGGTTGGATGAGGCACAAGATGGAATCAAGATTGCTAGGAGAAATATCAATAGCCTCAGATATGCAGATGACACACCACCCTTATGGCGGAAAGCAAAGAGCAACTAAAGAGCCTCTTGATGAAGGTGAAAGAGGAGAGTGAAAAAGCTGGCTTAAAACTCAACATTCAAAAAACTAAGATCACGGCATCTGGTTCCATCACTTCATGGCAAATAGATGGGGGAAACAATGGAAACAGTGACAGAATTTATTTTCTTGGGCTCCAAAATCACTGCAGACAGTGACTACAGCCATGAAATTGAAAGATGCTTTCTCCTTGGAAGAAGAGCTATGAAAAACCTAGAGAGAATATTAAAAAACAGAAATTTCTTTGCCAAAAAGGTCCATCTAGTCAAAGCTATGGTTTTTTCCAGTAATCATGAACAGATGTGAGAGTTGGACCATAAAGAAGGCTGTGTGCTGAAGAATTGGTGCTTCTGAAATGTGATATTTCAGAAAAGAGAAGAGTCTTGAGAATCCCTTGGACTGCAAAGAGATCAAACCAGTCAATTGTAATGGAAATCAGTCCTGAATTTTCATTGGAAGGACTGATGCTGAAGCTCCAATACTTTGGCCATCTGATGCGATGAGCCAACTCACTAGAAAAGACACTGATGCTGGGAAAGATTGAAGGCAGGAGAAGAAGGGGACAACAGAGAATGAGATGGTCCGATGGCATCACTGACTCGATGGACATGAGTTGAGCAAGCTCTGGGAGCTGGTGATGGACAGGGAAGCCTGGTGTGCTGCCGTCCATGGGGTCACAAAGAGTTGGACACGAAAGCGACTAAACAGCAACAATAGATGACACAGAGTCAAGATATGCAGTGTAACTTGTCCAATATCTTACAGCTATTCAGGAAGAGAGGCAGGATTACAGTCCAGGCATTTAGGCTTCTGAGTTTATGCTTTTACGAACTAGGAATACTTGCTTCTGTTACCTTTTGCACTTACTACTCATTTGTCTTGGAATGCCTATCTCGCATACAATTTTAAACCTTGACTCCTTCTTACACTTCTTACATTGCCACCACTTCTAATCATTATGCATGTGTTATTTTCTATTGTCCTAATGTTTATATGTCAGCCTGCTTCCATTGAACTGAAAGTTCTTGCACTTGGATTGAGCTGGGCTCAGTAATCATTACTGGGAAAGTGTTAGTCGCTAAGTCATGTCTTTTTGACCTCATGGACTGTAGTCTGCCAGGCTCCTCTGTCCATGGAATTCTCCAGGCAAGAATACTGGAGTGGGTTGCCGTTTCCTCCTCCAGGGGATTTTCCCAACCCAAGGATGGAACCTGGGTTATTACAGGCAAATTCTTTACCATCTGAGCCACCAAGGAAGCCAAACATTACTGTGGTCTTAACTGAATCTTTTCGTATTTATTATATTATTTTAAACACATACTGTATTGTATTCTCTCTGAGAAATTAGAAACTAAATTCTTGACCTCTCTCCCACAGCCATGTCCCTGTAGCCATACATGCTCTTTCTCCTTACTTTTCCATTTCAATAAAAAGTATCTCTATCAATATGATTCATTATGTAAGAAATTTGAGTATAGTCATTGGCACCTTCCCAATACTAAATCATTATCAGCTCTGTTCTACTGCCATTTCATACTAGTCTCTCTCTTTACATTCTTGCTACCTACAATAAATTCTCCACCCAAGAGACATAGTTATCTTTTTAAAATAATTGCCCCTTGCTTAATATGCTTCAATGGTGGTCCATGTCATTTAGATTAATGTTTAAACTCTATAACATGATCAAAAAGAAGTTCTGAATGGTCTGCCCTTTTCTTGCCTGTACAGGTAATTTTCACTTCTCTTGTCCTTATTCAGAAACTTTTTTTTTTTTTCCTTCTGGTTTTGGTGTCAGGGTAACACTGACCTCACATAATGAGTTGGGATGTGTTCCCTCCTCATATATTTTGGAAGAGGCTGAGAAGGATTGGTATGAATTCTTTATTAAATGTTTGGTAGAATTCACCAGTGAAGCTCTCTGGTCCTGAACTTTTGTTTTTTGAGATTTTTGATTAGTGATTCAAGCCCCTAGTTGGAAACTGGTCTGTTCAGATTTTCTGCAACTTCATTACTCAATCTTAATTGTATGCTTCTGGAAACTTATCTATTTCTTCTAGATTGCCCAGTTTGTTGATATGTGATTATTTGTAGTAATCCCTTATGAGCTTTTGTATTTCTGTAATATCAGTTGCACTGTTTCCTCTTTCATTTCTGATTTTATTTGAGCCTCTTTTTTCCCTCGGGTTTTTTAAAGATTTACTTAGTTTTTCTTTTCAAGAAAACAGCTCATAGTTGGTTTTTTTTTTAATTTTTTATCTTTTCTATGGTCTTTTTGTCTCTATTTCATTTATTTCTACTCTGATCTTTGTTATTTCCCTTTTTCTACTAACTCTGTGCTTCATTTATTTTTCTTTTTATGGTTTCTTGAAATTTAAAGTTAGGTTAGATTTAAAGTTAGGGTATTTATCTCAAATAAATAACTTAGGTCAATAAAAAAATCTTTCTCTCTTTTTTTTTTATTATTGCTGTTTATTGCTATGAACTTCCCACTTAGAACTCCTTTTGCTACATTTCATAAGTTTTTTTATGTTGTATTTCCATTTCTACTTGTATCAAGGTATTTTTTTTCCTTTGTATTTCTTTTTTGACCCATTCAGTAGGATGATGTTTGTTTAATCTCCATATATTTGTGAATTTTCCAGTTTTCTTCTTATAGTTGGTTTCTAGTTTCATATTATTGTGGTCAGAAAAGATGCTTGATATAATCTCAGTCTTATATTTATTAAGATTTGTTTTGTGCCCTAGCCTATGAAGTATCCTGGAGAATGTTCCTTGTGCACTTAAGAAGTCTGTGTAATTTTGTTGTTTTTGGATAGAATGTTCTCTATATGTTTGTTAAGGCAATCTGGTCTACCATGTTATTTAAGGGCAATGTTCCTTATTGATTTTTCTGAGTGATATATCCATTGATGAAATTGTGGTATTAAAGTCACCTAGTATTATCGGAGAAGGCGATGGCACCCCACTCCAGTACTCTTGCCTGGAAAATCCCATGGACGGAGGAGCCTGGTTGGCTGCAGTCCATGGGGTTGTGAAGAGTCGGACATGACTGAGAGACTTCACTTTGACTTTTCACTTTCATGCATTGGAGAAGGAAATGGCAACCCACTCCAGTGTTCTTGCCTGGAGAATCCCAGGGACAGGGGAGCCTGGTGGGCTGCCGTCTATGGGGTCACACAGAGTCGGATACGACTGAAGTGACTTAGCCGCAGCAGCAGCAGTATTATTGTATAGCTATTTATTTCTCTCTTAAGGTCTTTTAATTTTTGCTTTATATATTCTGGTGGTCATATTTGAGTACACTAATATTTACAAATGCTATTGGATTTGACCCTTTTATCATTATATGATAACTTTTTTACTGTCTCACTATATTCATACCTCTTTCTCTCTCTCCTGGAGGATTCCTTTAATGTAAATGTTATTCTCTTCAATGTGTCCTTTAAGTTCCTTAAGCTATCTCCATTATTTTTCATTCTCTTTTCTTTTTGCTGCTGTAATTAGATAAGTGCCACTAGATAAGTGCCACTAACCTATCTTTGAGCTCACTGATCCTTTTGCACCCCACTCCAGCACTCTTGCCTGGAGAATCCCCTGAAAGGAGGAGCCTGGTAGGCTGCAGTCCATGGGGTTGCTAAGAGTCGGACCCGACTGAGCGACTTCACTTTCACTTTTCACTTTCATGCATTGGAGAAGGAAATGGCAACCCACTCCAGTGTTCTTGCCTGGAGAATTCCAGGGACCGGGGAGCCTGGTGGGTTGCCATCTATGGGGCCTCACAGAGTCGGACACGACTGAAGTGACTTAGCAGTAGTAGCAGTCACAGTATATTTTTCACTTCAGTTATTGTATTCTTCAGTTCTGTGACTTTTGTTTGCTACTTCCTTATATTGTCTCTTTATTAAAATTCTCACTTTGTTCATCCATTTCTCTCCTGAACTTAGTGAGCATCTTTATGACTATTATTTTTAACTTCATTTGGTAAATAACATCTCATTTCATAAGTTTTTTTTTTTTTTTCCTGAGGTTTTAGCTTGCTCTTCATTTGGAACATATCCCTCTGTTTCATTTTCCTTGACTCTGTGTGGGTTTTTTAACACCAGATAAAACAGCCACCTTGCTCAGTCTTGAAGGAGTGAGATATGAGTGAGTGAGATATATGAGATATATGAGATATGAGATATGAGTGAGATATATGAGATAAAACTTCTTGTTCAATGTTGCCCTAGCCCTCGGTTGTCTCTCAGACTCTTGTGATTGTCCAAGTAACCTGCTTTATTGTTAGTGGGCTCCCAGTAGTTGAGGGTATGCTAAGAGTTATCAGTGTCCCAAAGGGGAAGATCGCTGTTAGCACCTAGATTCAGGTTAATTGGAAGTCAGACCCATAGGCAACAAGGACTGAAGTATTCAAATATACCTCTTTCAGGAGACTACTGGGAATGAACATTTCTATCTGTTCCTTCTTCACTGTTTGGGGCTATAACCAATTCAGAGCTGCTTTTGTTTACTACCATCCCTTGAACCCATGTATACAAATCTCACTGGCCACCAGAGCTAGGTTATCAAGGGTGGCAGTCACAATGTCAGTGTATGAGCTTTATGTACAAGTTCTTTTCTCGGAGACACTGATACCTGGGGGAGGGACAAAGGGAGAAGGCAAAGATGGCACCCACTAGCTTCCTTAATCTCTGGAGAGAATTATATACATTTCAATATATATTTAATTTGAATCTTGTCCCTTAAGCCACGGCTATGAAAATAAGTTTATTGGTCTCTTTCCCAGAAAGACAGAGGTATATTTCAGCCTGCTATCTTTATGCTATGTTCTGGGGGCAATATCTAGTTAAATACTGTTTCTCTATTTGTATAGTCCTAGGAGAAGACTCTTGAGAGTCCCTTGGACTGCAAGGAGATCCGACCAGTCCATTCTGAAGGAGATCAGCCCTGGGATTTCTTTGGAAGGAATGATGCTAAAGCTGAAACTCCAGTACTTTGGCCACCTCATTTGAAGAGTTGACTCATTGGAAAAGACTCTGATGCCAGGAGGGATTGGGGGCAGGAGGAGAAGGGGACAACAGAGGATGAGATGGCTGGATGGCATCAGATGGCTGGATGGCATCACCGACTCTATGGACATGAGTTTGAGTGAACTCCGGGAGTTGATGATGGACAGGGAGGCCTGGCATGCTGAGATTCATGGGGTCACAAAGAGTCGCACACGACTGAGTGACTGAACTGAACTGAACTGAGGGAACTTATGAACATAAGAACTATCGGCCACCAGAGCCAGGCAATCCAGGGGCATTACCTGGGTGGCAGCCACAGCAACTGGGCAGGACACACGACTTTCACACAGACTCCTGTCAACTTAAAAAAACACTAAATTTGAGAGCTATGTTTTATTTGGTGGGACTTCAAGCCCAGGAGACAGCATCTCAAATGACCCTGAGAAGGTGAGGGTAGGGGAGGAGCCAGGTTATATAGAAGTTTTGCAACAATGGCAGGTTGTCTGAACATCAATAGATTATTGTTGATGAAAGAAAACCAGATATCCCAAGCTATGGAATTTAGCACTTTTCTATGTATGGAAAGGTATAAGAGTCTGGGCTCAGTGAAATCATTCCTTTCATATGCATCTCAGCTATCCCGGGCCAGTGTCCTGTGTTTTTTTCACATTCTGAGCTTCCTTAGAGTTCATCCTAGGAAGTGACTAGTATGACAGTCTAATGGCTATCAGATAGCAGGTATTCTTCTCCTTCTTGAGTGCCCTGAGTTTTCTGGAGCTCACATTGGAAGGCTGCAATCCCTGATGACTGTGACATCCTTGTTTGTTGATACGGCAGGAAGTAGTCCATTTCTCAATCCTTTCTGAGAGATATTGGCCATCTGGAGTGTGGTGGGTGGAGAGTGTGAAGATAGTGCCTGCCCTTGAAGGTCTCTGAACAGGATCACAGTTTGCCCTTAAATTTTTATTTTATTAGAAGCCTGCTCTTTAGGTCAAAGCTTTGTGCTATGCTGTGCTTAGTCTCTCAGTTGTGTCTGACTCTGCGACCCCATGGACTGTAGCCTGCCAGTCTCCTCTGTCCATAGTGATTCTCTTTCTCCAGAAAAGAATACTGGAGAGGGTTGCCATGCCCTCCTCCAGGGGATCTTACCTACCCAGGGATCAGACCCAGGTTTGCCCGCATTGCAGGCAGATTCTTTACCGTCCTTAAAGATAAGCTAATAGGCTTCTTTCACAGAAAGGCTGAATGTCGTAGTCTGTTGACTTTTTTCTGCTGTGCCCTAAGGTGCAGCTGGTTAAGAAGTATTTCTCTGTTCGTTATGGTTCTATGGGGCCCATGAACCTAAGCCCCACTGGTCACTGTGTAATCAGGGGGCATCCACTGGGCATTAGTTACAAAAACCAGGGCACTGGACATGTGCACTCCTTCCTGGGAGATACTGGCAATCTGCAGTGCAGCAGAGGGAGAGCTTGAAGATAGTGCCTGCCCTCTGAGGTCTCTGGAGAGCGTCACAGGGGGCCTTTAGATGTGTGTTTAATATGAAGCCTGCCCCCAAGGCTGCACCTATGAAGATAAGCTAATAGGCCTCTTTTACAGAAAGACTGGGCACCTTAGTCTATTGCCTTTCTGCTGTGCCTTGGGATGTGGCCAGTGAAGAACTCTTTCTCTGTTTATTAAGTCCTAAGGGACCTGAGAATATAAACCTAGCTGGCCACCAGAGCCAGGTGATCAAGAGGTGTCCCTGGGGTGACACCCACACAAATCGGGGTACCAGACAAATGCACAAGCTCCTTCTCAAGAGATACTTGGGAACTGGTGTGAGGCAGAGTGAGAGTGCAAAGATAGTGCCCACTGGCCTCCATCTTTGGAGAGTATTTCAGGAAGTCTCTAGATGTGTGTTAAATTAGATGCTTGCCCCTCAGGCTGATGTTTTAAGATAAGCAAATAGGTCTATCTCATGGAAAGTCTGAGCACTTTTCAGTTGGCTGCCTCTGCTGAACCCTGGGGCCTTGGGGTGGGAGGTTCTGTGTGAGCCATTTAAGAACTGTTTCTCAGGTTGCTATAGCCTTGTGGGCCTCATGTACACAAGCTCTGTTGGCATTTGCAGCTATATATTTTGAGGGCTTGTCTCTTAGGCACAAGTCTTAAAATTGGGGTACCATGTATAGCATTTAAACTCTTCACTCCTCAGGGAAGTGGAGGATTGTGAGTTCTCTCCCAACTGTGGCCATAGTGCTGGGGGTTGGGTTATGATAAAGATTGTGTCTCAGTCTCTCCTAGCTGATTTTTTGTTTTTACCTCATTATTCCAATGTGCGGGGATCACTCATCTAATTAGGGGGTTTCTTTCAGAGGAAACTTCCATATGTGGCTGTAGAGTTAGTGCATCTGTGGGAGGATGTGAGTTCAGGATCCTGTCTATGTGGCCATCTTGAACCAGAGCTCCCATGAATCTCTTTCTTTACATTTAACTGGAAGTATTGCTCATGGTCATCTATTGAAGGCCTGCATCTGTGTTATTTTTCCCCAGACATTTTGCCCCAAAGGAGAGAATTTTCAGAATATTTGTTATGGAAGCATCAACTGAAAAGAAAACGCACAACCTAAAAGTTTAGAATTATGCTTTGTTCAGTACCTTTCTGAGGACTATAGCCCAGGATGCAGCCTCACGGATACCGCTGAGGAACTGTTCCAAAGAGGTAAGGGAGGAGCTAGGAAATACAGGAGGTTTTGGTGGGAAAAACAAAACAAAACAAACAACAACAAAAAAACCCACCATGTAGTTGAAGATCAACATTACCGCTAATCATAAGAAATAGACATTTCAAATGAATGATTTTAGTGTTTTTCTATGTATGAGAAGATGCAAGACTCTGGGCTCATTGAAATTATTCCTCTGATATGCATTTACCAGCTGAGCTATGAGGGGAGCTCATCAAAGGCCAATATCCTGCTTTTCTCCCCCCAAACTCTCCTCACTGTCAGGTTTGGCTGGAGTGGCTGGTGGCTTGATAGCAGGCAACATCTTTTGTTTACTGAAGTGGCAGGCAACACGTTTGTCCATAGGAGTATCTGTCATCTAGCTGTAAGTCAGGATAGTAGTGATAGCGTAGGTGGTGATGTACCTCATCCATTAAAATCTCAGTGACTTTCATCAACATTGACTTATATTTTACTTATGCTACATTTTCAGTGTGGGTTTACTGCAGTCTTACTCCATGTTCTTTTCACAGGAGACCTGTGTGAATGGAGCATTCTCTATCTCAAATATTGTTTCATGGCTGAGGAAGAATACAGAGTTGGTAAACCACAAAATAACTGTTAAAAGTTTCAGCTCTGAAAGGACAAACACTTCAAACCCACATTCACAGAACAAAGGAGGTCACATGGGCAAAATTTAGCAGAGAGAGATGTAAAATTCTTGCACAGAGGAGAGGTACAGCAAGTCACAAGGTCAAGTTGGACCCTTGCAGTGCAGGAATATATAAATGGTCCACAGAGAAAAGAACTGTACATTGTAATGTAATGTGTCCTACTCTCCGTATTGTCTTCTAGAACGTTAAAATTTCTTGATTGAAACAGTATTTTTCAACAAATATCTTATTGTTTAATATATGGATAATATAGTCATGTAACTAGATTGGCAGAAAGTACGTTCATTTGTAATAGATTTCTGAGTTTGTTTCACTTGTCTTTGTTGTTGCATCAGTATGATTTTACTGAGAGGCAGGAAGTACTATTACATCAATGATATATTTGTGCTACATTCATTGAAACTAAGAGCTCTGTTTTTCTTTTCTTTTTTTTAACATTGCATCTATTTCCTCTAAAAATATATTTGATAAGCCAATAGCTTTTCATTTTCTCCTGTAAATATTTTCTTTTCAAGTACTGATACTTTACTAAAATTTATATCTAACATCTGGAAATAAATTTAACCTCTTAGTATTTTATATCTGAAGTTACACACGTTCAAATAATGTATATGTGACAAATCACAAATTGTTACAAAAATTGTTTTTTTTACTGACATAAGTTCACAAAAATAAATAATTATTATCTCATAATTAAGGAATCATTGTGTAATATCTTCATGTCTACAAAATTTACTCTGTGGATTATTGATGATAAATGAATGATAGTATGATATTATGATGCATATCAGGTAAAAATACTTGTAGATTAAAGTTGGGAACTCAGAAATTCTATTCTTAAACAAAAGGAAAATAATATGAACTATAACATGAAATGTTAAATTTGACTGGCCAAGCAATGATAATAGAGATTTAGATTTTTTATTTTAGCATACTCACTTATCTCTATACAGAAAAAATGCACATTATGCTCAAGTCTTTTGTGTCCTTACTGAGTTTTTCTAGCTACTATAACAATTACTGAGAGAGAATTAGACAAATTTCCTCCTGGATTCTAAGAATTTTCTATTTATCTTTTAAATTCTGTCATTTTGGATTCGTGTATCCTGAAGCTGTGATTATAGAGGCACTCGAATTTAGGGTTGTTCGTCAGTCAGTTCAGTTGCTCAGTTGTGTCCCTCTTTGGAACCCTATGGACTGCAGCATGCCAGGCTTCCCTGTCCATCACCAACTCCTGAAGCTTGCTCAATCTCATGTCCATTGAGTCGGTGATGCCATCCAACCGTCTCATCCTCTGTCGTCCCCTTCTCCCACTGCTTTCAATCTTTCCCAGCATCAGAATCTTTTCTAATGAGTCAGTTCTTCCCATCAGGTGGCCAAAGTACTGGAGCTTCAGCTTCAGCATCAGTCCTTCCAGTTAATATTCAGGACTGATTTCCTTTAGGATGGACTGGTTTGATCTCCTTGCTATCCAAGGACTCTCAAGAGTCTTCTCCAAGACCACAGTTCAAAAGCATCAATTTTTCAGCACTCAACCTTCTTTGGAATCCAACTGTCACATCCATACATGACCACTAGAAAAACCACAGCCTTGATTAGACAGATCTCTGTTGGCAAAGTAATGTCTCTGGTTTTTAATAAGCTGTCTAGGTTAGTCATAACTTTCCTTCCAAGGAGCAAATCCCTTTTAATTTCATGGCTGCAGTCACCATCTGCAATGATTTTGGAGCCCAAGAAAATAAAGTCTTTCCACTGTTTCCCTATCTATTTGTCATGAAGTGATAGGACCAGATGCCATGATCTTAGTTTTCTGAATGATGATTTTTAAACCAACCCTTTCACTCTCCTCTTTCACTTTCATCAAGAGGCTCTTTAGTTCTTCACTTTCTGCCATAAGGGTGTCATCCTCATATCTGAGGTTATTGATATTTCTCCCGGCAATCCTGATTCCAGCTTGTGCTTCATCCAGTACAGCATTTCTCATGATGTAGTCTGCATATAAATTAAATAAGCAAGGTAACAATATACAACCTTGACTTACTCCTTTCCCAATCTGCAACCAGTGTGTTGTTTTAGGTCCAGTTCTAACTGTTGGTTCTTGACCTGCATACAGGTTTCTCAAGAGGCAGGTAAGGCGATCTGGTAGTCCCATCTCTTTAAGAATTTTCCAAAGTTTGTTGTGATCCACACAGGTGAAGGCTTTGGCATAGGCATAAATAGATGTTTTTTTTCTGGATTTCTCTTTCTTTTTCGAGGATCCAACGGATGTTGGCAATTTGATCTCTGATTCCTTTGCCTTTTTAAACACAGCTTGAACGTCTGGAAGTTCACAGTTCATGTACTGTTGAAGCCTGACTTGGAGAATTTTGAGCATTACTTTGCTAGCATGTGAGATGTGTGCAATTGTGCAGTAGTTTGAGCATTCTTTGGCATTGACTTTCTTTGAGATTGGAATGAAAACTGACCTTTTCTAGTCCTGTGGCCACTGCTGAGGTTTCCAAATTTTCTGGCATATTGAGTGCAGCACTTTCACAGCATCATCTTTTAGGATTTGAAATAGGTCAACTGGAAGTCCATCACCTCCACCAGCTTTGTTCATAGTGATGGTTCCTAAGGCCCACTTGACTTTCCATTCCAGAATGCCTGGCTGTAGGTGAGTGATCACACCATCATGATTATCTGGGTCATGAAGATCTTTTTTGTATAGTTCTGTGTATTCTTGCCACTTCCTTTTAATATCTTCTGCTTCTGTTAGGTCCATCCTATTTCTGTCCTTTATTGTGCCCATCTTTGCATGAAAAGTTCCCTTGGTTTCTCTAATTTTCTTGAAGAGATCTCTAGTCTTTCCCATTCTATTGTTTTCCTCTATTTCTTTGCACTGATCACAGAGGAAGGCTTTCTTCTCTCTCCTTGCAATTCTTTGGAACTCTGCATTCAGATGGGTATATCTTTCCTTTTCTCCTTTGCCTTTCTCTTCTGTTCTTTTTCATAACTGTTTGTAAGGCCTCCTCAGACAACCATTTTGCCTTTTTGCATTTCTTTTTCTTGGGCATGGTCTTGATCCCTGCCTCCTGTACAATGTCATGAGCCTCCATCCATAGTTTTTCAGGCACTCTGTCTTTCAGATCTAATCCCTTGAATCTGTTTTTCATTTGCACTGTATAGTTGTAAGGGATTTGATTTAGGTCATACCTGAATGGTCTATTAGTTTCCCCTACTTTCTTCAATTTCAGTCTGAATTTGGCAGTAAGAAGTCCATGATCTGAGCCACAGTCAGCTTCTGGTCTGCTTCAGCTCCAGCTGGAGCGGCGGCCGGGCGGCGCTGGAGCGACTTTGAGGAGATACCCCATGTTCAAGGGCAAAGGAGAAGCCCCAGCAAGACAGTAGGTAAAATCGCATTTAGAATCAAACCCCATACCCGCCAGAGATGCCCAGAGGGCTCAAATATATCTTATGTGCACCAGGACCCAGAGACCCCACAGAGACTGAGACAGAACTGTGTTTGGGTGTCTCCTGAGGAGGTCAGCAGTGGGCTGCTGCGGGAGCAGGGGCTCTGGGTGCAGCAGACCTGGGTACGGCATAAGCCCTCTTGGGCAAGGTCGCCATTAACCCACCATAGAGCCAGAAAAACCATATCTTCGACTATATGGAACTTTGTGGGTAAAGTAATGTCTCTGGTTTTTAATATGCTGTCTAGGTTGGTCATAGATTTTCTTCCAAGCAGCAAACAAGTGTCTTTTAATTTCATGGCTGCAGTCACCATCTGCTGTGATTTTGGAGTCCAAGAAAATAAATTCTGTCACTGTTTCCATTGTTTCCCCATCTATTTGCCATGAACTGATGGGACCAGATGTCATGATCTTAGTTTTTTGAATGTTGATTGAAGCCAGCTTTTTCATTTTTTCTTTCACTTTCATCAAGAGGCTCTTTAGTTCCTCTTTGCCTTCTACCATAACGGTTGCTGTGTCAATGTAATCAAGGCTTTACTGGTGGCTCTGTCGGTAACGAATATGCCTGCAATCGAACCCTGATTAGATCCCTGGGTCGAGAAGATCCCCTGAAGAGGGAATGGCTACCCACTCCAGTATTCATGCCTAGAGAATTCCATGCACAGGGGAACCTGGCAGGCTACAATCTATGGGGTCGCAAAGAGTTGGACACTACTGAGGGACTTTCACTTGATCCCCTTTTTCACACACAAAAGCCCCAGCCAAAATGTGCTCTCTGTAGCCAAACGACCCAGAAAGGGTGCAACTTAGTAAGACAGAAATGTTTTAGATGATAACTACTCTACTTATTCCAAATGCAATAGGAAAAACTGTGGTCAAAGGCAGGGGAGACTACTTTCATCCTCACCATGGTGAGTAGGAGCCAGGAATTTCATTCCCCTGCCACCAGGTGTCAGTGGAGAGCCCAGACTGCCATACCCATTGAGCAGTGACAGGGTGCCGTTTGTCCTTAATGGGCTTCCCTAGTGTTCTTGCCTGGAGAATCCCAGGGATGAGGGAGCCTGGTGGGCTGCCATCTCTAGGGTCGCACAGAGTCGGACACGACTGAAACGACTTAGCAGCAGCAGCAGCAGCAGTGGCTCAATAGCAAAGAATCCAACTGCCAATGCAGGAGATGTGGGTTCCACCCCTGGGTTGGAAAGATCCCCTGAAGAAGGAAATGGCAACCCACTCCACTAATCTTGCTTGGGAAATCCCATACTAACTTTGTGTTAGAAAATGCAGAGAATCAAGTCTCGGAAATCAGAATCAACAAAAAAGCTTAGAACTAGAAGTGGGTTCAAAAAGACCATAGGATACAAAATAAACATATAAATAAATTAAATGTGGGGACTTCCCTGGTAGTTCAATGTTAAGACTCTGAGCTCCCAATGGAGGGAGGGAGCATGGGTTCAAGCCCTGGTTGGGGAACTAAGATCCCACATGCTGTGTGTCCAATAAATAAATAAAATAAAATATTTTTTAAAATCAAGTTTATTTCTATGCAATTGCAATGAACACAAAGACATTGAAATTAATAACAATATTTAGAAATATTTAAGTTATATAAATATAAAAACATATTTACAAGACTTTTGTGCTGAAAAGTATAAAGTACTGATGAAGGAAATGAATGAAGATCTAAATAAAAGGAGAAACATACTGTGTTCATGGACTGAGATATTGAAGTAGCATGATGCTCAATTCTCCCCAAATTGATATACAAGTTTAATACTATTTGTCTCAAAATCAGAGTAAAATTATTGTCCCATAAAAACTTCTACATAAATGTTTTTAGCAGCCTTATTCATAATAACATAAATTGGAAACAACCCAGATGTTTTCAACTGCTGCATGTTTAAACCAACTGAAGTATATATAGCATGTAGCACTACTCAGCAATTAAAAAAAAAAAAAGAATGAACTATGAATACACACAATCTGAATGAATCTCCAGAGAATTATGCTAAGGAAAAAAGTTCATTTCAAATAATTATATAATATATGAATCCATTTATATAATATTTATGAAATGGTAAATTATAGAAATGGGCTTAAGGAAGGAGTAGAGGTCAGAAGAGAAATGGGTCTGCCTGCAAAGGGCAATAGGAAGACTCTTGTGATGAAGATATTCTGTATCCTCCTTACAGTCAAAGCTAGGGTTTTTCCAGTAGTCATGTATGGATGTGAGAGGTGGACCATAAAGAAGGCTGAATGCCAAAGAATTGATGCTTTCAAATTGTAGTGCTGGAGAAGACTCTTGAGAGTCCCTTGGAGTGCAAGGAGATCAAACCAGTCAATCCTAAGGGAAATCAACCCTGAATATTCATTGGAAAGACTGATGCTGAAGCTGAAGCTCCAATACTCTGGTTACCTGATATGAAGAGCCAACTCATTGGAAAAGACCCTGATGCTGGGAAAGACTGAAGGCAGGAGGAGAAGGGGACGATAGAGGTCAAAATGATTGGATGGCATCACTGACTCAATGAGCATGTGTTTGAGCAAGCTCCACAAGTTAGTGAAGGACAGGGAAGCCTGGCATGCTGCAGTCCATGGAGTCGCATAGAGTTGGACATGACTGAACGACTGAACAATGACAAAAGCCGTACGTATTACCAAGTGGATACCCTGTTTGTGATAATGTACTATAGTTTCAAATGAGAAAATAGGCAAAGAGCACATGGAATCTTTCTGTGGTATTTCTTACAATTACTTAATAGTTTTTCATTAAGTACTCTTATTTTTTTTTTCTAATTTTATTTTATTTTTAAACTTTACATAATTGTACTAGTTTTGCCAAATATCAAAATGAATCCGCCACAGGTATACATGTGTTCCCCATCCTGAACCCTCCTCCCTCCTCCCTCCTCATACCATCCCTCTGGGTCGTCCCAGTGCACTAGCCCCAAGCATCCAGTATCGTGCATCGAACCTGGACTGGCAACTTGTTTCTTACATGATATTTTACATGTTTCAATGCCATTCTCCCAAATCTTCCCACCCTCTCCCTCTCCCACAGAGTCCATAAGACTGTTCTATACATCAGTGTCTCTTTTGCTGTCTCGTACACCGGGTAATTGTTACCATCTTTCTAAATTCCATATATATGCGTTAGTATACTGTATTTATGTTTTTCCTTCTGGCTTACTTCACTCTGTATAATAGGCTCCAGTTTCATCCACCTCATTAGAACTGATTCAAATGTATTCTTTTTAATGGCTGAGTAATACTCCATTGTGTATATGTACCACTGCTTTCTTATCCATTCATCTGCTGATGGACATCTAGGTTGCTTCCATGTCCTGGCTATTATAAACAGTGCTGCAATGAACATTGGGGTACACGTGTCTCTTTCCCTTCTGGTTTCCTCAGTGTGTATGCCCAGCAGTGGGATTGCTGGATCATAAGGCAGTTCTATTTCCAGTTTTTTAAGGAATCTCCACACTGTTCTCCATAGTGGCTGTACTAGTTTGCATTCCCACCAACAGTGTAAGAGGGTTCCCTTTTCTCCACACCCTCTCCAGCATTTATTGCTTGTAGACTTTTGGATCGCAGCCATTCTGACTGGTGTGAAATGGTACCTCATAGTGGTTTTGATTTGCATTTCTCTGATAATGAGTGATGTTGAGCATCTTTTCATGTGTTTGTTAGCCATCTGTATGTCTTCTTTGGAGAAATGTCTATTTAGTTCTTTGGCCCATTTTTTGATTGGGTCGTTTATTTTTCTGGAGTTGAGCTGTAGGAGTTGCTTGTATATTTTTGAGATTAGTTGTTTGTCGGTTGCTTCATTTGCTATTATTTTCTCCCATTCTGAAGGCTGTCTTTTCACCTTGCTAATAGTTTCCTTTGATGTGCAGAAGCTTTTAAGTTTAATTAGGTCCCATTTGTTTATTTTTGCTTTTATTTCCAATATTCTGGGAGGTGGGTCATAGAGGATTCTGCTGTGATGTATGTCAGAATTCTCTTAAGTATAATCATACATTCAAATAATATTTTATATCTATATTTTCAATATTTATTATTCACTTTTTCAGGTTATATTTTATTACAAAAGTTGCCAAAGCAACATGAAATAATGGGGAATAAGAATATTTTTGCCATCTTATTTTTTCATACTGTTATAATAGCCAGGACATGGAAGCAACCTAGATGTCCATCAGCAGATGAATGGATAAGAAAGCTATGGTACATATACACAATGGAGTATATTACTCAGCCATTAAAAAGAATACATTTGAATCAGTTCTAATGAGGTGGATGAAACTGGAGCCTATTATACAGAGTGAAGTAAGCCAGAAGGAAAAACACCAATACAGTATACTGACGCATATATGTGGAATTTAGAAAGATGGTAACAATAACCCTGTGTACGAGATAGCAAAAGAGACACTGATGTATAGAACAGTCTTATGGACTCTGTGGGAGAGGGAGAGGGTGGGAAGATTTGGGAGAATGGCATTGAAACATGTAAAATATCATGTAAGAAACAAGATGCCAGTCCAGGTTCGATGCACGATATTGGATGCTTGGGGCTAGTGCACTGGGACGACCCAGAGGGATGGGGAGGGAGGAGGGAGGAGGGTTCAGGATGGGGAACACATGTATATGTGTGGTGGATTCATTTTGATATTTGGCAAAACTAGTACAATTATGTAAAGTTTAAAAATAAAATAAAATTTAAAAAAAGTTAAAAAAAAAAAAAAGAACATACCTGACATTTTTCCACTTGGCACATACATTTGGTTATAAATAGGAATAGATTTCATAAGCCTTTATCTGCAGTTCAAAAATCCAAGCAGCTTTGAAACTGAGCAGTTTTTCCTATGTTTGGGGTCTTAAGACACTGGATTAAAAAATCTGTTATAAACTGATTATTTATTTATGTAATTCACATTGTATAGTCATATATTTTGCTGTAGATATATTGAAGTGAAATGAAAGTCACTCAGTCATGTCTGACTCTTTGTGACCCCATGGACTGTACAATCCATGGAATTTTCCAGGCCAAAATACTGGAGTGGGTAGCTGTTCTCTTCTCTAGGGGATCTTCCCAACCCAGGGATCGAATCCAGGTCTCCTGCATTGCAGGCAGACTCTCTACCAGCTGAGCCACCAGCTGCTGCTGCTGCTTCAGTCATGTCCAACTCTGTGCGACCCCATAGACGGCAGCCCACCAGGCTCCTCCATTCCTGGGATTCTCCAGGCAAGAACACTGGAGTGGGTTGCCATTTCCTTCTTCAATGCATGAAAGTGAAAAGTGAAAGTGAAGTCGTTCAGTCATGTCCACCAGGGAAGTGTAGATATGTTGATGCATTTGATTATAGAACTCTTTGGAAGTGATAGGAAACAAATGGTGTATGCAGCATATTATTTTTCTAAAACCTGAAAAGTTCAAGAGCTCCATTTGTTTTGAATGAAGAATTTTAAACCTGTACCTTTTTTTTTTTAATCTTAAAGATGTATCCCCTTTATCCTCATGAGTGTTTATCAAATGGATTTCATAGTAAATATATATTGGGACTTCCCTGGTGGCTCAGAGGTAAAGAATATACTTGCCAATGCAGGAGACACGAGTTTGATCCCTGATCCAGGAAGATTCCACTGGCCACAGAGCAACTAAGCCCCTGCACCATGACTATGGAGCCCACGGTCTACGAGAGAAGCCACTACAGTGAAAGCCTGTGCACTGCAACTGGAGAGTAGCTCCCGCTCACCACAACTAGAAGTCCACGCAGCAACAAAGACCCAACACAGTCAAAAATAAATCAATAAATAAAAGTATGTTTTAAAAATAGTACATATATTGAAATGATTATGGCTGTTTTATTTATCCTGTTGGTGTGGTCTGTTGGCTGATAATAATCACCAAAGGCAAACTGACATCAACTTCTAAGTCTTAATGAGGTTTGTAAACATTCCTCATTTAAGTAATACTACCATATCCACCAAATCAATGTAATTCAAGCAGCTGTTGGTTTTGACAGTTTTTCCAACTAACAGCATGGCAATAAGCATGGCAATAATATTTATGTGCATACATATTTTTCTTTATGCAAAATGGGGTTTAATACAATGTCTATGGCACTCAAAATTAGGTTTTCATTTTAAGAGTATTTGTAGATGTTCTTTCTCTCCTCACTGCTGCATCATGTTCTTGTGATTACTTCCTCTTGACTTTCTAAGCATTTTTTCTGTTCCTGGAGAATGAGTCTTATTCCTATCACATAGTCAGGTTTATGGATGGCACACTAAACTAGAAAATGATAACTGTCCAATCATACTTATTTTGTCCTGATTATTCAAACATTGGGAACTGCTTCCTCCCAATTACTTAAAAGAATCTCTCAAACTCAGAATCTCAAAGACCCTTTTCTTAATCTCAAATGTTCCCACTAATAATTCTTCTCTAGTTTCAACAGGCTGAAATTCAACAAATATTTCTTGAACCCTAGCTAACATTTTTTTGAGAAAAACTATGTTCCAGGTGTTCTAAGAAACTTCCATCCATATATTTAATCTTCATAATTCTGTGAGATGGATATTAGAATCATTTCCATTTCACAGGTAAGAAAAAAGAGGCAGAGAGATGTTAAATAATTTTTTCAAGTCACATAGTTGAAAACAAGCAGTGTGATGATGGAGACCACATTATTAATCTCTACTTACACTGTTCCTGGGGACTGAGATTGTGACAAACCTTTTCACAAATTTTGTTTTATTTAATCCTCAAAACATCTGTAAAATATGTTATTATCATTTTATGGCAAATCAACTGATATATAAAAAATCCTTATTAAACAGAATATAAATTACAAACATTGAACTAAAACCCAGAAACTCTCAATTCAGTGCTCGTTCTATGACATCATGGAACTATTAATAAGAGATGTCACCCATGAGTTTAGAAGGTAAGGAAGAAATTTTGTAGCATTGTTGAGACCCTCTCATGTTCCAAGCGTTGTCTATATATCATGACATTTATTTCTCTTAACAACTTTGTGAGGTGTATTATTCTCATTTTTTAGGTTAGGAATCTAAGGCTCACAAAGTTTAAGTAAATTGCCCAAGATAACATACTTGAGCTAGAATATAAGCCCAGACTGGCCTGGCCTAAAGCCAAAGCAGGAAAGTGGCAGGATAGAAAGAAGGAAGGGGAGGGCAAGGGGAGAAGCTACGAGGTTGTAGGAGTATTGTGAACACCGTCTGCTATTCTGATGAACTTTTCTGATAAACTTCTATTTCTTGTTTCTTAAACACACCCTTTTCCTTTCTTCTATCCCAGTCTCTCTCTCTTTCGCTTCCCCCCCGCCTTTGTATCTCTACTGGTCTCTTGGGGTCTGGCTTTAAAGTCATCCCAAACATCAGAAGGAGGAGGGCAAATGGAGACTACAGGAGGGAGGTGCAAGATAAAAGAACCTTTCCTGGTGTGGCAGTGCTCTCTGACCATGGGAGGAAGAGAAGGCGGAGTCTCTGTAGCATCTTTCTTTGTCCTGATGCTTTAATTTTCCTTCATATGTGCTCTTTAAGTGGTTTCCTAGCCAGCTGGTCATCTTGGGAAGACACTGAGTCAAAGACATCTGAATAAAGTAAGTGGATTTTATCTCCTGATTCCTCTTTAGTAGTCAAGTCTCCCATGTTTTCTTTCTACTCAATACATCCATCTTCCTAGTTGCCTCTACATCTAATAAAACCCAAACCCTTATCAGCATTTCTCACATCTGGTCCATTCTGATACTTAGACCAATGTAATTCTCTTTATCTTTTCCACACATAGGCTGTCTTTGTATTTATTCACACTCTGCCTAGCCTCCCTATAACTTTTATGATCTCTCATTCCTAATTCTTTCTATATTATACTTATCTTCACCTAATCTTCTCTCATTGGATCTCTTATCTATTATAGCACATTTATTTTACCTAAATACCATCCTTTTTATCAACAGAAGGTACAAGTTCTCTGCTCTTAATCTAACTTCCTTATATTCTATCTTGTCCCTGTAGATCTACTCATTCTTCTATATTCAATGTCTGTTTTCATTATATGTTATTCCAATTCTGTCAAATTTTCTGGTAATTCATTTAAATTCTCTGTTCAATCATTTCCATCCATTTTGTTTCTTTATATTTGATTCCTATCATTTCCAATTCATCTGTTCTATCTGTATCTTTCCTTTCTTCATTTTCCCCTCCATCCATGTGTCCATACAACCATTATAATACCTTTACTATTCAGTTCTTAAGCAGACCCTAAAATGAGAATCACTGTCAAAAGAAGAGACAAAAATTCCTGTAAATAATCTTTACTGTAGAAATATGGGTAGTTTTGGAAGATGACAATTGAGAAACTAAAACGTGAAAAGTAAATAATGCCTAAGAACAGTTTATTTTTTCTTTCTTTCTTTTTTTGTTCCTGGGAGCAATTTTGACAGAGAAGAACATACGCAAATCACAGAATTAGAGAGAATAGCACAATATGTTTAGAAAAAGAAAAATAGTGTTCAATGACATTACTGCAGGACAGTTGAAGGAAATACATTTTGACACACTGTTGGATTTTGTGTGTTTTCCCCCAAATCATATGCTCTTGGGATGAGATATCTATATAAAGTTTCACTCTAGAAACAAGTACAGAGAAGGCAATGGCAACCCACTCCAGTACTCTTGCCTGGAAAATCCCATGGGCGGAGGAGCCTGATAGGCTGCAGTCCATGGGGTCGCTGAGAGTTGGACACGACTGAGCGACTTCACTTTCACCTTTCACTTTCATGCATTGGAGAAGGAAATGGCAACCCACTCCAGTGTTCTTGCCTGGAGAATCCCAGGGACGGGGGAGCCTGGTGGGCTGCCGTCTATGGGGTCGCACAGAGTCGGACACGACTGAAGTGACTTAGCAGCAGCTGCAGAAACAAGTAGAAATTAGATTGATAAGAGCTGAGGTTGGAAGAAAAAAGACCAGGTAATAGGCTATTGAAAAATAAGTCAAGAAATAACAAGGACCTGATTGGTATAAAGGACTAAGGAGAAGACAGTAGAAATGGGACAAATTTAGGAGATTAATTAAAGAGGAAGTTTAGATAAAACTTGGATTAGTTGTGGGGTTGGGGTGGGTAGAATAGGTATAGAAGATATAAGAAACCTCCAGATCTCTGGTGTGGTACACACTGCAGAGAAACTAATATCATTCATTGTGATAGAGGAAAATAGACTTAGGAAAAATTTTCCAGACATGTTATGCTTGAGCGGCCTATGTGACATCAAGGGAATTATACCCACTCTTTGCTATACCATAAGGATATATATGGCCACTTTGGCATGTGGTTCCTCTTTTATTTTATATCTACCTAAGCAATAGCAGCACTGACACCACTAGTAACAGTGACATATGGGATTTCCCAGGCTCTACTATTAGAGAAAGAGTAATGAGAGGAACCTTAACAAATCAGTGAAAAAGAAAAGAAAGAAAGGACAGCTAACGGTTCTATGAGGAGATGCCACATGAGTCAAAAATTGAAAGTTAAGTAGGAATTAGGTGATACATTAGGTGCTGGATGCCAAGAGCTGCAGGGTATAAAAAACAGTGCAGGCGGTGACAAGAGATAACACCTTGTTTGGTGACACCTTGTTAAATAGCTTGAACTTGATTGTGTAGACAGGGTGGTACCGCAGAAGGTTTTAAGCAGGGGGATGAAACGCTCAGATTTAAGCTTTAGGGGAGAGACCATAGGCAGTAAGGTCAATTAGGAGCCTAATCTTTTTAATTTATTTGCTTATTTTCAAATGTGCAGAGCATCAAAGGTGGAGGCAGAAGAGACTGACAGATACACAGGAATATCTAAGGCCCAAAGGGTCAAATGCACAGTTAATCGCACATGAGGTGGGTATTGAGAATAACGGATCAAAGTTAAGGTTCTGATGACAATTATAATTTAGAAGTTCCCATTTATGAAGCTAGTATATAGTACGAGAATAGGTGGAAGATTAAACTTTCAGGAATGAGGAGATGAAGACATGTCTCCACCACCAGATTACGAGCTCCTTGCAGACTAGGCACATGTTTTATTTACCCTTTCTCTACCTCAACTCAGCCTATAGTCTGGAATGTATTTGATCCACCAATACTTTTGAAATAAATAAATGGTGGGTGTGGATGGTAAGAATGGGAGTGACGGGTAATGTAAGCCAGGGATATGACATTTTGTAATTACATTAAAGCACCCATCCAAGTATTCTTGCCTGGAAAACTCCATGGACAAGGAGCCTGACAAGTGGCTCAAACACTGAGAAATGCTCAAGTACTGCTCACAAAGCATAAAGAAAAGAGAAACTCGGGTATAAACTGATTAGCAGTTTTGATGTTTTCAGATTCCATATAAAACAGAGACACAGAGTATTTGTCTTTCTCTCTCTGGTTTATTTTACTTATCATAATGCCTTTAAGATATAAATTATTTCTTCAAAACGGAGTCATGATGTAGTTCATAGACAAACTCTCACTTCAGAGCAGCTAAGACTCTTAATATTTCTGGGTTTCATCTATATTTTTCAGGGACCAATTGGTGCTTATCAACCCATGCTTCTCCAAGAGCCAGAATACACTCTCATCCTATTCCAATACAAGATAGTTTATTTTTGTCTACTTTTGTCTCTGCTCATTTCCAGATTACAGAAGAAAACAATGGCTTCAGTTCACTGATGAATTACATGCACTACTCACATTGCCTTCTGCCACTATAAACCCATCAGGAGAAAGATTGAGTTTCTGCTGCTGCCTCCTGAACACACTCTATTCTCCCCTGAAAAGCAATGGGCATGACCGACACCATGGAGAGGAAGAACCAGAGTGGGAGAGTGAGTGAGTTTGTGTTGCTGGGCTTCCCAGCTCCGGTACCACTGCGGGCACTATTATTTGCCCTTTCTCTGTTAGCCTATGTGTTGGTGCTGACTGAAAACATACTCATCATTGTGGCAATCAGGAGCCACCCCAGCCTCCACAAACCCATGTATTTCTTTCTGGCTAATATGTCCTTCCTGGAGATTTGGTACGTGACAGTCACTATTCCCAAGATGCTAGCTGGCTTTGTTGGGTCCAAACGGGGCCGTGGACAGCTAATCTCCTTTGAGGGCTGCATGACGCAGCTCTGCTTTTTCCTGGGCCTGGGCTGCACTGAGTGTGTCCTCCTTGCAGTTATGGCTTACGATCGCTATGTGGCCATCTGCCATCCTCTCCACTACCCTGTCATTGTCAGTGGCCAGCTGTGTGTGCAGCTGGCAGCTGGCTCCTGGGCAGGAGGTTTTGGCATTTCCATGGTCAAAGTTTTTCTCATTTCTCGCCTCTCTTACTGTGGCCCCAACATCATCAATCACTTTTTCTGTGATGTCTCTCCATTGCTCAACCTTTCGTGCACTGACATGTCCACGGCAGAGCTTACAGACTTTGTCCTGGCCATTTTTATCCTACTGGGGCCACTCTCTGTCACTGGAGCCTCCTACATGGCCATCACCAGTGCTGTGATGCGCATTCCCTCAGCTGCTGGGCGCCATAAAGCCTTTTCCACCTGTGCCTCTCACCTTACTGTGGTGGTCATCTTCTATGCAGCCAGTATCTTCATCTATGCCCGCCCAAAGGCACTCTCAGCTTTTGACACCAACAAGCTGGTGTCTGTACTTTACGCTGTCATTGTACCACTGCTCAACCCCATCATTTACTGCCTGCGCAACCAAGAAGTAAAGAGAGCCTTACGCCATACTCTACACCTGCACCAGGGCCATGACGCTAACTAAGCCTGGGAGAGCTAGCACAAGTAGAAGGGAGGTATTAAATCTTAGATAAATAACTGGGTTTCCCTGGTGGTTCAGCGGTAAAAATTCCACCTACAATGCAGGAGACCACCTGCAGGGCAGGAGAAGTGGTTTGATCCCTGGGTTGGGAAGATCCCCTGGAGGAGGAAATGGGAATGGCAACCCCTTCCAGTATTCTGCCTGGAGAATCCCATGGACAGAGAAGACTGGGGGGCTACAGTCCATGGGGTACAAGAGTGAGACAAGACTAGTGACTAAACCACCACCACCAGTGCTCTTAAACTTAGGATCTGTGTCTTCTAAGAAGTGCAGAGGAGCTCTTCGAGCCTAAATTAGGGACTAGAGTTTCCAAGGCACCACCAAGGAAGTAATTCAGGACAAGGAAGAGAGGTGAGTTACAAGCTAGAAGTTGGATTTCTTCAAGACAAGTTCTTAGTATACAGGCTAGAACTTGATCTCACGTTGTCTGCTCTACTGTAATTTACATAGAACATGTTCATGAAGCATGTATCCTGGTGGGGTGGAAAGGGATGACTATGAGCATAAAACATGACTGAACTCCAATATTTAAGGCAAAAAAAATGTAAAACTAGCGTTTTTCTAAGTGGCTCTTCCTGGATTTGTTACTGAATTTTAGTTCTAAGACAGAAGATACAAAAAAGGGAAGCAGAAGGAGAAAAGCCTTTCAAGGAAGCATAGGCTTCATTATGGAAAAGCAGCAGGAGACTTCTGGATGTGACCTCTTCTAGTTGGAGGATACCGATTTAGCCCATTAAGTAGTGGGACCATAACTGATCATGCTAGTGTGAATTACAAGGCAGGGAGACAGAAAACTGTGAATTTTTGTATTGGCAATATATCACCCCTTGGCCTACAGGGGTTCAGAGCTTCATTTTCTGATTTATCAAGGTCAGTGCCCACACTGAACTAGTGACTGGGTGCAGTTGTTTATTTAATACTCAGTCTCCCTAATTAGACTGTAAGCTCCAAGGAACCAGAGATCACATTTGTTTGTTCATCACTTTATTAGCAGGGCTCAGGATAGTGTTTAGCACATTATGCCTATAAAGAAATATAGTAAAGGAATATAATGTGGAGCCATGTGGGCAAAGCATGTGTGTAACATCTATAGGCAGTTTTCGCAGGTTTCAGAAACTAAACCTTGCACATCTTGCTAGGATACAAGTCGGTACAAAGTGGCACAGCCTCGCTGGAAGAAAAGTTGGCAGTATGTATCATAAATGCTAACAATATTGAAAACATTTGAAACAGAAATATTTGATTAAGAAATATCAAATTTCTTAATAGTAAATACAGACATTTATATTTACCAAAAGAAAACTATGGAAATATATTAAACTTCCACAGAAGACTGATTAATCAATTTTTAGTCTATACATTAAGTGCAATATCATGCAGACATTAAAATACTATAATCTAAATAGAGGTAATGACAGAAAAATATTCTTAATATAATAAATGCAAATATTAGGTTATGAATAGTATCAAAATACTACACTGTACCAAATAGAATCAGTCTTACTTGTTCATTTGTTTAAATATGACTAGAAGGAATTTGACTGAAATCTTAGCAGTATTATGTAATGAACCCCTTGTTCTTGTAAACTGCATTCTGGGCAAAGGTATTATTACCAGCATATTTATTTAAATAAATATTTCTTGGCCAATAAAATATGCAACTTTATTCATCTGAACAGAGAGATGGTTAGAGGGTATGTCAGTGTGTTATTTTTGGAAATGTAACTCCTTACAATCACCCAAGACTCAGAATAGGCTACTTCTCTCTGCAAGTGTAGGGGCCTTGTGTTGTTGCAATTTACTTTCCTATATTTGTCTACAGCTTAATAAAGCATATGAAAAGCTATAATTTATATAAAAATATTGGATCACTGTATTGTATACCTGAAACAAATATAATATTGTAAATAAACTATATTTTGATTTTAAAAAGTATATGAAAAGCTACTAGCAATGTTATAATTAGGCATTATTAGCTAGTCTCTACTTATTAAAAATTTTAATATTCACATCTATTTGTGCCAAAACAGTTATGTAAACTTATAAGTGTCTTGCTATGACAATTGATAAATGACTGTATATGCAGTTCACCAAAAATCTATCTTCTGCCTCTGCCGTCAAATAAGTATCTGAAATTGGGTAGTGGTCTGGGAAGGGAATGTCCTCTTCTGGGCATCAATAGTGTAGCTATTTTATGAGCCTCCTTATCAGTGAACTCCAATTAGCAGAAAGTAAATACCTGTGACTAAAAAGCCTCTTGATGAAAGTGAAAGAGGAGAGTGAAAAACTTGGCTTCAAGCTCAACATTCAGAAAACGAAGATCATGGCATCTGGTCCCATCACTTCATGGGAAATCTATGGGAAAACAGTGTCAGATTTTATTTTTTGGGGCTCCAAAATCACTACAGATGGTGACTGCAGCCATGAAATTAATACGTGCTTACTCCTTGGAAGAAAAGTTATGATCAACCTAGATAGCATATTGAAAAGCAGGACGTTACTTTGCCAACAAAGGTCCGTCTAGTCAAGGCTATGGTTTTTCCTGTGGTCATGTATGGATGTGAGAGTTGGACTGTGAAGAAGGCTGAGTGCCGAGGAATTGATGCTTTTGAACTGTGGTGTTGGAGAAGACTCTTGAGAGTCCCTTGGACTGCAAGGAGATCCAACCAGTCCATCTGAAGGAGATCAGCCCTGGGATTTCTTTGGAAGGAATGATGCTAAAGCTGAAACTCCAGTACTTTGGCCACCTCATGATAAGAGTTGACTTCTTCTGATCAAATAGGTAATATTTACATTTGTATACTTATCACAAAGAAGTTTTAGAGCTGTTTTCATATACATACACATATTCATATTACTTCTGAAACTAACATTAATAATATGATAGTGACAAGGGAATTATTATTACCATGTTTTGTGAGATAAAATCCTGAGGAATATAGATAAGGTCAAATATCTTTAAAATGATGGAATCTACATTAAAACTAGATCATCTGACTGATGGACCAAAATTATTTCTCATTGCATTATTTTCATGCTACCTTCCTGCGATGAGTCTGGAATGACACCTCTTTGATGAAACCTTTTCTAGATTGCTATGTTGGAAACCATTTCTCTCTCATTGATGTACCTAGAACACTTTGTTTGCACCTCTCTTTTGTCACACATTACATACTACATTCATTACAGTATGTACTTCTAACTTCAATTAGAAAATTAGAAGTTCCTAGAGGGCAGAAGCCATGATCTACATAATTTTACTCCCAAAAATGTATAGCACATTGACTTGTACATAAAAAGAGCACAATAAAAGCAGGATGTGATTTTTGTAATGAATGAACAAATGAATGTATTAATTACCTTATTAACTGACTCAGAGTTCTTATCCTGATTTTTGAGTAATTTGGTGCTGCACTACTTTGCATATAGTAGTAAGTAAAAAGGGCCACATTCTCTCTATAGGTATAGTTAAATATATTCGAGCATGAAGAGGAATAGATAGGTGGATGGAGAGTCAACCTCCCTGTCCAGGTTCCCTGGACATAATCTTGGCAGCACACAGAGTTTCCCTGGAGCCAAGAGAGACTATGTGGGTGAGTCCTGTGGGAAGAAGAGAGGCTGAATGTTAAATATATTCTGCCTCAGCTCTAGTCTTCTGGTCTCAGTGCTGCAATACTGATCAGGCAGTCTCAGCAGAGACCAGACATGGATATTCAGGGAGTACAAAAATATGCAAGCCAGCCTGCTTTCTCAAGATTAGTGCAAATGTGTGCAGAATTTTTCACTCTTGAAGATAGGGAAGGTGGATCCTGGTGAGAAGTTGAAGGTACCAGGTGAGATTTGTTGATCCCTGAAGAAAGTTCCAGGAAAGATGAGGAAAGGCTTAGGGAAATGACTGCAGGCATCATTTTTGGATGGGGGAAAGGGTATTATGGGGGAATGAGTGGGGAAACGAAGATCCAGTACACATTTACCCAAGGTGGGGAAATTTGGGCAGCTGAGAGATTGTTTGGATGTTGGACCAGGGCAAAAAAGATATGTTTTCGTTTCCAGAAAAAGTCTGTTGGTGTCTGTTTTCTCTTGAGAATGAGCATACAAAAAACTGAAACCAATTCTATACTTTAATGAACGGATTTTTTTCCTCAGGTACCACAGAGATTCTAGAGCTCAGGGCTATTAGTTCTGAAAACAAGGAAAATAGAATTCTGCATTTCTCTATGATACAAAGTAAAGTCTGCTGAGAGGTGTATTTGTGGCAAATACATGGAGGAGAATATGAAGTAACAGCGATATGATTAAATACATGAAAGCAACATAGGATAAGAAGATAAGAAAGGAGGCATGAGTGATCAGCAACTCAGAGCTTTTCAAAGATGCTATAATCCTATTCCCCAGGAAATTGGCTTACCTCATTCCCCCAGAATAAAACATAAAAAAAAGCAAGTAAGAATGAAAGTGAAAATGAAAAAGGCTGCATGTTTAAACAAACACACGTGAGTAGCATGTATGAGTCTAGTGCCTTATCCATGCATTATCACATTTATCCTCACAACAAACCAGTAAGATAGGCATTATTAACATTACATACTTTTACAACAGTGGGTGTTAAAGTACCTGACTGTTAAATATTCTGTTTAGAATGACATAGCTGGTAGCCTTATTCTGACTCTAAAGTCAGTGCTGATAACTCATCTGCAAAGGTAAGTGTGGGAAATTATGTGGCATATAGTGAAAATGCAGACTGTTACACTAACACACGCGCTGAAGGAAAGTCTCTACATACTGAAGAATGTGGGAAATATCCCTCCTTTCTGCTATCAGATCGGGTTGTTTTTCCCAAAGAAGAACACTAGGTCAAAGGCATTGAGAGACAGGCTGAGAACTGCTTACAAATGAACTACATCCTGTGAAAGGTGTTGATTGGAGGCCCTGGGATGAGACATAATCCCTTTCTATCCAGCCAGCAGTGCAGAGGTCTGCTGACACGTGCTGCTGTGGAAAGGAGGCAGTGGCAAAAATAATATGTGTTTTGGCCTCTCATCTTTCTGTCCCTTGCCATGAGCCATGGCCAGAAGATCTCTCTCCAAAAGGTTATCAAGATGATCCTTGATTGATCTCCCACCCTCTGTGTGTTAAGTGGACAGTAGGGTGGACCAATTGTTTGGCCAAAAGAGTGAACCATATTCTGAAGGTGGGACCTAAACTCAGTCTTTATGGATGAATGTGATATTTAGTGGAGATGTATATTCATTTACATACTTTTCAAGAGATAAACTTGTGGTAACCTCTTTCCTTAGCCACAGATTAAAGTAATTGGGCTACTTCACAAACGACCCTTCCTTCCAGCCTTGCAAGGTGGCCTATCCTTGTATTGTGTTCATGTATGCTCTGGCCTCCCTTTTCCCTACCCCTCTAGGTAGAGCTTGGCACAATGGCTGACAGAGACTCTGACCTACCAGGTGACCTGAGGCAAAGCATCATATCCAGTGTTCTCAGATAGGGTGGATGTTTTTATCATGAAAGTACCCTGGGTATGTGCTCTTCCCTGGTGGCTCAGATGGTAAAGAATCTGCCTGCAAGGTGGGAGACCTGGGTTTGTTCCCTGGGTTGGGAAGATCCCTTGGAAGAAGGCATGGCAACCCACTCCAGTATTCTTGCCTGGAGAATCCCCATGGACAGAGGAGCCTGGTGGGCTACAGTCCATGGGGTCACAATGAGTTGGACACAGCTGAGTGATTAAGCACAGCACATACCCTCAGTATGCAAGATGGACATGTGTCCAAAGACATGTAGCCTGATAGGTACGTGCCTCTTGCCACCAGCTTAAAGGGATTAATTCACTTGTTAATACATATTTGATAATATTTATGTTTTCCAGTCACTATTCTAGGTATTAGGTTCATAGTCTTGAAGGACAGTCTTTTTTTCCCCAGTTTTTTTGAGATATAATAAACTTATAACATTGTGTAAGATTAAACAGTATAATATGATGACTTCATACACATATATATTATGAAAAACTTTCCACAATAAGGTTAGTTAACACCTCTATTATGTAACATAATTTTGATTTCTTTGTGTGTGATGAGAACATATAAGATCTATTCTTTCAGCAACTTGCAAGTATATAATACAGCATTAGTAACAGTAGTTACCATGCTGTACAATAGAATCCCAGAGCTTATTCATCATATAACCAGAATATTAAACCCTTTGACCAATATCTCCCTGAGTTTTGAAAGATACAGTGTAAAGGAGAGAAATCTCAATGCATGAGAAGGTTGTGCATTGGAAGAAAATTTTGCTGAAGTATTTCACTCTGCTTTGGTGGGGTTATCTCCTAGATGGAATCTTAAATCAACAGATAAAAATGGGGAAAAGGCATAAAAGGAAGAGGGATGAGTGCATGTAAAACACAAGAGTGATTACAGTGTGCTTGAGGAGCAGAACTATTTGAGTATATCTCAAGCATGGAAACAATTTAGAGGGTGCCAAGAGAGAGGCTGGAGAAATATGTAGGGGTCAAAATACGAAGAACTTTTATCTAAGAGCAATGGAGAGTCATTAATGGATTGTCCAAGAGTTATCATTTTTTTAATTTTCCACAGACTCTAATCCAAAGAAACGGTGGTGGATCAAAGGACTACAGGCAATAGATCACCCCAATATTAAACCCTGGAGCTTTTTCTGACGTTATCCTAAACATTTTTTTCCAGGCAGTAAAAATGTCTTTGTGCTGTGGCTTTGTAATTAACTTGAGATTTGAAACCAGCAAGTGAGAGACCACTGGTCCATGTTCATGGACAAAGGAGTAAGGGATGACATGGGGAGTGACATTCAAATATTTCATCAGGTGGGTGAGAGTAAAGGATGGGAGTGCACTTTGATTCCAGGAGGTTTTGATAACAAACACACCACGTTTTTTTGATGGAAATGTATGCTTCCCATTGGAAGATTACTTCATACTGACAGAGGTTATTTTATGAGTCTCATTCTCAGGAAAGACTGATTTGCTAACATACTGGTCTCCTCTCCAATGTCATAGTCACCTTCATTATTTGTGATGACTTCCTGCCTCTCAGAGCTCTTAGTCATGCTGGGGAGAAACATCACTCTGGTGAGTGAGTTCATCCTGGTGGGCTTCCCCACCGCCCCCTGGCTGCAGGTCCTGCTCTTCTCCCTCTTCCTTGTGGTTTACTTGCTGGTGGTAATAGAGAATCTTGCCATCATGCTCACTGTCTGGGTCACTGGCTCCCTCCATAAGCCCATGTACTATTTCCTGAGTAGCCTGTCCTTCCTGGAGGTCTGGTATGTCTCTGTCACCGTCCCCAAGATGCTGGATGGATTCCTCCTGCAGAGACGGCGCATCTCCTTCACAGGCTGCATGACACAGCTGTACTTCTTTATCTCGCTTGCCTGCACGGAGTGTGTACTTCTGGCAGCCATGGCCTATGACCGCTATGTGGCCATCTGCCACCCTCTCAGATACCCAGTCATCATGACCACAGGTCATTGTGTGCAGCTGGTGGCTTTTTCCTATATGACTGGTTTCATGATCACTGTGATCAAGGTCTATTTTATTTCACATGTCACTTTCTGTGGCTCCAATGTCATGAACCACTTTTTCTGTGACATTTCACCAATCCTCAAACTGGCCTGCAAAGACATGTCCACAGCTGAGCTAGTGGACTTTGCTTTGGCTGTTGTCATTCTTGTCTTCCCTCTCGCCACTACCATCCTCTCCTATGTCTACATTGTCTCTGCCATTCTGCGTATACCCTCCACCCAGGGAAGGAAGAAGGCCTTCTCCACCTGTGCATCCCACCTCACGGTAGTCATAATTTATTACACAGCCATGATTTTCATGTATGTTCGGCCCAGAGCTATTGCTTCATTTAACTCCAACAAACTAATCTCAGCTGTGTATGCAGTCCTCACGCCCATGCTAAATCCATTCATCTACTGTCTGAGGAACCAGGAAGTCAAGAATGCTATCAAAAAGACAGTGGGTGTTGGCCAGTGCTTCCTGCTCAGCTGAGGCCTGCTGCCTTGAGGAGGAGACTGTTCCAGACAGGAGGTCGTTCCCATGACACTTATCGTTCTGTTTTTAGCTTGCTCTATAGATCAGAAATCTTAAAAAAAAAAACAAATTGCAGCAAGGCAAACGTTTCAAAAAACTCTTAAAAGTAGAAACCACATATTCGAAATGTATACTTTGAACAATTATTCTGGATTCTGACTTAAAGCCTGCCTCTATATACAGCTGTACAATTGAAGTATGTCAACTCACTTGCCACTCTAGAACCTACCACCAGATGCAGCTTAATTGTCACTTGTCACTCACTGAGAGGGTTTTGATTTGAGTCTGCAAATGATTGATTTATTATAATCTCTGTGCAGTCAAACCTCACTGCTAATGATAATCTGTGTTTTCCACCACTCTCCAGACCTAGCATCACTGCCTCGGCTCCACCTCAGATTCTCAGACATTAGATTCTCATAAGGAGCACTTGACCTTGATTCCACACACGCATAGTTCACAGTAGAGTTTGCACTCCTGTGATAATCTTATGCCGTTGCTGATCTGACAGGAGGTGCATATTAGAGGAATGATTTCCGTAATCCTAGACACTTATATCTTCCCCTGCTTAGAAAAGTACCAAATTCCTTAATTTGACATATTTGGTTTCTTTAATTAAAAGTAACGCCTTGATGTGTCCCACTGCCTGCCCTTTGCTACAAAACTCCTGTATATCCTAGCTCTACCCCTCATCTCCTCAGAGCACTATCTCAGAGCTATCTGAAATGTTGTCTCCCAGCTGCAGACCTCATTTTGCCCAAATAAAATTTGCCTCGTTGGGCTTCACTGATGGTCAGTGGTAAAGAATCTGCCTGCCAGTTAAGGGTACAGGCGTTTTTCCCTCATCCAGCAAGATCCCACATGCGTGGAGTGACTAAGCCTGTGTATCACAACTATTAAGCATTTCTTTTAACACATGCATGAGACACAGATTCAACTGTTTTCTATTTTGGACCACGGCTCATCTTACATCAGTCTTTTCCTGATTTGGTTTCCTTCTCTTTTTGAATTTTTATCCAAGTTTTTAGGTATCCATATTTCTTAAATGATCACTATAAACATAAAACAGTCATTTGAGATAAACTTTCTAGCATTCAACCATGAATCTATGCTTTCCTATCTGGCTTTTATTTCCTTTTAAAGTTTCTCCCATTTTCCTGAGAATGGAAATTGAATATGAGTGAAAAGTCAATATTCAATAGAATATTGACTCATCAATGAGAAATTTTGAAGAGAAAGAGAGGACAATCTTGTTTAGCAAAGGAAAGATCTACTGAACTTAAGGATTTCCAATCCTTGATCTCTGTTCTGAAAAATTTTTTAGAACTGGGTGCTACTCTGAGATCAAAATATAATTAGAAACTTTCAAATGTGAATTTGAAAAAAAATAGGCTTTTAATCACCAAATGAATTGATGCAATTTAGATAAACTCCAGAAATTATGGTGCCTCCAAATTAAACTACAAGGCCATTTGTAGATACACTAAGCCCATATATTGATTTAAAGACAAAGACTCACTTAAACTGAGACAATTCCATGGGGGGAGAAATAGAAATAAATGGAAAACAGGATAATAGGAAAACAATATATTTACAGCTCATTATTATAGAGACCATCTTGACAAACTGATGCTTTTGAATTGATGCTTTTGAACTGTGATATTGGAGAAGACTCTTGAGAGTCCCTTGGATTGCAAGGAGATCCAATCAGTTCATCCTAAAGGAAATCAGTCCTGAATGTTCATTGGAAGGACTGAAGCTGAAACTGAAACTCCAACACTTGGCCACCTGATGCGAAGAATTGACTCATTTGAAAAGGCCCTGATGCTGGGAAAGATTGATGGTAGGAGGAGAAGGGGACGACAGAGGATGAGATGGTTAGATGGCATCACTGACTCAATGGACATGAGTTTGAGTAAACTCCAGAAGTTGGTGATGGACAGGGAGGCCTGGCGTGCTGCAGTCCATGGAGTCACAAAGATTCGGACACGACTGACTGAACTGATCATGACAAAAAATTCTAAAGGCCAGGAAAGAAATTTTGGTTGACACAGAAATGTGCCTCTCATGCTAATACAATTTAGCATGATGCTAAGAGTAAACTTGACTAACATCAGAAACTGAACTTGGAGGAAATACTTTAAAAGGTTCAGTATAAAATAGGTAATTTGCAGGTTTAGAGTATATGTTCTGAAATAGATGGCCTGGATTGCATGAGGGTTTTAGCATTTGCCCCATCACCTTTCACTCTCTAAAGTGCCATATTTTAAAAGCAAATTATGCGGTCACCGTAGTTTTATGGACCTGGAACTCAAGATTTGTAATGGGGTTGTCCTGTGTCTACTTAGTTAAATTGAAACTACATTTTCTAGAACTTCCTTCCCTGTGTATTAATAGTTCAAGTTTAGTGTAGACCACAGAGATATTTTGTGTGAGATTTAGAAGGCAGAGTGGCAGCAGTAGCTATATCCCTTGTATTATTCTTCCATGTAGGAAGTTGATTAGGGACACTATTGTAACTTACAGATGTTATCACTGACTCACCTTGTAGATGTGGGGCAGTGGTTCAGTTGACAACTCCATCAGCTCTCATCCAGCTCCCTTCCTTCATCTTCTCTAACTCATGGGCCAGGAAGGAGTTTTTTTATTATAACCAAGGGCACCAGCTTCCTTTGCAGATTATTTGAATTATCAAAGTCAGGTAATTGGATGATTGGAGGCTGTAAAAGACCAAAACAGTCTTTAGCTCATCCTGATGGATTTCAGTTTATTATTATCCTCCCCCATGTCATGTTCCTCTTACCTCCCCAAGTGCCTGTCCCCATGACTTAGATCCATTGCTAATCATAGAGGAAATAGTCATATCGCTTCATGAGATCAAATGCCTATAAAATAATAAATTCCATATTCCATAACAAAATAACAGTTCTGTTTCTTAGATAGAACTCTGATACAATGCTTGATAGACAAGACAATAATTCACATATGGTTGACCAGTGAAACCAAGAAGTCATTTAGAGTAAGAGAACAAAGTAGATGAGGAAGGTTGTACAACAATGCCATAGTGAATTACAGTATGCATGTATGCATAAGGTTTGATGAGCATGCAAAGCCAACAGAAGAGGAGTGCACCCAGATTTGCAAAAAAGGGAAACTAGAAAACTGCTCTCTTATGAAAGTCAATGGTATTTTGAAGAAGCAGGAATATTGTCACAGGCTCAGTTAAAAAAAAGACAATAGACCCAAGATTGATTCATTCATGCTAATCCTACACAGCAAACTGAGATTTAATTATAGTTTTGGCTTTCACAAAAATGAGTTTAATACCAGTCAATCAGGAATCAGCACTGGTTAAGCAATCCGCCTGATAATTTTTGCCATTCCCTATAAGGAAAGTGACCTGTAATAACATTATCTGCTTTTTGGCCTAGTTCAGCTTCCTTGTTCCTTTTCCCTTCTGTCTATAAAATTACTTCACTGTATAGCTCTTCAGAGATACCTTCTGTCTACTAGATTGGACTCTGAACCATACATGAATCACTGAATAAAACCCAAGGGATCTTTAAAATTTACTCAGTTGAGTTTTGTTTTTAAAAATTCCTAAGTGTAAGGAGGTTATTGATATTTCTCCCAGCAATCTTGATTCCAGCTTGTGTTTCTTCCAGTCCAGCGTTTCTCATGATGTACTCTGCATAGAAGTTAAATAAACAGGGTGACAATATACAGCCTTGACGAACTCCTTTTCCTATTTGGAACCAGTCTGTTGTTCCATGTCCAGTTCTAACTGTTGCTTCCTGACCTGCATACAAATTTCTCAAGAGGCAGATCAGGTGGTCTGGTATTCCCATCTCTTTCAGAATTTTCCACAGTTTATTGTGATCCACACAGTCAAAGGCTTTGGCATAGTCAATAAAGCAGAAATAGATGTTTTTCTGGAACTCTCTTGCTTTTTCCATGATCCAGCGGATATTGGCAATTTGATCTCTGGTTCCTCTGCCTTTTCTAAAACCAGCTTGAACATCAGGAAGTTCACGGTTCACATATTGCTGAAGCCTGGCTTGGAGAATTTTGAGCATTACTTTACTAGTGTGTGAGATGAGTGTAATTGTGTGGTAGTTTGAGCATTTTTTGGCATTGCCTTTCTTTGGGATTGGAATGAAAACTGACCTTTTCCAGTCCTGTGGCCACTGCTGAGTTTTCCAAATTTGCTGGCATATGGAGTGCAACACTTTCACAGCATCATCTTTCAGGATTTGAAAGAGCTCAACTGGAATTCCATCATCTCCACTAGCTTTGTTCATAGTGATGCTTTCTAAGGCCCACTTGACTTCACATTCCAGGATGTCTGGCTCTAGGTCAGTGATCACACCATCATGATTATCTGGGTCATGAAGATCTTTTTTGTATAGTTCTTCTGTGTATTCTTGCCACCTCTTCTTAATATCTTCTGCTTCTGTTAGGTCCATACCATTTCTGTCCTTTATTGAGCTCATCTTTGCATGAAATGTTCCTTTGGTATCTCTGATTTTCTTGAAGAGATCCCTAGTCTTTCTCATTCTGTTGTTTTCCTCTATTTCTTTGCATTGATCACTGAGGAAGGCTTTCTTATCTCTTCTTGCTATTCTTTGGAACTCTGCATTCAGATGTTTATATCTTTCCTTTTCTCCTTTGCTTTTCACTTCTCTTCTTTTCACAGCTATTTGTAAGGCCTCCCCAGACAGCCATTTTGCTTTTTTGCATTTCTTTTCTATGGGAATGGTCTTGATCCCTGTCTCCTGTACAATGTCACGAACCTCATTTCATAGTTCATCAGACACTCTATCTATCAGATCTAGGCCCTTAAATCTATTTCTCACTTCCACTGTATAATCATAAGGGATTTGATTTAGGTCATACCTGAATGGTCTAGTGGTTTTCCCTACTTTCTTCAATTTAAGTCTGAATTTGGCAATAAGGAGATCATGGTCTGAGCCACAGTCAGCTCCTGGTCTTGTTTTTGTTGACTGTATAGAGCTTCTCCATCTTTGGCTGCAAAGAATATAATCCATCTGATTTCGGTGTTGACCATCTGGTGATGTCCATGAGTAGAGTCTTCTCTTGTGTTGTTTGAAGAGGGTGTTTGTTATGACCAGTGCATTTTCTTGGCAAAACTCTATTAGTCTTTGCCCTGCTTCATTCCGTATTCCAAGGCCAAATTTGCCTATTACTCCAGATTTTCTTGACTTCCTACTCTTGCATTCCAGTCCCCTACAAGACCTTTTAGAACTAACACCCAAAAAAAAAAAAAAAAAAAGAATTTCTATAAGACCTATCCAACTCTGTTAGGAAAGGCAACATAAGGGTAGTGGTATCCTATAGGAGAAGAGAGGAAGAAGGGGTCAAGGAGTATATTTAAAGAAATAGTTGAGAAGTTCTCAAGTCTGGGGAAGGAACTGGATGTACAAGTCCATGAAGCTAAGAGAAGACCTAATTATCTCAATGCCAAAAGACCCTCTCCAAGACATATTATAGTAAAACTGTCAAAAGTCAATGACAAAGACATAACATTTAAGGCATCCTGGGGATAAAGAACTGATACAGAACAACCAGGAAACAAAATGGCAGTATAATTCCTCATTCATCAATCATCACCCTGAATGTAAATGGGTTAAATCACTAAACAAAAGACACAGAGTAGCTGGATGAATTAAAATCCAAGACCCAACTATATACTTCCTCCAAAAGACTCACTTCAACTTGAAAGATAAACACAGGTTCAATGTAAATGGATGGAGGATGATCTCCAAGCAAATGGCAACTAAACAAAAGTGGATGCAGTCATACTCATACCAAACAAAATAGACTTCAAGCCAAAAAACATATAAAAGAGACAAAATGGACATTATTTAATGGCAAAAGGGGCAAGTCATCAAGAATACATAAGTTATTAATACATATGCACCTAAAATAGATCACCAAAATATATAAAACAATTAAACCTCAAAGGATAGATGGACAGCAATGCAATAATTTCAGCTCAGTTCAGTTCAGTCGCTCAGTCGTGTCCGACTCTTTGCAACCCCATGAATCGCAGCACACGAGGCCTCCCTGTCCATCACCAACTCCCGGAGTTCACTCAGACTCACGTCCATGGAGTCGGTGATGCCATCCAGCTATCTCATCCTCTGTCGTCCCCTTCTCCTCCTGCCCCCAATCCCTCCCAGCGTCAGAGTCTTTTCCAATGAGTCAACTCTTCGCATGAGGTGGCCAAAGTACTGGAGTTTCAGCTTTAGCATCATTCCTTCCAAAGAAATCCCAGGGCTGATCTCCTTCAGAATGGACTGGTTGGATCTCCTTGCAGTCCAAGGGACTCTCAAGAGTCTTCTCCAATACCCACAGTTCAAAAGCATCAATTCTTCGGTGCTCAGCCTTCTTCACAGTCCAACTCTCACATCCATACATGACCACAGGAAAAACCATAGCCTTGACTAGATGAACATTTGTTGGCAAAGTAATGTCTCTGCTTTTCAATATGCTATCTAGGTTAGTCATAACTTTCCTTCCAAGGAGTAAGCGTCTTTTAATGTCATGGCTGCAGTCACCATCTGCAGTGATTTTGGAGCCCCCCAAAATAAAGTCTGACACTGTTTCCACTGTTTGCCCATCTATTTCCCATAAAGTGATGGGACCGGATGCAATGATCTTTGTTTTCTGAATGTTGAACTTTAAGCCAACTTTTTCACTCTCCACTTTCACTTTCATCAAGAGGCTTTTGAGTTCCTCTTCACTTTCTGCCATAAGGGTGGTGTCATCTGCATATCTGAGGTTATTGATATTTCTCCTGGCAATCTTGATTCCAGCTTGTGCTTCTTCCAGTCCAGCATTTCTCATGATGTACTCTGCATATAAGTTAAATAAGCAGGGTGACAATATACAGCCTTGATGTACTCCTTTTCCTATTTGGAATCAGCATGTTAAAACTCCACTGACATCAATAGATAAATTATCCAGATAGAAAGTGAACAGCAACCTTAAAGGAAAGATTAAACAAAATGGGCTTATAGATTTATAAGAATATTTCATACAAATGCAGCAAAATACACTTTCTTCTCAAAAGTAAATTGAACATTCTCAAAGATTAACCATATGCGGGTATACAAAGCAAGTTTCAATGGAATTAAGACTGAAGTTGTATCAAGCAGACTTCTGACCACAATGGTATGAAACTAAAAATCAACTACAAGGAAAAAAAAAAAAACTAGAATATCACAAGTATGTGGAGACTAAACACATGCTACTGAACAATTATTGAATTAATGAAGAAATAAAAGAATAAATAAAAAAATAGCTCAAGACAGAAGAATATACAACATATCAAAATTTATGGGATGCAGCAAAGAGTACTAAAAGAGAAGTTCAAAGCAATACAGGCCTACCTCAAGAAAAGAGAAAAATCTCAAAAAACCTAACATTACACTTAAAGGTACAAGAAAAATGAGAACGTTGCCTAAAATTGGTATAAGGAAGAAAATAATAATGATCAGAGCAAAAGTAAATTATAAAATAGAGACTAAAAAGACAACAGAAAAGATCAATGAAACTAAGAGCTGATTCTTTGAAAAGATAAACCAAATTGGTAAACCTTTAGCTGGACTCCGTAAAAAAACAGAGAGAGAAAGAAGAAGAAAGAAAACTTGCAGATATATCGAATCAGAATTAAGAGGAGAAATTATAACAGATACCATAAAAATAAAAGAATCATCAGAAATTATCAATACTTTATGTAAATTGCTATATGCCCCAAAAATAGATAACCTAGAAATGATGAAAAACTTCTTAGGACTGTACAAACATCTAAGAGACTAAACTTTTGGAGGTGAACACACTGTATTGTGTAGAGAAGTCAACATAATATTGTACACATGAAAGTATACAATGTTATCTATATAATGTTATAAACAAATGTTGCCTCAATTACATACACACACATGTATATAATGCACTCTGAAATCCCATAATACCAACTGTAAATATATATTAGTAATTAGAGATGGGCATAAAGACATTTGAAGCAGTGTATTTATTAATAAAAGGAAAAACGGGGAACAATCTAAATGAATAGAAAATAGGAAATAAATTGATTCATCAATTATGATATATTAACTCAATGTAAATACACAGACAGCCATGAAAAACTATGATTTCAAAGAACAGCTAATGATGTGAGAAGGTCCAATGACCGAATGATAAATAAAAATGGCAGAGCAAAAAAAAGCTATGGAAAACAGAAAAAGAAAGTAAGCTGAATACCAAACTAAGTCCAAAGAAACAGTTAATGCTGGAACAGAGAAAAATGTTTTAATAAGTGGAATTAATTAGTATTCCCAAAGAAATCTCACAGTAGTTCCACAAAGTATCCAAAAACATGATGCTTTCATAAAGAATTTGACATGTTCCACCAAGCTAGGCTTTAGCACTGCATGAACCAAGAACTTCCAGATGTTCAAACTGGGTTTAGAAAAGGCAGAAGAATCAGAGATCAAATTGCCAACATTCTCTGGATCATAGAGAAAGCAAAGGAATTCCAGAAAAACATCTACTTCTGCTTCATTGGCTACACTAAAGCCTTTGACAGTGTGGATCGCAACAAACTGTGGAAAACTCTTAAAGAGATGGGAATACCAAACCATCTTACCTGTCTCCTGAGAAACCTGCATGTGGATCAATAAGCAGCAGTTAGAACCCTGTATGGAACAGCTGCCTGGTTCAGGATTGAGAAAGGAGTAAGACAAGGCTATTTATTGTCACCCTCTTTATTTAACTTACATGCAGAGTGCATCATACAAAATGCTGGGGTGGGTGAGTTACAAGATGAAATCAACATTGCTGGGAGCAATATCAAACACTTCAGACATGTGAATGATACTACTCTAATGGCAGAAAGTGAAGAGGAACTAAAGAGCCTCTTGATGAGGGTGAAAGAGGAGAGTGAAAAATCTGACTTAAAACTCAACATCAAAAAAACTAAGATCATGGCATCTGGTCCCATCACTTCATGGCAAATAGAAGTGGAAAAGTTGGAAGAAGTGACAAATTTCCTCTTTTGGGGCTCTAAAATCACTGTGAATGGTGACTTCAGCCTTTATTAAATTAGAAGACATTTGCTTCTTGGCAGGAAAGCTATGACAAACCTAGACAATATGTTTAAAAAGGGCTTCCCTGGTGGCCCAGCTGATAAAGAATCTGCCTGCAATGTAGGAGACCTGGGTTCAATTCCTGGGTTGGGAAGGTGTGTTTAAAAAGCAGAGACATCACTTTGCAGACAAAAGTCCATATAGTCAAGGCTATGATCTTTCCAGTAGTCATGTGTGAATGTGAGAGCTGGACAACAAAGTAAACGGAATGCCATAGAACTGATGATTTCGAACTGTGGTGCTAAAGAAAACCCTTGAGAGTGCCTTGGAAAGCAAGGAGATCCAACGAGTCAATTTCAAAGGAAATCAACCCTAAATACTCTTTGTGAGGACTAATGCTGAAGCTGAAACTCCAATACTTTGGCCACCTGATACAAACAGTTAACTCATTGGAAAAGACCTTGATGCTGGGAAAAATTGAAGGCAGAAGGAGAAGAGGGTGAGAGAGGTTGAGATGGTTGGATGGCATCACCGATTCAATGGACATGAACTTGCGCAAACTCAAGGGACAGGAAAGCCTGGCATGCTGCAGTCCATGGGATGGCAAAGAGTCAGACACAACTTGGTGACTGAACAACAACAACAATTTTCATCATTTATATTTAATCTATCACTATGATCAATTAACTTCCCCTCACAAATATCTTTCAAATCCACTTGTATTTGCCCATCACCAACATCCTGGTACAAACTACCATCATCTGTCTCCTTGACCACTAATAAGTCTTCCTCATTTATTCTTGCCTATCTGATCCCAATGTGTTAGGGATGATGAGCAAAAGCAGGCATAACATATGCTGTCATGGAGTTCATAATCTTTTGAGGTAAACAGAAAAGATTCAATTACATAAGAAAGCAGCAATTGGCACAATGTACGAAAGAGATGGTTGGATGGCATGAATGACTCGATGGACTTGAGTTTGAGCAAGCTCCGGGAGATGGCGAAGGACAGGGAGGATGGCGTGCTGCTGTCCATGGGATTGCAAAGAGTCAGACACGACTGAGCAACTGAACAACAGCAAAGAAAGCTATGGGCTTCCCAAGTGGTGCTAGAGGTCAAGAACTTGCCTGCCAATGCAGGAGACATAAGAGATTCGGGTTTGATCCCTGGGTTAGGAAGATCCTCTGGAGGAGGGCACAGCAACCCACTCCATTATTCTTGCCTGGAGAATCCTATGGACAGAAAAACCTGGCAGGCTACGTCCATAGTGTCACAAAGAGTCGGACACGACTGAAGTGACTTAGCATACAAGCATGCAAGAAAGTTATAACATGCTATGAGAGTGTTGACTTCCAAATGGTCTCTGAAGAAAGACCTAAATCTGGAATATGGCTGACAAAGCCCTCCATGGTGTGGATTCTGCTTATCTTTCCAGCCTCATCTTCCACCACTCTCCCACTTATACATTATTATGGAAGTACACTGGCTCCCCTTTTTCCCCATTTGCTCAAGTGCCCTATATTCTCTCACTCCCCATGGGGCCTTTGTTGACAACATTTCTTCTGTCTATTAATGCCCTTCTCTACATTTCTCTTTTCTAGTTGGCTTGACAGATTTCAGCTTAAGCCACTTCTTAAAGGAAGCCTATTCTGACCTCCCAGAATTGTCAGTACCCCCACCCATTTGAATGATTTGATAGTATCCTATAGCTTTCTAACATGTTTTCTAACTACAATGGAATTAAATTAGAAATCAACAACAGAAAGAAATGGGGGGAAAGGAGACACCTGATTGTATAAGAAAACCAGGAAGAGGTGGTAGGGAATGGTGGTGTTGGTGGTTTAGTCACTAAGTCACATGTTAAACTCTTGTGACCCCATGGACTGTAGCCCACTAGGCTCCTCTGTCCATGGGATTTCTCAGAGAAGAATACTGGAGTAAGTTGCCATTTCCTTCTCCAGGGGATCTTCCCAACCCAGGGACAGAACTTGGGTCTCCTGCACTGCAGGAGATTGCAGATTCTTTACATGGTGGTGATGATGGATAGGATGCTTATGTCTTATAAATCAAAAAGAAGAGACTAGTTCAAGTAGTAGGGACTTGTCTACCATGTTGAATCCTACTGAGAGGTTAAATAAGGTAACACTAAACATTTTCCACTGAATTTGGCAAGTTTGGAAGATTTTACTAACCTTGCGAATTGTTGCTTTCTTGGAGCTATGGGGGAGTAAGTCAGATTAAGTGAAAGTGAACGAGAAGTTGCTCAGTCATCTCTGACTCTTTGTGACCCTATGGACTGTACCCTGCCAGGCTCCTCCATTCATGGGATTTTCCACACAAGAGTATTGGAGTGGGCTGCCATTTCCTTCTCCAAGGGATCTTCCTGATCCAGGGATCAAACTTGGGTCTCCCTCACTTCAGGCAGACTCTTTACTGTCTGAGCCACAAGGGAAGCTCAAGTCAGATTAAGTTGGGTCAATAAATAAATTGAAGGTAGGTAAATGGAGACAGCAAGAGTAGACAATGTTTTTGATAAAACTGTTGTGGAGGGAAAGAAACTGAGTAGGGGAGAGGAGAATATGGGATGTAACAGATTAATTGTTTTGGTTTCGCTTTTCCCATCTTTGCTAACTTTTGCCTTTTTGATTTGTTTCTGAATGATATTTTAAAGTGCCATTATGAATTTTTGTTATTTTCTTCCTCCCTGTATACTGAAAATTATTTCTGTTGCTATTTGCTTTCTTGCTGGATTTTACTTTCTATTAATTTTAACTTCCCCCTGAAATAGTATATTTTTACCAGTTAATTATACTCAATCACATTTATTGTCAGAATTGGTAAGACTGATCATATTTTGACAACTGTATTTTATGGCTGGTTTGTTTTCCATGTTTCTTTTTTTAAAATTTCTTTTCTGAGGTACTGGTTGAATCAAATTTTCTTTATCTCTTTATTTCTTGTGATATGAAATTTTCACCTTTATTTCTAGAAGTGGTTTTCTTTTTTATGACAAATAAAACTGGTTCATTGAATGAGTTGGAATCAGTAGGGTAAAAGCAAAAAGCAACTTTATTTTTCTCATGACTGCCTCCTTCAGTCTGTTCTATAAACTCAGTTCTTACAAACCCTGGATGAAATATCATGTGAATCTCCTAGTTTTCTCAGTAAATCCTAGTCTTTAAAAATTTTAATACAGTCTAATACAATCCCTAATTGAACTGAAATCTTCTCTCTTCCTCCAACCCAGATCTACCTCATAGAAAGGAATTGAGGATAGCTTCTTCACTATTTTTCTGCCTTGTTTTTACTCTTCCTTCATTACTTTGCTGTCTCTTGATCGTCCAAGATTGAAAGTGAGAAGATATACAAATGACTTATAAACATATGAAAAGATTATTAACAGTATTAGTCATTTGAAAAATGCACATGACTGCCACATTGAAATGGCTATAATCAAAAGGACAGACAGTAATATTTATGAGGTTGTGGAGAAATTAGAAACCCCATGCATTGTTGGTAGGAATTGTAATGGTACATATGTCTGTTTTGGAAAACAGTTTGTCAACTTCCCAAAATGTTAAACCAAGAGTTAATATATCACCCAGTATTTTCACTCTTACATATGTACCCAAGAGCAATGATACCTATGCCTACATAAAACCCTATACACAACTGTGTATACCAGCATTAGTCATAGTACTTACGAAGTAAAAATAGCACCAATGTTTACCAACTGATGAATGGATGAACAAAATATGGTAGATTGATACAATGGAATATTATTCAGCAATGAAGAGGAAGGAAGTACTGATACATACAGAAACAGTCTACTAAGTGAAAGAAGCCATATACAGAGACCACATATCGTATGATATTCATTTAAAATGTCCAAGATAAATAATGTCCAGCAGAAAGTAGAACAGTGGTTGCCTAGGGCTAGGAGGTGGAGGTTGGGGGAAGGCAGGAGTGAATGAGTACAAGGTTTGTTTTGAAGGTGACAGAATGATCAAACAATGAAGTGTGGTGATGATTATGTGAGTGTGTGCATGGTGTCTCTTTAGTCATGTCTGACTCCATGAGACCCTGTGGACTGTAGCCCACCAGGCTCCTCTGTCCATGGGAATCTCCATTCATGAATACTGGATTGGATTGCCATGCCCTTCTCCAGGGAATCTTCCTGACCCAGGGATTGTATCTGTGGCTCTTACATCTCCTGCATTGGCAGGCAAGTTCTTTACCACTAGTGCCACCTGGAAAACTGGTGATGATTACATATCTCTGTAAATATACTAAATCATGTGCTTTAAATAGGTAAATTTTATGGTACTGTGAAGGAAAACTATTGCCTACCACATCAGTGAACAAAGGATGTTGTAGCTATCAAGCCACCACATTACAGCTGTCCCTGTGAAGAGCCCTGAGGGAACTCAGGATGAAAACAAAATGCTGGTCATTGAGCAGTCACTGCTGCAAAAACTACTCCCAATCGTGAACCTAGAGAAGACTAAGGATAAGAAGGCACAGGATACCGGCCCAGATGAAACAAGTTACTCCAATGAGTTCAAACTTTGCATCTTCCCATACATGGAAAAGCACTAATTTTGTTGATTTGAGATGTCTGGTTTTCTCTAAATAACAGTAATCTTTTGATATTCTGACTACCTGCTCTTTGTCACAAAAACTGCTATATATATTGGCTCCCTGCCTCTACCTCAGCCTCTTCAGAACATCACTTTATATAAAGTAGAAATCAAAACTGAATTCACAGACTATATATGATTGACAAGTAGAACATTTGTGGCATGGGAGCGATTTATAGGAACTGTGAAAGCCTCATTATTCTGTCACATCCTTGTCTGCTGTCATTACTCTCTTTTCTTTCCTGAGCTTGTCTTTCTACACCAAATGTCCCCTCACCACATTTCCACTGATCAAACCATGTCTGTGGTACATATTCCAACATGAGTAATATTTTATGTTTGTATAATTATCACACAAAGCAGTGCTTGAATTGCTTTTATACAGATAACTTTTTATCCTAACATCAGTGACAGGATATCAACAAGAGAATTATTGTTACCCACTTTTTTTTAATTTTATTTTATTTTTAAACTTTACAATATTGTATTGGTTTTGCCAAATATCAAAATGAATCCACCACAGGTATACATGTGTTCCCCATCCTGAACCCTCCTCCATCCTCCCTCCCCATACCATCCCTCTGGGCCCTCCCAGTGCACCAGCCCCAAGCATCCAGTATCGTGCATCGAACCTGGACTGACGACTCGTTTCATACATGATATTTTACGTGTTTCAATGCCATTCTCCCAAATCTCCCCACCCTCTCCCTCTCCCACAGAGTCCATAAGACTGTTTTATACATCAAGGTCTCTTTTGCTGTCTCGTACACAGGGTTATTGTTGCCATCTTTCTAAATTCCATATATATGCGTTAGTATACTGTATTGGTGTTTTTCCTTCTGGCTTACTTCACTCTGTATAATAGGCTTCAGTTTCAATCACCTCATTAGAACTGATTCAAATGTATTCTTTTTAATGGCTGAGTAATACTCCATTGTGTATATGTACCACTGCTTTCTTATCCATTCATCTGCTGATGGACATCTAGGTTGCTTCCATGTCCTGGCTATTATAAACAGTGCTGCGATGAACATTGGGGTACACGTGTCTCTTTCCCTTCTGGTTTCCTCAGTGTGTATGCCCAGCAGTGGGATTGCTGGATCATAAGGCAGTTCTATTTCCAGTTTTTTAAGGAATCTCCACACTGTTCTCCATAGTGGCTGTACTAGTTTGCATTCCCACCAACAGTGTAAGAGGGTTCCCTTTTCTCCACACCCTCTCCAGCATTTATTGCTTGTAGACTTTTGGATCGCAGCCATTCTGACTGGTGTGAAATGGTACCTCATAGTGGTTTTGATTTGCATTTCTCTGATAATGAGTGATGTTGAGCATCTTTTCATGTGTTTGTTAGCCATCTGTATGTCTTCTTTGGAGAAATGTCTATTTAGTTCTTTGGCCCATTTTTTGATTGGGTCATTTATTTTTCTGGAATTGAGCTGGAGGAGTTGCTTGTATATTTTTGAGATTAGTTGTTTGTCAGTTGCTTCATTTGCTATTATTTTCTCCCATTCTGAAGGCTGCTTTTTCACCTTGCTAATAGTTTCCTTTGATGTGCAGAAGCTTTTAAGTTTAATTAGGTCCCATTTGTTTATTTTTTGCTTTTATTTCCAATATTCTGGGAGGTGGGTCATAGAGGATCCTGCTATGATGTATGTCAGAGAGTGTTTTGCCTATGTTCTCCTCTAGGAGTTTTATAGTTTCTGGTCTTACATTTAGATCTTTAATCCATTTTGAGTTTATTTTTGTGTATGGTGTTAGAAAGTGTTCTAGTTTCATTCTTTTACAGGTGGTTGACCAGATCTCCCAGCACCACTTGTTAAAGAGATTGTCTTTTCTCCATTGTATATTCTTGCCTCCTTTGTCAAAGATAAGGTGTCCATAGGTGCGTGGATTTATCTCTGGGCTTTCTATTTTGTCCCATTGATCTATATTTCTGTCTTTGTGCAGTACCATACTGTCTTGATAACTGTGGCTTTGTAGTAGAGCCTGAAGTCAGGTAGGTTGATTCCTCCAGTTCCATTGTTCTTTCTCAGGATAGCTTTGGCTATTCGAGGTTTTTTGTATTTCCATACAAATTGTGAAATTATTTGTTCTAGCTCTGTGAAGAATACCGTTGGTAGCTTGATAGGGATTGCATTGAATCTATAAATTGCTTTGGGTAGTATACTCATTTTCAGTATATTGATTCTTCCAATCCATGAACATGATATATTTCTCCATCTATTAGTGTCCTCTTTGATTTCTTTCACCAGTGTTTTATAGTTTTCTATATATAGGTCTTTAGTTTCTTTAGGTAGATATATTCCTAAGTATTTTATTCTTTCCGTTGCAATGGTGAATGGAATTGTTTCCTTAATTTCTCTGTTTTCTCATTATTAGTGCATAGGAATGCAAGGGATTTCTGTGTGTTGATTTTCTATCCTGCAACTTTACTATAATCATTGATTAGTTCTAGTAATTTTCTGGTGGAGTCTTTAGGGTTTTCAATGTAGAGGACCATGTCATCTGCAAATAGTAAGAGTTTTACTTCTTCTTTTCCAATTTGGATTCCTTTTATTTCTTTTTCTGCTCTGATTGCTGTGGCCAAAACTTCCAAAACTATGTTGAATAGTAATGGTGAAAGTGGGCACCCTTGTCTTGTTCCTGACTTTAGAGGAAACACTTTCAATTTTTCACCATTGAGGATAATGTTTGCTGTGGGTTTGTCATATATAGCTTTTATTATGTTGAGGTATGTTCCTTCTATTCCTGCTTTCTGGAGAGTTTTTATCATAAATGGATGTTGAATTTTGTCAAAGGCTTTCTCTGCATCTATTGAGATAATCATATGGTTTTTATTTTTCAATTTGTTAATGTGGTGTATTACATTGATTGATTTGCAGATATTGAAGAATCCTTGCATCCCTGGGATAAAGCCCACTTGGTCATGGTGTATGATCTTTTTAATGTGTTGTTGGATTCTGATTGCTAGAATTTTGTTAAGGATTTTTGCATCTATGTTCATCAGTGATATTGGCCTGTAGTTTTCTTTTTTTTGTGGCATCTTTGTCAGGTTTTGGTATTAGGGTGATGGTGGCCTCATAGAATGAGTTTGGAAGTTTACCTTCTTCTGCAACTTTCTGGAAGAGTTTGAGTAGGATAGGTGTTAGCTCTTCTCTAAATTTTTGGTAGAATTCAGCTGTGAAGCCATCTGGACCTGGGCTTTTGTTTGCTGGAAGATTTTTGATTACAGTTTCAATTTCTGTCCTTGTGATGCGTCTGTTAAGATTTTCTATTTCTTCCTGGTCCAGTTTTGGAAAGTTGTACTTTACTAAGAATTTGTCCATTTCTTCCATGTTGTCCATTTTATTGGCATATAATTGTTGATAGTAGTCTCTTATGATCCTTTGTATTTCTGTGTTGTCTGTTGTGATCTCTCCACTTTCATTTCTAATTTTATTGATTTGAGTTTTCTCCCTTTGTTTCTTGATGAGTCTGGCTAATGGTTTGTCAATTTTATTTATCCTTTCAAAGAACCAGCTTTTGGCTTTGTTGATTTTTGCTATGGTCTCTTTTGTTTCTTTTGCATTTATTTCTGCCCTAATTTTTAAGATTTCTTTCTTTCTACTAACCCTGGGGTTCTTCATTTCTTCCTTTTCTAGCTGCTTTAGGTGTAGAGTTAGGTTATTTATTTGACTTGTTTCTTGAGGTGTGCCTGTATTGCTATGAACTTTCCCCTTAGGACTGCTTTTACAGTGTCTCACAGGTTTTGGGTTGTAGTGTTTTCATTTTCATTCATTTCTATGCAAATTTTGATTTCTTTTTTGATTTCTTCTGTGATTTGTTGGTTACTCAGCAGCGTGTTGTTCAGCCTTCATATGTTGGAATTTTTAATAGTTTTTCTTTTGTAATTGAGATCTAATCTTACTGCATTGTGGTCAGAGAAGATGCTTGGAATGATTTCTATTTTTTTGAATTTACCAAGGCTAGATTTATGGTCCAGGATGTGATCTATCCTGGAGAAGGTTCCATGTGCGCTTGAGAAAAAGGTGAAATTCATTGTTTGGGGATGAAATGTCTTATAGATATCAATTAGGTCTAACTGGTCTATTGTATCGTTTAACGTTTGTGTTTCCTTGTTAATTTTCTGTTTAGTGGATCTATCCATAGGTGTTAGTGGGGTATTAAAGTCTCCCAGTATTATTGTGCTATTGTTAATTTCTCCTTTCATACTTGTTAGCATTTGTCTTACATATTGCGGTGCTCCCATGTTGGGTGCATATATATTTATAATTGTTATATCTTCTTCTTGGATTGATCCTTTGATCATTATGTAGTGACCATCTTTGTCTCTTTTCACAGCCTTTGTTTTAAAGTCTATTTTATCTGATATGAGTTTTGCGATTCCTGCTTTCTTTTGGTCCCTATTTGCATGGAAAATCTTTTTCCAGCCCTTCACTTTCAGTCTGTATGTATCCCCTGTTTTGAGGTGGGTCTCTTGTAGACAACATATGTAGGGGGTCTTGTTTTTGTATCCATTCAGCCAGTCTTTGTCTTTTGGTTGGGGCATTCAACCCATTTACGTTTAAGGTAATTACTGATAAGTATGATCCAGTTGCCATTTACTTTATTGTTTTGGGTTCGAATTTATACACCGTTTTTGTGTTTCCTGTCTAGAGAACATCCTTTAGTATTTGTTGGAGAGCTGGTTTGGTGGTGCAGAATTCTCTCAGCTTTTCCTTGTCTATAAAGCTTTTGATTTCTCCTTCATATTTGAATGAGATCCTTGCTGGGTACAATAATCTGGGCTGTAGGTTATTTTCTTTCATCGCTTTAAGTATGTCTTGCCATTCCCTCCTGGCGTGAAGAGTTTCTATTGAAAGATCAGCTGTTATCCTTATGGGAATTCCCTTGTGTGTTATTTGTTGGTTTTCCCTTGCTGCTTTTAATATTTGTTCTTTGTGTTTGATCTTTGTTAATTTGATTAATATGTGTCTTGGGGTGTTTCGCCTTGGGTTTATCCTGTTTGGGACTCTCTGGGTTTCTTGGACTTGAGTGATTATTTCCTTCCCCATTTTAGGGAAGTTTTCAACTATTATCTCCTCAAGTATTTTCTCATGGTCTTTCTTTTTGTCTTCTTCTTCTGGAACCCCTATGATTTGAATGTTGTAGCGTTTAATATTGTCCTGGAGGTCTCTGAGATTGTCCTCATTTCTTTTAATTCGTTTTTCTTTTTTCCTCTCTGATTCATTTATTTCTACCATTCTATCTTCTAATTCACTAATCCTATCTTCTGCCTCTGTTATTCTACTATTGCCTCCAAAGTGTTTTTAATTTCATTTATTGCATTATTCATTATATATTGACTCTTTTTTATTTCTTCTAGGTCCTTGTTAAACCTTTCTTGCATCTTCTCAATCCTTGTCTCCAGGCTATTTACCTGTGACTCCATTTTGATTTCAAGATTTTAGATCAATTTCACTATCATTATTCAGAATTCTTTATCAGGTAGATTCCTTATCTCTTCCTTTTTGTTTGGTTTGTTGGGCATTTATCCTGTTCCTTTATCTGCTGGGTATTCCTCTGTCTCTTCATCTTGTTTAAATTGCTGAGTTTGGGGTGTCCTTTCTGTATTCTGGCAGTTTCTGGAGTTCTCTTTATTGTGGCGTTTCCTCACTGTGTGGGGGTTTGTACCGGTGGCTTGTCAAGGTTTCTTGGTTAGGGAAGCTTGTGTCGGTGTTCTGGTGGATCAAGCTGTATTTCTTTTCTCTGGAGTGCATTGAAGTGTCCAGTAATGAGTTATGAGATGTCTATGGTTTTGGGGTGACTTTAGGCAGCCTGCATCTTGGAGCTCAGGGCTGTGTTCCTTTGTTGCTGGAGAATTTGCTTGATATGTCTTGCCCTGGAACTTGTTGGCCCTTGTGTGGTGCTTGGTTTCAGTGTAGGTATGGAGGCATTTGATGAGCTTCTGTCAATCAACGTTCCCTGGAGTCAGGGTTTGGACTTAAGCCTCCTGCTTCCAGTTATCAGTCTTATTTTTACAGTCGTTTCAAAACTTCTCCTTCTATATGGCACCATTGATAAAATATCTACGTTAAAGATGAAAAGTTTCTCCACCATGAGGGTCACTCAGAGAAGTTCACAGCATTACATGGAGAAGAGAAGAGGGGGGGAAGGATTTAGAGGTGACCTGAATGAGATGAGGTGGAATCAATAGAGGAGAGAGTGGGCTAGCCAGTAATCACTTCCTTATGTGCACTCCACAACTGGACTGCTCAGAGATGTTCACGGAGTTTTACAGAGAAGAGAAGAAGGAGGAAGGAGACAGAGGTGGCCAGGAGGATAAAAGGGGGGAATGAAACGGAGGGAGACACATCCAGCCAGTAATCAGTTCCTTAAGTGTTCTCTACCGTCTGGAACACACAGAAATTCACAGAGTTGGGGAAAGTAGAGAGGGGTTAGGGAGGAGACACAGGTGACCTGGTGGAGAAAAAGGAGAGTCCAAAGGGAGAGAGAGCAGTCAAGCCAGTAATCTCGCTCCCTAGTGAAAAATGGGTACTGAAGATTGGGTTCTTAAAGGCACAAAATTGGTAACAAATACATAAAAGCAAAAATTAAAAATCTAGAGTAGAGTTTGGAATTTCAAAAATACAATGTTAAAGAAAAGAAGAAGGAAAAGAAAGAGAGAAAAAAACCCAAAAACAAAGTCACAAAAATTATAAAGAAAATATAGGTACAAAATTGATAACAAATACCAAAAAGCAAAAGTTAAAAGGCTAGAGTAGAGTTTGGAATTTCAAAAATACAGTGTTAAAAAAAAAAAGAAGAAGAAAAAAGAGAAAAAAAAAGTTGCAAAAATTTAAAAAGAAAATATAGGTACAAAATTGATAAAAATTACCAAAAGCATAAATTAAAAATCTAAGTAGAGTTTTGAATTTCAGATATACAATGTTATATAAAAGAAGAGAAAGAAAGAGAGGAAAAAAAAAGTCACAAAAATTATATAAAAAAAATATAGGTACAAAATTGATAACAAATACCAAAAAGCTAAAATTGAAAATCTAGAGTAGAGTTTGGAATTTCAAAAATACAGTGTTAAAGAAAAAAAGAAAAAAAAGTCAAAAAAGTTATAAAATATATATATATGAAGTTTGCCTTAAAAAAATAGGGTCTCTCTCTTTTTTTTTTGCTAAGTAATAGTAGGTTATAAAAGTGAAAATTAAAGGAATAATAGAGGACTTAAAATTCTTTAAAAAATTTTAAAAAAAAGAAAAAATGATCGTAAAAATAGTAAAAATATATCTAGGACTTTCTCTAGTTTTGTTGTGGGTATTGTGGGTTCAGTTCATTTTCGGCTAGTTCCTTGGTCCGACTTATATTTCTCAAGATCTATAGGCCCCTTCCTATGAAGTGGGTACTAACCACAGGGTTTTAATCTATTGCCTGTAGCTTCCAAGGCGGTTCCCTCTGTTATAGCTTCTTCTGTTTGCTGGTCTCTTCAGTGTCTGGTTTCTGCCCTGACACAAAGGGGATGGTGGAGGACACTTTTTTTTTTTTTTTTTAGGCTCACTTGTTCAGTCGCCCTGTGGGGAGGGAGGGACCCTGCAAACAAATAACACTGGCGTGTGCTCGCAGTGTCTCTGCCACACTGGGCCTGCCCCCGCTCACGGCGTGTGTAGCCTCCCTGCCCACACTGCTCAGGCTCTAGGTTGCTCCGCTGGGAACCATGCGTGGCCGGCCCTGGGCTGCTTGCACCTCCCAGGTCCAAGCCGCTCAGGTTCAGGCACTCGGGTAGTCCTCAGAGGCACAGACTCGGTTGGGCCTGCGTTTTGTGCCCTTCCCAGGTCCAAGCAGCTCAGGTGATGAGGTGTTTGGTGAGCGCGATTCCTGAGACTTATCACCTCCCCGCCGCTCAGTAATCTAGGTGTACAACCGGCGCACCTTCTCAGGCAGATGTTGACTGTCTAGACCCCCAAAAAGTTTTAGTTAGCAAAGAAGCCTGCTTACAGTTTTATAGATAATGTCTCTCTGGGGCTGCGAATGCCCCCTTCTGGCTCTGGCTGTCTGTCACCGGAGGGGGATGGTCTGCAGCCAGCTATCTCTGTTCAGTCCTTTGTTCCGGCGAGGGCCTGGCGGTGTCTTAGGTTAGGGCTGGCTTTTCATGTGGTAGATATCCCACAGTCTGGTTTGCTAGCCCAAATTATTTCGCTCAGATAGCGCTCGGGGTATTCAGGCCAGATCCTTACTCTAAGCGATGCAGCCCGCGCCGCGCCTCTCTGCCCAGCCCCCGTTTGCTAGTGGTGTGTGCAGGCGTCTGCGCTGCTTCTCCGCTGGGGGAGTTACCGTAGGGCTCCTAATCGATGAATTTGTGGGGGAGAAAGTGTTCTCCCCGTCCTACTCCTCCGCCATCTTAGCTCCTCCTCTGTTACCCACTTTTATGAGTAACTAAACTGAGGGATAAGGACAATTTTCTACAACCAAATATCTTTAAAATGGTAGAAACTTGATTAGGAACCAGATCTTTTGACTGCAGAGCCAAAATCATTTCCCTTCATACTACATCTAAACTGTCTTTCTGCCATGAGTCTGGAATGAGACCATCTTAATGAAACCTTTTCCATGCTCCTAATAGAAAGTTTCTCACAATGGAGTTTCTAGAGCATTTTGTATCTCTCATAGCTCATATCACATTCTACCCTCACTGTAGTTTGTAATTCTCACTTTACTTACAACACTAGAGGTTTCCAGAAGGTAGAGACCATGACTTACAAATTTTTATTTCAAAGAATGTATAAGCCAATGCACTATATATAATATGAGTCCAATAAATGCAGAAAACATTTTATCTAAAGAATAATGAAGTGAATATCTTCATTAACCCACTTAGATTTTTATCTTGATTTTAGAGTATTTCATATTGCTTCAGGAGTAAAAGGAATCAACTATATTATACACACAGATACAGACAGATGTGGTCCAGTTAAAAGGGTAATTGGTAAATGGACGGAGATACATCATCCCTGTCCAGGTCTGCTGGATATAGTTTGGCAGTGTAGACATTGTTTCCCTAGAGCCAGGACAGATAGAGTACAAGTGAGCCTCCTGGGAGGAAGGCATGGGTAAAACATAGGTAAGTGTTAAGTTTATTCTACCTTGGCTCCAGTCGTCCAGTCTTAGTGCTGCAACACCTACCATGCAGTCTAAGCAGAGACCAGACATGGATCTTCAGGAAGCATACAAATATGCAGACCAGTCTGCTTTATCATGATCAGTGCAAAGGTCTGAAGGATTTCCCATTATCAGAAGAGAACAAATGGGTCATGGTGAGCATTTGGAACTACCAGGAGAGACTGGTTGATCCCTGAAGGAAGCTTCAAGGAAAATGAGGAGGGACTTGGGGGAAATGGCAGCAGGCTCCACTCCTGAACAGAAGAAAGGGTGTTGGGGAAAATGGCAAGAAATAAAGATTCAGGGTACACTGGGTATTTACCCTAGGGGAAATTTGGGCCAGTGGAAGGTCTTTTAGGTGTTGGAATAGGATATGTGTTTTGTTTTAGAAGACTCTTAGTCTCAAAGAGACTCTTGTTCTCTTTGAGAACAAGAACAAGGACTAAAAAATGTTCTATAGCACAATGAAAGGGTTTCTTTCCTTGGATACTACAGAGATCTCAAAGCTCAGTGCTCGTAGTTTTGAATGTCAGGAAAATAGTTTCTCTGCAATTCTTCATGCTTCAAAATAGATCCTACTGAGAAGTGTATTTGTGTACCTCCAAAGAAAATGGAGGGGAATATGAAGTAGGAGCAGTAGAGTTGGATATATGATCATAATACATTAAAGAGAAAATAAGGAAGCTCTGGGTGATCTCAAACTTGTACCTTTTCAAAGATGCTATAGCCCTATACTCAAGGAAATTAGAGTTATTTTATTTCATAGGATATCATGGGAAAAGTGAGTAAAAGACAAAGAATGCATGACTGTGTTTATGAGGATGCATGAGTTTTCACTCAATGTGAGCATGTGTCGTTGAGTAAATATGTATAAATGTTGTGTGACAAAATTTAATAATGGATAATGCATGTAGCAAATAACCAGGGACCAAGTCTTATATTAAGTTCCTTCCTAGCAATATCACATTTAATTCTCACAACTCAATCCAGTAAACTGACATTATTATAATGTTCTTAATTTAGAGGAGATGGTATGAAAGTACATACTTGATAAGTGATCTGTGCAGTATTACACAGCTACTAGGTACTGAAACTGATACTAAAATCTTGCTCTGACCCTAAAATCAATGTTCTTAACTGGTGTGCAAAGGTGAGTGTGTGAGAAATTGTATAGCTGATGATTAAAATGTGAAATGTTACACACATCCCAAAGAGTAGGTGCCACTATATTGGTGCAACTTCCTATGGGGATCTCAAAATTGATCCTTTTCCTTAGAAATAGCATTTGGTCAAAGGCACTGAGGAACTGGGCAAAGAGCTCCTTACTAGTAAACTAGATCAGGAGTGAATGAAGGGATATCAGGCTGATGGTAAGAGGCAGTCTCTTCCCACTCAATAAGCACTGAGTTCTGCTGATGTGTGCTACTCTGGAAAGGAGGTGGTAGTGCCAATAAAATGTATTTCTGCATCTCAGTATTCAGTCCCTTGCCACAAGCCATGGTCAGAAGATAGGTAGTCCTGTGAAATTTCTGGGCAAACCTTGATTGACCTCCAATCCTTCACATGACAAGTGAATAGTATGGTTGACAAAAAATTTGGCAGAAAGAATGATTAACGGTTTGAAGATAGGACTAACTTCAGCTTTATGGAAAAGGGAGGCATTTAATGGATATACATAGCATTTATGTGTTTTCAAGCTGTGAATCTGTGGTGACCTCATTCCTTGCTTGCTGGCTTGGTTGCTAAGTTGCTCAGTCATGTCTGACTTTTTGTGACCCCATGGGCTGTAGCCCACCAGGCTCCTCTGTCCATGGGATTCTCTAGGCAAGAATACTGGAGTGGGTTGCCATTTCCTTCTCCAGGGGATCTTCCTGACCCAGGGATTGAACCTGTATCTCTTATGTCTATTGCATTGATAGGTGGGTTCTTTACCACTAACACCACCTGGGAAGCCCTCATTCCTTAATACAGATTAAAACAGTTTTACTAGCTCATGAATAGTTCTGCCCTCTCATGGTATAAGACCCATCTCTCTATGTACTGCATTCATGTTCCTTCCTGTCTTTCCTCCCACTCAGAGCCAGAACTTGAGGTAATGACAGATATTTAGAGAGCCTGACCTACCAAGTATTCTATCCAGTGTTCTCATATCTGGTGGATATGCTTGCTATAAAAGTACCCTGGTTGTGCAAAGCCAGGGTGTATCCAAAAATGTATAGCCTGATAGACCAGAGTCTCCTGCGACTAAAGATGCTGAGATCACATTCCTCTGCACCTTACCTATTTCTTTTGCATCTCAAGGCTCCAAGGGATTGATTCATTAGTTTACTTTTTAATTCATGTTTGTTTAACATTAATGTGTTTGCAAATCATTGTCATAGGCACTGCTCATGGTCATAAAGGACAGAGTCCGAGTTTTGGAAAATTGCAGTGTGGTAGAGAAAAGTCTCAAGGTGTAGGGGGTTTGTGCACGGGAAACAAATGCTGTTGACTAGACATTTGACCTAGACACTTGACCTCGATTTGGTGAGATGACCCTTAGATAAAACCCCGAACTTTGAAATTAGCAGATAAAGATTGGGGAATGGGCATAGCCACAAGAGGGAAAAGTCATGCAAAGTGTGAGAGCAATCACAGTGAGCTTGGGGAGAAAGTAGCTGAGTATGTCTCAAACGTAGTATACCAGTTATGAGGGTCAAAAGAGATGAGGCTAGGGCAATAGGTTGGGGTCAAATTAGAGAAAGCCTATGTGTAGTGACAAAAACTCTTTCCTTTTTTATCTAAAAGCAATTAGAGAGTCATTAAGGAATTATCCAAGAATTATTATTGATTTTTTAATTTCCACAGACTCTACTCTGAAGAAACTGTGTGGGATTATTGGACTATGGGCAATAAATCACTTCGATATTGATTCCTTGAGCGTTCTCTGACATGTTGTCCTACACATTTCCTTTCAGGCAGAAAAAAATGTCTTTGTGCTGTGAGTTTCTAAGTAAAGAGACCTGAAACCAGCAAAGGAGACACTATCAGTCCATGGTCATGGACAAAGGAGTCAGGCATGACATGGAGAGTGACATTCAAATATTTCATCAGGTGAGGAAAGTTACAGACTGGAGTGCACTTTGATTCTGGGATATTTTCATAACAAATAAAAAAATCTTTGATGGAAAAGTATGCTTCACGTTGGAAAATGACTTCATACTAACAGAGATTATTTTATGAGTCTCATTCCCAGGAAAGACTGATTTATTAACTTATACTGGTCTCCTCTTCAATGCCATAGTCATTTATTTGTGATGTTGTCATAGAAGACTTCCTGCCTCTCAGAGCTCTTAGTCATGCTGGGGAGAAACATCACTCTGGTGAGTGAGTTCATCCTGGTGGGCTTCCCCACCGCCCCCTGGCTGCAGGTCCTGCTCTTCTCCCTCTTCCTTGTGGTTTACTTGCTGGTGGTAGTAGAGAATCTTGCCATCATGCTCACTGTCTGGGTCACTGGCTCCCTCCATAAGCCCATGTACTATTTCCTGAGTAGCCTGTCCTTCCTGGAGGTCTGGTATGTCTCTGTCACCGTCCCCAAGATGCTGGATGGATTCCTCCTGCAGAGACGGTGCATCTCCTTCACAGGCTGCATGACCCAGCTGTACTTCTTTATCTCGCTTGCTTGCACGGAGTGTGTACTTCTGGCAGCCATGGCCTATGACCGCTATGTGGCCATCTGCCACCCTCTCAGGTACCCAGTCATCATGACCACAGGTCATTGTGTACAGCTGGTGGCTTTTTCCTATATGAGTGGTTTCATGGTCTCTGTATTCAAGGTCTATTTTATTTCACATGTCACTTTCTGTGGCTCCAATGTCATGAACCACTTTTTCTGTGACATCTCACCAATCCTCAAACTGGCCTGCAAAGACATGTCCACAGCTGAGCTAGTGGACTTTGCTTTGGCTGTTGTCATTCTTGTCTTCCCTCTCGCCACTACCATCCTCTCCTATGTCTACATTGTCTCCGCCATTCTGCGTATACCCTCCACCCAGGGAAGGAAGAAGGCCTTCTCCACCTGTGCATCCCACCTCACGGTAGTCATAATTTATTACACAGCCATGATTTTCATGTATGTTCGGCCCAGAGCTATTGCTTCATTTAATTCCAACAAGCTAATCTCGGCTGTGTATGCAGTCCTCACACCCATGTTAAATCCATTCATCTACTGTCTGAGGAACCAGGAAGTCAAGAATGCTATCAAAAAGACAGTGGGTGTTGGCCAGTGCTTCCTGCTCAGCTGAGGTCTGCTGCCTTGAGGAGGAGACTGATCCAGCAAGGAAGTCATTCCCTTCCAATTGGGAAGTCAACACTTCCAATGGTTGTGCATGCTTACTTGCTCTATAGATCTAGATTCTTAAAGTAATCACAACATTTGAAGACAGAAAAAATTTAAAAACAGAAACAAAACACATTATTTACTGCTTTAATCTTTTGTTGATGTTATTTAGTCACTCAATCTTGTCTCTTTGTGACCCATGGACTGCAGTAGACCAGGCCTCCCTCCCTGTTCTTCACCATCTCCCGGAGCTGCTCAAACTCATATCCACTGAGTCGGTGATGCCATCAAATCATCTTGTCCTCTGTCATCCCCTTCTCCTCCTGCCTTCAATCTTTCTCAGCATCAGGGTCTTTTCTAATAAGTTGGCCCTTTGCATAAGGTGGCCAAAGTATGGGAGCTTCAGCTTCAGCATCAGTCCTTCTAATGAATATTTGGGATTGATTTCCTTTAGAATGGACTGGTTTGATCTCCTTGCAGTCCAAGGGACTCTCAAGAGTCTTCTCCAACAGCACAGTTCAAAAGCATCAATTCTTTGTCATTCAGCTCTCTTTATGGTCCAAGTCTTACATCCATACATGACTACTGGAAAAACCATAGCTTTGACTAGATGGACATTTGTCAGCAAAGTAACATCTCTGCTTTTTAACACACTGTCTAGCTTTGTCATAGCTTTTCTTCCAAGGATCAAGTGTTTTTTAATTTTGTGGCTGCAGTCACCATATGCAATCATTTTGGAGCCCAAGAAAATAAATTCTGTCACTGTTTCATTGCCATGAAGTGATGGGACCAGATGCCATCATCTTAGTTTTTTGAATGTTGAGTTTTAAGCCAGCTTTTTCACTCTCCTCTTTCACTTTCAACAGAGGCTCTTTAGTTTCTCTTCACTTTCTGCCACAAGGGTGTTGTCACCCTCATATCTGAAGTTATGATATTTCTCCCAGCAATCTTGATTCCAGCTTGTGCTACATCCTGCCTGACATTTCACAGAATGTACTCTGCATATAAATTAAATAGGTGACAATATACAGCCTTGACGTACCCTTTTCCTAATTTTGAAGCAGTTGATTGTTCCATGTCCAGTTCTAACTCTTGCTTCTTGAACTGCATACAGATTTCTCAGGAGGCAGGTCAGGTGGTATGGTATTCCCATCTCTTGAAGAATTTTCCACAATTTGTTGTGATCCACATAGTCAAATGCTTTAGCATAGTCAATGAAGCAGATGTTTTTCTGGAATTCTCTTCTTTGTCTATGATTCAATGGATGTTGGCAATTTGATCTCTGATTCCTCTGCCTTTTGTAAATCCAGCTTGAACATCTGGAAGTTTTTAGTTCACGTACTGTTGAGACCTGGCTTGGAGAATTTTGAGCATTACTTTGCTAGTATGTGAAATGAGTGCAATTGTGTGGTAGTTTAAACATTTTTTTGGCATAGCCCTTCTTTGGGATTGGAATAAAAACTGACCTTTTCCAATCCTGTGGCCACTGCTGAGTTTTCCATATTTGTTGGCATATTGAGTGCAGCACTTTCACAGCATCATCTTTTAGGATTTGAAATAGCTCAGCTGGAATTCCATTACCTCTACTAGCTTTGTTCATAGTAATGCTTCCTAAGGCTCACTTGACATCACATTCCAGGATGTCTAACTCTAGGTGAGTGATCACATCATCATGGTTATCTGGGTCATGAAGATCTTTTTTGTATAGTCTGTGTATTCTTGCCACCTCTTCTTAACATCTTTTGCTTCTTTCAGTTACACACTGTTTCTGTCCATTGTTGTGCTCATCTTTGCATGATTGTTCCCTTGGTATCTCTAGTTTTCTTGAAGAGATCTCTAGTCTTTTCCATTCTATTGTTTTCCTTTATTTCTTTGCATCGTTCACCCAGGAAGGCTTTCTTATCTCTCCTTGCTATTCTTTGGAATGCTGCATTCAGATGGGTATATCTTTCCTTTTTTCCTTTGCCTTTTGCTTTTCTTTTCTCAGTGATTTGTAAGGCTTCCTCAGACAGTCATTTTGCCTTTTTGTTTTCTTTTTCTTGGAGATGGTTTTGATCACCACCTCCTATACAATGTCATGAAACTCTGTCCCTAGTTTCAGGCACTCTATCAGAGCTAATATCTTGAATCTATTTGTCACTTTCACTATATAATCTTTAATCTTTGAATGTATTTAATATGCACTGTATATGACAATATATTCCTTGAAATGAGAGAGCAACAGTAAATACGAACATATGTAAAATGGTTTTATTAACACTTTACACAAGATAGTCTATTTTATTCTCAAAATGCCTCCATGAGTTAGTTGTGATTAGATACTTGATTTTAAATATCAGGAAAGTGAAACATACACAGAGATATTTAAATAAGTTACCTGAAATTGTGTACATAATAAATATCAAAACCATTATTTGAACCCAAAGAATCTAGCTTTTAACCACTGTGTTAAGTAATATATGAGTCTGTGATCATAGCTCTCAGAGAGACTTTTGTTAACAACATTGATGTCTCGATCAAGCAATTCAGTACATAAGATTTGTAAATGTGATGAAAAGACATGATGGTGTGGTAGTGATGGTGATGATAGTTCTCTTTGCAATTACATTGTGCTATTTATGATCAACTACCATTGATAATAATAATAATTTTGAGCATTTCTCAGTTCTCATCCATGTTTGAAAGTAAAAAAAGTAAAAGTGTTAGTCACTCAGTTGTGTCCAAATCTTTGTAACCCCATGGACTGTAGCCCACTAGGCTCCTCTGGCCATGGAATTCTCCAGGCAAGAATACTGCTGCTGCTGCTGCTGCTAAGTCACTTCAGTCGTGTCCAACTCTGTGCGACCCCATAGACGGCAACCTACCAGGCTCCCCCTCCCCGTCCCTGGGATTCTCCAGGCAAGAACACTGGAGTGGGTTGCCATTTCCTTCTCCAATGCATGAAAGTGAAAAGTGAAAGTGAAGTTGCTCAGTCGTGTCCGACCCTCAGCAACCCCATGAACTGCAGCCTTCCAGGCTCCTCCGTCCATGGGATTTTCCAGATAAGAGTACTGGAGTGGGGTGCCATTGCCTTCTCCGAAGAATACTGCAGTAGGTAGCTATTCCTTTCTCCAGGGGATCTTCCTGACCCAGGGATTGAGCCCAGGTCTCCTGCATTGCAAGCAGATTCTTTACGGCCTGAGCTACCAGGAAAACCCTTCAAGGACTATAAGAGCTTATTTCTTATTACAGGGATGGGATCAGTAGTTTCATGAGGGATGAAAGAATCAGTATTAATTTAACTTTTGCTGTTGATATGTATCTCTTGAGACACTCCCTTCTGGGCTCTTGGATTCTTGTGGCCTTTCATGCTATATATGACTATTGTAAGCAAACTAAGAGAATAGCATTACAACAGTATATGCTTGAGCTGAAACCCTCAATATATCAATATAACATGTTATGTACTATGCTGCTGCTAAGTCACTTCAGCCGTGTCCGACTCTGTGCGACCCCATAGACAGCAGCTCACCAGGCTCCCCAATCCCTGGGATTCTCCAGGCAAGAACACTGGAGTGGGTTGCCATTTCCTTCTCCAATGCATGAAAGTGAAAAGTGAAAGTGAAGTCACTCAGTCGTGTCCGACTCTTCGCAACCCCATGGACTGCAGCCTACCAGGCTCCTCCATCCATGGGATTTTCCAGGCAAGAGTACTGGAATGGGGTGCCATTACTATAGGTGAAAACAAATACAAATTTTCTAAGGCAAATGCAAGTCTTATATATTATTATGGGACCTGCTGACTAGATAAGAAAATATAGAATACCAAGAAGAATTCTACAAAATTGATCAAGCTGAGGTTAAAATATGAAAACAATAATCAGAAAAGGCTATTATGACTCCACATTTTGTTAATTTAAAGTTGCAGTCTAAAATTTGTCTCCTTTATATTCTAAGCCCCTTGAATATATTATTCAACATTCCTGTATTAATCTTTCTTATCTATTGCTTTTGAAATGTTACTCTACTATTTAGTAATTCTTAATTTGTATTAAATAGCATCTACTCATTCTAGTCTTTTTTAAAACTTTTTATTTTATACTGGAGTATAGTTGATTAAAATAGTGCTAGCCTCAGGTGTACAGCAAAGAGATACAGCCACACATGTACACATATCCATTCTTTCACAAGCTCCCTTCTCATCTAGTTTGCCACATAATATTGAACAGAGTTCCCTGTGCATTTATTTATTATTTTAGAATCACTCTACCATTCATGAAGCTCAATAATGTCTGACTCTTTTGCCACCTGAGCCAAATCAGCCTTATTTTTACTGATCTCCAATATGAAACATCCATTCTGATATTAGTCCCTGCAGCACACTCAGTAACTATAATATACTCATCTTTCTTAACTTCATTCATTCATTATTTCTTGTGCCCCTATTTCTTGCCAAGCTCTGTGATAGACTACAGTGGACAACAATTACCAAAAAAACAGAGTCTTCTTTCTAATAGCTCAGAGATAAGTGAGGAAGATAAAGGCACAATTGCCTCCAGCGTTAAGTGTGATGATATGAATACAGGGTTCTTTGGAAACAAATAATAGTTAGACCTAGGATGATCAGAGAAAATATTCCAGTAGAAGTAGCAGTTAGGCTAACACTTGCAGGAATTAGATAGATGAAAATGGTGGACAGTAATAAAGATCAGGGCTTGCAAAGATGGAAAAGGGCAAGAGTCAAGAGAGGTACCAACACACTGAAGAACCTGAAAGATGACCAACGCAAAGTGACATGATGAAGAAAAGGGTCACAGGAGGAAGTAGATTCATGTTCACTAACCCAAATATTACTAATCTGTGAATTCCTCTTACCATGCAGGTTTGTGGATATACAGTAAGTTCTGCAGAGGGATTTTCAGTCTCCACAAGCACTAGCTCTTCAGCTTGTTGCATTTTTATCAGGTGACTGGCAGTCACTTACACAGTGAAGCAGGGACAGGGGTCATTGTCTTTCACTATTCAGCCTCGACCAGAGCACCTCTTCATTTTGAATGACAGATGGCAGTTTGTGCTTGACTCTGAGGATGTTGTGAGTTTCTCTAGCGCAGAAACTAACCTTATTCATCCTTGAAGCTATAATACCAGCCTCAGCACCTGACACTGTAGATAGATACCTGACTGTCTGTTTCCCAGGTTTAAGCTAGTTTACTGCCCAGAACTACTTTTTCACTTTCCCCCTTTTAGGTTGCATTTCTTGTCTTATCACAGTAAATTAGACTAAAAGATCTGTAGAAGAATTTCCCCAATATATTTTCCCAGTTGCTTCCATTTCACACACTCAGGTTTACTATCTTCTAATAAATAGCACAATCAGGCTTTTAAAACAGCCTCACTGGCAAGTGGGTAAGTGGAAAAATATTGGGAAAGTACATGATCTTGTGAGGCAAATATTCAGCTCAAGACTACAGCATTATCAGTAGTTAAATTTGTAGCTTTTGCAGCAAATTAGAATTTTGGTTTCTTTGAGCTTCAGTTTCCTCATCTGTTGAAAGTAGATCATAATATCTACTTCCAAAGTTGATATGAAGATTAAATGAAATGGATATATGTGAAGACACCTGGTACAGTGTTTGACACATACTATTCTACATTATCCAACAAAATACAAGGTACAGGATTGCTCATAAGATCTTTAAAACTCAACTGGAACTGCAAGTCATCTATGACTATTTTTCTGTTTCTTCCAACTTCCTGCTTCTGCTGACTTGTCTCCACATCTATCAGGAGGAAATGACTCTAGTTGTGTGTAACTTGTGTTCAGAGTGATGATATCTTGGTTGTAACACTTTTTAGACTCTTATACTGATAATGATTCAAATATACATCTTATTTAAAACACTAGATTATGTTTCTTTATGTCTCACAGTTACTAAAAGTTACTATCATGCATTCAGTGATCAATAGATATATGAGGAATAAATCCCTGTCTGAATGTCAGACTTCCAACTGATAGCCACAGTGTCCATAACTTCCACATTTTTTGGCTTAGTTCCAATTTTTAAACATTCTATTCTCTCCAACTCCTCTAATTTTTAGATTGAAGCAAACATCATGTCTTTCTTCATACCCATTTCAATATTTTCTACCATGTTAAGGCTGGAAAGCTTAAAATTACAGACCTCAGGTTTTTATTAATATTTAGGTCCCTGTATGGTGCATTTATATAACACTTTGATTCCCACATAAATCACAGGCAGGAGTAGTCAGTGTGTGGGACATTCATTTAGCTGGTGTGGCTTATGGCCAAAGTTCTGCAGAAAACAGATTTGGTTCATGAACCATAGACAGGAAGCAGCAGCAACAGCAACAGTTTTCTGTTTTGTGTCTGAGACAAGGTGGTAGTGGAGGCTCAAAGTTGTTTCTGGGGTTCATCCTAAACTCCTGAACTCCAGCCTTCTCAACGACTTCACAATAATCAAATTCTCTTTCTGTTTAAGCTACCTAAGATAAATTTGATTACCTGTAACACAACCCTGACTGATACAATCACTCCCTGAGGAAATTTTTATTTATTATGAACCTTAATTTTCTTGTTTGGAAATTGGGAGTATTAGTAACATTTTATAGAGTTGTTGAAAGTGTTAAATTAGATAACAAGTCTGTGAAGTCTTTAAAACATAGCAGGCACACACGGATCATTAATGTCAGCTTCTACAGAGAGTTGCTGCTTTTTCGTATTCACAGATGTCTGTACAACCCTACTGATAGCAGTCTTTGCACTTTAAAAATAGAGATATCCTTAATCAATTGATTAACTGGGGTCTTTCAGATTAAAAGAATTAAAATTTAGAATAATTCAAAGATTTATGGCTTGAGAGATTGAATGGATAACTTTACTATTTCCTGAAGTATCTGGAATTATCCTAGAACTCCAGTGTTTCAGCTACTGATAAATCTGAATCAGTCAATCTGATGGCTGTTGAGAAGCAGAATTCTTTTTAAGCATACATGTAAAAATATGACATAAACCCCTATATTAAGTGAATAATATAAACACAGTAGTAAGTAAATTCTTACCTATTGGATTTTATAATTATTTCACCTAGTTTTATTTTTACTAAAGGCTATTAATAAATTGATATACTCTTTAAACTTTCTCTTTGTTTTTATAAAAATAAAATTTTAAAACTTTCTCTTTGTTCTGATTCATGAATTTTAGCCCAGAAAATATGATCCCATGAATGCTTTATAGACGACATCAAAATTCTACCTATCAATATATTTATGTTTGTTAATCTTATCTCTAATAGACAAGCATTTAACAAGAAGTTGAGAAAATCTCCATATATTGGATAGTAACCATCATCTGCTGTCATAACACTTGCCATTTTCAAAGAGAGAAATATACAGAGGGGATATAGAGGGCAAAGACATGTTCTATCACATGTTGGATCTGTGTCCTCAGTCTCCCAACTGGTGGTCAGGCTGGACCAGATCTGAAACATAAGGTCATTTCTTTTCTTTTTTAAAAAAGCATTTATTTACTTATTTGACCATGCAGGTCTTAGTTGCAGCTCGTGGTATCTTCAATCTTCAATTGGCATGAGGCATCATTTTTAGTTGCAGCATGGAGGATCTATAGTTTTATCATGCGAACTCTTAATTGAGGCTATGTGGGATCTAGTTCCCTGACCAGGGATTGAACCTAGGCCCCCTACGTTGGAATCTCAGAGTCTTAGCAACAGGACCACTAGGGAAGTTTCCATAAGGTCATTTCTTGTTTTACTGGCCTAACTCCTAGGGTCTGAACAGTCTGCAGCAGTGTCCTTGTACTTTCCCCCAGTGTGTGTGTGTGTTTGTGTGTGTGTGTGTGTGTGTTTGCACGTGCAGTCTCAGTCATGTCCAACTCTTTGTGACCCCCTGGACCGTAGCCTTCCAGGCTCCTCTGTCTGTGGAATTTTCCAGACAAGAACTGGAGTGGGTTGCCATTTCCTACTCCTGGGGATCTTCCTGACCCAGGGAACCACTGTCTAATTATGGCCCATAAGATCTTATCATTCTAATGGTAACAGAGTCATGGAAAGATTAAATGGAGACACGGAAACAGAAGATTTTAATCCAAGGTTTAGGACAGAGGTGCCATCAGCTGCCTGATCCATGTGCCTTTTGCCTTGTCTCTTGGTCTCCTTTGCTTTAGAACCTTGCTAATTTTCTTCTTGGATCTCTAAGAATGGATATTTCTCCTTCCACATCTCTTCCTCAGATTATCCTCAAAAACTAACATGAGACATGAAGGAGATCAATGTAAAACAATACAAAAAAAGACCCAAGACAAAAGAAGTTAAAAGTTAAAGAGCCAAAATTACCTAATGGCTCAGTTGGTAAAGAATCCATGTGCAATGCAGGACACCCAGGTTCAACTCCTGGATCAGGAAGATCTGCTGGAGAAGCGATAGGCTACCCACTCCAGTATTCTTGGGCTTCCCTTGTGGCTCAGCTGGTAAAGAATCCGCCTACAGTGTGAGAGACCTGGGTTCGATCCCTGAGTTGGGAAGATCCCCTGGAGAAGGGAAAGGCTACCCGCTCCAGTATTCTGGCCTGGAGAATTCCATGAACTGTATAATTCATGGGATTGCAAAGAGTCAGATGTGATTGAGCAACTTTTAAAAAAAAATTGCTTTACCAACCAAAACGTGATGCCCTAGCCCTGTGTGTAACTGTTTCTTTTTGATGTTCAGGGGTACTTATCTCCTGAGTGGGGTAAGTGGAGGTGGAGAGAAAGTTCTCTTTGGCGCTTAGTGTGTACTGTTAACTCTGTTAAATACTCTTTTGGGTATTTTGATCCTCTCACCAGCACCCCCTTTGAATAATATTAATGCCTTAAAGTAATAGGTCATGAGTCATAGTCATAGTCATAGTCTCCCAGACAGCCAGAGAGTGGAAGAAAACCAAGCTTTAGAACTAAGATTGGGATAAATCACCAGATTGATATTCCATAAAACTGCTACCATTCTGTTTCTCCAACTGATAATCACTCTGTCTAGTGGTCCTAGGAAGTCACTAGGGAAATTTCTTTAACTTCTTCATCACTATTGCTCTTGAAAATCCTATAGCATTTGTGAACCAAATCCCCAAGGATGTGTCTTTTAAAGAACAGTTGCCTCTACTGAGAGCAGTTGACTCATTGAGTCCTGGAATTGTCCAGCTCTAGGTTCTGCCTGAATGAGGTCTGTGGGAAGAGTCATAAAACCAGCCCAAGTTCAATGGCCGAGAAACAGAACAAGAGCAAGAAGAGAGGAGTAGGAAGAGGTATACATTGAATAGATACAGAGAAAAAGCATATAAAACAGCAAAAAATTATCTCTACCACCTTGGGCTCTTACCATCCAAAAGGGGTATCTAACAGGCCCAGGAGTTGGACACGACTGAGCGACTTCACTTTCACTTTTCGCTTTCTTGCACTGGAGAAGGAAATGGCAACCCACTCCAGTGTTCTTGCCAGGAGAATCCCAGGGATGGGGAAGTCTGGTGGGCTGCCGTCTATGGGGTTGCACAGAGTCGGACACGACTGAAGTGACTTAGCAGCAGCAGCAACAGGCCCAGAAGTTACTTTTGAAGTTTGGACTTAAAAGTCTTGTCACATATATGTATTAAGTTGATTTTGCCTTTTTTTTTTTGAGAAGAAAAAAATTTCCATTTCCCTAATCCATCTGGACCCTAGTATCTTCCCAAAGTGAGGAGAATTACAAAGTCATGGAACTCGAGTTTCACAGAGAAGCAGTTTTCAAGGATTTAGATTAGGTTATTCCAAAACTTCTCCTTTACTTCCCTTCCCTTCCCCCTTTTCCTTTTTATTCCCTAACTTCAAGCCCTTTCAGGTGAAGAGGCAAAGACTCACAGGGGTGGCACAGGTGATTTTCACCAAACACCTCTGTACTGGTCGGAGTACTGGACAACTGAACCAAGATCTCCAAGCTAGACTCGACCAAGATGACCTACTTCACTTGCGTTCCTAAAGCAAAAAAACAGAGTGCACCATGGTGAGACATCTGATCTTAATAAACATCAAAAATTTATTTGCTTATTTAGTGACAACCATGCTTCAGGAACTAAGCTAGACATCTAGAGATAAAAAGATGACCAAGCTGCAAATAGTAAAAGATTGGTATTTTCAGGGCATTCATAAATCTAGTAGTGCTGATAAGTAAGCAAAATGATGCATGTTACCATGATATGATGCTCTTTAGTTCAAAATGTTACAAAACCAGAGAGCTGGAGTGATGGGCAGGAGGTGGTGATAGCAAGGGGTGGTTAGGCATAGTTTGATAGGGAGGATGAATCTGAGTAGGCATTTACCAGGTACCAAGATTTAGAATGAATGTCAGGTAGAAGATAGAGTATGTGCAACTACATAGAGTCTTGAAGGAGGATGTTGCACTAAAACACATCAAATTCTTCAGTGGACCTTGAGCTTGGATTGAGTAGCTGAGAAAGAGTATTAAGAATGTGGGGGTCAGATCCTGAGGCACTTGCTATGCAATGTAAGGAGTTCAGTTGTACAGTATGGTCACTGAAGGATTTGAACTGGAGAATCACTTGTTCATGTTTATATTTTAGTAAGATCACTTGGTCTGGAGACAGGATACTATTTAGTATCTTTATGTGTTGTCTTATACAGGCAAAAGCCCCTGGATGTTCCCAGTCCTTTGGAGTGCAAGCCTCCTCTATCTCTTCTGAAACTTGAACTTTTTATTTTCCTTTCCATCTACCTTCCCCCTGAATTGCACAAACCATCTCCCTCTATTTACAATATTCCTCTTGTTCTTATCTAACTTCTTCCTTCTTGAGAAAATGTTTTTCCCATCTGTACTGTCTTCTAAGTAATACACATCAATCCATTTGTTTGATTTAGTAGGTGAGTCTATCCTCCTTTCTGAGCCAACATTCTTTTCCTAACAAAGACTTTCAGCTAGGAAATGGTGACTCAGTGAAACACGCCAGGTCAGTGGCTGGATTATAGATCAATATAGAGTGGAGAGAGGTCACACTGATGTAGATACATATAAGGGTCAATGCGGGTTGGGGGAAAGATCATCATGAGTATTAGGATGTCTGGAATATTACATGGACTTAGGAGGCATGTTGCTCAAGACAAGAAAATTAGACAAACCAGATTTTGGAACTTTAGACTGATCTCTAAAAGTTCGGATGGAGTGTGAAGGCTAAATTCAAAAGTGAGGAATTTGTGCCAGAAAGACTTGATTGAAAAGGAAATCGATGTCAGTATGGTCAAGGCCAGGGATCAGGAGAATGGGTAGTACAGAAAGTGGGAAAGAGCAGACTACGGATGCACAAAATTGGGGACATTAACTGGGAGTGTGGCAGTGGGAAGAGAGGAGGGAAATAATAAAGAAAGAGGAATGCTGCAGAGTAGAAACAGTATAGACTTTGGAGGCCTACAGTGTTAGGTTATAATTCCATCTCCACCACTTTTTACTTGTATGAATTTAGCCAAGTTATTTACCTAGTATCTATAATGGGGAACCAATAATATCTATTAGGTTGTTGTGAGAATTGAGTGAGATGAAGTATAGGAAAGACTGAGTACAAATTCTGCCATATAATAGTTACCCAGTAAATGGTGGATATTTTTATTATTGGACAGGTTATACAGGCAAAGGCAGGGATGAGAAGTGAAGATGATGAAGGCCAAGTAGGAAAACTGTGTGAGCATTCAGCAGGGAGAAAGTATAGGATAGTAGTCTCATGTGGGACTCATGTGTGCTCAGAATGGTGGGTGTATGCAGAGATCTTGGTCATGGCAGAGGCAATACTGTACTGGCTCAAAGTTTTAAGAATAAAATGTGGATCTTAAAAATCAAGGGAGTTCATAGACCTAGAGGTGATCATGCTAAGTGAAGTAAGCCAGACAGAGAAAGATAAATATGATATTATTTATACGTGGAATCTAAGGAAAAAAGAATTATACAAATGACCTTATATACACAACAGAAACAGAGTCACAGACATAGAAAACAAATTTATTGTTACCAAAAGGGGAAGGGGAGGAAGGATTAATTAGGAGTTTGGGATTAACATATACACATTACTATATGTAAAATAGATAACCAACAAAGACCTACTGCACAGCACAGGAAACTATACTCAATATTTTGTAATAACCTATAAGGGGAAATAATCTGAAAAAAATAGATATATATGTATATATAACCGAATCCTTTTGCTGTGGAGTGAATTATCAACTTGAAACGACCATAACACTGAAAATCTACTATACTTCAATAAAAAAATAAATAAATATTTACTATCTTTAAAAAAATAAAGAGGGGTCAGGCTAATGTTAGAGAATATGTAAATGGAACTCATCTTGTTTTCCATATGATGTCAGTGAGACAGGAAGTACTCTGTCAGAAACAAGGAGAAATAATGCATGACATCCCTTATATGTAGAGTCTAAAAAAATGAATACAAATGAACATATTTACAAAGGAGAAACAGACTCACAGAGAACAAACTTATGGTTACCAGGGGGGAATGATGTGGGGAAGGGATAGCTAGGGAGTTTGGGATGGACATGTACACATTGTTATATTTAAATGGATAACCAACAGCACCTACTGTATACAGCACAGGGAACTCTGCTCAATGTTATGTGGCAGCCTGGATGGGAGGAGAGTTTAGGTGAGAATAGATACATCTACATGTATGACTGAACCACTTCACTGTCCACCTGAAACTTACCAGAACATTGTTAATCAGTTGTATTCAAATATAAAATAAAAAGTTAAAAAAAAGAGGTACTCTGTCATGTGTTATAGGACTCAGTGTATCAGAAATGGGGAGAACTAGTAGAAAGGTATAGGAAACAGTGAGGAGTAACTGTCTATAACCTCATCTTCCAGTCTTTTCTTGATCCATTTCTTTCTTCCAGGCTATCAGTGCTTTCTAGTCAAAATGCAAATCATCCCATCACCAATGTTTTAATGCTTTATTCTGTGCCTTTGCATTTGCTTTTTGCTCTCTTTGGTATTTCTCCTTCCCTTCAAAACTCTATGATGCTTCATCTCAGTTAAAATGGCACTTTTTAATGACATCTTTCCGGATTCTTTTAACAAAGAATTATTCTACCCTGGATTCCTAATACTCAGTATCCTATGACGATGCTTATTGCATTATATTCTAATTTTCTGACCCCTTCTTTGTCTCCTTTACTAGACAGCTCCAATGTCTATCTGTCTTGGTGTTTTCAGTGCATGGAACCACTTGACCCATAGTAGAGCTAAAGGTGTGGGGACTACGGTGAGAAGAGTCAGAGATTAGGAAACTAAGTAACCCTTTTAAGGTGGGAAAAGCTGCATATTACCAGAGAGGTAGTAACAGTAGAAAGTAAAGGTAAGGAAAGAGAGGGCTTGATGGATGGTACAGTGTTCTGAAGCAGATACAAAAATATGATCAGAAAGGACGGATTATATTTAGGAAGAAGAAGAACTGTTTGACCATTCTTAAAAGTTGTCAGAAATGACTCAGATAAGAAGAACCTGCCAGAAGACTTCTTAAAACATCAGTAAGATTAGGTCAGTCAACTGCTTAGAACTTTCCAAAGTGGCTCCAATCCACACAGAGTAAAGGCCAACATGAGTACAACTGCTTGAAAAGCTCATGGTGACCTGCTCATCATCACCTGTCCTTACTTCTCTGACTTCACTTCTCCCGCTCACTCTACTCCAACCCTATGAGACCTGTTCTCTTTTTTTGGAAAACTGTTTCATCAGTCAGATGACTGTTAGCTTCTTCATGACTCTGCTCAGTGAGGCTTACCCTGACCATCCTGTATAAAACGTGAACCTGCTACACTGCCACACACACTCTTAATTTTACTTACTTTGCTCTGACTTTTCCACAGAATGTGTCAACTCCTACATTTATATCCATATTATATTTATTCAAAGTCTTGAGAAGGACTGTATTTACTGCCTGTATCCCTTCACTAGCATGTAACTTCTTAAGATTAGGAGTTTTTTGCCCCCCCCCCCTCCTTTTTTTCCCTCTCTTTTGTTCAGTGAGCTGTTTCAAGCATCTAGAACAGTGCCTCCTGGAATGTAATAGATGCTCAATGAATGTTTGTGTAAAGAATTTAATATACAAAAAGAGACAGGATTTCTGACAACAGCTTCCTGAAAAATGAGATGTAGAACAGATAGAGGGACCAGTCTTAGATAAGAAGTAAGGAAAGAATGAACAGAGATGTCAGAGTTTAGCATAATGATTTGGAAGTGGAAAACTAATCTCGTTTGTCTTTATAAGAGGAGAAATTGTCTGATGAGAGTTGGAGGAGATAGTAGAATGGTAGATTAGAGATCAAAACCAAGAAATCTTTGGGAAATGTAGAGAGTGAATCAATTTAAAACACAGTGTAGGATACCAGCCATTGTCTGTGGTTCAGTTGAGCTATGTGACTATTAATTTATGCTGATATCATCTGTCCCCTTTTGTGATTTTTCTCCAGTAGGGCTCACTTGCCCAGGTGCAGATAAAGCCTTATTGCTTTCTTTGAAGGCCACCGCTGAAGGCAATGTTAAGATCTTCTTCCCAGGGGCTACCTATCTTACTTGTGGCTGTAACACAGAGGACTGTAATGGCTTGTTTCTTTATATTATCTTCTCAAGATCTGAATATAGAAATTTGACCTTTTCATCTTTATACTTTCAAAATGCCATGTGGGACCAAGTCTCCAATGAACGTGAAGTAGACCTTAATCTTATGTGCTTAGTTGCTCAGTCATGTCTGACTGTTTGTGACCCATGGACTGTAGCCGTCAGGCATCTCTGTCTGTGGGATTTCCCAGGTAAGAATACTAAAGTGGGTAGCCATTCCCTTCTCCAGGGAATCTTCCCCATCCAAGAATAAACCCTGGTCTCCTGCATTGCAGGCAGATTCTTTAACATCTGAGCTACCAGGGAAGCCTAGATCTTTATGTTAACCACTAACAAGTCTGTAACGGAGAAGGCAATGGCAACCCACTCCAGTACTCTTCCCTGGAAAATCCCATGGACACAGGAGCCTAGTAGGCTGCAGTCCATGGGGTCGTGAAGAGTAGGACACGACTGAGCGACTTCACTTTCACTTTTCAACAATTCTATAAATTGTCTGCATCCATAATTTGTTGAATTTTTTAGTATTATAACCTTTTTTTAAGGGAATTAAAGTTTGGTAACTTGAAGTTTACATCAGATTATAAAGTTAATAAGACAGATTGTGGACTAGAATTCAGGTCTTCCGATTATTTGTCCCACTCTTCTGCAGTTTCCTTAATGTTGTAGTACCTTCTGAATATTGGGCTTTCTTTTGTCCATATCAAGTCTCTTGTTGTATTACTCTTTTGTGTTCTGTTATTCCTGAAATATCAGACACAAGTGAGTGTGCATTCACATGTAAAAATTCCTTCACAACCTTGTTCTATAATTGATAGGATTTAGGCTATGTGTTTCCATAGGGCTTCACTCTCAGGCAAATTGACCTCCCTGAGAGAGTTGTTAAGCTTAATTAAAGGATAATGCTTTTGAGTGGAGAAAGAAGTCAAATTTGAATCCACTTTATTTCAATTTTTCCAACACATATAACCAACTACTTTATTAGAGATCTGGGCGGGGGCGGGGGTGGGGAGGTGGGAGGGTTAGGCTACAAAGTACATATAAATCAGAAATAATTACTCAATATTTGTGTGTGAGTGCTCAATCATTCAGTCTGACTCTGCAGCTCCATGGACTGAGGCCACTAGGCTCCTCTATCCATGGAATTTTCCAGGCAAGACTACTGGAGTGGGTGGCCATTTCCAATTCCAGGGAATCTTCCCAACCCAGAAGTGGAAGCTGCATCTCCTACATCTCCTGCTTGCTGCTGCTGCTGCTGCTATGTCGCTTCAGTCGTGTCCGACTCTGTGTGACCCCATAGACAGCAGCCCACCAGGCTCCCCCATCCCGGGGATTCTCCAAGGCAAGAACACTGGAGTGGGTTGCCATTTCTTTCTCCAATGCATGAAAGTGAAAAGTGAAAGTGAAGTCACCCAGTCCTGTCTGACTCTTCACGACCCCATGGACTGCAGCCCATCAGGCTCCTCCGTCCATGGGATTTTCCAGGCAAGAGTACTGGAGTGGGGTGCTATCGCCTTCTCCGACATCTCCTGCTTAGGAAATTTAAAATCTTTTTCTTCTTTCCAGTTCCCTGATTTCTATTGGGCTTCTTAAAGAATATGTTTCTCTTTTAAAATTCATTTAATTTAAAATCTCAACCCAATTTTTATCTGTTCTTTTTCTTCTGTCTCCATTTATGAAGAAAGTGTTTTTAAATTTCTTCAGATTATATATTGGGCCCTGGGAAGCCCAGGACCCTTTCAAATTGTCAAATCTCCTGATTTCCCACTCCCAAGGCAGCTTCTTAAATGCAGCTTGCCCTCAAGTAGTGTCCATAATAAGGAGTTTCAGAGTCAGGAAGTAGATAGAATTAGTCAAGTAGCATTTCTTCCAGAAGTATAAAATATTTGAGCCAGTCTTTGAAGAAGATGTAGATGAATTATACAGATTAATTTGAGATCAACTGTGAACTATTCTAAAAATATGTAACTAACAGATATGTATATATAATATTACATATGTATAAATAATATTACATATGTATAAATGTAACTATTATGTATAGCTATTAAAGATGTAATTATTAGCATTAGTGTTATTAGAAGTCATCTAAAACACTAAAATATATTTAATTATTCTAAGAGGGAAATGTTTACCAAAAAAGAAAAAAATTTTTGAAAAAAATTTATTCATTTTTTTTAAAGCTGTGGGCCTAAAAATAGGCAGTGAATTATTAAGTACTGTTGCCAGTGTCTTCAAAAGACATAGGGCATAGCTGAGGAGTAGACCAGGGTCAGCAATTCTTCTGGCCAGGAGGGTCTTTCCTAGTTGATATTCTGCTATTTTCTCCAGACTTCAAACTTCCTTGCTATCTGGACAATCCTTGGCACTTTCTCTAATTGTGATGATTTCCTACCTTATAGCTGCCCCTGAAATCTGTGAATATGATGATAAGGAAAGGATTTCCTCCTAGTACTACCTGGAGACCTCTTCAGATCCAAAGGCCTGAACTCTGAATCTGACCTCACGATTCTACTTTGAGATTCTTAGCTTTGTGTCTATGTTCTATTTGTTTTCAGGTCCTGTTCTGACACCTGATTTTCTGGAGAAGATGCTGTGGCCTCCAGTGACCTAAATCATACACCACAACCAGATTATGACCCTAGGGTTGTGTTTAATGTAGCCTGAGGGCCCCTTGTGCCAATGTGGATTCACTCTTCAATCTGGTACTGCCATCATTTAATCTTTTGTCTTTTGATGTCCTAATTATGTGGAAGGAAAATATCACTCATATCAGTGAATTTGTCCTGGTGGGCTTCCCTACTTACCCTTGGCTGCAAGTTCTGCTTTTCTTCCTCTTCCTCATCACCTACCTGTTTGTGCTGTTGGAGAATGTAGTCATCATCCTCACCATATGGGTCACTGGATCCCTGCACAAGCCCATGTATTATTTTCTGGGCACCATGTCCTTTCTGGAGACCTGGTATATATCTGTCACCGTCCCCAAGATGCTGGCTGGATTCCTGCTTTGTCCCAATACCATCTCCTTCTTGGGATGCATGGCCCAGCTCTATTTCTTCATGTCACTTGCCTGTACTGAGTGTGTGCTCTTGGCTGCCATGGCCTATGACCGTTATGTGGCTATATGTTGGCCTCTTCACTATCCGGTTATGATGACCACAGAATTTTGTGTTCAGCTAACCATCAGTTCCTGGCTGAGTGGCTTTACTGTCTCCTTGGCAAAAGTATACTTCATCTCCCAAGTTTCCTTCTGTGGTAATAATATCTTGAACCATTTTTTCTGTGATGTTTCCCCCATCCTCAAATTGGCCTGCATGGACTTATCTATGGCAGAGATGGTAGACTTTGTGCTAGCCATCATCATCCTTGTGTTTCCTCTCTCAGCCACTGTCCTTTCCTATGCCTTCATTGTCTCTGCCATCCTGCACATTCCTTCAGCCACTGGGCAGCGGAAGGCCTTCTCTACCTGTGCCTCTCACCTTATGGTGGTAGTCATCTTCTACACAGCTGTGATCTTCATGTATGTCCGACCTCGGGCCATTGCTTCTTTCAATTCTAACAAGTTGATCTCAGCCATATATGTAGTCTTTACTCCCATGCTCAACCCTATCATCTACTGCCTGAGGAACAAGGAGGTCAAAAATGCCATCAGAAAAACCATGGCAAGTGGCCGAGCTCTTTTCTTGAGAGATTCTCTTTGCTGAAGAAATTCGGATTTCAGATTTTCTTCTTTTTTTCATCATCTGCAATGATAAACATACTGACTTAATACAATAATTAAGGAATAAGAGGTTATATATCAAAGAAATTTCCCTTTTCTTTCTTGTATTAATTAAATTCTTTCTTTTAGGAGGCAAAAAGTTAAATAATCAGAACTCTAAAACACATATATTAGTAAAATCATTATAAAGTAATTCTATTTTTCAAGAAGATATTCAGAAATAGTTATACAACTAGTTTTTAGAGTTATATTAATGGCATTTTTTTCAGTTTAATTTTGTTTTGTTTTAAAAGCCCTTTCTATCTTAGGAGGCATATCCAAAAAGAAGTTCTGCAATAGTCAATGTAGTGACCTGTTGTTTGCCTCCTAGTGGGTTAGGGGACTTGTTCCTTTTATAATCAATTGACCTTAATGATATCTCATTTAATTACTTTTTAAAATCTATGGAAAAATGAGAGAGAAATACCTTTCAGACTCCAAAAGAAACATTGCAAGATAGTGTGCAAAACTTACCATGGTAGAGAGAAAACAGGATTTTATATACATATATATGTATACATACATATATATAATATAAAATACCCATTTTATAATAAAACCCACTTATAAAATGTATTATATGATATGTAATATAAATTTTTATAGTATAAAATACATACAATGTAAATTTTCCAACAAATGGGATATATTTATAAAATACATAATTTCACACTTTAGTTCTCTTCCTTTATTGGAACTTCTACATATATAATTTTGGGGGTGTTATAGTTGGGGCTTAGACTCAGAAAAACTAGAAGCAATTCATTAAAGCCCCCTAGTTTTCAGGTAAAGTAAGCATTGGTATTGACAAGAGCCACGAAACTGCTTTTGTTAGACAGTACTTGGCCTGGATGTATAAGATTTTTCCAAGTTTCCCAGAACATCTCCCTTCTAAATTTTTTATTTTAATTTTGTAATGGTGGATGCAATACGCTAAGAAGTAGTACATGCTTTCATTCAGCCATTATAAAATGATAGAGGAAAAATGGATTCTGTCTGGCTTAGCAAACATATTGGATGAGCGAATTAACAAAATATGTTCTGCCAAGAGTTTAAGGATGGCAGGCATGCCATTTCACCCTAACAACTTAGAAGCCACATTTCATAAGTTTTAATTGGGTTATTAATTTATATACTATATTTGTTTTGTTTCGCTTTACATTATAATTACATGGTCTTCCTATTTTGTATTAAGTTTTTATATAAGATCAGATGAGGGGCTTCTCTGTTGTCTCAGTAGTAAAGAATCTGCCTGCCAAGGCAGGAGACAGGTTGATCCCTGATCCGGGAAGATCCCACATGCTGTGAAGCAACTAGGCTCATGAGACACAACTATTCAGCCTGTGCTCTAGAGCCTGGGAGCCGCAACTACTGAGCCCACCTACAACAGCTATTGAAGCCCACTTCAATAGAGCCCAGTACTCTGCAACAGAAGCCACAGCAATGAGAAGCCCCACTACTGCAACTAGAGAAAGCCCAGGCAGCAATGAAGAGCCAGCACAGCCAACAATAAATAAATTTAAGAAAAAATATCAGATAAGATTGTTTTAATTTGGTTTTATAAACTGTGGTAGTTTTCAGCTTATCCAAACCTGATATATTTTCCTAGCCCTCATGATTTTTAGTCTAACCACTGTATAATTTCTAATAATATCCCTCATAGCTCAGTTGGTAAAGCATTCGCCTGCAGTGCAGGAGACCTGGATTTGATTCCCAAGTCAGGAAGAATCCCTTGGAGAAGGAAATGGCAACCCACTCTAGAATTCTTGCCTGGGAAATCCCATGGACAGAGGAGCCTGACAGTCTGCAATCCATGCGATCGCAAGAGTCGGACACGACTGAGAGACTTAACTACCACCACTACCACCTGTGGGGAGCTGCCCGTGAGGACGGGGTCCTTTATCTAAAGGACACAGCTCTGGGAGCTGCCTCAGTCCTTGAGGGTTTGCTTGCAAACATAGCTCTCTGTTCCACCACCCCAGAGATTAGGCGATTATTTACTGCAGACACCTGGAGTTCTGGACAAACTTCTCACACACAGAGAAATGTTATCTGGTGTAAGAAATAACAACAGGGTGCCATTCCCATGCTCTCAAGATTTCTTGTGACTTTTTGTAAGATGTATAGGTCAACCAATAAAAATGCTAACTGTCTTGTCTTTCTCACGCTCTCCTGTATAAATATAAGATGCTGAATAAAGTCGTGGTCAGACTGCGTCCCTTCGTGGAGACGTGTCTGAACCTCTCGACCCCATCTTTGCTGTAGTTTGCTGTAGTTTTCTTTCTCAGCCATGCCGTGCACGTTCTCAGGACCTGATCGACTTTGCCGGCTGGCACCGGCAGGTCAGGGACTCAGGAATTGGAGCACGACGACTGCCGCTGCCTGCCAAGATTGAAGTAAGTAACGAGGAATTCCTAATTAATTAAAGTAAAGGGCAGGGAGTGTTATTGTCGAGAGTAATAAATCATGGGACAAGGCAATAGCCGCCAGTTATTTATACAGTTATTTGTATATGTTGAAAACTATGTTAAAAAGGCAGGGGAATTCATGTAAATAAGTTACAGTTAGAGAAATTTTTACTTTTTATAAAAGATGTTTGTCCTTGGTTTCCAGAGGAAGGAACAGTTAGTCTGGAAACTTGGAAGAAAGTAGGAAAACAATTGCAGACATATTACTCCTTACATGGTCCCAGTCGTGTCCCTGTGGATGCTTTTTCTTTGTGGACTCGCATAAGAGACTGTCTGGATCCTGAACATGAGGGACATAAGATTCAGACGGCCCTCAGGGATTCCACAGAACCCGAAGTTGCAGAGCCTTCCACCCCTCCGCCTGAGCCGCTTTATGCCATGCCTGAGGGAACAGCTTGTAAGGCTGGAGGGAATGATGATGTGTTAAGCTCTGATGAACAGGAAGAGTTAAAAGAACAAGCGGCTCAGTATCATAGGATATGCCTTGGGAGATGATGGTTAGCATGCAACCCCCCACAGGAAAAGGGGAATTAAAGCATTCAGGGCTTTCCAAAGAACAGCTGGAGAATTTAATTCAGAAAATTGTTATAGCAGTAAAAAAGGAAGCACAGGGAGACTCCCACTCCAGTCAGCCTGTGCCTCCAGCATGTCCTCCCTCGGTTCTTGCTGGGCTTGATCCACCTCCGCCTTTCATAGAACCGCGAGAGCTTATATCTATCCCTGCTTCTTTGCCGGGTGAAAACCTAAAAATTAGAAGTGAGATATTATTATCTCCTTTTCAACAAGCGATTAAGCGAGCTAATGATGAAGGAGAACATATTCCCGGGTTTTCAGGAATCTATCCAGTATTTGAAAATGCTCAACAGCAGAGGTATTATGAACCGCTACCCTTTAAGCAACTAAAAGAGTTTAAAATGGCTTGTGCACAATACAGCCCGACTGCGCCGTTTACTCAGGCTATTATAGAGGCTTTAGGAAATCAAAATCTGCCACCTAATGATTGGAAACAGGTTGCTCGGGCTTGCTTATCTGGAGGAGATTATTTACTATGGAAATTGAGTTTGCTGAGCAGTGTGGGATCACAGCTGATATCAATCGACGACAGGGACTGAATACCACTTATGAAAGGATGGTGGGAGAGGGAGATTATCGAGACACTAATAATTAACTTAATTATTTGCCTGGAGCCTACTCTCAGATTAGTGCTGTGGCTCTACGAGCATGGAAAAAACTTCCAAATTCTGATAAAAAGACTGAAGATTTATCTAAAATTCTCCAGGGGCCGGATGAACCATATCAGGATTTTGTTGCCCGCCTGCTTGAGGCAATTAGTAAAATGATAGGGGATGAGCAGGCGGGAATGGTGTTGGCTAAACAGCTTGCTTATGAGAATGCCAATTCGGCTTGTCAAGCTGCCTTGAGATCTTACAGGAAAAAGGGAGGCTTATCCGATTATGTACGAATTTGTGCCGATATCAGCCCTTCGTACATTCAAGGCATAACTTTGGCTGCGGCATTACAAGGAAAGACAGTCAAAGAAGTACTGTATCAACAACAAAAGCGAGATAAGGGATAAAATTTTGCAATTTGCTCACTATCACCAATTTCTTTTTCCAAAAATCGTTGTTTCTCAGCCCCTTGCTGACGCCCTAACTGTATTTACTGATGGCTCTTCTAATGGAATAGCTAGTTTGATTATATAGGACAATACTGCCGCCTGGCGTACTAATTATAAGTCTGCTCAAGAAGTAGAACTATTTGCCATTTTTCAGGCTTTATTACAAATCTCTGCTCCATTTAATTTATATTCTGACAGTCAATATATCATAAGAGCCTTAAACACTATTGAAACTGTTCCATTTATTGGTATCCTGAATTCTACTATCCAAACTCTTTTTTGTGATATACAACATTTAATTTGCTCCAGAGTTAATAAATGCTATTTCGGTCATATTCGTGCTCACTCTGGGCTTCCTGGACCTTTAGCACGAGGCAATGCTTTGGCTGACGAAGCTACATGTATGATATTTCCTTCATTGGAACAAATGGCAAAAACTTCCCACAGCTTACACCATCAAAACAGCAATAGCTTAAGACTTCAATTTGGCATTACTCGAGAAGCTGCCAGACTGTTAAGCAATGTCAAGCATGTCCTCAATTTTTTAGTGTCCCCCATTATGGAGTTAATCCCCGAGGATTGTTGCCAAACGACATATGGCAAATGGATGTTACTCATATTCCTGAATTTGGTAAACAAAAATTTGTTCATGTTACTATTGACACCTTCTCTGGCTTTTTACATGCCTCTTTACAATCTGGAGAAGCTAGCAAACATTGTATAGCTCATTGCATTAAATGTTTTGCTGTTATGGGAACCCCTAAAACCATAAAAACAGACAATGGTCCAGGATACACTGGAAAAAATTTTCAACTATTTTGTATGCAATTGTCTATCTCACATAAAACAGGTATCCCTTATAATCCTCAAGGTCAAGGAACCATTGAACGGGCACATCAAACTCTCAAACATCAATTGCAAAAACTAAAGAAAGGGGAATTGTATCTCAATACCCCCTCCAACTCTCTAAACCATGCTTTATTTGTTCTAAATTTTTTACAATTGGATATATGTGGCCGTTCAGCAGCACAGCGATTTTGGAACTTTGATGCGCAAACAATAAGACCTAAAGTCTTTTGGAAAGACCCACTTGTGGGAAAATGGTATGGACCAGATCCTGTAATAATTTGGGGACGAGGGCATGTTTGTGTCTTCCCACAGGATGCCGAAGTGCTGCGCTGGCTGCCGGAAAGGTTGGTACGCACGGCGGAGATGATCTCTAGTAAACCAGATGAGGAGATTGACGATTCAAGAGCATGATGAATTACCATCTCAACAACTCCAGGCATTGATGCGAGAGGCACAGAATCGTGTTGCTGTGCAGGGCGATCCGATATCGCCTTTAAGCTTCCTGATAACCTTATTAATTATCTTAAATCAGATTAATACTGCACATTCTAAAGAATATTCAAATGCTTACTGGGCTTATTTTCCCGACCCTCCCCTTCTCCAACCGGTGGGCTGGGAGGGTCGGTCCATTCTCATGTACACTAATGATACTGTGGCTTTAGGTGGTTTTTCAGATAAACATATTATTCCTAATCAAGTTAATTTCTCTTATCATGGAGTGTTTGATCGTTTACCTATCTGTCTGTCTAGATATTTTAATTCAACAGGATGCCTTTTTGTTGGGGAGGCAAGATATGCCAATTCTGACAGTAGTTGGAACCTGGACATTCCTGGAGTAACGAAAGAATCTGGAACTCCTCAACGTCGTAATGGAACTGGTCCTTTAGATATCCCTTTCTGCGACTTTGGAACAAGGGGAAGAGTCACTGCTGCACCATGGAAACTGTGTCGAGATGGAACTGCTACGGTTTATAACATATTTGGGACAAATGAGTCATTGTGGGACTGGTCTCCAGACTCGGCCCGAGACCCTGGAGCTCAGGACAATAGGAACTTTGCATCCCGTATTTGGAATTTAGGCAGCTCTAAAGTGTTCCAAACAGAAATCTGGAAATTAGCCGCTGCCCTTGGATGTGAGGGTTCCTACCTTCAGGTGGGATCGAAAGTGAGATACGGTTGTTTATGGAATCTCACCATGAGGTACCCTCGTGCATGTGTGCCTCACCCTTATGTTTTACTAGTAGGATCTGTAAAAATACAACCTGGGTTATGAAATTATAATGTAACTTGTAACAATTGTACCTTAACTAACTGCATCAGGGGAATTACTAATCAAACTAGGGTTCTAGTCTTAAGACAGCCTGCCTTTGTTATGGTTCCTGTAAAGATCAATGGGTCTTGGTATGAGGAAAGAGGACTTGAACTTTGGAGAGAAGTAGAGGGTGCTTTAATACGTTATCGTAGGGGAATAGGGTTAATAATTCTGGGATTTGTAGCTTTGGTAACCCTCATTGCCTCCTCGATTACTGCAGCCCTGTCCCTGGCACAATCAGTGCAAACTGCAACTTTTGTTAATAATCTGGCACAAAATGTATCCGTTACCCTGGGGACTCAAGAAAATATTGACAAAAAGCTAGAGGATCGATTGAATGCCCTTTATGATGTTGTAAAATTTTTAGGTGAAGAGGTTCAAAGTATAAAGTTGAGATTATGGGTACAATGTCATGCCGATTTTCGATGGATCTGTGTTACCCCCAAAAAATATAATGGTAGTATAACTGCTTGGGATAAGGTGAAAGCTCATTTAGAAGGTATTTGGCATAATGAAAATATTTCCTTAGATTTGCTGCATCTACATCAGGAAATAATGAACATTGAAAATGCACCTAGACCTGATTTGGATGTTGCAAAAAGAGCTGAGTCTTTTGTTAAAGGACTTTTCCGACATGTACCTACCCTCGATAGTATTTGGTACTTGGGAGCGGCCATAGGAGGACTATTCTTAATAATTTTAACTGTTTTATTTCTTGCACCTTGTTTAATTAAAAAACTGATTGATGATCTATGGATGATAAAGGCTTCCATCTATGGAAATGGTCTGCGGTTAAAGGAACATAAGCGTGTGCCTATATAAAAAGAAAGGGGGAGATGTGGGGAGCTGCCCATGAGAATGGGGTCCTTTGTCTGAAGGACACAGCTCTGGGAGCTGCCTCAGTCCTTGAGGGTTTGCTTGCAAACATAGCTCTCTGTCCCGCCACCCCAGAGATTAGGCGATTATTTACTGCAGACACCTGGAGTTATGGACAAACTTCTCACACACAGAGAAATGTTATCTGGTGTAAGAAATAATAACAGGGTGCCATTCCCATGCTCTCAAGATTTCTTGTGACTTTTTGTAAGATGTATAGGTCAACCAATAAAAATGCTAACTGTCTTGTCTTTCTCACGCTCTCCTGTATAAATATAAGATGCTGAATAAAGTCGTGGTCAGACTGCGTCCCTTCATGGAGACGTGTCTGAACCTCTCGACCCCTTTCTCAGCCACGCCATGCACGTTCTCGGGACCTGATCGGCTTTGCCGGCTGGCACCGGCAACCACCCACTCCAGTACTCTTGCCTGGAGAATCCCATGGAGGGAGGGGCCTGGTAGGCTACAGTCCATGGGGTTGCAAAGAGTCGGACATGACTGAGCAACTTTCACTCACCACTTTTCTTTAGTCAAAAGGTAGTGGTATGGATCATGGTCCTCATATAAGCACTAAAAGCAATGTAAGATACTTTATCTTGAATCATATAATTCCTATCCAAGTGTTAGATTTTCAGTCTTTTGTCAGAAGATAGCAGTATATATTTATGGTTGAAAACCTTTGTTAATCATTATTGTACAATTAATGTTATTTTGAAATCTCATGGGCTTCCCTATTAACTCAGAGAGTAAAGAATCTGCCTGCAATGCGGGAGACCCAAGTTTGATTCCTGTGTTGGGAAGATCCCCTGGAGAAGGGAATGGCAACCCACTCCAATGTTCTTACCTACAGAATTCCATGGACAGGCCACAGGGTTGAAAAGTGTCAGACATGACTGATCAACTAACACTTTCTTTCTGCTTTGAAATCTCATGAGATTGTTTTATATTCTAAAAATGTTTTAATTTTAATTAAGCAGCTATATAATTATTTATTATTATAACCTCAACCATCATCTATATTTATAAACTGACGTTCCTTTTCTGGTTTAGACCACCTGATTTAAAAATTTTATGTATAGCCATTAGGTCATGTGTAATACAAATCCTCTGTGTCCTTACTTATGTTATATTTTACTTGATGAATTGTATTTCCAAGGGAGGTATCTTATTGTCTATACAACAACAGTTCATTTTTCTCTCTCCTTTATTATTTTTTGCTTTTAGTATTTATTTTATTTTAATATTTTTAGTATTTTATTTTTAAATGTTTAAATCATACAGAAAAGTAGAGAAAATAGTATAACTGAAAACTTGGTTCACAATTCAGGTTTCCTAAATTAATGATTAAAGGCTGTACATACTACTAGATGAAGTAAGTCAGACAGAGGAGAAATATTCTATGACATCCCTTATATGTGGACTCTAAAAAGTAATGATACAAATGAACATTACTTACAAAACAAAGAGACTCACAGACTTAGAAAATGAACTTATGGTCACCAGGGGAAGGAATAGTCAGGGAGTTTGGAAAGGTTATGTACACACTGACCATTAGAAATGGTTTAAGATGGATAATCAACAAGGACTTATTGTATAGCACATGGAACTCTACTCAATGTTATGTGGCAGTGTGGATGGGAGGCGAGGTTTGAGGAGAATGGATACACGTATATGGATGGCTGAGTCCCTTTGCTGTTCACTTGAAACTATCACAACATTGTTAATCAGCTATACCCCAGTACAAAATAAAAAATTCAAAAAAAAGGAAAAAAGTTGCACATGGATTTTATAGTTATATTGCCAGTTTAATACTGTACTCCAATTATAACTTTGCTACTATATTCAAAATCAGAAGAGTGGCTTTCAAGAAGGAAAGATGGAATGACTTGTAGCTGACTAGAAAGCTTCAGAGAAGGATGGAAATAGGTAAAGGTTTTCCTGGAGAATCATCAGACAGTGAACCAGAAAAAGTAAGATAAATTGTCAAAGCTGATGGTAGCAGGAAGTTTTCCACATAACTAAATTGGTAAAATTTCCCCTTTGTTGCAGGAAAAAAATGTATTGACTGTATAAGTAAGGGTTCAATCCGATAAACCAGAGCCAGTAGGAAATATGCATTAAAAGATTTATTACATGGAACTAACTTATGAAACTGGGAGTGGGCGACACTAATTTGAAATTCGGAGGGCAGGCGGTCAGGAAGGGTAGCCTGGAACTCTTGGGCATGAGAGTAAGCTACTTCTCACAGGTGAAATTTCTTCACCCTCAGTTCTCCTCTTAAGGCCCTTCACTTGATTGAACAAAGTTCCTCTAAATTATCTAGAATAATCCTTTATACTTAAAGTGAACTGAACATTGATTTGAATCATCTCTAATAAAATACCTTCAAGTCACACATTGGGGTTTGATTGAAAAATTGGGAAATAAAACCTAGCCAAGTTGATACATAAAATTGGTCACCATGGTCTTCCCTTGTCAACTTAGAGTTCACATTTATCTCCTTAAATCATGCAATCTCCAAAATAAAGACAATAACAAGGTCATTCTTCCACCTGACACAATAAACTATCCTGTGTAAAACCAAAACTATGCTAATTCTTTCTCCAGAAGCTGCAAAGTCCTTGGGATGTTCACCCTTTTCCCTTGATATTGTAACTTAAACACTGTGGTATAAATGTATTAATATATTTTATGCTAAATTATACATATATATATGGGTATACATATATTTATAACAAAATAAATATTTATAATATTCAACTCAGTTCAGTTCAGCCGCTCAGTCGTGTCCGACTCTTTGTGATTCCATGAATCGCAGCACGCCAGGCCTCCCAGTCCATCACCAACTCCCGGAGTTCACTCACACTCACGTCCATCGAGTCAGTGATGCCATCCAGCCATTTCATCCTCTGTCGTCCCCTTCTCCTCCTGCCCCCAATCCCTCCCAGGATCAGAGTCTTTTCCAATGAGTCAACTCGTCGCATGAGGTGGCCAAAGTACTGGAGTTTCAGCTTCAGCATTATTCCTTCCAGAGAAATCCCAGAGCTGATCTCCTTCAGAATGGACTGGTTGGATCTCCTTGCAGTCCAAGGGACTCTCAAGAGTCTTCTCCAACACCACAGTTCAAAAGCATCAATTCTTCGGTGCTCAGCCTTCTTCACAGTCCAACTCTCACATCCATACATGACCACAGGAAAAACCATAGCCTTGACTAGACGGACCTTTGTTGGCAAAGTAATGTCTCTGCTTTTCAATATGCTATCTAGGTTAGTCATAACTTTTCTTCCAAGGAGTAAGCGTCTTTTAATTTCATGGCTACAGCCACCACCTGCAGTGATTTTGGAGCCCCCAAAAATAAAGTCTGACACTGTTTCCACTGTTTCCCCATCTATTTCCCATGAAGTGATGGGACCAGATGCCAGGATCTTCATTTTCTGAATGTTGAGTTTTAAGCCAATTTTTTCACTCTCCACTTTCACCTTCATCAAGAGGCTTTTTAGTTCCTCTTCACTTTCTGCCATAAGGGTGGTGTCATCTGCATATCTGAGGTTATTGATATTTCTCCCGGCAATTTTGATTCCAGCTTGCGCTTTTTCCAGCCCAGCGTTTCTCATGATGTACTCTGCATATAAGTTAAATAAACAAGGTGACAATATACAGCCTTGACGTGCTCCTTTTCCTATTTGGAACCAGTTCTGTTGTTCCATGTCCAGTTCTAACTGTTGCTTCCTGACCTGCATACAAATTTCTCAAGAGGCAGGTCAGCGGGTCTGGTATTCCCATCTCTTTCAGAATTTTCCACAGTTTATTGTGATCCACACAGTCAAAGGCTTTGGCATAGTCAATAAAGCAGAAATAGATGTTTTTCTGGAACTCTCTTGCTTTTTCAAAGATCCAGCGGATGTTGGCAATTTGGTCTCTGGTTCCTCTGCCTTTTATAAAACCAGCTTGAACATCTGGAAGTTCATGGTTCACGTATTGCTGAAGCCTGGCTTGGAGAATTTTGAGCATTACTTTACTAGTCTGTGAGATGAGTGCAACTGTGCAGTCGTTTGAGCATTCTTTGGCATTGCCTTTCTTTGGGATTGGAATGAAAACTGACCTTTTCCAGTCCTGTGGCCACTGCTGAATTTTCCAAATTTGTTGGCATATTGAGTGCAGCACTTTCACAGCATCATCTTTCAGGATTTGAAATAGCTCAACTGGAATTCCATCACCTCCACTAGCTTTGTTCGTAGTGATGCTTTCTAAGGCCCACTTGACTTCACATTCCAGGATGTCTGACTCTAGGTCAGTGATCACACCATCGTGATTATCTGGGTCATGAAGCTCTTTTTTGTGCAGTTCTTCTGGGTATTCTTGCCACCTCTTCTTAATATCTTCTGCTTCTGTTATGTCCATACCATTTCTGTCCTTTATCGAGCCCATCTTTGCATGAAATGTTCCCTTGGTATCTCTAATTTTCTTGAAGAGATCTCTAGTCTTTCCCATTCTGTTGTTTTCCTCTATTTCTTTGTATTGATAGCTGAGGAAGGCTTTCTTATGTCTTCTTGCTATTCTTTGAAACTCCACATTCAGATGTTTATATCTTTCCTTTTCTCCTTTGCTTTTCACTTCTCTTCTTTTCACAGGTATTTGTAAGGCCTCCCCAGACAGCCATTTTGCTTTTTTTGCATTTCTTTTCCATGGGGATGGTCTTGATCCCTGTCTCCTGTATAATGTCACAAACCTCTGTCCATAGTATTAAACTATTACAAATCTTATTTGGTTTCTGCAACTGGTCACATGGTCTTTACTAATGTTTGTAATTGTCTTTAACAACCCATTCCATATTCTCTTTGCTCTCAAAAAAGCACTTCAGCTGTCCATTTTTCTTTGCTTAGTATGGTGACTGAAACCTTCATTCCTGAAGGGTCTGGTCCATTAGAAATCCTGCCTGAAGTTGTTGTAATTTTCCATTAACTTTAATCATAGTGCTAAGAGATTCCCTAAGGGATTTCCTGTATCCCAATCATACTCTTCCTGGTAAGATCAGTGAATGCCATGAGCCCGGACACATTGCTGTATTTCATTTTCTGTGAAGCACACTTCGTTTATTGATGAGAAGCAATACATTGTGGAAAAACTACAAGAATGGATAAATCATTCTGTATACCCACAGATGGTAGCTTTGACAGAAGTACTGCATTTAGAGAAGGCAGTACTATGTCAAAAGTTAGTGTCTATTCTAGGAAGAACATAGTGTTGCCCCTTCCATGTTGGAAGTGGTCCAAAGTAACCAGTCATCATCAGGTAATTGGCAGGAAATAGTGCCATATTAGGGACTCAATGTTGGTCTCTGCTGCTGACAGTCCACCTCAATGTTGGACTCAAGCTCTAGCCAGGTCATCCTTAGCAAGTATACGTCAATTATTCTGAGCCCATGCACAAATTCCATCCCTGCCATCATGGTCATTTCACTTATAAGCCCACTGGGAAAGGACAAAAGTGGCTGGGGAAAAAGACTGTTGTCCACAGAACAGGTCATTCTATCCACTCATTAAAACAATAATTTTTTCAGGTCAACTTCTGGTGAGTATTCGCATGGAACACAAAATACCTTAATGATTTTTTTTCCCATTCAGCTCAGTTCAGTTCCATCCCTCAGTCATGTCCAACTCTTTGAAACCCTATGGACTGCAGCATACCAGGCCTCTCTGTCCATCACCAAGTCCTGGAGCTTACTCAAACTCATGTCCATTGAGTCAGTGATGCCATCCAACCATCTCATCCTCTGTTGTCCCCTTCTCCTCCTGCCTTCAATCTTGCCCAACATCAGGGTCTTTTCCAATGAGTCAGTTCTTTGCATCGGGTGGCCAAAGTATTGAAGCATTTCAGCTTCAGCATCAGTCCTTCCAATGAATATTCAGGACTGATTTCCTTTAGGTTGATTGGTTTGATCTCCTTGCAGTCCAAGGGACTCTCAAGAGTCTTCTCCAACACCACAGTTCAAAGCATCAATTCTTTGGTGCTCAGCTTTCTTCATAATCCAACTCTAACATCCATACATGACTGCTGGAAAAACCATAGTTTTAATTAGATGGGACTTTTGTTGGCAAAGTAATGTCTCTGCTTCTTAATATGCTGTCTAGGTTGGTCATAATTTTTCTTCCAAGGAGCAAGCATCTTTTAATTTCATGGCTCCATTCAGAGAAGTATAATCACATTTCCTCTCCCCTGACTTCCTTGTCTCCAGTTTTTGAATCATGCTCCTTGTAAATCCTGGGCCATCCAGAAAAACCATTGATTAAGTATATAGATTTATACTTTTGATCATTTCTCTTACTAGGCAAAATGGACAAACAGGTGCCCTGGTCAAGGTTCTGTCCATTGGGACAAATCACCTTTACCATGGTCCTCCAGGGATGTACTGGAAAGGGGCTGTACTGCTGTAACTGTCCACGTTAGGGTGGCTCCTGCATATTGTGTAGAATCATCTGTAAACCATGTCCAGGTTTTCTCTTCCTCAGTCAACTAACTGGTCACAGAGAATTCCCCAAGATGCTGTACGTGTGGTGTAGGAGATAGAAGGTAATGTAGCAAGAATAAGAGCTACGGGCATTTGGGCCACTTCCCCATGCAACTTATGTCTTCACGGCTTGTTCAAGCCCTACCTCATACACACCACTTCCATTCTACAATGGGGCACTACTGTCCATGTCTAACCCTATAGCTTGGTGGGTCAGATAACACCCAATTTATAATGGCAGTCAGTTCCTTCACAGCCTATGGTTAAGTGTTTATTGTCTGACAAAGCCCAATCATAAGCTAAAAGCTGTTTCTCAAAAGGAGAGTAGTTATTCACAGAGATGTCAGAGATTTACTCCAAAATCCTAAGTGTTTGTTCTGTGATTCTTATAAAAGGGTTTCTTAAAAGCTCTAAACAGCATCCCTATGTACTACTGACACTTCCAACACCGCTGTATCTGTTGGATCATACGGCCCACAAGACAGAGAATCTTAGACCTGCTGCAGAGCCTTTTCTTATTCTGGACCCTGCTTTTTGAGTCATTTGGTAGATGAGCTGGAATAGCTCACCCACGTGAGGAATATTGCCTTCAAAACCAAAACAGCATACTAAATATTATGCCTCATTTTTCCTTACCTTACAAAGGATGTCTTGACACACCCCTCAATGTAGTGGCGGCCTTCCCAGCCTGAACCTGGAGGTGTGATGCGCCCTTCCCTCCCTGGCACAGGCTTGTGCTCCATTGAGGCAGTGGCCTCTCTGTTGCACCTCCCCACGGCAGCCCTCACTGAGCCTAAGCTGGTCAGGCCACTGCTCCCATCACTCACCCACTGCGCAAGCAGGCAGGCAGGGCTCCACTCCGGGTGCGTCAGCTCCAAGGCCATCTCGGCACTCATGAGGCTGGCTGCTGGGGCCAGCAGCAGGCTGAGCCCACAGTGCGTGTTGCCTCAGACAGTGATCATGACTGCCTGACGTGTCAGCCATCTTTATGTGGCCACCATGTTGTCTGCAGCCTGCACGCCTCGGCCACCGAGGGCTGGAGGACGACACTGTTGGAGCAACCTGGTACTTCGGACTTGCCCACTTTCTGGAGTCACACCTTTATGCTCTGGGTGCAGTGGCAGTGAGGCAGGCACCAGCTTGCTGCACTCAGCCTTCACCACAGCGCGCCCCTCCCCCAAGCAGGCGACTGTTTGTGAGTAACTGTCAGCTAGCTGCCGTTATGGAGCCCTGGTCAGCCATTGGTCAGTGCAAAATTAGCCCCTCCCCCTCTTGTTTATAACAGGAGCCCCAATTCCGACTGAGGGACAATGTTTTTTTGAGACTGCTAGTCTGCCCTCTGGGTCTTCCCAGGTGGTGCAAAGGTAAAGAATCCTCCTGGAATGCAGGAGACTCAGGCTTGATCCCTGGGTCAGGAAGATCAGATCCTCTGGGGAAGGATATGGCAGCCCATTCCAGTATTGTTGCCTGAAAAATTCCCATGGACAGCAAAGCCTGGCAGGCTATTGCCCATGGGGTCACAAAGAGTCAGACACAACTGAACACACACTCTGCCATTTGCTCAGCCTGCTAGCTTCTGATTAAAGTCGTTATTCCTTGTTTAAACAACTCATCTCTCAATTTATTGGTCTGTTATGGGGGAAGCAGAACAAGCATGGGCTCGGTAACAACACCGCTGCTGCTGCTGCTGCTGCTGCTAAGTCGCTTCAGTCGTGTCCGACTCTGTGAGACCCCATAGACGGCAGCCCACCAAGCTCCCCCATCCCTAGGATTCTCCAGGCAAGAACACTGGAGTGGGTTGCCATTTCCTTCTCCAATGCATGAAAGTGAAAAGTGAAAGTGAAGTTGCTCAGTCGTGTCCGACTCTTCGCGACCCCACGGACTGCAGCCTACCAGGCTCCTCCATCCATGGGATTTTCCAGGCAAGAGCCCGCTCAGTTCAGTTCAGTTCAGTCCAGTCCCTCAGTCGTGTCCGACTCTTTGTGACCCCATGAATTGCAATATGCTAGGCCTCCCTGTCCATCACCAACTCCCGGAGTTCACCCAAACTCATGTGCATCGAGTTGGTGATGCCATCCAGCCATCTCATCCTCTGTCGTCCCCTTCTTCTCCTGCCCCCAATCCCTTCCAGCATCAGAGTCTTTTCCAATGAGTCAACTCTTCACATGAGGTGGCCAAAGTACTGGAGTTTCAGCTTTAGCATCATTCCTTCCAAAGAGCACCCAGGACTGATCCCCTTTAGACACCTAGAAATTTCACTTCAGTGGAAGGTACTTGAATTTTTGTCACATTCATCTACACTCATCTGATAGGTAAATGTCTCATTGAAACGTCTAGAGTAATTGCTGCTTCCTGGTGTTATTGTTGTTCAGTTGTGTCCAACTCTTTGCCACTCCATGGACTACAGCATGTCAGGCTTCCCTGTCCTTCATTATCTCCTGGAGTTTGCTCAAATTTATGTCCAATGAGCCGATGATGCTATCTAACAGTCTCATCCTCTGCCACCCCCTTCTCCATTTGCCTTCAATCTTTCTCAACATCAAGGTCTTTTCCAAAGAGTCCACTCTTTGCATCAGGCGGCCAAAGTATGGAGCTTCAGCTTCAGCATCAGTCTCTCCAATGAATATTCAGGGTGGACTTCCTTTAGGGTTGGTCTGATCTCCTTGCTCTCCAAGGGACTCTCAAAAATCTTTTCCAGCACCACAATTCAAAAGCATAAATTCCTCGGCACTCAGCCTTCTTTACAGTTCACCTCTCACATCCATACATGACTACTGGAAAAACCATAGCTTTGACTATAAGGATCTTTGTTGGCAAACTGATGTCTTTGCTTTTCAATACATTGTCTAGGTTTGTCATAGCTTTTCTTCCAAGAAGCAAGCATCTTTTAGTTTCATGGCTGTAGTACCATCTGCAGTGATTTTGGAGCCCAAGAAAATAAAATCTGTCATTGCTTCTACTTTTTCTCTTTCTATTTACCATAAAGCTATGGGACCAGATGCCATGATCTTAGTGTTTTGAATGCTGAGTTTTAAATCAGCTTTTTCACTCTCCTCTTTCACCCTTATCAAGAGGCTTGTTAGTTCCCCTTCACTTTCTGCCATTAAAGTGGTATCATCTGCATATCTTGGAGAAGGCAATGGCACCCCACTCCAGTACTCTTGCCTGGAAAATCCCATGGACCGAGGAGCCTGGTAGGTGGCAGTCCATGGGGTCGCACAGAGTTGGACACGGCTGAGCGACTTCACTTTCACTTTTCACTTTCATGCCTTGGAGAAGGAAATGGCAACCCACTCCAGTGTTCTTGCCTGGAGAATCCCAGGGACAGGGAAGCCTGGTGGGCTGCTGTCTATGGGGTCGCACAGAGTCAGACACAACTGAAGTGACTTAGCAGCAGCATCTGCATATCTGAGGTTCTTAATTTTTCTTCTGGCAGTCTCGATTCCAGCTCTGATTTATCTAGCCAGGCATTTTGCATGATGTACTCTGTATATATGCTAAATAAATAGGGTGACAGTATACAGCCTTGTCGTACTCCTTTCCCAATTTGGAACCAGTCAGTTGTTCCAGGTAAGCTTCTTACTGTTGCTTCTTGATCCGCATGTAGCTTTCTCAGGAGACAGGTAAGGTGGTTTAGAATTCCATCTCTTTAAGAATTTTCCACAGTTTGCTGTGATCCACATGGTCAAGGCTTTAGGATAGTCAACAAAGCAGATGTTTTTCTCCCTTGCTTTCTCCATGATTCAACGAATGTTGGGAATTTGATCTCTGGTTCCTTTGGCTCTTCAAAACAAACTTGTACATCTGGAAGTTCTAGGTTCACATACTGCTGAAGCATAGCTTAAAGGACTTTGAGCATAACCTTACTAGCATGAGAAATGAGAGCAATTGTACAGTAGTTGGACTGCAAGGAGATCAAACCAGTTCATCCTAAAGGAAATCAATCCTGAATATTCATTGGAAGGACTGATGCTGAAGCTGAAGCTCCAGTGCTTTGGCCACCTGATGCAAAGAACTGACTCCTTGGAAAAGACCCTTTTGTTGGGAAAGATTGAAGGCAGGAAGAGAAGGGGACGACAGAGGGTGAGATGTGTGGATGGTATCACTGATTCGATGAACATGAATTTGAGCAAGCTCCTCGAGGTGGTGATGGACAGGGAGGCCTGGTGTGCTGCAGTCCATGGGGTCGCAAAGAGTCAGACATGACTGAGCGACTGAACTGAACTGTCCAGTAGTTTGAACATTTTTTGTCATTAACTTTCTTTGGGATTAGAATGAAAATTGACCTTCTCCAGTCCTGTGACCACTGTTGAGTTTTCCAAATTTGCTGACATATTGAGTGTAACATTTTTACAGCACCATCTGTCAGGATTTGAAATCGCTCAGCTGGAATTCCATCACCTCCACTAGCTTTTTTTGTAGTAAGGCTGCCTAAGGCCCACTTGACTTCACCATTCCATGATAAGAAAAAACAACAAGCATAATATCTTTGTAATAATGCCAGCCAAGTGCAGCTCTTTGCATGAGGCCACTGCTGTGCATTATTCCTCCCCTCTTCCCCTATGGTGTTACCAGGCAACAGTTGCCATGGGACTGGTAGTGAGAGGGTAACAGGCAGAAATGCCAGGGGTCTCCAAATGGAGGAAATAGGCTGCAAGTGTTAGACATTTTTTGTCTCTCCCTTAAGCAGCAGGAGGAAACAAACTCTCCAAGGAAATGTTTTTCTTAAGCTATGTTAATGAAACTATGTATTTGCTTTGGAATTTGCCTTTCTTCAAAATGATTCCACCTAAGACTAACTTTTTTTCTTTTCTCAAACCTTGGGCTGATAATAGCTCAACAAACCAGTATTCATATCAATTATTTTATGGCTGGGGGATGATACACCTCATGCCAACCTATCTCAAAAATGCATATTATGGGAGAGGGGCCTGGTGAAACTCCCTCAGCCTTGAGTTGTCTATCTTATCTGATTAATAACTTTCTAACAGACATAAAACAGCTTGCTAAAACTAGCACAGGGGTCACTCTCCATCCCATTTTTGATGTCAATGTCAGAGGTTTTCTCAGTCCCTTTTCACTTTAATAAAACTCTGCTATATGAAATTTCTTGAGTGATCAAGCCTGGTCTCTGGTCCCAAAGTTAAATCTTCTTTGGAGATCATGAATCCAACAGTTCACCCTAAGCTATCTGTAGTTGTCATTCTTGGCCATTGGTCAGCACCATGTGGGCCCTGCTCACAAGCAGCCAACTATTAATGAGCCATGTTTATGAGGAATTCAGCCAAAGGTCCAGTGGGAGTGGTGGTTGTCAGTTGGAGAGTGAGGTGAGAGGGGGATCCTGGCCTTCTCCCTAGGGTCTTCTAGCTCGCCTGACCTTGGGCCAACGGGCGAGTTGAGAGACCAAGGAACGAGGCTGGGGGCTGTGTCCTGCAGGTCTCCAGAGCCCTCACCAAGGGGAACCACTGGCTTGACCCAGGCCTTGAGGTAGTGGTAAGCTTCTCCCGCATCCCTGTTTCTGTGACCTAATAGCAGTGGCAGTCTGCCTGGGTTCACAGTCTATGGGACCTGCCTGACCCCCCACCTCCACCCCCACCCCACTGTTTGGGGAGCCTGAGAGCCAGTTGGGTCCTGGGTGCCTGGCTCCCTCAGTGATGATAGCTGGGCAGGGTCTGGGGACCTGGTCCTGAGGAAGCTACCAGCTGAGATCTACCTTCTCTTAGCCAAGACCAGGACCTTGGCAGGGGAGAGTTGTGCCTTGGCACCTTGCCTTTCTTGTGAGATCAGAAAATGACATTTGTTTGGTGGACATTTATAGGAATGTCATTAGCTGACCATGACTTAACCTCAAGAACAAAGGATTTGACACCAAGAAGTTATTTTCTAAGAACGTCATCATCAACTAACCATCAGTCTCTGTGAGTCCAACTGCTATGCTTACTGCTTGCACTCTGCCACCCATTACAACAGCCATATTCAATTTATCTTTGATGATTAAGATATGACGATGGCCATGCCACTTGAGATCCCATTATTCCCACTGCATTTAGAGATCCCAGTTCAGTGATAGCAGCTCCCACTATAATTTCTGATCTACACAGAAGAGCGACCACAGGGCCCTTAAAGGATGCTGGATCTTCTCTCATAAATTTGTTTCTCACAGTCATAGTGAAAGATGTATTCTCCCAGAGTGGGTGAGCAGGCCTTATTTGAAAAACTCATTCCAACAGTTTATCTCCCAAAGCCTTTGGACAACTTACTCCACAGTATATAAATGTAAATCTTACACTTTAAATTCTATTTACTGTGGTAGACCTACCCTTGCACTCATGTTTTAGCCAGCCAACTAAACAATCTGTAGAGCCCTTTCTAACCTCTTGAGCTGAAACACTGAATCCAAGGTCTCTACTTAGTGGGCCATATCAATAAGTTTAGCCTGATCCAACTTTTTTTCCTCCCACCATAATTCCATACCCATGAGCTCCATCCCCACACGTATCTCCCAGATTTCTGTCTGTATACATCAGAAAAATTATGCTGCTCCTTTGGTTTATAACAACTCTCACCCTTTGAGTTTGCTGGAATGTGAGTCTACTTACAAGTTTGGAAGCAAAGAGGGAAGGTGAGAGTGGTCCCTGAGGAGAATCTGCAGTGTCTTAATGGCAACAACCTCAGGGGCATTTATTACATGTTTTTCAGGCAAATGAGGGCCAAACTCTCATGAAACAGCTAATTATTGGTCAAAAAATTAGCAGGACAATGTCCTCAGAGTCATGGGAATCTATTTGTCCCTAGTCCAATACTCAGATTCCCATTCCTCCCTAAACAATACCCTCACTTTAACAGAAGACATCCTGGAAATTTAGGAATTCAATTTGCATTATAATTGAGCTACTAACATACTGAGACTCTGGGCTTGATTTTGAGAAAGCATAGCTAGAGGTTTCTTTAGGGCATATAAGGAGAATAACATTTCTACCCTTCTCCTCACACTTGAGAGTCATTGAGGCAACATCTGTAGGTCTTCTGATGCAGCAAACATCTACTCTTTGAGCAAGAAATGCTCTCCTCTTCTTGGAGATAATTATGAATTCCCTGCCCTCTAATAATCTGCCCAGGGAGCAGAAGGGAATATGGAACGATGACTTATAAATCCCACTTTACCTTAAGAAGATGACTAAACCATGTTAATACAGACCAGTAATATGTGTGTGTGTGTGTGTGTGTTTCTAGGAAGAGCTTGATGGTGTCCTATTGTGGAATCTACAGAAATCCACCTCCTTCACAGACTAGACTGTCTAGGATCTTCTGAGCTTTGACTACAGTTTTCAATGTCTTCCCCACAACCATATAAGGAGGGCAGAAACTACATATTTTCCACAACGGGGTCACTGAGCCTGGCACCATAGCTGGCACAAAGTAGAAATTAACATTTGATGAATTCATGAAGAATCTCAGCATCAGAGAAAATATTTAAGGGCCTAAAATAGAGGTCATCAGCACTAAGTTCTAATCACCTGACTTAACTGAGCAGCAGCAAACTGACAAAACTGACATTTAAGGATACACGCATCCTTCCTCTGAATATATCCAGGATTATATCACTTAACAACTCTTCCACTGCCACCCCTCGGACCCAAGTCATTGGCTCCTTTCTGGGTCATTGCAACAGGTTCCTAACCAGTCTGCTTGCTTCCTTTCTGGTCCCTGTAAAGTCTTTAACAGAGTAACAAAGCAAAGTCTTTAACAAAGTGATAATTCCTCTTAAACAAAATTCAAATTATTTCAATTTCCTATTCAAAGACACCCCAATAGTTCCCTGATTCACTTGGAACAAAAGTTGGAACCTTCACAGTGGTTCTCTATGCTTACTCCGCTTACTCTCTGACCTCATCTCCTCCTCTATCCAACCCAGCTTGCTCACTCCAGTCCAGCTCCATTGGTCTCCTTGTTTGCCTGTCTCAGCTTGACCTCAGAACCTTTTCAGTGGCTCTTCTCTCTGTCTAAAATGATCTTCACATTTTTGCTCAAAGGACATTTTCTCAGTAAGATCTGCTCTAACCCTTCTATTTAAAGTTAACAATTTCTTCCTACATTCTCTGTTCCTCTTACCTTTTTTAGCTCCAAAGCACTTGAAAACTCCTAATATACAATGTGACACTTATGATATTTTATTTCTTGCTCTCCACCACCTAGAAGGTAACATCCCTAAGAAAGGATGGTTGGTTAATTTTTTCTATATTATTTCTATATAATGTTGTGTTCAGTGCACAGTTGAAGTTAATACACATTGAATGAGAAAAAAGGACAGAATAATGGAAGAAAACAAAGCATGCAGTTAGGGTTACATATTGAATGAGAAAAAAAAAGAACAATGGAAGGAAAACAAAGCAGGATACATTGTCCACTTTAGTCTTAATTAATTTGCTCTGAGATACTCACTTGTGCTCACTGCTACAGTTACCTCCAGAGGAAAGACTGAGATAGAGTCCTGCTTTCACAGCTCTCCTGAGACCTCACTGGGTCTTCTCAAATCCCTGTGAATTTGGCACAGATGCACAGTACTAGCCCAAGGCCTGGTCATTAGGTGTGAACTCAGAGATTGTAAATAGCCCCCTTTCCATGTTTCCTTTACTGGGGTGTAGAACTCATTTATTGAGGATGAAAGAAGAGTTAAGAGGTCAGGAATCACACCCAGGAGATTTATTAAAATTCCTGTCTCCCAGCACTTCCAGGAAGGGATCAATTCAGCTGGGGAAAGAGTTCCTGTTAAACAAAGCTTCTGAGTAGAGGGACAAAGTCATTGTCATCACATAGGGAGCAGAAGAGCCACCCCCAAGGACAGGGCCCTGTCTCACTGTGGCCCCTGAGAAAGTGAGGCCAGGCATTGCAGACCTTCCTTTGGGTCCTCTTCCTGGATCATCTGCACTGGTTTTCCTTTATTCAGCTTTTCCTCCAGAGCCAAGTAGGAGTGAAACTGTTTTTAAAAGTTAAGCATTCACCTTAGTTAGACAGTTGTTTTATGGCTAGGAAAATTCCTTCACAAGGTGACTGGGTCAGAGGCATAGCCTGTCTTAACCCTTCACATAAGAGAGGGGACAGGCTGTTTCAGGTTCCTATGAGACCCTTCTCTCTGAAGTGTAGGTCATTCAAAGACCAGGTGACCCATCCCAGAGAGGCCCTGCCAAGCCAGATGGATGGGTGTGCCCTGACCCACTGATCCCACATACCTCCTCACAGCTGGTCCCCTTCACGCACTGGTACAAAATCTACTTTATTTACTCACCAATTTCTATTTGCACTTCTTCACCCTCCAAACAAGATACACAGCCAACAGTGAAATCTACTAGCAGTATCTCCTGTCTATCAGAGGTAAGGATTTTATCTCTGTTTGGGGGGTATTATGAGGTTTCTGTAAATGAATGATCAGGAAATGGGAGCAGGACCTTAGTTAGGAAATGTGGATGGTTAGGAAATGTTATTTGTTCCCTTGGTCTTGGATATGTCATTAATGTTGGTTTAATTTATTCCACAAATAATCATCAAGGATATTCTCTAATTAAGGAGCTGTGCCATATACTGAACAAACACTGTGAATAAGACATAATCCTTACATTTAAAGATTAGTACTAAAATATTTGACTGCAACAGTCAGTGAAGCCTCTTACTCTGAGAGAAGCAAGGCAAACTTCTGGGAGGTAGTAACAGAGATATTCTGAAATACCAGGAAGTTTTAACTGAGAAATAAGATTAAAGCATGTGGAATGGGAAAGGGGAAAGAAATGGCGCTTTCTAGGAAGAAGGAGCTGCAAGTGCAAAAGCTTAGAGGCAAGAGGAAACACAATTTCCTGGAGAATTTCAACTGGATCAACATGGAGGGACTTGGGGTCCAGACAGGGATGGAGGAGGGCAGAAAGGCTAGGAACCACAGGCAAAAATGAGGTCAGCTGGCCAGATGATGAACTGATTTTGAGGGCAATCGATTAAGTATGTTAATAGCCAAAAGTGGGGAACAATTTAAATGTCCACTGACAGATGAATGGCTAAAGAAAATGTGATATAAATATAATGGAATTTTATTCAACTATAAAGAGAAGGAAATCTGGTCCTGTGCACGTAAGAAATTGGAATACACTGTGTTAAGTGAAGTCAACCACAGGAGTCTAAATACTACATGATTCCTCTTATGTCATTTAAAGTAGTCAAACTGTAGCAGAAAGAATGGTGGCTTCCAGGGGCTGCTGGGATGTGGGAATGGAGAGCTGCTGTTCAGTGAGTATAAAGTTTCAGTCATGCAAAATAGAAAAGTTCAGGAGATCTACTGTACAACATTGTGCTTACAGTTGACTATACTGCACACTTAAAACTTTAAAAGAGTAGATTGCATGTTGTTTGTTTTTTACCACCAATACAAAAAAAAGAGAGTGACTGAACAAAAATTTCTGTAAACTGGTTTCTGTATACTGCTCATACTTTACATTTATTGAGAATCTATCAACATTCAGAAAACGAAGATCATGGCATCTGGTCCCATCACTTCATGGGAAATAGATGGGGAAACAGTGGAAACAGTGAGAGACTTTATTTTGGGGGGCTCCAAAATCACTGCAGATGGTGACTGCAGCCATGAAATTAAAAGATGCTTACTCCTTAGAAGGAAAGTTATGACCAACCTAGATAGCATAGTGAAAACCAGAGACATTACTTTGCCAACAAATGTCCGTCTAGTCAAGGCTATGGTTTTTTTAGTAGTCATGTATGGATGTGAGAGCTGGTCTATAAAGAAAGCTGAGCACCAAAGAATTGATGCTTTTGAACTGTGGTGTTGGAGAAGACTGTTGAGAGTCCCTTGGACTGCAAGGAGATCCAAGCAGTCCATTCTAAAGGAGATCAGTCCTGGGTGTTCATTGGAAGGGCTGATGTTGAAGCTGAAACTCCAATACTTTGGCCACCTGAGGCGAAGAGCTGACTCAATGGACATGAGTTTGGGTAAACTCTGGGAGTTGGTGGTAGACAGGGAGGCCTGGTGTGCTGCAGTCCATGGGGTTGCAAAGAGTCAGACACGACTGAGCGACTGAACTGAACTGAACTCTGTGAGTATAGCCATAAAAATGTTAAAATATGACATGTAAAATAGTTATGAAAATTAAAAAATCATGAGACCACTGAAACAGTTGCATAGAGCTAAGATCACTCCTACTTTACAAGTGAGAAAAATGTGACAGCTACATGTTAAAATAAGATCATGTGATCAGTAGAAAAGATATAACTCAAGCCAGGGAGTTTGACCTTGCCTTGTGTTTTATTCACAGTGTCTTAGACAAGTCAAAGTATTAGGTATAAATCATTATCACAAAATATCAACAAAAAGAGAGTGAGTGCTAAATTGGTGGTAAGAAGGACACCATGATGAAGAATCAGCAAACTATGCACTTTACAAGAGAAAACAGTCCTTGAATTCCAAGCTTTCACATAAAGTCCTATCCATTCTATTCACTTACTCACTCTGAGAAAAATAGATTCTCCATTCTCATGAGAGTTTCTAGTCCCTTAAACATACTCAGTTTTTCTATTTATCACCTACCAAACTAGCTCCTCATGACTGAATTCCATCTCGAGAATCATATCAGTCACCAGTTGTTGATTCTACTTCCAACGTGAATCTTGACTCTATCATATCTGTGCCATTTCCCTGGTCCTTCTTACCTAGATGACCACAGTCACCCCTGCATATATCTCCCTGGCTCTGTTCTTGCCCATCTTCTATTTGTACTCCTCCACGGGACTATCACAGTCATCTTTTAAAGTATGAATCACTCTTGTGTATACAGATTAAAGAAACCCCTTACATGTGGAATCTACAAAGAAATGATACAAATGAACTTAAAAAACAGGAACTGACTCACAGATTTACAGAATGAGTTTATGGTTGCCAGGGGAAGGATGAGGGGAAAGGATAGTTAGGGAGTTTGGGACCGGCATGTAAACATGTTTATGTATGGCTGAATCCCTTCATTGTTTACCTGAAACTATCACAACTTTGTTAATTGGCTATACCCCAATACAAAATAAAACATAAAAAAAAAACAGCTCTCAATTATAGTGTATATGGGATTCCATGGAGACTCAGTGGTAAAGAATTGGCCTGCAATGCAGGAGAGGTGGGTTCGATCCGTGGGTCAGAAAGATCTCCTGGAGAAGGAAATAGCAACCCACCTCAGTATTCTTGCCTAGGAAATCCCATGGACAGAGGAGCCTGGCAGGCTACAGTCCATGGGGTCACAAAAGAGACAGACATGACTTAGTTAACAAATAACAACAGTAGTCCATATTCCCTGAAAGGCCAAACATAACTTGGAACATGTTTATCTCTCCAAGTGTCTCTCATTCAGTACCATCCTCACCAGTCTTCTTCAGCTTCTTAGAAATTACAAGCTCTTTCCTATTTCAAATATTCTGCATATTTTATGTCCATTGCTCAGGTAGCTCTTCATCCCTCTTCAGTTGGGTAATTTACATTTGTCTTTCAAAACTGAGCTTAAAATTCACAGACTCAGAAGGCTTTCTTGAACTACCAAACTACATGAGAACCACTGTTCGTTTTTTTTTCCTTTAGGCAGCTTTTCACAATTTATAGTTACATCTATTTTATTTATTTATTGGCTATGCCATGCAGCTTGTGGGAACTTAGTTCCCTGACCAAAGATTGAACCCAGGCTCTGAGTAGTGAGAGCAGGGAGTCCCAACCACTGGGCAGCCAGGGAATTCTCCACCTACCTTTCAATGCTCCTCATGAGTGTAACTGAATGTGGTCTGGTATTTCATATACTACGTACTTCCCTGCATGCATGGGAGCTAGCACAGTGCCTGGCACATAATAGGCACAAGAGGGAATGGTTCTTTCTCTCTTCCAAAATTTTCTTTTACATCAAGGTAACATGGGTTTGGGTGGACTCAGGGAGTTGGTGATGGACAGGGAGGCCTGGCGTGCTGCGATTCATGGGGTCGCAAAGAGTTGGACATGACTGAGCGGCTGAACTGAACTGAACGTTAATCCTTAGTCTCTACTCTCTCCTTTCTTCTCAAGTTTCAGGGAGGAAGTTAATCTAATTGGAGAATGAACCAGAATAAAATTCTCTCTTTTTCTTAGAAGATACAATGACCAGTACTTGTATCTCTTGTTCTCCTGTTCCACCAGTCCTTCTTCAGTGGGAAGTACTGCCCTGGTCCTGCTTTGCTTGTGACTGCAAAGGTAATTATGTTCATTTTGAGGTTGGTTTAGGAAGTCCATTATCCACTGACACAGAAATTACATCCCGTAATGTCTACTTGATGAAAAATAGGGTCATGTTTTGGCTGAACAAATATCTCCTGTCTCAGTTGCTTCACAACCTGGGTGGGATAGAGGGAAATATGTGTTAGGCCTTCTCAAAGATGCTGCATCTCCTGAAAAGAAGGGAAGGAAAAAGAAGCTGGATACCATATGTCTGGGCTTCCCAGGTGGTGTTAGTGGTAAAGAACCTACCTGCCAGTGCAGGAGATGTAAAGAGACATGGGTTCGATCACTGGGTCGGGAAGATGCCCTGGAGGAGGGTACAGCAACCCACTCCAGTATTCTTGCTTGGAGAATCCCTTGGACAGAGGAGCCTGGTGGGCTACAGTCCATGGGGTCGCAGAGTTGAACACGACTGAAACGACTTAGTGCACACCATATGTCTATATGTCTAGATTTTCCCTTTAATGTTTCCCATTGGTTAAGTTGCTCCTGTTTCTCAAGAGAAAGAAGTGGGATGGTGAAGCAGAGCAAATGCAGAATTACTGCCCAAATGGAACTTGCCTAATATTGAAGGAAACATCAGAAATGGGAAAGAAATGTGCTATTTTAACAATATGTTAAAAAAAAAACCCAATATGTTATCAGTACATACTTGGTGATTTAATTTATGGATGAAAGACTAAAACATGGTATGATAAACTGAGCAACTAATTTCTTTCAATCAAGGGCTGTAACATTGTAAAGGCAAGGAGTCCACAGTGACCACATCAGAACTACCTTATCTGATTTTTCATAATTTCAGATAACAAAAAAAAAAAAAAAAAAAACAAACACAGAATGGAGCTCTATAACTCCACCTTGGAAAGTGGTTTCGTCTTGGTGGGGATTCTGACTGACAGTGGGTCTCCCGGACTGCTCTGCATTACAATCTCAGTCCTGTACACACTGGCCCTCACCAGCAATGGCCTGCTGTTCCTGGTCATCACAATGGATGCCCGGCTCCATGTGCCAATGTACCTCCTGCTCAGCCAGCTTTCTCTCATGGATTTGATGCTTACATCTGTAGTTATTCCTAAAATGCTTGTGGATTATCTGCGTGGAAAGAATGCCATCTCCTTTGAGGGCTGTGCCCTTCAGATGTTCCTAGTACTGACCCTGGGTGGTGCAGAGGGCCTCTTACTGGCCTTCATGGCCTATGACAGGTATGTGGCCATTTGTAATCCTCTGAACTACATGGTCCTCATGAGCCCAAGGGTCTGCTGGCTCATGATGGCCACCCCTTGGACCCTGGCATTCCTGAATTCTGTGATGCACACTTCATATACCATGCATTTTCTTTTCTGCATGACCCGGGAAATCAGGCACCTCTTCTGTGAGATCCCACCCTTGCTGAAATTGGCCTGTGCAGATACCTCCAGATATGAGTTCATGGTGTATGTGTCAGGTTCCATCTTTCTCATGCCTTCCCTTGCTGCTATTCTTGCCTCCTATACGTTTGTCCTAGCTGCTGTCCTCCACATGTCCTCAGGAGAGGGAAGGCAGAAAGCCCTCTTCACGTGTTCTTCTCATCTGACTGTGGTGGGAATGTACTATGGAGCTGCCATGTTTATGTATGTCCAGCCCAGCTCCCACCACAGTCCCCAACAGGACAACATCAACAGGATGTATATTGAGGGTCTGTTCCTATTTCTACTGGAAGAGGAACAACTACCACTGACGCCTCTCTCTTATACCAGTGTTCCAGGTGGTCACACCTAGTGTTACTCCCTCTTCGTGGTCACAGGATCTCCCCAGCCCAAAGATACCATGAAGCTGGACCCGCATCATCTGTGTCTTCCAAATTTCATGCTATGCTTTTAAAAGCATTATTAGCTTAGGAGTGTTTGAGTGCAGGTTTGTGACAGTGCCTGTGAGTATGAGAGGAATCTATTCGTTTCTCATGTATTCAGTCATTCATATACTAATTCAGTCAGTGAATTTCCTAAAAATTTACTATATACTGGGTGATGCAGTCAATATGGATTCAGATAGGACTTTTACACTGAAGAAACATAAAACCTAGCCTGGGTGACAGGTGTGTAAACAAATAATTATGTATAAATTAATGAGAACTTTAAAAAAGCATGTCATTATATACATATATCAAAACTCATCAAATTGTACACATGAAATATGCACAGTTCATTACAAGTAAATTTACAATGATGAAGCAGTGAAAAAAATGGGCTTATCAGAAATCATTGGGAAATGAAATCAGTAGTGGATTATTTTGGCTACTGAGGTGGCAGTTTATCAATGATTCTCTTGTGTATTCCCTTTACATTGTATCAATGGAAAAGATATTTCTCATTTTGTTTTATCAATTCCTCAAATTATTTCCTGACTCTGCCTTCCTGGTCCCTCAAGGCCAATATATTATACAGTTGGTTCAGGTTTGATCCATTGCATTTCCATCTGGATAGATATTTATGAATAGAAACCTCACTGTAACCATGTGGTCTTTGAGTCCTGCTTAGCAGTTCATGAGCAGGTGGTCCAGTCACAACTCATCAGGCCACATTTGTCCTATACTGCCAGTTAGATGTGTGGTTTTATTTTTGAAAACAAACCCTTGTATATTGGCAGTCTTCGACTCCATCTCCCCCCGCTCCACCCCCCACCCCATCCCAAGATGTCCCTGCCAGGTAGCTGACTTTCTGCTCTGACATCCCCTTCATTGTAAATGCAGTTCTAGGACTAGTACTTCAGCCTTTCCCTGAAATATCAGACTCCAGCCCTGATTCCTAGCCATTTGCCCATGACCCTACTACCTTCCCTAACTCTTTCTAAACTCTTTACCCAGGAGCTTGGATTCAGCAGGTTATTCCTTGCTTATTCCTGAGGTAAAGCTATAGACTTTGAGTAGTGTTTCCTGCCTGGCGGCAGAGCATTGAACCAGTGCCTGATGCACGTCTCTGACTGATTGGACTTCTGATACATCTGCAGCATGAAGGAGCTCAAACATGGTTATGCCAGATAAGACACTGCAACTCTGCAGCCAGCTGTTGTGGCTGCATTGGGTCACCACAAAAGGCCCTCCCTATTTCCCAAGTGCGTGGTGCTGCCTAAGTCTGGGCTGGTCTCCACTATCCTGCCTCTGTCATACAGAAGTCTGATCATGCCTTACTCTTGAGTACTTCCACTGAATCTTGATTCTCTGATCCAGTGAAGAATTTAGAACATAATCAGGACTGTGGATTATAAAATCATATAAAATGGTCTCATAAAATTTACTTTCTACTTGGAAGGATGATAAGGCATCTCTTGGAATCACAAAGGAAAAATTAATTATTTGTCCTGCTTCTTGATGAAATAAAAGTGAAAGTCTGACTAAAAAGTAAACTACAAAAAATAAACCTGGGTTCTCTATTAAATGCAGAAAACTTTATAATTTTTCAAATCCACATAATATGTTAGTGTTCTTTTTAGACAGCTTCAGTAGAAATATGGTGGTGGAAATTTTTAGAAATTCATGTCAAAAATTTTTAGAAATTCATGTCAAATATTTATAAGAATTTTTTTTTAAATCAGATACACTTTTTATTCCAGTGAGATCTTTACTTTCAGGATCTGATGCTCAAATGTAGTCAGATTTTTATAGCTCTATTGATGCTTATTGTGTAGACAGGAATAAACATCCATGGGCACAAAAAACCAAACCTATCTGACTGAATTCATCTTGGTGGGCCTTTCTTCAGATCAGCAGACCCAGATCATGCTATTTGTGATATTTCTCATCATCTACCTGCTGACTGTATTTGGGAATCTGCTCATCATACTGTTAATTCATACTGACTCTCAACTGCATACACCAATGTATTTCTTCCTTAAAAACCTGTCATTTAGTGATCTCCTTTTCTCTACAACAATTGTCCCTCAGATGCTATTCCATTTGCTGGTAACAAGAACGACCATTTCCAAGTCAGGGTGCTCAATTCAGATGATTTTTTTTCTAGTAGCAGGGTGTACAGAAAGCTCCCTGCTAGCGGTGATGTCCTGTGACCGCTATGTGGCTGTCTGCAAGCCCCTTCACTACTCCACCCTCATGACCCAGAGGATTTGTGTTCAGCTGTCCATAGGATCTCGGACTAGTGGAGCACTTGTGTTTCTAGTAGATACAACATTTACTTTATATCTTTCATACCATGGCCAGAACATAATTAATCATTATTTTTGTGAGCCTCCTGCGCTCTTGAAGTTGGCTTCAGAAGAAACCTACAAAGCTGAGTTGGCCATCTTTGCCATGGGTGTGATAATTCTCCTCGGTCCTCTCTCCCTTATCCTTTTCTCTTACTGGAATATTATCTCCACTGTGATTCAGATACAGACAGGGGAGAGGAGACTCAAGGTCTTTTCTACGTGTGGTTCTCATCTCATTGTTATTGTCTTCTTCTATGGATCAACAATATTTACCTATATGTGTCCAAATTCCAAGAAAATGAATGAGGGGTATAAGGTGATCTCAGTGTTCTATTCAGTCATAGCATCTATGATGAACCCATTCATTTATAGCCTAAGGAACAAAGATGTTAAGCAGGCATTTAGAAAACTATTTGGAAGACAGAGTCCCTTAGAGCCAATGATCTCTGTATTGACATACCATCATGGGGATGAAGACATTTTAAAGTGATTCAACATCTGTAACAGCTTTCTGTCTGAAGTGTCTCTAGCCTGATACATTAGTAAGGCACATTACAGGTGCCCTTGTACGTCTAGAATATTTCAAGTTTGTCTACTGCATCTTGATCAAGATTATTCTTTGTGTTTATAGCTTACTTGCCTGATAATAGATTATTACTGTTATGAGGCAAATAAAATAGAGCTTTGCTCTTATATTGCATAGTATAATGTTATATTATATTGATTATATTTATATATTACATTATATGAATACTTAAAATATTGAATAGGATCTTCATTTACACTGCACTATTCATTCACTAATCCATATTCACCCAGTGATATTACCTTTTGATTCTAAACTTCACAGATAATTGTTAGTCTCATCCCACGCTAACATCAAATACAGTCTTCTACAGATCTTGGAGTCCTACGCTAGACTCTAAAGGTTCTAGTGAGAAGATATCAATGACTTTTTTAACCCTGAAACTCTGATACTGGACCCTTGGCTTTTTATTTGTTTCATTTCCTGCAGTCTCAAAATACTCCTGTAGCCAATTCAGATGCACATGGTGGCGCTGTTGGCTCGGACAGTAATGTGTGGGACCTCAGATTCCAGTAAGGATGATACATCTTCTGTATATCACGCACGGTTTCTCTCCAAGGATCGTTGCTGGCTAAGGGAACTAGATGGAGAGGAACACTGCCTACATCAGAACTCTCAGGTCCTTTACCTGTGACACCAATACACCACAGTTGCTCCCCCTCGGACATGCTCTCCCCTCTTCTGCCGGTTTGACTTGCCAACACCCATCAGTCCTCTTTTTTGCAAAGTGGAAGAGAATCACTGACATATGAGAAGCAATCCTAGAAGGTGAAGATTGCTCTGTAGGACGAAAGGATGCCTTTGGTCTTTTTTAACTCTGCTATAACCCTCTGTAAGAGCAGAAGCAGCATCACTGACAGACCTGTAGCTTCTAATCAACGTCCAGCCTGGAACACTGCCCCTCCCTTAGAAGAAAATCCACCGTCCTTTTCTCCCCTGCCCTGAACTAAAGATCTAACTCTAAAAATCAGGAGTTTGAGCAAACTCCCAGAGATGGTAAAGACAGGGAATACTGGTGTGCTGTAGTCCATGGAGTTACAAAAAGTCGGACATGACTGAGCGACTGAATGACAACAGCAAAGATCTAACTGCAAGTATTAAGTGAAATTTCTTAATGCTTCATTGTTAAGTGTGAACACTCCCAATTCACATCCATGGCCTGTTTCAGGGCTTGTGAGCGATGAAAACATAGTTGGGGACCATCTCAATCCTGGCCATTTGTTCTCATGATTGTCCATTTCTCTTGGCAGAGATCCCACGACACAAACTCATTACACTACTTTTTCCTCCATTTCCAGACTTACATGTGCCTCCTGACTCACCCCCACCTACCTGCTATGGAGCCATATGTAGAGATTCTTGTCATATGAAGATGAGTGCTGCTAACCATAACCAGATCATCCTTTCACAAAGTGAGAAGATTATGGAAGCACTTATCTTTTACTGAGCAATTTCCACTTGGAATTCTGCTCTCACTTCATGACCTTCTCTTTAGGCATCTGCAAGGTGATTGTGGGTGAAGGATGGCATGAGCCAGGAATAATGAGAAGCCCTCATGAAAGTCAAAGGGAACACTGGTATAAGAGAGAGGCGTCAGTGGTAGTTGTTCCTCTTCCAGTAGAAATAGGAACAGACCCTCAATATACATCCTGTTCTCTTTTTCATTCTTACCCATGAAAGCAGACGTGCAATGTGGCAGCAGCCTGAATACTAGGTACTGGAGCAGGAAGCGTCCACACACCTCACACTAGCACTCCTGTGCTTGGACTCTTCCCACCTCCCAGATAATGCCGAGTACGTTACAAGAAGCTCTGTCTTGTGTCCTAGGTATTTTCCTGTGAGTTCAGTGGGAATCACCCAGAGAGTGTGGAAAAAGTGAAACAGGAAGAGAACACCTATGTAGCCGGGGTGGAAGGTAAGAACACAGGAAGATTCTTATAGTTGAAAAGGGGTAGCGAGTTTGAGAGACAATGGATCTTTTGATTTCTTGTGCCTTTTAGCACACAAACTGACCACCTCGGTAAGTACCCAGTAGCAAGATTTCTAAGAGTGAGAATTCATAAGAAGAGAGATAAAGAAAAATCTCTTTTCCCAAATAGACTGTGGATTGTAAAAATAAAGACACAGCCCTTCTCCCAGGACACACTCTGGTTCTGCAGAGCCTTGATGCCTTCGGCATCTTCCTCCTTACCTGGAGACCAAGGGTGAGTTTGTTCTAGAGATGAGGAACTGTAGGTAAGCAGACCTGCCAGTGAGTCTAGCAGAGTGAGATCGAGAGATCCAAGCTGCACATTCAGAGTTTGGTTTTGGATGACAGTGATTCTCAGTCCTCTTTCCTAACAGCTGGGTATGAAACGGACTTTCCCGTGGATTCTATTTCAATCTCTGACTGTGTTCTTGGGTGAATTTTACACTACTTTTTTAAGCACCAACACTGAATTGAGTCTTTCTCTGAGAGAGGATCGTAAAAGATGAGGTCCTGAGAGATGATGCCAGCAGGAGGTCCCCAGGGTATCGCTGAGCATAGGTCCTTCTATTATCTCTACACAATGAGATACCATGGGATCTTTTGTAGATTTTTCTTTCTTTTGTTTATAATCATAGAGTTCTGTGAATATCCTCTAATTCCCAGAGTTTTTCTAATCAAAGAAAAAATTCTATAGGCTCTGAATATGAGAAAGAATCAAGTCTCTCTTCTTGGGAGCAGAAGCAATATGTAAAATATATATATGCCGACAGGCATTTGTCCATCCTTTAATTTAAATCCTTAGAAAAGTGGAAACATGCATCCTTTCCCATATTTCTCACTTTAACTGCTTTTAAAATTATTGTTAATTTGAGGATATTATGGCTACTTTTTACAAAAGCTTAACTAGTCTTAAAAAATAACAGGTTTGAGATACTTTATGTAAAAATCAAATGTTTGAACTATATACTAAAGACAGATCCATATTTTCTGAAACATGCTAGATTTAAACTACTTACTGCTTTATTTACTCATCGATATTTAGTTCTTTTTAATAAAAGAAAAATACTGTAGTCATTTATTATCTTTGCTACTAAATTTTCCCATCTGTCTTTCTTTCCCTTTTATGGCAGTAGGAAAATTATTTATTTATTGCTCGGATATAATTTTTAAAATGTATCAGTCAAGTTATATTTCTCATTGTAATTTTTCTGTTGAATCCAAACTGCATTCTTTATATTATAGATATGTGATTAAATTTTTCTTATCTTTCTTTCTTGCTAATTTTTACCTCTTTTTTCTATCAAGTCATTATGTATTCTGGTTTATGAAATCTCCTTGTGATTTCATATGTCCTTACAACTATCCAGAGAAATGGGACTAATTTACTGCAAATTATCTCCACTACATCTTTGTTGCTTTTTCTTTATTCATATCTGTTTGTCATGTTATATTTTCAATTTGTGAGTATATTGTAAAGAAAATTTTACCTTTCTTTTTTAAGTTCATTTTTTAATTGAGGAATAATTAAAATTATTTTAATAAATAATATCGTGTTAGTTTCAAGTGTACAGCAGAGTGATTCTTTTTTTTTTTTTGCAGAATATATTCCTTTATAGGCTATTATAAGATATTTGATATAATTCTCTGTGCTATACAGCAAATCCTTGTTGCTTACCTATTTTATGTATAGTAGCTTATATCTGTTAATCCCATACCCCTAATTTGTCCTCCGTATCCCATTTTCCTGTTTGGTAACTGTAATTTGTTTTCTATGTCTATAAGTCTGTTTCTGTTTTCCACAAAGATTCATCTAGATTATAGTTTAGATTTTATCTTTCTCTGTCTGAAATATTAATCAGCCATAAAAGTATTGCCATTTGCATCAACATGGATGGAACTAGAAAATATAATGCTTAGTAAAGTAAGTCAGACATGTATATAACACAATTTGAAAATATTTCGCGCATTGTGTAGTAGGTTTCCCTTTTATTTTCTGATGGTTCCTTTGTTGTGGAGAGGATTTTTAGTTTGATGTAGCCCTACTTGTTTATTTTCCTTTTGTTGTCTATGTCTTTGGTCTGAGATCCGAAAGATAATTGCCAAGACCAGTGTTAAGGAATTTTGCCCTATGTTTTCTTCTAGGAATGGGAACATATTTAATCAATTTCAACTTTATAATTGTTGGAGTAGAAAATTAGCTATTGGAATATCTTATCCTTAGGGCTAATGGGTGAAGAAAAGTCTTATGATGGCAATTATAGGAACAATCAAAGTCCAGGGACTTTTGATCAGGATTTATTTCTAACACAGGTTATTTATATTTCATCTGGGAGTAAAAACTCTTGTGTAAATCTTGGGGTACACACATACACAAACTCATGGGCACACAGATCTGATTGTGTACTTACTGATTGATTTATTTCTTCTTTTGATACGTTTCTCCTGTTCCTGGAGAAGGGAATGGCTACCCACTCCAGTATTCTGGCCTAGAGAATTCCATGGACTGTATAGTCCATGGGGTCACAAAGAGTCCGACACGATTGAGAGACTTTCACTTTCACTTTCTTTCCTGTTAGCTATGTGCTGTGTGCTGTGCTTAGTCACTCAGTCGTGTCTGACTCTTTGTGACTCCATGGACTGTAACCCACCAGGCTCCTCTGTCCATGGGGATTCTCCAGGCAAGAATACTGGAGTGGATTGGCATGGCCTCTTCCAGGTGATATTCCCAACCCAGGGATCGAACCCAGGTCTCCCTCATTGCAGGCGGATTCTTTACCGTCTGAGCCAACGGGGAAGCCGAAGAATACTGGAGTGGGTAGCCTATTCCTTCTCCAGGGGAACTTCCCACCTCAAGAATTGAAGCGGCGTCTCCTGCAATGCAGGTGGATTCTTTACCAGTTCAGCTACCAGGGAAGCCCTCTGTTAGCTATAGATCTTCAAAAATATGTCACAATTCTATAGCGGTGTGTAGGGACTTTTTTAATTCACAGTTATTTCACTGATGCTACTTTGGTTTTACTTTTGTACAATCAACAGTAATACATTTTTACAATGATGTCAAAAGGTAATTGGACAATACAGCTCACTGACTATTTCTCTATTAAAGGCAGCTGAAAATTAGCGTAATATTCGCTCAGTTAGCACTGAATAAAGATAATTTGTTCAGCAGAAACAAAGGAGAGACCATTTCTAATTAGAACATTTAATAGTTGTATAAATATGGAAAACCATCAACTCTTCTGAGAATCAGTCATTTTATCTGTGAAATGGGGATAGTATTTGTCCTGCTTTAATCTTTATAATTCTAAAGGCTAAAAGTAACTAATATTTATATATCCAATAATTACTTTTAAAAAGCAGACTGCACAGAAGCTGCAATGAAGAATAGAGAAATAGATATATATAAAGGAGATTTTGATAAACCTTTCCCAATTCAAACCAGAGCAAATGGACAAAAAATAGCAAAAATAAAAAAGCTAAAGATATAATCAATTAAAAAGTACAAACACATATCAAACTGCAAAGTATCATAATAAAAATTGTATCTCTTTCCAGTGTATATGGAACATTCACAAATACTGTTACAAACATAATCTAAATAAGTTGCAAATAAATAGTTATTATGCAAGCTGCATGTATATATCATTAGCTGTAGGGAATGGGAATGAGAAGTTTGGAGAGGGCAAAAACACCAGCTAGAGTTCTCGAAATAGATATTACTTCATAGGTTGATTTTTTAATCAGGTAGATATTTTATATAATTTAAAATAAAATAAAAAATTTAAAATAATTCATAAAAATTGAAAGAAAAATGTAATAAACAAACCTAGCTATGTATCCAGATTGTGATGTGTGTGTGGTGAGATAAAACAGCTGAGGGCTGTGTTGTTGCCATCAGGACCTGGAACATTTGATGAGAGGCAAAAAGATGAGACCTAGGGAAGAGAAGCAAAGGCGTCAGTGGTATTGCTAATGCTAGATGGTGAATACGTAAGAATGTTATATGTACATATATAGAACCAGTTTATTTGTATATATATACATGCTGTGCTGTGCTTAGTTGCTTAGTCATGTCTGACTCTGTGACCCACGGACTTTAGCCTGTCAGACTCCTCTGTCCATGGGGATTCTCCAGGCAAGAATACTGGAGTGGGTTGCCATGCTCCTCCAGAGAACCCAGGTCTCCCACACTGCAGGCAGATTCTTTACTGTCTGAGCCACCAGAGAAATCCAAGAATACTGGAGTGGGTAACTTATCCCTGCTCCAGGGGATCTTCCCAACCCAGGAATTGAACCAGGGTCTCCTGCCTTACAGGAGGATTCTTTACCAGTTGAGTTACCAGGAAAGACATACATACATATGTATATATTACTTGTAGATACATTATGCATTAGAATAAGGGTATATTATCTAGCTCCTGGTATTATGAAGACCAGTTAGTAATCTGCTATAGTAAAAGTCCAGGGCAGAGATAATGGTAATTGGGACCAGAGTGGAATATTTGAGTGTTGAAAACTGGGATGTTTTTAGGGAAAGAAATACCACAGAAATTACTGATAGATTGGATCTTTGCTAAATCTTGTCCAAAGGAAATATTAGTTTTTTTTTTTTCATGGAAAGTTATCTTTTTAAAATTTGTTTCCTTATGTAATTAGCTTCAAGCATTACAGAGTAGCTAAAGGTTTCCAGGCAAGGTATGTGGAGCAGAGGAGTTCATTTTAAATTCAGAATTTAAGAAATCTTCAAAGGGTCTGAGGCAGAAAGGAGTTAATAAAGGAAAAACAAGGTGACTGGGCAAAGTGTAAGTGGTGATGATGCAGATATTGGTAAGACTGCTTCCATGTCAGATGTCGATTTGACCATTAATTCCTATTCAGGAGTACCAATCAGGGCTGAGGCTTTAAAAGAGTATGTTCCCATTAGGGAGCTCTTGAATTATGATGCTCATTACCAAGTGTGCTGGCTGCTTTCACACATGACCTTTAAGGCATCAATAATTTATAATGTGATTTATTTGTAAATAATGTGAAAAGAAAGTACTTGGCTGTCCTGATACAACATGAGTAGCTTGAGGAGTTGATGCAGAAACCAAAGCGTAGGTAACTGTGTAAGATTTTTTTTTCCAGTGTCTAGGACTCTGATATAAACCTGGGAAGGTCTGCCCACAGTAAAATGTCTAATATTGTATGACTACAAATGCTCACTAATAGGAAGGTAAAAACTGAGAAATTCTGTCAATAGCAACAAGTAAAATTCAACATTTCTATCTTCATTTTATCTTCATGTTCCTCTCTAGTTTTTATTTCTGCTTTAAATTGAGCTGTCCAAAAAATCTGGCTAACTTTCTCTGTGATTGGGTATAGGATTGTCAGAGGGTAAGAAAAGAAACTACTGAAGTAAAATGTAAGGTCACTCTGTCAGAACAGAAAAAGAATTTCGAACATATCCTGGGATATTGATCAGAGAAATGAATGCTTCTTAACTATCAAAATACAGAGCTGATAGAGACAAAGTTGTGTCTCTAAGACCAAATGAGGACTTAGTTCTAATGTGGCAGATTTTCAGAATTTTCATAATGTAGAAGAACCACATAAAACCAGGAGTGGATATGAAGCACCATCTGGGAGTTATAGGGCTTCAATATCACACTGGCAGCCACCATCCTAGATAAGAGAAAACCTCCCTAATACTCTCCTGAAGGCCCCCATTACCTCCTTGTTTCTCAGACTACAGATGAGAGGGTTCAGTGCTGGAGTGAGGACAATATAAAATACAGAGAGGATGTTGTCCTGTTGGGGACTGTGGTGGGAGATGGGCTGGACATACATAAACATGGCAGCTCCATAGTACATTCCCACCACAGTCAGATGAGAAGAACACGTGAAGAGGGCTTTCTGCCTTCCCTCTCCTGAGGACATGTGGAGGACAGCAGCTAGGACAAACGTATAGGAGGCAAGGACAGCAGCAAGGGAGGGCATGAGAAAGACGGAACCTGACACATACACCATGAACTCATATCTGGAGGTATCTGCACAGGCCAATTTCAGCAAGGGTGGGATCTCACAGAAGAGGTGCCTGATTTCCCGGGTCATGCAGAAAGGAAAATGCATGGTACATGAAGTGTGCATCACAGAATTCAGGAATGCCAGGGTCCAAGGGGTGGCTATCATGAGGCAGCAGACCCTCAGCCTCATGAGGACCATGTAGTTCAGAGGATTACAAATGGCCACATACCTGTCATAGGCCATGAAGGCCAGTAGGAGGTCCTCTGCACCACCCAGGGTCAGTACTAGGAACATCTGAAGGGCACAGCCCTCAAAGGAGATGGCATTCTCTCCACGCAGATAATCCACAAGCATTTTAGGAATAACTACAGATGTAAGCATCAAATCCATGAGAGAAAGCTGGCTGAGCAGGAGGTACATGGGCACATGGAGCCGGGCATCCATTGTGATGACCAGGAACAGCAGGCCATTGCTGGTGAGGGCCAGTGTGTACAGGACTGAGATTGTAGTGCAGAGCAGTCCGGGAGACCCACTGTCGGTCAGAATCCCCACCAAGATGAAACCACTTTCCAAGGTGGAGTTATAGAGCTCCATTTCTGTGGTTTATTTTTCATTATCTGAAATTATGAAAAATCAGATAAGGTAGTTCTGATGTGGTCACTGTGGACTCCTTGCCTTTACAATGTTACAGCCCTTGATTGAAGGAAATTAGTTGCTCAGTTTATCATACCATGTATTAGTCATTCATTCATAAATTAAATCACCAAGTATGTACTGATAACATATTGTTAAAATAGCACATTTCTTTCCTGTTTCTGATGTTTCCTTCATTATAGGCAAGTCCCATTTGGGCAGTAATTCTGCATTTGCTCTGCTTTACCATCCCACTTCCTTCTCTTGAGAAACAGGAGCAACTAAACCAATGGGAAACATTAAGGGAAAATCTAGACATATAGACATATGGAGTGCACTAAGTCACTTCAGTCATGTCCAACTCTGCGACCCCATGGACTGTAGCCTGCCAGGCTCCTCTGTCCAAGGGATTCTCCAAGCAAGAATACTGGAGTGGGTTGCTGTGCCCTCCTCCAGGGGATCTTCCCGATCCAGTGATTGAACCCATGTCTCTTTACATCTCCTGCACTGGCAGGTAGGTTCTTTACCACTAACGCCACCTGGGAAGTTCAGACATATGGTATCCAGCTTCTTTTTCCTTCCCTTCTTTTCAGGAGATGCAGCATCTTTGAGAAGGCCTAACACATATTTCCTTCTCTCCCACCCAGGTTGTGAAGCAATTGAGACAGGAGATATTTGTGCAGCCAAAACATCACCCTATTTTTCATCAAGTAGAAATTACGGGATGTAATTTCTGTGTCAGTGGATAATGGACTTCCTAAACCAACCTCAAAATGAACATAATTACCTTTGCAGTCACAAGCAAAGCAGGACCAGGGCAGTACTTCCCACTGAAGAAGGACTGGTGGAACAGGAGAACAAGAGATACAAGTACTGGTCATTGTATCTTCTAAGAAAAAGAGAGAATTTTATTCTGGTTCATTCTCCAATTAGATTAACTTCCTCCCTGAAACTTGAGAAGAAAGGAGAGAATAGAGACTAAGGATTAACGTTCAGTTCAGTTCAGTTGCTCAGTCGTGTCCAACTCTTTGTGACCCCATGGACTGCAGCACACCAGGCCTCCCTGTATATCACCAACTCCTAGAGTTTACCCAAACTCATGTCCATTGACTCAGCTCTTTGCATCAGGTGGCCAAAGTATTGGAGATTCAGCTTCAACATCGGCCCTTCCAATGAATACCCAGGACTGATCTCCTTTAGGATGGACTGGTTGGATCTCCTTGCAGTCCAAGGGACTGTCAACAGTCTTTTCCAACAACACAGTTCAAAAGCATCAATTCTTCATCTCTCAGCTTTCTTTAAAGTCCAGCTCTCACATCCATACATGACTACTGAAAAAACCATACCCTTGACTAGACGGACCTTTGTTGGCAAAGTAATGTCTCTGCTTTTGAATATGCTATCTAGGTTGGTCATAACTTTCCTTCCAAGGAGTAAGCGTCTTTTAATTTCATGGCTTCAATCACCATCTGCAGTGATTTTGGAGCCCCCCAAAATAAAGTCTCTCACTGTTTCCACTGTTTCCCCATCTATTTCCCATGAAGTGATGGGACCAGATGCCATGATCTTAGTTTTCTGACTGTTGATAGATTCTCAATAAATGTAAAGTATGAGCAGTATACAGAAACCAGTTTACAGAAATTTTTGTTCAATTACTCTCTTTTTGTTTTTATTGGTGGTAAAAAACAAACAACATGCGATCTACTCTTTTAAAGTTTTAAGTGTACAGTACAGTCAACTATAAGCACAATGTTGTACAGTAGATCTCCTGAACTTTTCTATTTTGCATGACTGAAACTTTATACTCACTGAACAGCAGCTCTCCATTTCCACATCCCAGCAGCCCCTGGAAGCCACCATTCTTTCTGCTACAGTTTGACTACTTTAAATGACATAAGAGGAATCATGTAGTATTTAGACTCCTGTGCTTGACTTCACTTAACACAGTGTATTCCAATTTCTTACGTGTTGTAGCACAGGACCAGATTTCCTTCTCTTTATAGTTGAATAAAATTCCATTATATTTATATCACATTTTCTTTAGCCATTCATCTGTCAGTAGACATTTAAGTTGTTCCCCACTTTTGGCTATTAACATACTTAATCGATTGCCCTCAAAATCAGTTAATCATCTGGCCAGCTGACCTCCCCTGCCTCATTTTTGCCTGTGGTTCCTAGCCTTTCTGCCCTCCTCCGTCCCTGTCTGGACCCCAAGTCACTCCATGTTGATCCAGTAGAAATTCTCCAGGAAATTGTGTTTCCTCTTGCCTCTAGGCTTTTGCACTTGCAGCTCCTTCTTCCTAGAAAGCACCATTTCTTTCCCCTTTCCCATTTCACATGCTCTAAGTCTTTTTCTCAGTTAAAACTTCCTGGTACTTCAGAACATCTCTGTTACTACCTCCCAGAAGTTTGCCTTGCTTTTCTCAGAGTAAGTGGCTTCACTGACTATTGAAGCAAATATTTTAATGCTAGTCTTTAAATGTAAGGATTATGTCTTATTCACAGTGTTTGTTCAGTATATGGCACAGCTCCTTATAGAGAATATCCTTGATAATTATTTGTTGAATAAATGAGACCAACATTAATGACATGTCCAAGACCAAGGGAACAAAAAACATTTCCTAACCATCCACATTTCCTAGCTAGGGTCCTGCTCCCAATTCCCGATCATTCGTTTACAGAAACCTCATAATATCCCCCAAACAGAGATAAAATCCTTACCTCTGATAGACAGGAGATACTGCTAGTAGATTTCACTGTTGGCTGTGTATCTTGTTTGGAGGGTGAAGAAGTGCAAATAGAAATTGGTGAGTAAATAAAGTAGATTTTGTACTAGTGCGTGAAGGGGACCAGCTGTGAGGAGGTATGTGGGATCAGTGGGTCAGGGCACACCCATCCATCTGGCTTGGCAGGGCCTCTCTGGGATGGGCCACCTGGTCTTTGAATGACCTACACTTCAGAGAGAAGGGTCTCATAGGAACCTGAAACAGCCTGTTACCTCTCTTATGTGAAAGGTTAAGACAGGCTGTGTCTCTGGCCCAGTCACCTTGTGAAGGAATTTTCCTAGCCATAAAGCAATTGTCTAACTAAGGTGAATGCTTAACTTTTAAAAACAGTTTCACTCCTACTTGGCTCTGGAGGAAAAGCTGAATAAAGGAAAACCAGTGCAGATGATCCAGGAAGAGGACCCAAAGGAAGGTCTGCAATGCCTGGCCTCACTTTCTCAGGGGCCACAGTGAGACAGGGCCCTGTCCTTGGGGGTGGCTCTTCTGCTCCCTATGTGATGACAATGACTTTGTCTCTCTATTCAGAAGCTTTGTTTAAAAGGAACTCTTTCCCCAGCTGAATTGACCCCTTCCTGGAAGTGCTGGGAGACAGGAAATTTAATAAATCTCCTGGGTGTGATTCCTGACCTCTTAACTCTTCTTTCATCTCTCAGTAAATGAGTTCTGCACCCCAGTAAAGGAAACATGGAAGGGGGGCTATTTACAATCTCTGAGTTCACACCTAATGACCAGGCCTTGGGCTGGTACTGTGCATCTGTGCCAAATTCACAGGGATTTGAGAAGACCCAGTGAGGTCTCAGGAGAGCTGTGAAAGCAGGACTGTATCTCGGTCTTTCCTCTGGAGGTAACTGTTGCAGTGAGCACAAGTGAGTATCTCAGAGCAAATTAATTAAGACTAAAGCAGACAATGTATCCTGCTTTGTTTTCCTTCCATAGTTCTTTTTTTTTTTCTCATTCAGTATGTAACCCTAACTGCATGCTTTGTTTTCTTCCATTATTCTGTCCTTTTTTCTCATTCAATGTGTATTAACTTCAACTGTGCACTGAACACAACATTATATAGAAATAATATAGAAAAAATTAACCAACCATCCTTTCTTAGGGATGTTACCTTCTAGGTGGTGGAGAATAAGAAATAAAATATCATAAGTGTCACATTGTATATTAGGAGTTTTCAAGTGCTTTGGAGCTAAAAAAGGTAAGAGGAACAGAGAATGTAGGAAGAAATTGTTAACTTTAAATAGAAGGGTTAGAGCAGATCTTACTGAGAAAATGTCCTTTGAGCAAAAATGTGAAGGTCATTTTAGACAGAGAGAAGAGCCACTGAAAAGGTTCTGAGGTCAAACTGAGACAGGTAAACAAGGAGACCAATGGAGCTGGACTGGAGTGAGCAAGCTGGGTTGGATGGAGGAGATGAGGTCAGAGAGTAAGCGGAGTAAGCATATAGAACCACTGTGAAGGTTTCGACTTTTGCTCCAAGTGAATCAGGGAACTATTGGGGGTCTTTGAATAGGAAATTGAAATAATTTGAATTTTGTTTAAGAGGAATTGTCATTTTGTCAAAGACTTTGCTTTGTTACTCTGTTAAAGACTTTACAGGGACCAGAAAGGAAGCAAGCAGACTGGTTAGGAACCTGTTGCAATGACCCAGAAAGGAGCCAATGACTTGGATCCGAGGGGTGGCAGTGGAAGAGTTGTTAAGTGATATAATCCTGGATATATTCAGAGGAAGGATGCGTGTATCCTTAAATGTCAGTTTTGTCAGTTTGCTGCTGCTCAGTTAAGTCAGGTGATTAGAACTTAGTGCTGATGACCTCTATTTTAGGCCCTTAAATATTTTCTCTGATGCTGAGATTCTTTATGAATTCATCAAATGTTATTTAATTTCTACTTTGTGCCAGCTATGGTGCCAGGCTCAGTGACCCCGTTGTGGAAAATATGTAGTTTCTGCCCTCCTTATATGGTTGTGGGGAAGACATTGAAAACTGTAGTCAAAGCTCACATTTTAATACAGAAGATCCTAGACAGTCTAGTCTGTGAAGGAGGTGGATTTCTGTAGATTCCACAATAGGACACCACCAAGCTCTTCCTAGAAACACACACACACACAGACACACACACACACAGATACACACACACACACACACATTAGTGGCCTGTGTTAACATGGTTTAGTCATCTTCTTAAGGTAATGTGGGATCTATAAGTCATCATTCCATATTCCCTTCTTCTCCCTGGGCAGATTATTAGAGGGCAGGGAATTCATAATTATCTCCAAGAAGAGGAGAGCATTTCTTGCTCAAAGAGTAGATGTTTGCTGCGTCAGAAGACCTACAGATGTTGCCTCAATGACTCTCAAGTGTGAGGAGAAGGGTAGAAATGTTATTCTCCTTATATGGCCCTGAAGAAACCTCTAGCTATGCTTTCTCAAAATCAAGCCCAGAGTCTCAGTATGTTAGTAGCTCAATTATAATGCAAATTGAATTCCTAAATTTCCAGGATGTCTTCTGTTAAAGTGAGGGTATTGTTTAGGGAGGAATGGGAATCTGAGTATTGGACTAGGGACAAATAGATTCCCATGACTCTGAGGACATTGTTCTGCTAATTTTTTGACCAATAATTACCTGTTTCATGAGAGTTTGGCCCTCATTTGCCTGAAAAACATGTAATAAATGCCCCTGAGGTTGTTGCCATTAAGACACTGCAGATTCTCCTCAGGGACCACTCTCACCTTCCCTCTTTGCTTCCAAACTTGTAAGTAGACTCACATTCCAGCAAACTCAAAGGGTGAGAGTTGTTATAAACCAAAGGAGCAGCATAATTTTTCTGATGTATACAGACAGAAATCTGGGAGATACGTGTGGGGATGGAGCTCATGGGTATGGAATTATGGTGGGAGGAAAAAAAGTTGGATCAGGCTAAACTTATTGATATGGCCCACTAAGTAGAGATCTTGGATTCAGTGTTTCAGCTCAAGAGGTTAGAAAGGGCTCTACAGATTGTTTAGTTGGCTGGCTAAAACATGAGTGCAAGGGTAGGTCTACCACAGTAAATAGAATTTAAAGTGTAAGATTTATGTTAATATACTGTACAGTAAGTTGTCCAAAGGCTTTGGGAGATAAACTGTTGGAATGGGTTTATCAAATAAGGCCTGCTCACCCACTCTGGGAGAATACATCTTTCACTATGACTGTGAGAAACAAATTTATGAGAGAAGACCCAGCATCCTTTAAGGGCCCTGTGGTTGCTCTTCTGTGTAGGTCAGAAATTATAGTGGGAGCTGCTAGTACTGAACTGGGATCTCTAAACGCAATGGGAATAATGGGATCTCACGTGGCATGGCCATCGTCATATCTTAATCATCAAAGATAAGTTGAATGTGGCTGTTGTAATGGGTGGCAGAGTGCAAGCAGTAAGCATAGCAGTCTGAGTCACAGAGACTGATGGTTAGTTGATGATGACGTTCTTAGAAAATAACTTCTTGGTGTCAAATCCTTTGTTCTTGAGGTTAAGTCATGGTCAGCTAATGACATTCCTATAAATGTCCACCAAACAAATGTCATTTTCTGATCTCACAAGAAAGGCAAGGTGCCAAGGCACAACTCTCCCCTGACAAGGTCCTGGTCTTGGCTAAGAGAAGGTAGATCTCATCTGGTAGCTTCCTCAGGACCAGGTCCCCAGACCCTGCCCAGCTATCATCACTGAGGGAGCCAGGCACCCAGGACCCAATTGGCTCTCTGACTCCCCAAACAGTGGGGTGGGGGTGGGGGGTCAGGCAGGTCCCGTAGACTGTGAACCCAGGCAGACTGCCACTGCTATTAGGTCACAGAAACAGGGATGCGGGAGAAGCTTACCACTACCTCAAGGCCTGGGTCAAGCCAGTGGTTCCCCTTGGTGAGGGCTCTGGAGACCTGCAGGACACAGCCCCCATCCTTGTTCTTTGGTTTCTCAACTCGCCTGTTGGCCCAGGGCCAGGCGAACTAGAAGACCCTAGGGAGAAGGCAAGGATCCCCCTCTCACTTCACTCCAAATGACAACCACCTCTCCCACTGGGCCTTTGGCTGAATTCCTCATAAACATGGCTCATTAATAGTTGGCTGCTTGTGAGCAGGGCCCACATGGTGCTGACCAATGGCCAAGAATGACAACTACAGATAGCTTACGGTGAACTGTTGGATTCATGATCTCCAAAGAAGAAGATTTAGCTTCGGGACCAGAGACCAGGCTTGATCACTCAAGAAATTTCATATAGCAGAGTTTTATTAAAGTGAAAAGGGACTGAGAAAGCTTCTGATATTGACATCAAAAATGGGATGGAGAGTGACCCCCGTGCTAGTTTTAGCAAGCTGTTTTATGTCTGTTAGAAAGTTATTAATCAGATAAGATAGACAACTCAAGGCTGAGGCAGTTTCACCAGGCCCCTCTCCCATAATATGCATTTTTGAGATAGGATGGCACGAGGTATATCATCCCCCAGCCATAAAATAATTGATATGAATACTGGTTTGTTGAGCTATTATCAGCCCAAGGTTTGAGAAAAGAAAAAAAGGTAGTCTTAGGTGGAATCATTTTGAAGAAAGGCAAATTCCAAAGCAAATGCAGTGTTTCATTAACATAGCTTAAGAAAAACATTTCCTTGGAGAGTTTGTTTCCTCCTGCTGCTTAAGGGAGAGACAAAAAATGTCTAACACTTACAGCCTATTTCCTCCATTTGGAGAACCCTGGCATTCCTGCCTGTTACCCTCTCACTACCAGTCCCATGGCAACTGTTGCCTGGTAACACCATAGGGGAAGAGGGGAGGAATAATGCACAGCAGTGGCTTCATGCAAAGAGCTGCACTTGGCTGGCATTATTACAAAGATATTATGCTTGTTGTTTTTTCTTATCATGGAATGGTGAAGTCAAGTGGGCCTTAGGCAGCCTTACTACAAAAAAAGCTAGTGGAGGTGATGGAATTCCAGCTGAGCGATTTCAAATCCTGACAGATGATGCTGTAAAAATGCTGCACTCAATATGTTAGCAAATTTGGAAAACTCAACAGTGGCCACAGGACTGGAGAAGGTCAATTTTCATTCTAATCCCAAAGAAAGGTAATGACAAAGAATGTTCAAACTACTGGACAGTTCAGTTCAGTCGCTCAGTCATGTCTGACTCTTTTCGACCCTATGGACTGCAGGACACCAGGCCTCCCTGTCCATCACCACCTCACAGAGCTTGCTCAAATTCATGTTCATCGAATCGGTGATACCATCCACACATCTCACCCTCTGTCATCCCCTTCTCCTCCTGCCTTCAATCTTTCCCAACAAAAGGGTCTTTTCCAAGGAGTCAGTTCTTTGCATCAGGTGGCCAAAGCACTGGAGCTTCAGCTTCAGCATCAGTCCTTCCAATGAATATTCAGGATTGATTTCCTTTAGGATGAACTGCTTTGATCTCCTTGCAGTCCAACTACTGGACAATTGCTCTCTTTTGTCATGCTAGTAAGGTGATGCTCAAAATCCTTTAAGCTATGCTTCAGCAGTATGTGAACCTAGAACTTCCAGATGTACAAGTTGGTTTTGAAGAGTCAAAGGAACCAGAGATCAAATTCCCAACATTCATTGAATCATGGAGAAAGGAAGGGAGAAAAACATCTGCTTTGTTGACTACCCTAAAGCCTTGACCATGTGGATCACAGCAAACTGTGGAAAATTCTTAAAGAGATGGAATTCTAAACCACCTTACCTGTCTCCTGAGAAAGCTATATGCGGATCAAGAAGCAATAGTAAGAAGCTTACCTGGAACAACTGACTGGTTCCAAATTGGGAAAGGAGTACGACAAGGCTGTATACTGTCACCTTATTTATTTAGCATATATACAGAGTACATCATGCAAAATGCCTGGCTGGATAAATCAAAGCTGGAATCGAGATTGCCAGCAGAAAAATTAACAACCTCAGATATGCAGATGATACCACTTTAATGGCAGAAAGTGAAGGGGAACTAACAAGCCTCTTGATGAGGGTGAAAGAGCAGAGTGAAAAAGCTGATTTAAAACTCAGCATTCAAAACATTAAGATCATGGCATCTGGTCCCATAGCTTTATGGTACATAGAAAGAGAAAAAGTAGAAGCAGTGACATATTTTATTTTCTTGGGCTCCAAAATCACTGCAGATGGTACTACAGCCATGAACCTAAAAGATGCTTGCACCTTGGAAGAAAAGCTATGATAAACCTAGACAACGTATTGAAAAGCAAAGACATCAGTTTGCCAACAAAGATCCTTATAGTCAAAGCTATAGTTTTTCCAGTAGTCATGTATGGATGTGAGAGGTGAACCGTAAAGAAGGCTGAGTGCCGAGGAATTTATGCTTTTGAATTGTGGTGCTGGAAAAGATTTTTGAGAGTCCCTTGAAAAAACAAGGAGATCAGACCAACCCTAAAGGAAGTCCACTCTGAATATTCATTGGAGAGACTGATGCTGAAGCTGAAGCTCCGGTACTTTGGCCGCCTGATGTAAAGAGTGGACTCTTTGGAAAAGACCTTGATGTTGAAAAAGATTGAAGGCAAATGGAGAAGAGGGTGGCAGAGGATGAGATTGTTAGATAGCATCACTGGCTCATTGGACATAAATTTGAGCAAACTCCAGGAGATAATGAAGGACAGGGAAGCCTGACATGCTGTAGTCCATGGAGTGGCAAAGAGCTGGACACAACTGAACAACAATGACAGCAGGAAGCAGCAATTACTCTAGACGTTTCAATGAGACATTTACCTATCAGATGAGTGTAGATGAATGTGACAAAAATTCAAGTACCTTCCACTGAAGTGAAATTTCTAGGTGTCTAAAGGAGATCAGTTCTGGGTGCTCTTTGGAAGGAATGATGCTAAAGCTGAAACTCCAGTACTTTGGCCACCTCATGTGAAGAGTTGACTCATTGGAAAAGACTCTGATGCTGGGAGGGATTGGGGGCAGGAGAAGAAGGGGACGGCAGAGGATGAGATGGCTGGATGGCATCACCGACTGGATGGACATGAGTTTGAGTGAACTCTGGGAGTTGGTGATGGACAGGGAGGCCTGGTGTGCTGCAATTCATGGGGTCACAAAGAGTCGGACACAACTGAGGGACTGAACTGAACTGAACTGAGCGGGCTTTTGCCTGGAAAATTCCATGGACGGAGGAGCCTGGTAGGCTGCAGTCCGTGGGGTCGCCAAGAGTCGGACACAACTGAGCGACTTCGCTTTCACTTTTCAGTTTCATGCATTGGAGAAGGAAATGGCAACTCACTCCAGTGTTCTTGTCTGGAGAATCCCAGGGATGGGGGAGCTTGGTGGGCTGCTGTCTATGGGGTCTCACAGAGTCTGACACGACTGAAGCGACTTAGTAGCAGAGGCAGCGGTGTTGTTACCGAGCCCATGCTTGTTCTGCTTGCCCCATAACAGACCAATAAATTGAGAGATGGGTTGTTTAAACAAGGAATAACGACTTTAATCAGAAGCTAGCAGACTGAGCAAATGGCAGACTGTGTGTTCAGTTGTGTCTGACTCTTTGTGACCCCATGGGCAATAGCCTGCCAGGCTTCACTGTCCATGGGAATTTTTCAGGCAACAATACTGGAATGGGCTGCCATTTCCTTGTCCAGAGGATCTGATCTTCCTGACCCAGGGATCAAGCCTGAGTCTCCTGCATTCCAGGAGGATTCTTTACCTTTGCACCACCTGGGAAGACCCAGAGGGCAGACTAGCAGTCTCAAAAAATCATTGTCCCTCAGTCGGAATTGGGGCTCCTGTTATAAACAAGAGGGGGAGGGGCCAATTTTGGCACTGACCAACGGCTGACCAGGGCCCGATAACAGCAGCTAGTTGACAGTTACTCACTGACAGTCGCCTGCTTGGGGGAGGGGCGCACTGTGGTGAAGGATGAGTGCAGCAAGCTGGTGCCTGCCTCACTGCCACTGCACCCAGAGCGTAAAGGTTCGACTCCAAAAAGCCGGCAAGTCCAAAGTACCAGGTTGCTGCAGCAGTGTCGTCCTCCAGCCCTCAGTGGCCGAGGCGTGCAGGCTGCAGACACCATGGTGGCCACATAAAGATGGCTGACACATCAGGCAGCCATGATCACTGTCTGAGGCAACAGGCACTGTGGGCTCAGCCTGCTGCTGGCCCCAGCAGCCAGCCTCATGAGTGCCGAGGTGGCTCTGGAGCTGACGTACTCGGAGCAGAGCCCTGCCTGCCTGCTTGCACAGTGGGTGAGTGATGGGAACTGTGGCCTATCCAGGTTAGGCTCAGTGAGGGCTGCCAGTAGAGAGGTGGGACAGAGAGGCCACTGCCTCAACGGAGCACAAGCCTGCGCCAGGGAGGGAAGGGCGCATCACACCTCCAGGTTCAGGCTGGGAAGGCCGCCACTACAGTGAGGGGCATGTCAAGACATCCTTTGTAAGGTAAGGAAAAATGAGGCATAATATCTATATGCTGCTTTGGTTTTGAAGGCAATATTCCTCACGTGGGTGAGCTATTCCAGCTTATCTACCAGATGACTCAAAAAGCAGGGTCCAGAATAAGAAAAGGCTCTGCAACAGGTCTAAGATTCTCTGTCTTATGGGCTGTATGATCCAACAGATACAGAGGTGTTGGAAGTGTCAGTAGAACATAGGGATGCTGTTTAGAGCTTTTAAGAAACCCTTTTATATGAATCACAGAACAAACAGGATTTTGGAGCAAATCCCTGACATCTCTGTGAATAACTACTCTCCTTTTGAGAAACAGCTTTTAGCTTATGATTGGGCTTTGTCAGACAATGAACATTTAACCATAGGCCATGAAGGACCTGGCTGCCATTATAAATTGGGTGTTATCTGACCCACCAAGCTATAGGGTTAGACATGGACAGTAGTGCCCCATTATAGAATGGAAGTGGTATGTATGAGGTAGGGCTTGAACAGGCCATGAAGACATAAGTTGCATGGGGAAGTGGCCCAAATCCCCATGGCTCTTATTCTTGCTACATTACCTTCTATCTCCTAGGCCACTCATACAGCATCTTGGGGAATTCTCTGTGACCAGTTAGTTGACTGAGGAAGAGAAAACCTGGACATGGTTTACAGATGATTCTGCACAATATGCAGGAACCACCCTAACGTGGACAGTTACAGCAGTACAGCCCCTTTCCAGTACATCCCTGGAGGACCATGGTAAAGGTGATTTGTCCCAATGGACAGAACCTTGACCAGGGCAACTGTTTGTCCATTTTGCCTAGTAAGAGAAATGATCAAAAGTATAAATCTATATACTTAATCAGTGGTTTTTCTGGATGGCCCAGGATTTACAAGGAGCATGATTCAAAAACTGGAGACAAGGAAGTCAGGGAAGAGGAAATGTGATTATACTTCTCTGAATGGAACCATGAAATTAAAAGATGCTTGTTCCTTGGAAGAAAAATTATGACCAACCTAGACAGTGTATTAAAAAGCAGAGACATTTTGCCAACAAAGATCCCATCTAATTAAAGCTATGGTTTTTCCAGTAGTCATGTATGGATGTTAGAGTTGGATTATGAAGAAAGCTGAGCACCAAAGAATTGATGCTTTTGAACTGTGGTGTTGGAGAAGACTCTTGAGAGTCCCTTGGACTACAAGGAGATCAAACCAGTCAACCTAAAGGAAATCAGTCCTGAATATTCATTGGAAGGACTGATGCTGAAGCTGAAATGCTCCAATGCTTTGGCCACCCGATGCAAAGAACTGACTCATTGGAAAAGACCCTGATGTTGGGCAAGATTTAAGGCAGGAGGAGAAGGGGATGACAGAGGATGAGATGGTTGGATGGCATCACTGACTCGATGGACATGAGTTTGAGTAAGCTCCAGGACTTGGTGATGGACAGAGAGGCCTGGTATGCTGCAGTCCTTAGGGTTGCAAAGACTTGGACATGACTGAGGGACAGAACTAAACTGAACTGAATGGGAAAAAAAAAAATCATTAAGATGTTTTGTGTTCCATGCGCAAAGGCACCCCACTCCAGTACTGTTGCCTGGAAAATCCCATTGATGGAGGTGCCTGGTGGGCTGCAGTCCATGGGGTCGCTAAAAGTCGGACATGACTGAGCGACTTCACTTTCACTTTTTCATTTTCATGCATTGGAGAGGGAAATGGCAACCCACTCCAGTGTTCTTGCCTGGAGAATCCCAGGGGCAGGAGAGCCTGGTGGGCTGATGTCTATGGGGTCACACAGAGTCGGACACGACTGAAGCGACTTAGCAGCAGCAGCATGTAATACTCACCAAAAGTTGACCTCATCAAAAAATTACTGTTTTAATGAGTGGATAGGATGACCTGTTCTGTGGACAATAGTCTTTTTCCCCAGCCACTTTTGTCCTTTCCCAGTCGGCTTATAAGTGAAATGATCATGATGGCAAGGGTGGAATTTGTGCATGGGCTCAGAATCATTGACATATACTTGCTAAGGATGACCTGGCTAGAGCTAGAGTGCAATCTGTCAGCACCAGAGACCAACATTGAGTCCCTAATATGGCACTATTTCCTGCCGATTACCTGATGATGACTGGTTACTTTGGACCACTTCCAACATGGAAGGGGCAACACTATGTTCTTCCTGGAATAGACACAACTTTTGACATAGTATTGCCTTCCCTAAATGCAGTACTTCTGTCAAAGCTACCATCTGTGGATTTACAGAATGATTTATCCATTCTTGTAGTTTTTCCACAATGCATTGCTTCTGATCAATAAACAAAGTGTGTTTCACAGAAAATGAAATACAGCAATGTGTCCTTGCTCATGGCATTCACTGATCTTACCGGGAAGAGTATGACTGGGGTACAGGGAATCCCTTAGGGAATCTCTTAGCACCGTGATTAAAGTTAATGGAAAATTACAACAACTTGGTTCAGGCAGGATTTCTAATGGCCCAGACCCTTCAGGAATGAAGGTTTCAGTCACCATACTAGGCAAAGAACAATGGACAGCTGAGGTGCTTTTTTGAGAGGAAAGAGAATATGGAATGGGTTGTTAAAGACAATTACAAACATTAGTAAAGACCATGTGACCAGTTGCAGAAATGAAATAAGATTTGTAATAGTTGAATATTATAAATATGTGTTTTGTTATAAATATATGTGTACCCCTATATCTCATTTAGCATAAAATATATTAATAAATACATTTATACCACAGTGTTTAAGTTACAGATATCAAGGGAAAAGCGTGAACATCCCCAAGGACTTTGCAGCTTCTGGAGAAGAATTAGCATAGTTTTGGTTTTACACAGAATAGTTGTATTGTGTTAGGTGGAAGAATGACCTTGTTATTGTCTTTATTTTGGAGATTGCATGATTTAAGGAGATAAATGTGAACTCTAAGTTGACAAGGGAAGACCTTGGTGACCAATTTTATGTATCACCTTGGCTACGCTCTATTTCCCAGTTTTTCAATCAAACACTTATGTGTGACTGTGAAGGTATTTTATTAGAGGTGATTCAAGCCCATGTTCAGTTCACTTTAAGTATAAAGGATTATTCTAGATAATTTAGAGGAACTTTGTTCAATCAAGTGAAGGGCCTTAAGAGGAGAACTGAGGGTGAAGAAATTTCATCTGTGAGAAGTAGCTAAATCTCATGCCCAAGAGTTCCAGGCTACCCTTCCTGACCGCCAGCCCTCTGAATTTCTAGTTAGTGTCACCAACTCCCACAGTTTCGTAAGTTAGTTCCATGTAATAAATCTTTTAATGCATATCTCCTACCGGTTCTGGTTTATCGGATTGAACCCTTACTTATACAGTCAATGCATTTTTTTCCTGCAACAAAGGGGAAATTTTACCAATTTAGTTACCTGGAAAACTTCCTGCTACCATCAGCTTTGACAATTTATCTTACTTTTTCTGGTCCACTCTCTGATGGTTGTCCAGGAAAACCTTTACCTATTTCCGTCCTTCTCTGAAGCTTCTAGTCAGCTACAAGTCATTCCATCTTTCCTTCTTGAAAGCCACTCTTCTGATTTTGAATATAGTAGCATAGTTATAATTGGAGTACAATATTAAACAGGCAATATAATTATAAAATCCATGTACAACTTAAAAATTTATTTTTTTATTTTGTATTGGGGTATAGCTGATCAACAATGTTGTGATAGTTTCAACTGAACAGTGAAGGGACTCAGCCATCCATATACATGTATCCATTCTCCCCAAACCCCTACTTCCATCCAGGCTGCCACATCATTGAGTAGAGTTCCATGTGCTATACAATAAGTCCTTGTTGATTATCCATTTTAAACCATTTCTAATGGTCAGTGTGTACATAACCTTTCCAAACTCCCTAACTATTCCTTCCCCTGGCAACCATAAGTTCATTTTCTAAGTCTGTGAGTTTCTTTGTTTTGTAAGTAAGGATCATTTGTATCATTACTTTTTAGAATCCACATATAAGGTATGTCATAGAATATTTCTCCTCTGTCTGACTTACTTCACCTAGTAGTATGTACAGCCTCTATTCATTCATTTAGAAAACCTGAATTGTGGACAAAGTTTTCAGTTATACCATTTTCTCTGCTTTTCTGTATGATTTAAACATTTAAAAATAAAATATTAAAAATATTAAAGCAAAATAAATATTAAAAGCAAAAAGTAACAAAGGAGAGATAAAAATGAACTGTTGTATGGACAATAAGATACCTCCCTTGGAAATACAATTCATCAAGTAAAATAGAACATGTGTAAGAACACAGAGGATTTATATAACACATGGCCTAATGGCTATACAGAAAATTTTTAAATCAGGTGGTCTAAACCAGAAAAGGAGCATAAGTTTATAAATATAGATAATGGTTGAGGTTGTAATAATAAATATTATATAGCTTCTTAATTAAAATTAAAACATTTTTAGAATAAAAAATAATCTTATGAGATTTCACAGCAGAAAGAAAGTGTTAGTTGATCAGTCATATCTGACACTTTTCAACCCTGTGGTCTGTCCATGGAATTCTCTAGGTAAGAACACTGGAGTGGGTTGCCATTCCCTTCTCCAGGGGATCTTCCCGACCCAGGGATCAAACTTGGGTCTCCTGCATTGCATGCAGATTCTTTACCCTCTGAGCTAACAGGGAAGCCCATGAGATTTCAAAATAACATTAATTGTACAATAATGATTAATAAAGGTTTTCAAGCATAAATATATACTGCTATCTTTTGACAAAAGACTGAAAAGTCTACCACTTGGATAGGAATTATATGATTCAAGATAAAGTATCTTACGTTGCTTTTAGTGCTTATATGAGGGCCATGACCCACACCAGTGCCTTTTGACTAAAGAAAAGTGGTAGTGGTGGTAGTTAAGTCTCTTATTCGCATCCAACTCTTGCGATCCTGTGGATTGCAGACTGTCAGGCTCCTCTGTCCATGGATTTCCCAGGCAAGAATACTGGAGTGGGTTGCCATTTCCTTCTCCGACGGATTCTTCCTGACTTGGGAATCTAATCCAGGTCTCCTGCATTGCAGGAGAATGCTTTACCGACTGAGCTACGAGGGATATTATTAGAAATTATGCAGTAGTTAGACTAAAACTCATGAAGGCCAGGAAAATATATCAGGTTTAGATAAGTTGGAAACTACCACAGCTTATAAAACCAAATTAAAACAATCTTATCTGATATTTTTTCTTAAATTTATTTATTTTTGGCTGTGCTGGCTCTTCATTGCTGCCTGGGCTTTCTCTAGTTGCAGTAGGGGGGCTTCTCATTGCTGTGGCTTCTTCTGTTGCAGAGTACTGGGCTTAGCTGTTGTGGGCTCAGTAGTTGCGGCTCCCAGGCTCTAGAGCACAGGCTGAATAGTTGTATCTCATGAGCCTAGTTGCTTCACAGCATGTGGGATCTTCCCAGATCAGGGATCAAACCTATGTCTCCTGCCTTGGCAGGCAGATTCTTTACTACTGAGACAACAGGGAAGCCCCTCAACTGATATTATATAAAAACTTAATACAAAATAGGAAGACCATGTAATTATAATGTAAAGTCAAAACAAAACAAATATAGTATATAAATTAATAACCCAATTAAAACTTATGAAATGTGGCTTCTAAGTTGTTAGGGTGAAATGGCATGCCTGCCATCCTTAAACTCTTGGCAGAACATATTTTGTTAATTTGCTCATCCAGTATGTTTGCTAAGCCAGAGAGAATCCATTTTTCCTCTATCATTTTATAATGGCTGAATGAAAGAATGTTCTACTTCTTAGCATATTGCATCCACCATTACAAAATTAAAAAAAAATTTAGAAGGGAGATGTTCTGGAAAACTTGGAAAAATCTTATACATCCAGGTGAAGTAAGCATTACTAACAAAAGCAGTTTCGTGGCTCTTGTCAATGCCAATGCTTACTTTACCTGAAAACTAGGGGGCTTTAATGAATTGCCTCTAGTTTTTCTGAGTCTAAGCCCCAACTATAACACCCCCAAAATTATATATGTAGAAGTTCCAATAAAGGAAGAGAACTAAAGTATGAAATTATGTATTTTATAAATATATCCCATGTGTTGGAAAATTTACATTGTATGTATTTTATACTATAAAAATTTATATTACATACCATATAATACATTTTATAAGTGGGTTTTATTATAAAATGGGAAAAGATATTATATATATGTATGTATACATACATATGTATATAAAATCCTATTTTCTCTCTACCATGGTAAGTTTTGCACGCTATCTTGCAATGTTTCTTTTGGAGTCTGAAAGGTATTTCTCTCTCATTTTTTCATAGATTTTAAAAAGTAATTAAATGAGATATCATTAAGATCAGTTGATTATAAAAGGAACAAGTCCCCTAACCCACTAGGAAGCAAGCAACAGGTCACTACTTTGACTATCGCAGAACTTCTTTTTGTATATGCCTCCTAAGATAGAAAGGGCTTTTAAAACAAAACAAAATTAAACTGGAAAAATGCCATTAATATAACTCTAAAAACTAGTTGTATAACTTTCTGAATATCTTCTTGAAAAATAGAATTACTTTATAATGATTTTACCAATGTATGTGTTTTAGAGTTCTGATTATTTAACTCTTTGCCTCCTAAAAGAAAGAATTTAATTAATACAAGAAAGAAAAGGGAATTTTCTTTGATTTATAACCTCTTATTCCTTAATTATTGTATTAAGTCAGTATGTTTATCATTGCAGATGATGAAAAAAAGAAGAAAATCTGAAATCTGGATTTCTTCAGCAAAGAGAATCTCTCAAGAAAAGGGCTCGGCCACTTACCATGGTTTTTCTGATGGCATTTTTGACCTCCTTTTTCCTCAGGCAGTAGATGATAGGGTTGAGCATGGGAGTAAAGACTGCATATATGGCTGAGATCAACTTGTTAGAATTGAATGAAGCAATGGCCCGAGGTCGGACATACATGAAGATCACAGCTGTGTAGAAGATGACTACCACCATAAGGTGAGAGGCACAGGTAGAGAAAGCCTTCCACTGCCCAGTGGCTGAAGGAATGTGCAGGATGGCAGAGACAATGAAGGCATAGGAAAGGACAGTGGCTGAGAGAGGAAACACAAGGATGATGATGGCTAGCACAAAGTCTACCATCTCTGTCATAGACAAATCCATGCAGGCCAATTTGAGGATGGGGGAAACATCACAGAAAAAATGGTTCAAGATATTATTACCACAGAAGGAAACTTGGGAGATGAAGTATACTTTTGCCAAGGAGACAGTAAAGCCACTCAGCCAGGAACTGATGGTTAGCTGAACACAAAATTCTGTGGTCATCATAACCGGATAGCGAAGAGGCCAACATATAGCCACATAACGGTCATAGGCCATGGCAGCCAAGAGCACACACTCAGTACAGGCAAGTGACGTGAAGAAATAGAGCTGGGTCATGCATCCCAAGAAGGAGATGGTATTGGGACAAAGCAGGAATCCAGCCAGCATCTTGGGGACGGTGACAGATATATACCAGGTCTCCAGAAAGGACATGGTGCCCAGAAAATAATACATGGGCTTGTGCAGGGATCCAGTGACCCATATGGTGAGGATGATGACTACATTCTCCAACAGCACAAACAGGTAGGTGATGAGGAAGAGGAAGAAAAGCAGAACTTGCAGCCAAGAGTAAGTAGGGAAGCCCACCAGGACAAATTCACTAATATGAGTGATATTTTCCTTCCACATAATTAGGACATCAAAAGACAAAAGATTAAATGATGGCAGCACCAGATTGAAGAGTGAATTCACATTGGCGCAAGGGGCCCTCAGGCTACATTAAACATAAACCTAGGGTCATAATCTGGTCGTGGGGTATAATTTAGGTCACTGGAGGCCACAGCATCTTCTCTAGAATATCAGGTGTCAGAACAGGACCTGAAAACAAATAGAACATAGACACAAAGCTAAGATTCTCAAAGTAGAATCATGAGGTCAGATTCAGGGTTTAGGCCTTTGGATCTGAAGAGGCCTCCAGGTAGTACTAGGAGGACATCCTTTCCTTATCATCATATTCACAGATTTCAGAGGCAGCTATAAGGTAGGAAATCATCACAATTAGAGAAAGTGCCAAGGATTGTCCAGGAAGCAAGGAAGTTTGAAGTCTGGAGAAAATAGAAACAGAATATCAACTAGGAAAGACCCTCCTGGCCAGAAGAACTGCTGACCCTGGTCTACTCCTCAGCTATGCCCTATGTCTTTTGAAGACACTGGCAACAGTACTTAATAATTCACTGCCTATTTTTAGGCCCACTGCTGCTGCTGCTGCTAAGTCGCTTCAGTCGTGTCCGACTCTGTGCGATCCCATAGACGGTAGCCCACCAGGCTCCCCCGTCCCTGGGATTCTCCAGGCAAGAACACTGGAATGAGTTGCCATTTCCTTCTCCAGTGCGTGAAAGTGAGAAGTGAAAGTGAAGTCGCTCAGTCCTGTCTGACTCTTAGCAACCCCATGGACTACAGCCCACCAGGCTCCTCCATCCATGGGATTTTCCAGGCAAGAGTACTGGAGTGGGGTGCCATTGCCTTCTCCATTTAGGCCCACAGCTTTTAAAAAATTGAATAAGTTTTTTTCAAAAATTTTTTTCTTTTTTGGTAAACATTTCCCTCTTAGAATAATTAAATATATTTTGGTGTTTTAGATGACTTCTAATAACTTCTAATGCTAATAATTACATCTTTAATAGCTGTACATAATAGCTACACTTATACATATGTAATATTATATATACATATCTACTGGTTACATTTTTTTAGAATAGTTCACAGTTGATCTCAAATTAATCTGTATAATTCATCTACATCTTCTTCAAAGACTGGCTCAAATATTTTATACTTCTGGAAGAAATGCTACTTGACTAATTCTATCTACTTCCTGACTCTGAAACTCCTTATTATGGACACTACTTGAGGGCAAGCTGCATTTAAGAAGCTGCCTTGGGAGTGGGAAATCAGGAGATTTGACAAATTGAAAGGGTCCTGGGCTTCCCAGGGCACAATATATAATCTGAGGAAATTTAAAAACACTTTCGTCATAAACAGAGACAGAAGAAAAAGAACAGATAAAAATTGGGTTGAGATTATAAGTTAAATGAATTTTAAAAGAGAAACATATTCTTTAAGAAGCCCAATAGAAATCAGGGAACTGGAAAGAAGAATAAGATTTTAAATTTCCTAAGCAGGAGATGTCGGAGAAGGCGATGGCACCCCACTCCAGTACTCTTGCCTGGAAAATCCCATGGACGGAGGAGCCTGATGGGCTGCAGTCCATGGGGTCGTGAAGAGTCAGACAGGACTGGGTGACTTCACTTTCACTTTTCACTTTCATGCATTGGAGAAAGAAATGGCAACCCACTCCAGTGTTCTTGCCTGGAGAATCCCCGGGACAGGGGAGCCTGGTTGGCTGCCATCTATAGGGTCGCACAGAGTTGGACATGACTGAAGCGACTTAGCAGCAGCAGCAGCAGCAGCAGCAGCAGCAGCAAGCAGGAGATGTAGGAGATGCAGGTTCCATTGTTGGGTTGGGAAGATTCCCTGGAATTGGAAATGGCAACCCACTCCAGTAGTCTTGCCGGGAAAATTCCATGGATAGAGGAGCCCAGCGGCCTCAGTCCATGGACCTGCAGAGTCAGACTGAACGATTGAGCACTCACACACAAATATTTAGTAATTATTTCTGATTTATATGTACTTTGTAGCCTAATCCTCCCACTTCCACATCCCCACCCTGCCCCCGCCCAGATCTCTAATAAAGTAGCTGGTTATATGTGTTGGAAAAATTGAAATAAAATGGATTCAAATTTGACTTCTTTCTCCCCTCAAAAGCATTATCCTTTAATTAAGCTTAACAACTCTCTCAGGGAGGTCAATTTGCCTGAGAGTGAAGCCCTATGGAAGCACATAGCCTAAATTCTATCAATTACAGAACAAGGTTGTGAAGGAATTTTTACATGTGAATGCACACTCACTTGTGTCTGATATTTCAGGAATAACAGAACACAAAAAAGTAATACAACAAGAGACTTGATATGGACAAAAGAAAGCCCAATATTCAGAAGGTACTACAACATTAAGGAAACTGCAGAAGAGTGGGACAAATAATTGGAAGACCTGAATTCTAGTCCACGATTTCTCTCTTATTAACTTTATAATCTGATGTAAACTTCAAGTTACCAAACTTTAATTCCCTTAAAAAAAGGTTATAATACTAAAAAATTCAACAAATTATGGATGCAGACAATTTATAGAATTGTTGAAAAGTGAAAGTGAAGTTGCTCAGTCGTGGCCTACTCTTCACGACCCCATGGACTGCAGCCTACCAGGCTCCTTTGTCCATGGGATTTTCCAGGCAAGAGTACTGGAGTGGGTTGCCATTGCCTTCTCCGTTATAGAATTGTTAGTGGTTAAGATAAAGATCTAGGCTTCCCTGGTAGCTCAGATGGTAAAGAATCTTCTGCAATGCAGGAGACCAAGGTTTATTCTTGGATGGGGAAGATCCCCTGGAGAAGGGAATGGCTACCCACTCTAGTATTCTTACCTGGGAAATCCCACAGACAGAGATGCCTGACGGCTACAGTCCATGGGTCACAAACAGTCGGACATGACTGAGCTACTAAGCACATAAGATAAAGATCTACTTCACGCTCATTGGAGACTTGGTCCCACATGGCATTTTGAAAGTATAAAGATGAAAAGGTCAAATTTCTATATTCAGATCTTGAGAAGATAATATAAGGAAACAAGCCATTACAGTCCTCTGTGTTACAGACACAAATAAGATAGGTAGCCCCTGGGTCTAAAAAGATCTTAACATTGCCTTCAGCGGTGGCCTTCAAAGAAAGCAGTAAGGCTTTATCTGCACCTTGGCAAGTGAGCCCTACCGGAGAAAAATCACAAAAGAGGACAGATGATACCAGCATAAATTTAGTCATGTAGCTCAACTGAACCACAATGGCTGGTATCCTACACTATGTTTTAAATTGATTCACTCTCTATATTTCCCAAAGATTTCTTGGTTTTGGTCTCTAATCTGCCATTCCACTCTCTCCTCCAACTCTCATCAGACAATTTCTCCTCTTATAAAGACAAACGAGATTAGGTTTCCACTTCCAAATCATTATGCTAAACTCTGACATCTCTGTTCCTTCTTTCCTTACTTCTTATCTAAGACTGGTCCCTCTATCTGTTCTACATCTCATTTTTCAGGAAGCTGTTGTCAGAAATCCTGTCTCTTTTTGTATATTAAATTCTTTACACAAACATTCATTGAGCATCTATTACATTCCAGGAGGCACTGTTCTAGATGCTTGAAACAGCTCACTGAACAAAACAGGAGAAAAAAAAAAAGGCAAAACCTCCTAATCTTAAGAAGTTACATGCTAGTGAAGGGATACAGGCAGTAAATACAGTCCTTCTCAAGACTTTGAATAAATATAATATGGATATAAATATAGGAGTTGACACTTTCTGTGGAAAAATCAGAGCAAAGTAAGTAAAATTAAGAGTGTGTGGCAGTGTAGCAGGTTCATGTTTTATACAGGATGGTCAGGGTAAGCCTCACTGAGCAGAGTCATGAAGAAGCTAACAGTCATCTGACTGATGAAACAGTTTTCCAAAAAAGAGGACAGGTCTAGTATGGTTGGAGTAGAGTGAGTGGGAGAAGTGAAGTCAGAGAAGTAAGGACAGGTGATGACGAGTAGGTCACCATGGGCTTTTCAAGCAGTGGTACTCATGTTGGCCTTTACTCTGTGTGGATTGGAGCCACTTTGGAGAGTTCTGAGCAGTTGACTGACCTAATCTTACTGATGTTTTAGGAAGTCTTCTGGCAGGTTCTTCTTATCTGAGTCATTTCTGACAACTTTTAAGAATGGTCAAACAGTTCTTCTTCTTCCTAAATATAATCCTTCTTTTCTGATCATATTTTTGTATCTGCTTCAGAACCTGTACCATCCATCAAGCCCTCTCTTTCCTTACCTTTACTTTCTACTGTTACTACCTCTCTGGTAATATGCAGCTTTTCCCACCTTAAAAAGGTTACTTAATTTCTTAATCTCTGACTCTTCTCACCATAGTCCCCACACCTTTAGCTCTACTATGGGTCAAGTGGTTCCATTCACTGAAAACATCAAGACAAATAGACATTGGAGCTGTCTAGTAAAGGAGATAAAGAAGGGGTCAGAAAATTAGAATATAATGCAATAAGCATCGTCATAGGATACTGACTATTAGGAATCCAGGGTAGAATAATTCTGTTAAAAGAATCCAGAAAGATGTCATTAAAAAGTGCCATTTTAACTGAAATGAAGCATCATAGAGTTTTGAAGGGAAGGAGAAATACCAAAGAGAGCAGAAAGCAAATGCAAGGGCACAGAATAAAGCATTAAAACATTGGTGATGGGGTGATTTGCATTTTGACTAGAAAGCACTGATAGCCTGGAAGAAAGAAATGGATCAAGACAAGGCTGGAAGATGAGGTTATAGACAGCTACTCCTCACTGTTTCCTATACCTTTCTACTAGTTCTCCCCATTTCTGATACACTGAGTCCTATAACATCTGACAGAGTGCCTCTTTTTTTAACTTTTTATTTTATATTTGAATACAACTGATTAGCAATGTTCTGATAAATTTCAGGTGGACAGTGAAGAGGCTTAGTCATACATATAGATGTATTTATTCTCCCCTAAACTCTCCTCCCATCCAGGCTGCCAGAGTTGAGCAGAGTTCCCTGTGCTGTATACAGTAGGTGCTGTTGGTTATCCATTTAAATATAGCAATGTGTACACGTCCATCCCGAACCAGTGATGGAATCTGCGTCTCCTGTGTCTCTGCATTGGCACACGAATTTTTTACCACTGAGCCAATCAAGACACCTGGATTCAAATTCTGGCCTCATCATTTATTAGCCCTACAATGTTAAACAAGTTATTTAACCTCTCTGGCATCAGTTTCTTTCTATTACAAAAGAGATAAAGACAGTGCTTACGAGTTGTTGTTTTAAGGTATAAGTGAGCTAATACTTCTAATACTCTTTGAATGCTTGGTATACAGTGTGTAAGAGATATATGCCATTGTTATTGTTGTTGCTATTATTATTATTACCATTACAATTACCAACTGAAAAAAATTAAAATAAATGTACATATTAATCTCACTTATAAATAATTGGATCAATATTCGAGTTCCAGTTAGCAAATAGAATCCATAAAAATTACAAAATAAAATACATAATACCAAGTAAGTCTTGTTCACTATTAGAAAATCTACTATCTTCTCCATGGATATAGAAAATGCATTTAATAAAAACATATATCCATTTATGGCTAAAATTTTTAATAAAGTAGGTATAGATAGATACTTCTATTGTATAGTAAAAATACATCCCTCAAATAAGAACCCATGTCATTTTTAATGGCAAAAAAACAAAAATATTTTCACTAAAGCTAAGAAAAGATACTCACCACTTTACTATGATACTATATCCACTTTATTTAACATTTTTATATCTGTTCAAATTAATAAGATGTGATAAGAGCAAAAAGACTAACAAATTGAGAAAGTGGGTGCCAACTTGTTTGCAAATGATAAAATATCAAACCTGGGAATTCAATGTAATCAACTGAGAATAAGAAAGTAAGTAAAATTATTCCATTATTTGGTTATGAGATTAATAATAAAAGGTCAATGTTTTAAAAGCTTTTTATCAATATCAATGATCGAAATCAATATCAATTATCAATAAATTTTTATATGTACAATTTGGAGATAGTTGGATAGTATTATCAACTCAATGGACATGAGTTTGAGCAAATTCCAGGAGATAGTGAAGGACAGGGAAGCCTGGCGTCCTGCAGTCCACGGGGTTGCAAAGAGTCAAACACAACTAAGTGACTGAACAACAACAACAATGTACAAATAATATGTGGTCAGTAAATACAATAGAAAAGATGATTTCATATGCAGTGGCAACTAGAAAGAGGTAACACATTGGATTAGATTTAATAGCCAATGTATACATGATCTCAAGAAAATTCTAAAGCCTTTGTGTGGTACATAAAAGACTTGAAAAGCTGAGAGGATGCATTTTATTGAGGAAGCTTTATTTCTATAAAGAAATATATTGTTCATACATTTAAATATATTCAAGTCAATCTCAGTAAATATAACTTTCTGTTTAGAATTAGTCAATGAGATATATTCAGAAAAATACATGTATGAATAGTCAAGAAAATTTTAAAATAGAAGATATGAGCTTGTACTATTTTTTTTAAGACACACAAAAATAAAAGGAACTTCATATTTAAAAAAGATTTTGGTTCTGGTTTGTAAATAGGAAGACTTAAAAGTCCATAATAGGAAGTCATATTAACTCTGTCTATGATTAAAATGTTATTTAAATCAGTGACAAAAACATAGTAATAAAAACTAATAGCTGTAAGAAAATAATATTTTTTCTTTCCCTTATTTATTTTACCAAAATAATTTGTGGAAGGGTACAATTTCAAACAAGTAAAAAATTGATAAATGTACTAGAAGAAAATGAAATCTGTTATTATTATTCTTATTGATGGTATTATTACTGATATAGAGAATGCCGTTCTAAGCAAGAAACAGCCATACTCCAGAAAGAAAAAATTCTGCACATGTGACTACATAAAACTCATTTCTGTAAGTTAATAAATGCTTTACACAAAGTCAAAAAATATATATATGAACTGTAAAATAAGTATCTGCAAACTTTATGTGAGACAGAGTTCTTAACATGTGAAAGGTCTTACAAATAAATAATTAAAAAAAAACAATTCAATAGAAAAAGAAACAAATGACACCCGCAGTCAGCAGAAAGATTGGTGGTGGTTGGTGGCTTAGTCACTCAGTTGTGTCCAACTCTTGCAACTGCATGGACTGCAGCACGCTGGGCTTCTCTGTCCATGAGATTTCCCAGACAAGAATACTGGAGAGAGTTGTGCTTTCCTACTTCCTGGATCTTCCTGACACAGGGGTCAAGGATGCATCTCCTGTGTCTCCTGCATTAGCAGGCAGATTCTTCACCACTGAGCTACCTGGGAAGCCCCATTTTTGCTATAAAAATTTTAAATTTATTTAAAATCAGATATGTCAATATTTTCCTTAATTATTGCCTGATTTAGGTTTTATTACAAGGTATTTCTCACTGAAATAGTATAAGCTACTGAAAATATTTGTCAATTCTATGGGATTTTTCTACATTTGGATTTTTATTTTATGCAAATTTCTAACAAATATTTTTCTAAATGATATATATCATTTTTTCCAGTCAGATTCATTGAACACTGCTCCTTTCTGTACTTACCTAAAATTCTACTTTATATTATAGCGAATTTCTGTTTTTGTTCTTTTTTTAATTGAAGTTTTTGATTTTTCTAATTTTTGCTTAATAGCCTTTTAGTTGCAGGTGCTCTGTAAATAAGTGTGAAAAGCAAAAGTATTAGTTTCTCAGTCTTGTCCAAGTCTTTGCGACACCATGGACAGTAGTCCACCAGGCTCCTTTGTCCATGGAATTCTCCAGGCAAGAATACTAGTGTGTGTAGCCATTCCCTTCTCCAGAGGATCTTCCTGAGCCTGGGATCAAACCCAGGTGCCCCCATTGCAGGCAAGATTCTTTACCAATCTGAGCCACAGGGAAGCCCCATAAATAATATAGCATAAAATGTGAGCAATCTTCTCAACATTTTTAACCTTTTGATCATCATTTAATCGATATTCTTATATAATTAACCTTTCAGATGATCATTATAATTATTTGGTCAAATTCTCTTATGAATTCTGAATATAATTTTTAGTATCTTCTTCTAGCCTACGATTCACTTGTAGGGAACTATTTAAATATCTCTCTTTCTGTCTCTGATCTGAGCTCTCTTTTTGATGACTTTATATGCGGCTATGTGAATTTTTTTTCTTTTTTAGTGATTTTTGTTTGTTTGTCTTCCCTTTGTCACGCCTACTAAGGGTGCAATGCTCTTGTATTCATTTACATTCTATTTGCAGTTGGCAGAACTCTTGGATTATAATTTGTGGTCAGGAGATAATTTCTGAATGAACTGATAATTTTTCTCTCTGTTCTTCACTAAACTGAAGTTTCTGCAACTGTACAGGGTGAGGGGTGGGATAACAGCAAGCAGTGTCTTCTTTAAAGGAAACAAATAGAATAACAAACTTAATGGGCTTAGCAGAGGACTCTATGAAACAGTTAAGCTTTGCTTTTTGTTTCTGTCTCCTTCCCTGTGACAGCATCATGGTAAGAAAAGAATGAGGATTTTTCAGCCAGACTTACTTAGCTTTGTTATTGAACCTCTCTGGTTAACTTCAATGGGTTAATGCAGATATATCCCTCATTTTATGGTCTATATCTTAGCCTATACTCAAACCAGGTTGTAATCCTGAAGATCAAATCTGGGCAGATAGGATCTCTTGTCTTCCATTTGTCATTTGAACTTCTCTGACCCTCTGGAAGGAAAAGACAACTTAACTTGTTCGTGCCTTTCAGGCTCTTCTTCACTAACTTGCACTTAATTTTGTTTCAGTTTGTGAATATGTCCTTGTTGTCCCTCTGTGCTAGGAGGATGCAGGAGTGGGACCAGAGCAGATTTTGCCCTGCTTCTCATTTTCCCAAAGTGAAACTATACCCTGACTTTGCAAGTAATGTTTTTTGTCTCAATCATTTAAATCATTTAATGGAGAAAATAACCATAGATTCTAAAAGAGTCTTACACACATATTCACATTTCATTAATCATTGTAGATTTTCTGTTTTATTTTTCAATTTCTGGAAATAAGCTGATTCTACTCTCAGTAGGACTTTTTGCTAGAGCAGAAAACACTTGTCTAAAACATAGCTTTGACTGAATAGATGTTTTACTCTGTTTCCTTCCCAATTGAAAAAACCCAGACCATCTGTGAGAAGGACACTTTCAAACATTGATTCAGTGACAGTTGCCTCAAGTTAGAGTTTGGAAAGATGAAGTCTACAACATTTGAAAAGGTGAAGGTTACCTGTTTTATCTAAATATAAAATATAGAAATTGTGATATTTGAGTCACCAGTCTACTCATTTCCCATTTGTAGTATTTGATGTCAGAAAGCTACAACAATGAGCTGTCTCCTGATTAAGTTCTCTGGATGTTCACCTGTCTCTCTTCCTCTATCGTCTCCCCCATCTTTTGCCAGGATGTTGGGGAATAGGAGATTGTGTTGGGGAGAAGATAGAATTCACTTGCGCAATTCCAGACTCCAGGCTTTCTGAGCAAGGGAGCACATTCTTCGTGTCTAGGTTGTCATCAAATTTCTGACTCAGCTGATTCTCTTGTGCAGGCTTGTGTAGGAGTGAATCTATTCATCTTCTATGAGCAGCTTGAGCTGTGGTTCTTACCCTGCCCTGCTATTTCCATTATCAGTCTTCCAACCATTTTCAAAATCTCCTATCCCTTCACAGACCCTCTTCTGTTCTCACCATTATAAATTTATGTTAAAGAGGTTTTTGTGTTTATTTTTTACTATTGTTTTAGCAGAAACTCTGAGGGGAAAGGGAATATGTATGTAAGTTCAATCTGCCATCTTTCCCTGGAACCCTATTGGCTATCAAACAAGCTAACATCAGGAAGTCCCTGGCCATCCAGTGATTAGGATTTAGCACTTCCACTGCCGAGGGCCTGGGGTTCATTCCCTGGTTGGATATCTTAGGGAAGTAAGATCTCATAAGCCATACAGCACAGCCTATATGTATGTATGTATGTATGTATATATATATATATATGTTGTTGCTGTTGTTTAGTCACTAAGTCATGTCTGACTCTGTGCAACCCCATGGACTATAATCCACAAGACTCCTCTATCCTTGGGACTTCCCAAGCGAGAATACTGGAGTGGGTTGCTATTTCCTACTCCAGGGGATCTTCCTGACCCAGGGATCAAACCGATGTCTCCTGCTTTTCCTGCACTGGCAAGCAGATTCTTTACCACTGCCCCACCTGGAAAGCCTTATACATAAATATTCAGATATATGTATATATACATGCACACACAGGCTAACATCTCTCTCTTTTTAAAAAATCTGTTCACCTGCCACTTCATATACTTTCATCTATTGCTCTGCCTTCATCCTTGACTTCTCAGAAACTTTGTGAAAGAATTATCTATGCTAATTCTCTTTACTTTCTCACATTCTATTCTCTCCTTCCCATCCCTGGCTGATATGTGTCAGTGTACTTAAACAACTCTGGATAAGGCCATCAGTAGCTTTCATATTGCTCAAGAAAGCATTTAAAATTTTTTTTTGTAGTGTTCTCCTTATACTTAGGAACTGTTAAAAACAAAATTCAACCGAATAAATTTTAAAGATCCCTTAGGTTTTATTCAATGATTCATGTATGGGTCAGAGTCCAATCTAGTAGACAGAAGGGATCTCTGAAGAGCTATACAGTGAAGTAATTTAAAGACAGAGGGGAAAAGAAACAAAGAAGCTGAACTAGGCAAAAAACCAGATTGGTTATTATGGTCAATTTCCTTATAGGGAATGGCAAAGATTATCAGGCAGATTGCCTAACCAATGCTGATCAGACAATTCCTAATTGACTGGTATTAGACTAAGTTCTGGGAAAGCCAAAACTATAATTAAGTCTCAGTTTTCTATGTGAGGTTAACATGACTGACTCAATTTGGGGCCTGTTGTTTGATTTTTAACAGAGCCTATGATGATGTTCCTGCTTCTTGAAAACATCACTGACTTTCGTGACAGAGTACTTTTCTAGTTTTCCTCCTTTGAAAATCTGGCTGTACTTCTGTTGGTTTTGCAGACTCATCATACTCTGAATAGTTGCACTGCTATAATTCATTACTGTCTCTTTATAAGATCTTCCTCATCTACTCTGTACTCTCACTTTAAATGACCCCTTGGCTTCACTAGTTGAGCATGTGTAAATTATTTTGTGATTTATCTATCAAGCATTGTATCAGAGTTCTATACAAGAAACAGAACTGTTACACTGATAATATGAAATGTAAAATTTGTTACAGGGATTTGGTCTCATGTAATAATATGACTGTTCTGTGATTAGTTCTGGGCCTGAAGTCATCAGGACAGATATTTAGGGAGGAAAGAGGAACATGTATAGAGAAGCTCTACATAATCAGCAAAAACAAGACCAGGACCTGACTGTGGCTCAGATCATGAATTCCTTACTGCAAAATTCAGACTTAAATTGAATAAAGTAGGGAAAACCAATAGACCATTCTGCTGCTGCTGCTGCTAAGTCGCTTCAGTCGTGTCCGACTCTGTGAGACCCCAGAGACGGCAGCCCACCAGGCTCCCCCGTCCCTGGGATTCTTCAAGCAAGGACACTGGAGTGGGCTGCCATTTCCTTCTCCAATGCATGAAAGTGAAAAGTGAAAGTGAAGTCGCTTCAGTCGTGTCCGACTCTTAGCGACCCCATAGACTGCAGCCTACCAGGCTTCTCTGTCCGTGGGATTTTCCAAGCAAAAGTACTGGTGTGGGTTGCCATTTCCTTCTGGTATGACCTAAATCAAATCCCTTACGATTATACAGTGAAAGTGACAAATAGTTTCAAGGGATTAGATCTGATAGATATAGTGTCTGAAGAACTATGGACAGAGGTTCATGACATTGTACAGGAGGCAGGCATCAAGACCATGCCCAAGAAAAAGAAATGAAAAAAAGCAAAATGGTTGTCTGAGGAGGCCTTACGAACAGCTGAAAAAGAAGAGAAGCTAAAGGCAAAGGAGAAAAGGAAAGATATACCCATTTGAATGCAGAATTCCAAAGAACAGCAAGGAGAGAGAAGAAAGTCTTCCTCAGAGATCAATGCAAAGAAATAGAGGAAAACAATAGGATGGGAAAGACTAGAGATCTCTTCAAGAAAATTAAAGATATCAAGGGAACATTTCATGCAAAGATGGGCAAAATAAAGGACAGAAATGGTATGGGCCTAACAGAAGTAGGAGATACTAAGACGAGGTGGTAAGAATTACACAGAAGAACTATACAAAAAAGATCTTCATGACCCAGATAATCACGATGCTGTGATCACTCACCTAGAGCCAGACATCCTGGAGTGTGAAGTCAAGTGGGCCTTAGGAAGCATCACTATGAACAAAGCTAGTAGAGGTGATGGAATTCCAGTTGAGCTATTTCAAATCCTGAAAGATGATGCTATGAAAGTGCTGCACTCAATATGCCAGCAAATTTGGAAAATTCAGCAGTGGCCACAAGGACTGGAAAAGGTCAGTTTTCATTCCAATCCCAAAGAAAGGCAATGCCAAAGAATGCTCAAACTACCTCACAATTGCACTCATCTCACACGCTAGCAAAGTAATGCTCAAAATTCTCCAAGTGAGGCTTCAAAAGTATGTGAACTGAGAACTTCCAGATGTTCAAGCTGGATTTAGAAAAGACAGAGGAACCAGAGATCAAATTGTCAACATCCACTGGATCATAAAAAAAGCAAAAGAATACCAGTAAAACATCTACTTCTGCTTTTTGATTACTCCAAAACCTTTGACTATGTAGATCACAATAAACTGTGGAAAATTCTTCAAGAGATGGGAATACCAGACCACCTGACCTGCCTCCTGAGAAACCTGTATGCAGGTCAAGAAACAACAGTTAGAACCAGACATGGAACAACAGACTGGTTCCAAATTGGGAAAAGGTATATATCAAGGCTGTATATTGTCACCCTGTTTATTTAACTTATATGCAGACCACATCATGTGAGATGCTGGACTGGATGAAGCATAAACTGGAATTAAGATTGCCTGGAGAAATATCAATAACCTCAGATATGCAGATGACACCACCCTTATGGAAGAAAGTGAAGATGAACTAAAGAGCCTCTTGATGAAAGTGAAAGAAGAGAGTGAAAAGCTGGTTTTAAACTCAACATTCAAAAAACTATCATGGCATCCAATCCCATCACCTCATGGCAAATAGATGAGGAAACAATGGAAGCAGTGAGAGACTTCATTTTCTTGGGCTCCAAAATCACTGCAGATGGTGACCGCAGCCATGAAATTAAAAGATACTTGCTCCTTGGAAGAAAAGCTAGGACCAACCTAGACAGCTTATTAAAAAGCAGAGACATTACTTTGCCAACAAAGGTCCATCTAGGCAAAGCTATGGTTTTTCCAGTAGTCATGTATGAATGTGAGAGTTGGACCATAAAGAAAGCTGAGCACTGAAGAATTGATGCTTTTGAACTGTGGTGTTGGAGAAGAATCTTCAGAATCCCTTGGACTGCAAGGAGATCCAACCAGTCAATCCTAAAGGAAATCAGTTCTGAATATTCATTGGAAGGACTGATGCTGAAGCTGAAGCTCCAATACTTTGGTCACCTGATGCAAAGAACTGACTCATTTGAAAAGACCCAGATGCTGGGAAGGCTCGAAGGCAGAGGAGAAGAGTCTAGACGACAGAGGATGAGATGGTTGGATGGCATCATCGATTTGATGGACATGAGATTGAGCAAGCTTCAGGAATTGGTGATGAACAGGGAAGCCTGGCAAGCTGCAGTCCATGGGGTCGCAAAGAGTTTTATACAACTGAGCAAATGAAATGAACTGAACTGAAGAGGAACATGACATGAAGGTGGATGATGATAAACTGGAATCCACAAGGATGAGCTGAAGACTACGTTGGTCTCTTATGGCCTCTAATCATCCAATCATTTAACTTTGAAAATTTAAATGATATGCAAAAGAAGCTGATGTCTTTCATCATTAAACTCCCACCTAGTCCAATAGTCAGAGAAGATGAAGGGGAGCTGATAGAGTTATTGATTCAACAGCTACCCCACATCTACAAGGTCTGGGATCTATGTGCTTGTGGTCAGCATGCAGTTTACTTCTACCTGGTGGTGGTTTCCATATCTGCAAAAGAGCTTAAGGTTATGTCTCAGAATATTATATATAGGTTTTGAAAGAATGTTTTATTTATAGGCTGTATAATATTATGGTCCAATTCTCACATCATACATGACTACTGGAAAAACCATAGCTTTGACTATTCACATCTTTATTGGCAAGATGATGTCTCTGCTTTTGAATACATTGTCTTGGTTTGTCATAACTTTTCTTCCAAAAAGCAAGCATCTTTTTTTTAATATTTATTTTTATTGATTTGTTTAGCTGTGTTGGGTCTTAGTTGCAGCACACAGGATCTTTTAGTGGTGACATGTGGGATCTAGTTCCCTGACCAGGGTTGGTACCTGGGCCCCCTGCATTGGAAGCACAAAGTCTCAGCCACTGGACCACCAGGGAAGTACCAAAGGAGCAATCGTCTTTTAATTTTGTGGCTGTAGTCACTGTCTGCAGTGATTTTGGAGCCTAAGAAAATAAAATTTGTCACTGCTGGTATATGATGCTTTTAATGAGTTGTTGGATTCTGTTTGCTAGCATTTTGTTTTGAGGATTTTTCTTTCTATGTACATCAGGAATATTGCCTTGTAATTTTCTTTTTTGTGATATCTTTTTCTGGTTTTGGTATCAGCATGATGGTGGCCTTGTAAAAGGAGTTTGGGAATGTTCTTCCCTCTGCAATTTTTTGGGAAGATTTTCAGAATGATAGGTGTTAGCTCTCCTATAAATGTTTGATAAAATTCAACTGTGAAGCCAACTGGTCCTAAACTTACGTTTGTTGGAAGATTTTTAATTGTGGTTTCAATTTCCATACTAGTGAACAATCTGTTCATATTTTCTACTTCTTCCTTGTTCATTCTTCAAAGGTTGTACCTTCTACAAATTTGTCCATTTCTTCCAGGTTGTCCATTTTATTGGTATATAGTTGATTGAAGTAGTCTTTTATGATCCTTTGTATTTTGTGGGTGTTAGTTGTAATTTATTGTTTTTTATTTCTAATTTTATTGATTTTAGTCCTCTCCATTTTTTTCATGATGAGTCTGGCTAAAGGTTTATTAATTTTGCTTATCTTCTCAAAGAACCAGCTTTTAGTTTAATTGATCTTTGCTATTGTTTTGTTTTTATTTCGCTTATTTCTGCTCTGATTTTTATGATTTCTTTCATGATTTCTTTCCTTCAATTTCTGATAGCTCAGTTGGTAGAGAATCAGCCTGCAATGCAGGAGACCCTGGTTTGATTCCTGGGTCTGGATGATCCACTGCAGAAGGGATAGATTACTACTCTATTATTTTTGGGCTTCCCTTTTGGCTCAGCTGGTAAAGAATCTGCCTGCAATGCAGGAGACCTGGGTTCAATTCCTGGGTTGGGAAGATCCCCTGGAGAAGGGAAAGGCTACCCACTCCAGTATTCTGGCCTAGAGAATTCCACAGACTGTATAGTCCATGGGGTCACAAAGAGTTGGACATGACTGAGCAACTTTCACTTTTCTTCAACTACCTTTGGGGTTTCTTTTGTTTGTTTGGTTTTCTCTCTCTAGTTGCTTTAGGTGTAAGGTTACTGTTTATTTGAGATTTTTCTTGTTTCTTGAAGTAGGATTGAATTGATAGAAATTTCCCTCTTAGGACTGCTTTTGCTGCATTCCATAGGTTTGGGGTCATTGTGTTTTCACCATCATTTGTTTGTAGGCATTTCTTTATTTCCTCCTTGATTTCTTCAGTGATCTCTTGCTTATTTAGTAGCATATTGTTTAGTCTCCATGTATTTGTGCTTTTTATAATTTTTTTCCTCTGTAATTGATATCTTTTCTCATAGTGTTATGGCCATAAAAGATGCTTGACATTATTTCAGTTTTCTTAACATTACCAAGACTTGATTTGTGACCCAAGATATGACCTATCCTGGAGAATGTTCCATGCGCACTTGAGAAGAAAATGTATTCTGCTGCTTTCAGATGGAACATCCTATCAATATCAATGAATTCTATCTAGTCTATTGAGACATTTAAAACTTTGATTTTGTTATTTATCTTTTCTCTGGATGATCTGTCCACTGGTGTAACTGGGATGTTGAAGTGCCTCACTACTATTGTGTTACTCTCAATTTCCCCTTTTATGAGTATTAACATTTGTCCCACCTCCACTTTTCTTCCCTCCCTCCCTCTTGTGTCCTACATGTTCATGTGAGGTTTCCTCCCATCCCCTTAGGTGTCTGAGGACCCCCTCCAGCATCTAGTAGGTGCCCTGGATGTGAGGATATGTGAACTCTGCATCCTCTTCCTTTGCCATCTTGACCCCCACAAATAATTTATACATACTCAAAGATTTCATTTTCATCAATCAGGCTGATAATTCTTACCTCCTTGGAGCACCATGAGTCTAATACTTAAATCTTTCCAAACTTTTTCTTAACAATTTATTAGTAGACATTTAGTTCAGAGAGTTTTATTAGTGAAATGTAGATTGTTCCCACATCCTTGTAGAAAGCACTAAAGGTAAATATTTCTAGCAGGCTTTTTGGTTGGAAACTTTTTTCCCCTTTTAATCACCATCAGCATCATTGTAATCACTATCATCATTGTTATTGCTGTCCTCCTCATCATCATCACTTGATTTCTTCATCAGTTTCATCATCCTCATCCTCATCTTCATCTGTTTCATCATCATCCTCATCTGTTTCACCATCATCTTTCTGTTCTTTATATATTCACTTTTTGCTGGAAAATTAGACTTACAAAACATCTTATTTTATAACCCTTCTTAAATACTACCACTCTCATTGAGGAAGAAATAAGTTCAGGTGCAAAAGGGACATCTGTAATCCAAATACAGTAATCTCATAGCCTTGAACTTTGTGCCTGACCCTGATTCTTACCACCATTCTTACTCTAATCATAATCTATCACAAATTCATTCTTCTTTGGGCTCCTGTGTATGCCCTTCATTTTGTCTCTACATGTCTCTACATGATACCACCACATTCCCCAAACCATTTTTTATTCTGTATTTTCTTAAAGAGGTGTTCCTTAGTTATTTCTATTACTAATTAAATTACTAACAATGTGTAAAATTATACAATTTATTTAGAAACAAATTGTAATTATAGATACAGCCTTGAGGACAATTTACCATTTAAAATGGATGATAATTGAAAAGTCTAGGCTAATATAATAAACATTTAATCAAAGTTTTTTTTTTTTTTGAAGCAGTCTTTGTTCTATGTGGGCTTCCCTTGTGGCTCAGCTGGTAAAGAATCTGCCTACAATGTGGGAGACCTGGGTTCGATCTCTGGGTTGGGAAGATCCCCTGGAGAAGGGAAAGGCTACCCACTCCAGTATTCTGGCCTGGAGAATTCCATGGACTATACAGTCCATGGGGTCACAAAGAGTCGGACACGACTGGGTGACTTTCACTTTCACTTTTGTTCTATGTGATGAGATATAAAAAGCTACAGTGCTTTGGTGAGTAGATGAAACTAAGTTAGGGGCAATTTAATGAGACAATAGCAAGAGTTGCAGAAAATCTGGGGCTCTGACTCACCTTTGAGGAATTCCTCTAAAAGCATCTCAGTCATACATCTGTGATGAATATTTTTCAGGATTTTTGTGGTAACTGTTACAACATCATCTGGCACATAATGAGCAGGATCTTCAGTATCAGCTTCCATAATTTTCCCCCTGGGAATATTCTTAAAATTTTTTTTTCAAACCAATATATGTGAGTTTACTCTTAAACTTCTTCAATTCTTCATCAAGAAGTTCTTGCAGAGAATTTGTCAATTGCTCACGTGTCAACTTCTTTGAAGACATTGGGCCGAATCTATTAGTGATTTAAAAGCCAAGTAGAATAGGAAAGATTAGTGGCTGAAAGTTAGAAAAAGCTAGAAATTTTGTCTCAAATAATATTGAGACAATATTATTATATAAAGCAATGTGTATAATATATAAAATTAAAATTATATATAAAATTGCTTTATATAATAACGATCAGGTAAAAATAAGAAATACTTAATGATTAGAATAATCCAAGAAATGGAGGCAACCAAATAAGAAACAGCCTAACATTAGAAGACCCCTGATTGAATCAAAAATTGAACCTGTAGTCCATGAATGGAACCAACACACAGAGGAAAATTTCCAATAAGTGGTCTATTCTATAGTATGATTAAGAAACATGTTAGGAATAAGAAGTAATATCTTTACATAGCATTGAGAAGTAGGAAACTTAAATTATAATAAAATACCATTATGAGTTTTTAGAAGTATAAATTATTAGAATGATAAATATTAAAATTAAAATGTAGTTTAAACAATTGATATTCTGAAACCTAAAACTGGAGAGGTCTGATTCCTACCTCTGTGGTCAGGATCCCCAGAATAAACTTGGTCTCCACATACATGGAGTAGAACTTTCTATACTCCTGGCCCCCATGCCTTCCTTCATCTACAGGAGTAAAGAAGGAATACCAGAACTCTGTGTTATCTTGGAACTATCTCTTTACCTCTCCTTAGCTTCCCAAATTCACATTGCCATCATTATCTGCCTTAAACATGAAAAGATTAATCTCAATGTTCTTTATCTCTGCTAATACTCATTACAACAAGAAGCACCTGAGTGCAGTTGAACACAATACCTCTACACATTAACTCTCATACAATTGAAAAGCCTCCTTTTGACTCTATCCCTTATTGCTCTCCAACTTTGAATCCTTTCTGTCTTGCCCTGTGGAACATTAAGTCAGACAATAAAGTGAAATCAGGTTCTTCCCTAAAATTATTGCTTCCTCTATAAACATTTGGCATCTCTCCCAAGGGATTTTAGACTTGCTATTAACTTTGTCTAGAATGCCCTTTATTTAGACAACTAAAAGGCTCCCTCTTTCAACTGCTTTAGGTCTTTCTTCAAATATAGCTTTCTTAGCAAGGTCTTTTTAATCATCTCATTAAAATTGCCAACCCATGTTTGATATTACCTTTTTTTGCTTCCCTTTCTTAATTTTTTACCTTAGCACTTTTTACTATGTAATGTGATAGATAACATATTTATTTTGTTTGGAAGAAAAGATTCAATAAGGTATAGTGTAAAAATGATGAAAATACCTAACAAATAGCACATGGATTAATAAAAATAATAATTTCTGAAATTAGAAAGAATTTACTAGAAAACTATGCTTTCCAAATTAATCTTTTATTTTTAAAATGTCGTTGTTAACCATTATATCAGATCCATTATGTTTGATAAAGGCAGAAATATATAATCGATAAGTAACTTGTTTTAATCAAAGAACTGAGTCTCTTCTGTTACACGTAGAGGTGGCAGAAGTGTAGAATTCATAACAACATAGTTATAATATGGCAGATTTATCAAACATTATTGACTATTTGATGTTGCTTCAAATTCAAGTATCTAATTACTTACCATATTATTTTTCTAGATCTTATCCAACCTGGTGTTTCTACGAATATATGAATCCAATAAAATGACATGCTATCCAATTTGGCAAATGACACAAATCTAGGAAAGAAAGCTAAAACTGGATCACAAGATAAGATTTGAAGGAAAAGTTCCCTTGTTGGTAATGATGAGCAAAGACTAAAAGTATAAATTGAACCAATGTTTATTAAAATATCAAGTATATGATATATAGTAGATTACAGCTTTTTTGTGTGATAGAATTTCTTTGTAAATATCCAGAGACATATAGGAACCACCCTGGTTCCTATATGTCTGGTTCAACCAGGGTGTATATGGATTTACACCCTGAAGCGTATGGATAAAGATATCTCTGGAATGCGTGTGTGTGTGTGTTCATATTGTGGTAAGAAAACATGAGATCTACTCTCTAACAAATTTTTATGTATATTATGCAGCATTATGAACTGCAGGCACAATGTTGAATGGCAGATCTCTAGGACTTATTCATCTTGCCTAAGTTAAATCTTAAACTTGAACAGTAATTCTCCATTTTCTCTTCCCTTTCCCCTGAAAATCATTATCCTGTTCTCTGTTTCTATGAGTTTGTCTATTTTAATTACTTCATATATATATGGGATCATGCAACATTATTTGCAGTAGCAAAGATATGGAAGCAACCTAAATGTCCATCAATAGATAAATGGGTAAAGAAGATATGGTATATGTATACAGTGGAATATTATTCAGCCTTAAAAATGTGGGAAACCTGCCAGAGGTGACAGCATGGATATTATGCTGAGCGAAAGAAGCCAATCACAGAAGGATGAATGCTGTGTGATCCCACTTTTGAGGTATTTAAAATGGAAGGTGTTTTATAGGCAAAAGAAGAACACAGAGATGGAGGATATTAGGACAAGAACAAGGATGTTACTCACCAAAGAATGAGTCCTGGGACTTTATTTAGGTAGGAAAGTATTTCAGGTTAGGTGTTGATGATCAAAATTATTCTCAGAAAGCCAGATTTGGAGCAGCTCTCCAAATTACCTGTGGAGTTTGGGGCTGTTTATATAGCCACTTAAAAAAAATAGCTTGAACTCATATAACCTGTTAAATGTTGATGCTGAAAATTGGAGGTTCTGTATCCCAAAGAAATTAGATTAACAAATGTAATCAGAAGAAATAGAATAAAATGGAGTCAGTTTTGCCTAGAGGCTATAGAGATAATGAAGAAATCTAGCAACTGATACTCCTGATGGTAGAAAGATAAAGGTGGGTAAGAGCAATAATTTAGTTACTTAAATACACACCTTTGAGAAAGAGAGAGATACTAGGTTTGTTTGATATGTGGATAAGAGTGAAAAGATTATGATTTTTTTTAAAATCATTGAACACTTACTATTAGACATAGGAAAAAAATTGTGAACAGAAAAGACTTGTTCCAGCATTTGTGAAACTTAATCTAATGGAAAAACTGACATTAAACAAAATAAATTTCATAAGTAATTGCAACTGAGATAATAGGAATCAAGTCAAACATAGGGAGTGGTATAATAGCATACACCAAAAATAGTCAGAAAATATGAATTTAATTGGATTTATATTGCTTACAAACTGGCAGACATTGAACAAAATACCCATGGTTACATGCATGAATAACAGAGTGTCTCAAAATCTTAATTTCACTTATTCTTGGTCATATGCATACTCCCCTATATAATCAATCACTATCCCTTGAACTTTCACACAAAATGAAAAACAATAATATTCGAACTGTCACAGATTATGGTGTGATGAAATTCCCTTTCTCTAATAAACATTTTTCTCAGTGATTATAGTCAAGTATATTGATTATCTACTTCTACTGTACGCCAAGTGTAGGTACTGGGACAGATAAAAAGAACTACAAAATACAGTGCTTCTCCTGAGCTGCTTACAGTCCAGAGAAAAACATAATAGTAACTAAAATACCATAATGTAATGTGTGAGTACTATTCTTAAGCCAACCATGAAATGTTAAGGTGCTATTGTGGCACAGAGAAAATTGTGTATTTCTTCTGGTGTTTCAATATGGTTTGGCTGTGTCAATGAAACATGTAGATGATGAAGGGCTGGAGTTGCACTGATTTCTCTTAGGATTAGATGGATTGGGAGGTAAAGATACTTATAGAAGGAGATCAGGGGCTACAAAGGCCTTTTTGAGAGTTCGGGAAATCAGAAGGTAGCTGATAGCTGAGTTTCTCTCACAGCATTTCATTTTTTGTTTTTCAGTTGTGCTGGGTCTTCACTGCTGTGCCAGCTTTTGTCTGGTTATGGAGAGTGGGTGCCGCTCTTTAGTTGCAGTGCAGTGGCTTCTCATTGTGGTGGCTTCTCTTATCTTACTGCGGGGCATGGCCTCTAGGGTACAGGGCCTTCAGTAGTTGTGGCACACGGGCTCAGCAGCTGTGGCTCCCGGGCTCCAGAGCACAGGCTCAGGAGTTGTAGCACACAGTCTTAGTTGCTCTGTGGTTTGTGGGATCTTCCCTGACCAGGTATTGAACCTGTGTCTTCCTCATTGGCAGGCAGATTCTTTACCACTAAGCCACCAAAGAAGCCCTCTCATTAGCATTTTAAAATTTTCATCAGACATATCTTTGCCATGGTTTGTTAGATTAATATGTATTTTGTTTTCCTTTGGGACAATTGCGAATGACATTTTATTTTAGATTTCAGATTATACTTGTTTCTTATACATATATAGAAGTAAAATTAATTTCTACTTGATGATTTCCTATAACTGTACTGAACTCATTTATTCTAAGAGGATTTTCTTTTTGTAGATTCTTTCAGATTTCTTGTGTAGATAATCATGTTATCTACACATGTCTATCTACAATAGACACAGTTTTACTTTTCCTTTATAGTTAATATGTTTTTTCTTTCTTCTTTTTTGTTTTGCCTTATTCCAGTGGCTAGAACTTCTAGTAAAAGTTGAATAAAAATGGTTGGAGTGAACATCCTGATCTTGTTTCTGATGTTGGAAGGAATATAATCAGTTTTTTACCACTGGTCATGAGGTTAGCTGTAGATTTTTTTGTAGATGCTTTTTATAAGTTTGAGGACTTCCCCTCTTTTTTTACAATATTGATTTTTTTTTAATGAATGAGGATTTAATTTGTCAAATGCTTTTTGTGTATCAACTGATAAGATTATATAATTTTTCTTTATTGACTTATTCATATGGCAGATTACATTATGGTATATTACTCTTTTATATGCATTATTGGATTTGATTTGCTAAAACTTTGTGGAGTTTTTTTTTTTTGCTTCTAAGCTAATAGAAGATATTGGTATGGAGTTTCCTTTTTATGTGTATGTTTCTGGTTTTATCAGGGTAATATTAACTTCATAAAATGAGAAGTATTCCTTCATCTTCTATTTTCTAAAGACAGTTTGTGAAATTGTTGTTAATTCTTCACTGAATGGTTCTTATTTGTCATATTTTGCTTTATAAATTCATTTAAAACTTATTAGACTATTCAGGTTTTCTAGTTCATCTTTTTAGAGCTTTAGTAGTTCTTAATTTTGGAAGAATTGGTCCATTTCTTCTAAGTTGTCAAATTCATGACAATAAAGCCTTTTCTGTGCTACAAGATCTATTGTGATATCCTATTTCATTCCTGATATTAGTGATTTGTGTCTTCTGTTTTCTATCCTTGTCAATCTTGTTAAATTTTATCAATTTTATTGATTTTTCAAAGAGCCAAATTTTGTTTTATTAATGTAATTTTCTATTGTTCAGTCTTTTACATGCCATTGTTTTTTGCTCTTATTTTATTTTTTCCCTCCTTGTGCTTGGCTTAAGTTTATTTTGAAGTGAAGTGAAGTGAAGTGAAGTTGCTCAGTCATGTCGGATTCTTTGCGACCCCATGGACTGTAGCCTACCAGGCTCCTCCGTCCATGGGATTTTCCGGGCAAGAGAACTGGAGTGGGTTGCCATTTCCTTCTCCAGGGGATCTTCCTGACCCAGGGATTGAACCCGGGTCTTCCGCATTGTAGGCAGACACTTTACTGTCTGAGCCACCATTTACTTTTCTTTTTCTAGTTTCTTAAGAAAGGAAGTTAGATAAATTATTTTAGATATTTTTTCTTTTCTTTATGAGCATTTAGTGCTTTGAATTTCCCTCTGAGAACTGCTTTAGTTATATCTTACAAATTTATATACATTCTGTTTTCAGTTTTATTCTATATATTTTTAAATTTTCTCTGAGATGTCCTCTGCATTCATGCTGTGCATGCTAAGTTGCTTCAGTCATGTCCAACTCTCTGCAACCCTATGGACTGTAGCCAGCCAGGCTCTTCTATTCATGGGATTCTCCATGCAAGAATACTGGAGTGGGTTGTCATGCCCTTCTCCAGGGGATCTTCCTGACGCAGGGATCAAGCCTGGGTCTCTTTATGTCTCCTGCATTGGCAGGTGGGTTCTTTACCACTAGCGCCATCAAGGGAGCCCTCTGATCCATGAGTAATTGCAAAATGTGCTGTTTAATTTCAAAAGGTTTTGATATTTTTCTGATTTCTTTCTATCATTGATTTTTTAGTTTGATTCCATTTTGTACTGTATGACTTGAATTATTATAAATGTTTTAAAGATTGCTTTATGACACGGGATATGGTCTATCTAAATGTTCTATTGGTGCCTAAAAGCTTAATGTATTCTACTGTTGTTTGGTCTTCTATAAATGTCTATAAGATATTGTTGGTTAAATTATTCCATTTTATTGTAGAGTTATTCTATATTATTGATGATTTTCTATCTAGTTATTTCATATACTATCTTCCAGTTAAGAGAGAACCATTGAAAATTTCCAACCTAAATTGTATATTTGTCTACTGGTCCTTTCAACTCTACTACTTTTTCTATAATGATGCTCTGTTTTGAGCATACACATTTAGAATTGCTGTTATCTTCTTGGTTGGCCTTTAGTTCTTATATAATTTCTTTGTTGCATAGTAAATTTTATTATAAATTCAAGTTTCAGTAGTTCAGTCACTTAGTTGCGTCTGACTCTTTGCAACCCCATGGACTGCAGCACGCTGGGCTTCCTTGTCCATCACCAGTTCCCAGAACTTGTTCAAATTCATGTCCATTGAGTCAGTGATGCCATCCAACCATCTCATCCTCTGTCATCCCTCTTCTCCTCCTGCCTTCAATCTTTCCCAACAAAAGGGTCTTTTCCAATGAGTCAGTTCTTTGCATCTGGTGGCCAAAGTATTGGAGCTTCAGCTTCAGCATCAGTCCTTCCAATGAATATTCAGAACTGATTTCCTTTAGGAGAGACTGGTTGGATCTCCTGTCGGGCCAAGGGACTCTCAAGAGCCTTCTCCAACACCACAGTTCAAAAGCATCAGTTCTTCGGCACTCAGCTTTCTTTATAGTCCAACTCTCACATCCATACATGACTACTGGAAAAGCCATAGCTTTGACTAGATGGACCTTTCTCGGCAAAGTAATGTCTCTGCTTTTTACATTATTTTAATATAGACATTCCTACTTTAAAAACATTTAATTCTTACATAATTTATTTTTTTCATCTTTTCTATTTTCAAATTAATTCTGCTGTTATGTTGGGATGAGTTTCTTGTAAACAATATAGTTCTTGCTGTTGTTTTAACTCACATTGCTAATCTCTTTTATTTTTTTTCTTTTCTCTATTTTCTATATTTATATAAAATAATTCATGCTTCATGCTAAATACATTATTTACCTTACAAGAACTTCGTTATTTTTGAGTAAAAAAAAGTTTGTGTTTTTGTGATTTTTTTTTTTTTTTCTTTTTCTTTTTTCAAAGGTATTCCATGCATTGTGGATCAGAAATTTCTTCTGGCTACACGGCTGAATGTGGAAATCATTTTGATTTTTGCAAAGATGAATATTGACTGACGTTAATTGCAAACTCCATTTTGAGGGCAGTAGAGGAGTTTCGTTTTTCTTTTTTTGCCATGTTTTACTTTAGTTTGTCCATCAATGTGCCTTTCATCTTTTAAAAATACACCACAATACTAATGGCAGGTCCGCAGCTTTTTGTTTTCACTTGGATCAAATGATTTTGACAGACAGAAAAAGTTTTGTAACATTATTTCCTTAAAAGCTATGGTAATTTCTTGGAACTTGATTTTCACTTAGGCAGTTAAGAAGACATAGCTTGTTTTTTGCATCAGTTCCGCCCCCGCCCCCCGCCCCTCTTTCGTGTGTGTGGTGTGTATGTGTGTGCACATGTGCATATAAGCAGGACCAACCTTCGGGCTTATGGCTTGTGTAACCTGCTTTTCATTTAATACAGAACAGAATCCAATGATCAGCAACATCATTAAAAACTGACCCAGTTTCTTCTCATGAGTCACTGAGACCCGGTGAACAAGAGCGGTCCAGTGTTCGCCTGCAGAGATGCTACTGGGCTTCGTGGTTAAGAAGCACAGAGGACTGGTGACCGCCCTGCTCTCACCTCACACTGCATGCGTGGAGCCACGCCAAGGCTTCTCCTGGCATCATCTGATGCCACAGTGCCACGAGCCTGGGTCTGCTCCTAGGGGGACCAGGGGTCCTTCCGTCTCCTCAGTTGCCTTACGTGGGCTCACTCACTGACCCCAGCTGGGTGCACACCCTGACCTCTTAAACCTAAGGGTTGGGCCTGATCGATGGTGACCTTGCACACGTGCCTTCTAGTGCTGGGTGTGTGTCCCCACGGCATTACCGCTGAGTCCCTGTGGATTCAGCCGCGGGATTCTGAGACAAGCTGGAGGAAGCAATGGTCATTTTGGCTTTTTCGATTTTGACTTCAGGTAATGAAAACCTTTAGTAAAACGGCTGAGTGTCAATATGAGTTCTATGGCTTCAATCTCCTTTAAACATAAAATTCTTAAGGGTCCAAAACCAGGGGGGGGGGTGCAAATTTTAAAAAAAAAAGGAAAGAAAAGAAAGAAAACCAAACCAAAGGAAAAAGAAAAAAAAATAATAAATTGCTGATATTGCCACAAATCATTAGAAATCTCCTGACATGCTGAAACCAAATGGCCGTTAAGTTCAAAACAAATCAGTGACTTTTTGTTAATTTTTCGCGGTTTCCTTTTGCTCCTTCTGCCCCTTTGCCGTCCGATTGGTGATGTTGTTCAGGCAGGACCAGACGCCCGCCAGGTGCAGGAGCGAGCCCGCCGTCTCCTTCATCTCCTCGTCGTCGCTCTCGGGGGGCTTCTCCGTGCGTCTCTTTTTGAGGGGCAGCGTGTCGCTGGGCACCTTCCGCGTCTTGGCCGCGGGCGGCCGCTTCTTGTGTGCCGGGCAGCCGTCGCCCGGGGCCTCCCGGGGGCCGCGCGGCCGGCCGTCCTCCTCCGGCTCGCTGTGGCTCTCGCGGCTGGGGCAGCTGCCCTCGCTGCCCTCCGGGCCCCCTTGGCGGCGACCCCGTCGGGCTCGTCGGCCGAGGAGGACGAGGCGCACTCACTGGCTGGCGAGGCGCTGCGGGCGGCGGCGGCCTTGGCGCTGCTGTAGGTGTGGTCCTCTTTGGGGTCCCCGCTGACCACCGGGGAGTCGCACCCGGCTTGCTCTCAGTCCGCAGGCGGCAGCCGGGGAGGCCGTTCCTCACAGCCGCTGTCATCCCAATGGGCGTGACTGGCAGCGGCCGGACCCCGGGGAACAGGCCTCGGCTCAGAACCCACGTTCCGTTCTGTATCACTCCTGGAGGAAAATCTGCTTGTATCTCAGGGGGAGTGTTCAAAAGCATCATGGCAGTGGCAGCGTCAATGTCAGGATATTGCAGGAGGGCTCCGTTCCTCTTGAAGAAGGTTCTGCCTGGCCAGAGAGGGGGACCTGATGTACTTTGGTATGCCTGAGGAGCGGCGGGAGCTGTATTGAACACATTTGAGTGTGGGTGATAAGGTGTCTTTTTCAAAGCCTGAATTAGACTTTGTCTATACTCCGGGTCTATGCACCACAATGACCCTTTCCCGATACTCTGACTCCTCTCTTTGTCCACTTTCTTAAAACACTTATTCAAGGACAAATTGTGTCTCACTGAGTTTTTCCACCCAGTAGGTGCGTTTGCAAAATACGGAAAGTGTTGCAAGATCCAGTTGTAGATATCCTTGACGGGCAGGCGCTTGGTGGGCGAGTCCTCGATGGCCATGAATATGTGGCAGCTGAAGGAGTAAGGGGGGCTTGCAGTTGGGGTTCTGCCTGGCGTCGTAGGGCACGTCGGAGTGGGCGGGCGACGGCGGCGGGTCGTCGTCCGGGTCCTGGACCGGGCTGACGCTGCGCAGGACCGAGTCCCCGAAGCTCTTCAGCAGGTTCTTGCTCTCGTGCAGCCAGTTCAGGTTGGTCAGCTCCTCATCTTCCATGGCCTGCTCCTCTAGTCGGATGTCCGGCAAGGGGAAGTCGAGGTCATCGTCTTCCTGCAGGGCCTTGGAGAAACCGCTTCCCCGGTAACACTGACTCAGCCCGCTGGAGACACTAACTCCTGAGCTTTCTGGTTTCTTGCTGGGAGGCATGACTGGACCCATTTACATGAAGGCTCCTGGCCGGAGCGGGGTGCGGGGGCGCCGCGGCCCTTCAGCGGGAGCCCACAAACTTTGGCGGGAGCGCGGCGGGCATGGCTCGGGAGCCCAGCCGAGGGCGCGCGGGCGCGGCGCTGCGAGCGCGGGGCAGCGGGCGGCGCGGCCGTGGGCGCGGGCGGCAGGGGCGCGGGAGTCGCGGCGCGGCACGGGACCTGCGGTTTCCGCCGTGCGCGCCGCGTGTCCTCCCGCCCGCCCGCCCGCCCGCCGCTCTCCCCGCATCGTCCCGCCTCCCGCTCGCCTCCGCCGCTGCTAATCTCTTTTAATTGGTTTATTTAGACTATTCACATTTAATGCAGCTATCGATATGTAGAGCATAAGTTTGCCATTTTATTTTTTGTTTTCTATTTGTTTCCTCTCTTTTTTAATCCTGGTTATCTTCTGTTAGAACTGGACATGGAACAACAAACTGGAATCAAGATTGCTGGGAGAAATATCAATAACCTCAGATATGCAGATGACACCACCCTTATGGCAGAAAGTGAAGAGGAACTAAAAAGCCTCTTGATGAAAGTGAAAGTGGAGAGTGAAAAAGTTGGCTTAAAGCTCAACGTTCAGAAAATGAAGATCATGGCATCTGGTCCCATCACTTCATGGAAAATAGATGCTGAAACAGTGGAAACAGTGTCAGACTTTATTTTTCTGGGCTCCAAAATCACTGCAGATGGTGACTGCAGCCACGAAATTAAAAGACGCTTACTCCTTGGAAGGAAAGTTAAGACCAACCTAGATAGCATATTCAAAAGCAGAGACATTACTTTGCCAACAAAGGTCCGTCTAGTCAAGGCTAAACCATAGCCTGTGGTCATGTATGGATGTGAGAGTTGGACTGTGAAGAAGGCTGAGCGCCAAAGAATTGATGCTTTTGAACTGTGGTGTTGGAGAAGACTCTTGAGAGTCCCTTGGACTGCAAGGAAATCCAACCAGTCCATTCTGAAGGAGATCAGCCCTGAGATTTCTTTGGAAGGAATGATGCTAAAGCTGAAACTCCTGTATTTGGCCACCTCATGCGAAGAGTTGACTCATTGGAAAAGACTCTGATGCTGGGAGGGATTGGGGGCAGGAGGAGAAGGGGACGACAGATGATGAGATGGTTGGATGGCATCACTGACTCCATGGACGTGAGTCTGAGTGAACTCCGGGAGTTGGTGATGGACAGGGAGGCCTGGCTTGCTGTGATTCATGGGGTTGCAAAGAGTCAGACACGACTGAGTGACTGATCTGATTTGATCTGATTATGATTCATGTAAGAGTTGCTATGTTAAACTTTTGCTAAATCCTTTATTCCTGGAAAGCAGGGGTTGTTGAAGAAATCCATTCATACTTTTGTATTCTGAGAAACAACTTGCCTCAAAGAACCACCATAACTTAGATAAGACTCACCTTAAATAAGTCTCCCTTTTTTACTTAAAATGGAGGCAGACACAGACCCTTTAAATTCCCATTCATTGCCTCACAAAACATTATCTGAGATGCTTTCCCCACTGACCAATTAAAAAGTGCTTGAAACTAAACATTAGTTAAGCTTCTCTCCTTTCTACAGTCCCTGGAACTTTGACCCACCCACTTCCTGATGCAGCATAAAACTCTTCCTTAATGATCCCTCCTAAGAATAAAACATTCCACAATGCTAAGTTCTTGTTGACCCTTTCCCATAAAAGAAAATTTCTTTCTGCCTGACCTTTGAGATGCTTGCAGTTCAGAGTTTGGATTGTTTTCTCTATTTACAATAGTCTGTTTCCCCTTATTGCAATAATCCTTTCAAATAAAGTTTCTTTTTACTTAAGTCTAGATTTACTTTTTTTTGTCAACAGAAATTGCCAAATTGTTTAATTGTTTCGATAATGTACTACCTTTCTCCCATTTTGGGAGCTGTTTATTGTAGCAATGAGAATGTTAGATTCATATTGGTGTTCTTAGCATACCTTAACCTGCTTGTGTCTCTGGTTCTTCCCATGCTTCTTTTCATCAATTTTTGTTTCTATTTTAGAGTCTCAGTATGTTGTTGTTTCTCTCTGTGTACCCCATTTCTCTCCTGTCTCCTTGAAGTCAAGCTCCTGTCTTTGGTTTGCTCCAATGATATTAAGAAGAAAGTAGAGTAGATTTCTTCCCTAAGTCTGTAGTTTGCTGTCTGAATCTTCAGCTTAGACTTCAGCCGCCTCTGTGGTAAAAGACCTGATTTTATACTTCAAACAGAAAGTAAAACACTGGTTTCACTTCTATATTGGCTTTTGTCTTTAGAAAATTTCTACTGATTTAAAGAAATACTGCTTGCTTGCTTATTTATTGATATTGCATTTCCTGGGTGTTAAAATTACTGAGATGGAAGACATGTTCATGAGTGTGTGTTAGGAATGAGATGCCGTGTAGTTGTTTAGTCACTGAGTTGAGTCTGACCCTTTGGGACGCCATGGCCTGTAGCCCTCCAGGCTCCTCTGTCCGTGGGATTTCCTAGGCAAGAATACTGGAATGGGTTGCCATTTTCTTCTCCAAGGGATCTTCCAGACCCAGGGATGGAATCTGTGTCTCCTGAATTGGCAGGCAGTTTCTTTACCACTGAGCCGCCAGGGAAGAGTGCTAGGAAGTGAACAGAACAGAACAGGAAAGGGAAAGAATTCGGGAGGAGACAAGGGCACAGTAGAGTATTTGTTCAACTGCTTTCTTTCTCTAGTTCCTAAGTCACTCAAGGACAAAAGAGAGAAGCATCTTCCCAGTGCTAATTAAACTTGTTATTTTTATTTCCCATAAAAGACCTTTTTTCCCCTGAATTAGCTGTTTTTAACTGAGAAAAAAAAATTACAACATAAATGTTGGAAGTTATGTTTTATTTGGTGGCTAAAACTGAGGACTTAAGCTTAGGACACAGCCTCTCAGATAACTCTAAGAGACTGCTCTGGAGAGGTAAGGATGGAGCCAGAATTATACAGGAATTTTTTCCACAGAGACCATGTAGTCAAAACATCAAAAGATTACTGTTAATTCAAAAAAACCCAGACATCCCAAGTTAGTGAATTTTGTGCTTTTCTTTGTATAAAAAGACCAAGAGTCTACACTCATTGAAATAATTCCTTTAATAAGCACCTCAGTGACTGAGGGCCTGTATGCTGCTTTTCTCCGTCCTGAATCCTTTCAGGGTGCACGGTTGGGGGTTACTGCAATGACTGCTGGCTGGATGGCCACAACATTTGTTTCCTGTTTCAACATTGTTCCTTCACACACCTGTCTGTGCTGGTGTCTCAGGGAACTTGCTCCACTCTGACGATGCTCCTGAAGCAATCTGCTGCAATGGTAGCTGTTGCTTGTCTACCTCATTTCTCCCATCCCCCAAACCTCATACATCCCACCTCTCTGTGTTCCTTCCAGTCGTGGGAGATTTGTCTTATTCATCTTCACATCTCAGACATAGTGCATGAAGCATATAGACGAACAAAATGTGTGATGCTTGAATAAGGAAATTACCTATCTATCTGAGTTTGTTTCCCCAGTTGTATGTGAGAATATTAGTAGCTATTTCAGTGAGTTGACATGAGACACAAAGGAGGTATAAGAGATGCTGGTATGAAGTATTTCTAATAAGACATCTTTCCTTAATTTTAGAATAAAACTGTAGGTGTTTTCTAGTAAGCAAAATTAAAATGTCAGTCATTAGTTTCAGTCCAGGATCCAACAGTTTCTAGCTATACTTGCTTATATCTTGAGTGTGGAGAGGGTGACCTACGTGGAGAGAAGCAGGTGAGTGGTGGAATGAATTTGCGCCAGTAGCACCATCCACTCACATAACATTGATGAGGATAAAATAAGGTAGGTTAGGGATTTCCCTAGTGGTTCCGTGCCTGGGACTCTGGGCTCCCAATGCAGGAGGCCCAGGTTCAATCCCTGATCAGGGAACAATGAGTTTGAGCAAGCTCCAGGAGTTGGTGAAGGACAGGGAAGCCTGGCATGCTGCAGTCCATGGGGTCGCAAAGAGTCAGACATGACTAAGTGACTGAACTGAACTGAACTGAACATACTATTTATTTGCTTGTTTATTTATTCTCTTTTCACTAGAATGTAAGTTTTCTGAAAATAAGAACTTGATCTCTTTTACTCTGGAGTCACTACCTTTTAAAACAGTAGCTAGAACAGAGAATGTGGTTCAATGACTACTGAACATATAAAATAGTAATAGTTTATATTACATACAAATGGATCCTATTATATACATCTATTTCAACTTCCTTTGTTTTTTCAATATGTTTTCATATTTTTCTATGTACATGTGCAAGGAATTTGCCTCTTTTTTCTTAACTTCTGTATTAAGTTCTATTGAAGAGATAGACCACTTTTCTTCTTAGCATCCTCAAATTTACAGATTTTTAAATGGTTTTCACACTTTGTTTAATGTGCAATTCTATGACAAGCACTTTTCCATAACTATGTTATGTTTATATATTTGCTTAAAATACATTCCTAGAACTAAAATTATTAGTGCATGTCCTTTACTAAGGCTTTTGATACATGTTATGAAACAGTTTTCCAGTGTACTAGTTTATATTTCTACCCGCACTACCTAGACTTTTCCATTTCCACACAGGCTGGTTAACAGTGGCACACTTACTTATTTATTTTAACCTTTGTTAACTTTGTTTTTATTTTGTTTCACTTTAAAGTTACTTGAATATTATGATATCTAAGATTTATTTATACATTTATTTATATTTTTTGCTTCAGCTGTTTGGATATGCATTTTAATCATCTACCCATTTTCCTTTTGTTGTGCATATTTTTTATGTTTACTTACATGTTTTTAAATAAACTCATTATGTAAAAGGGATGGCCAATGTTTATCTTTTATATATTGCAGATATTATTTCTTTTCTGTCATATCTTTAAATGGAAGGGTTTGTTTTCCTTTATTTTTGCTGTATAAGAGTTTGAAATTTAAATGAAATCAGATCTGTCAATATTTGCCTTAATAGTGTCTTATTTTGGTTGTATTACAAGGTCTTTCTCACTAAAATAGTATAAGTTACTCAAAATATTTGCACTTCTATGAGATTTTTGTACATTTCAATTTTTATTTTATGTAAAGCATATGTAATTATATAACAAATATTTTTCTAAATGAATTACCATTTTTTCCAGCATGTTTGTTGAACATGCCTCCATTCTGCACTTACATGAAGTGCTACCTTTGTCTATATCAAATGCCTGTTTTTATTTTTTTCATTGAATATTTTGTTCTTTAAATTTTTGCTTCATAGCATACTATTTTAGTTGCTGATACTCTATAAGTAAGTGTAATATAGCACAAAATGTGAGCAATTTTCTCATTATTTTTAATCTTTTAATTGCTATTTAACTCATATTCTTATAAAATTATTCTTTCAGGTGATCATTACAATTATTTGGTCAAATGCTCTTATGAATTCTGAATATAATTTTTAGTATCTTCTTCCAGCCAACAATCCACCTGTAGGAAACTGCTGAAGATCCCTCTCTTTCTGCCTGTGATCTGAGCTCATCTTTTTGATAAGTTTATAAGTGGCTGTGTGATTCTTTTAATAATTTTTATTTATCTGTCTTCACTTTGTCACTCCTACTAAGTGTGTGATGCTCTTCGATTAATTTTTATTCTGCTTGCAGTTGCAGAACTCTTGGATTATAATATGTGGTCAGGAGATAATTTCTGAATGAATTGATGATTTTTCTCTCTGTCTTTTTCTAAACTGAAGTATGTACAGCTATACAGGGGCAGAGTGGAGAGGTGACTAATAACAGACTGTGGCTTCACCAAAGAACACAAACAGAGTAACAAGCTTATTGGGCCTAGCACAGAGCCCTAACAAACATTTAAGCTTTGCTTTTTGTTTCCCTCTCCTTCTTTGTGACAGAATCATGGTGAGAAAAAAATGAGGATTTTTTTCCAGCCAGACTTATTTAGATTCATGATTGAACCTCTCTTGCTCAGTACTGTATTGGTTAGTGTATATATATCCTTTATTTTATGGTCTATTTCTTATTCTATACTCAAACCAGATTGTAATCCTGAAGATAAAATCTGGGCAAATAGGATCCCTTTTCTTCTATTTGTAATTTGAACTTGTATGACCCTCCAGAAGGAAAAGACCACATAACATGTTCTGTGCCTTTCAGGCTTTCCTTCACTACCTTGTGCTTACCTTTGCTCCAAATTGTGAATATGTCTTTGCTGTCCCTCTGTGCTGCAGGAGTGGGACCAGACCAAATTTTGCCCTGCTTCTCATTTCCCCAAAGTGAATCTATACCATGACTTTGCAAGTAATGTTTTTTGTCTCAATCATTTAAATGGAGTATTCAAAAAGAGTCTTACACAGATATTTACATTTCTTACTTGGCTTCTTCTTCATTAATCATTGCAGATTTTCTGTTTCATTTTTCAATTGCCAGAAATAGGCCAACTTTTACTGTTAGTAGGAATTTTGGCTAGAGCACGAAACATTTGTCTAATGGCTTTGAGTGACTGTGAATAGATGTTGTACTCTGTTCTTTCCTTCACAATTGATCGACCTCAGAACATCTCTGAGAAGGACACAAACTTTCAAACACCGATCCAGTGACAGCTGTCTTTCAACCAAGTTAGAATTGGGGAAGATAAAGGCTATAGCATTTGAACAGATAAAATTTACCTGTTTTATCTTAATAAAAAATAAATAAACTATGATATATAAGTCACCAATAGTCTACATTTCCCATTTGTAGTATTTGGTGATATTAAGGCTGCAACAGTAAGCTGTCTCCTGATGAGGTTCCCTGGATTTTCTCCTTTCTCTTCCTCTATCATCCCTTCCACTCTCCGCCATCCCAAGGGTTTTGGAGATTAGAAGACTGTGTTAGACAGGTGATAGAATTCCCATTGCAGGATTCCTGGATCCAGGCTTTCTGAGTAGGGGAGCACATTCTTCTTTGTATAGGTTGTCATTGAACCTCTGACTCATTGAAAATAGTTGATTCTCTTGTGCATATTTGTGGAGAGGTGAATCTGCTCATCTTCCATGAGCAACATGGGCTGTGGCTTACCATATCTGTTCTATCCATTATTCATCTTCCATCCATTTTCAAAATCTCCCATCTTCTCACAGAACTTCTGTTCTTACCATTATAAATTTACATTAAAAATGTTTTTGTGTTCTTTTACTATTATTTTAGCAGACTCTCTGAAGGGAAAGGGAATAATATGTGCGTTCAGTCTGCCATCTTTCTTTGGAACGCTATTGGCTTACATCAGGAATTCCCTGGTGGTTCAGTGGTTAGGACTCGGTACTTTGATTGCCACTGGGAGGGGTTCACATACACACACACACACACACAGGCTAACATCTCCCTCTTTTTCAAAACTATGCTCATCTGCCACCTTATATAGCTTCATCTATTGCTCTCCCTTCGTCCTTGGCTTCCCAGACACTTTGTGAAGGAATTATCTATGCTCATTCCCTTTACTTCAGTCAGTTCAGTTCAGTTCAGTCGCTCAGTCGTGTCCGACTCTTTGCGACCCCATGAATCACAGCACGCCAGGCCTCTCTGTCCATCACCAACTCCCGGAGTTCACTCAGACTCACGTCCATCAAGTCGGTGATGCCATCCAGCCATCTCATCCTCTGTCATCCCCTTCTCCTCCTGCCCCCAATCCCTCCCAGCATCAGAGTCTTTTCCAATGAGTCAACTCTTCGCATGAGGTGGCCAAAGTACTGGAGTTTCAGCTTTGGCATCATTCCTTCCAAAGAAATCCCAGGGCTGATCTCCTTCAGAATGGACTTGTTGGATCTCCTTGCAGTCCAAGGGACTCTCAAGAGTCTTCTCCAACACCACAGTTCAAAAGCATCAATTCTTTGGCACTCAGATTTCTTCACAGTCCAACTCTCACATCCATACATGACCACAGGAAAAACCATAGCCTTGACTAGATGGACCTTTGTTGGCAAAGTAATGTCTCTGCTTTTGAATATGCTATCTAGGTTGGTCATAACTTTCCTTCCAAGGAGGGAAGGAAGGTCTTTTAATTTCATGTATGCAATCACTATCTGCAAGTGATTTTGGAGCCCATAAAAATAAAGTCTGACACTGTTTCCCCATCTATTTCCCATGAAGTGATGGGACCAGATGCCATGATCTTCATTTTCTGAATGTTGAGCTTTAAGCCAACTTTTTCACTCTCCACTTTCACTTTCATCAAGAGGCTTTTTAGTTCCTCTTCACTTTCTTCCATAAGGGTGGTGAACAAAGCTAGTGGAGGTGATGGAATTCCAGTTGAGCTATTTCAAATCCTGGAAGATGATGCTGTGAAAGTGCTGCACTCAATATGCCAGCAAATTTGGAAAACTCAGCAGTGGCCACAGGACTGGAAAAGGTCAGTTTTCATTCCAATCCCAAAGAAAGGCAATGCCAAAGAATGCTCAAACTACTGCACAATTGCACTCATCTCACATGCTAGTAAAGTAATGCTCAAAATTCTCCAAGCCAGGCTTCAGCAATATGTGAACCATGAACTTCCAGATGTTCAAGCTGGTTTTAGTAAAGGCAGAGGAACCAGAGATCAAATTGCCAACATCCGCTGGATCTTCAAAAAAGCAAGAGAGTTCCAGAAAAACATCTATTTCTGCTTTATTGACTATGCCAAAGCCTTTGACTGTGTGGATCACAATAAACTGTAGAAAATTCTGAAAGAGATGGGGATACTAGACCACCTGACCTGCCTCTTGAGAGACGTATATGCAGGTTAGGAAGCAACAGTTAGAACTGGACATGGAACAACAGACTGGTTCCAAATAGGAAAAGGAGTACGTCAAGGCTGTATATTGTCACCCTGCTTATTTAACTTATATGCAGAGTACATCATGAGAAGTGTTGGGCTGGATGAAGCACAAGCTGGAATCAAGATTGCCGGGAGAAATATCAATAACCTCCTTACACTTATGAATTGTTAAAAACAAAAGTCAACTGAGTAAATTTTAAACATCCCTTAGGTTTTATTCAGTGATTCATGTATGGGTCAGAGTCCAACCTAGTAGACAGAAGGGATCTCTGAAGTGCTATACAGTGAAGTAATTTTATAGACAGAAGGGAAAAGGAACAAGGAAGCTGAACTAGGCAAAAAAGCAGATAATGTTATTACAGGTCACTTTCCTTATAGGGAATGGCAAAAATTATTAGGCAGATTGCCTAACCAGTGCTGATCAGGCAATTCCTGATTGACTGGTATTAAACTCATTTTTGTGAAAGCCAAAACTATAATTAAATCTCAATTTTCTGTGTAGGATTAGCATGAATGAATCAATCTGGGATCTGTTATCTTGTTTTTAACTGAGCCTGTGACAATATTCCTGCTTCTTCAAAATACCATTGACTTTCATAAGAGAGCAGTTTTCTAGTTTCCCTTCTTTGCAAACCTGGGTGCACTCCTCTTCTGTTGGCTTTGCATGCTCATCAAACCTTATGTATACATGCATACTGTAATTCATTATGGCATTGTTGTACAACCTTCCTCATCTACTTCGTTCTTTTACTCTAAATGACCTCTTGGTTTCACTGGTCAACCATATGTGAATTATTGTCTTGTCTATCAAGCATTGTATCAGAGTTCTATCTAAGAAACAGAACTGTTATTTTGTTATGGAATATGGAATTTATTATTTTATAGGCATTTGATCTCATGAAGCAATATGACTATTTCCTCTGTGATTAGCAATGGGTCTAAGTCATGGGGACAGGCACTTGGGGAGGTAAGACAAACATGATATGGGGGAGGATAATAATAAACTGGAATCCATCAGGATGAGCCAAAGACTGTTTTGGTCTTTTATAGCCTCCAATCATCCAATTACCTGACTTTGATAATTCAAATAATCTGCAAAGGAAGCCGGTGCCCTTGATTACAATAGAAAACTCCTTCCTGGCCCATGAGTTAGAGAAGATGAAGGAAGGGAGCTGGATGGGAGTTGATGGAGTTGTCGACTGAACCACTGCCCCACATCTACAAGGTGAGTCAGTGATAACATCTGTAAGTTACAATAGTGTCCCTAATCAACTTCCTACATGGAAGAATAATACAAGGGATATAGCTACTGCTTCCACTCTGCCTTCTAAATCTCACACAAAATATCTCTGTGGTCTACACTAAACTTGAATTATTAATACACAGGAAAGGAAGTTCTAGAAAATGTAGTTTCAATTTAACTAAGTAGACACAGGACAACTCCATTACAAATCTTGAGTTCCAGGTCCATAAAACTAGGGTGACCACATAATTTGCTTTTAAAAGATGGCACTTTAGAGAGTGAAAGGTGATGGGGCAAATGCTAAAACCTTCATGCAATCCAGGCCATCTATTTGGGAACATATACTCTAAACCTGCAAATTACCTACTTTAGATTGTACCTCTCGAAGTATTTCCTCCAAGTTCAGTTTCTGATGCTAGTCAAGTTTACTCTTAGCATCATGCTAAATTGTGTTAGCATGAGAGACACATTTCTGTGTCAACCAAAATTTCTTTCCTGGCCTTTAGAATTTTTTGTCATGATCAGTTCAGTCACTCAGTTGTGTCCGAATCTTTGTGACCCCATGGACTGCAGCATGCCAGGCCTCCCTGTCCATCACCAACTCCCGGAGTTTACTCAAACTCATGTCCATTGAGTCAGTGATGCCATCCAACCATCTCATCCTCTGTCGTCCCCTTCTCCTCCCACCTTCAATCTTTCCCAGCATCAGGGTCTTTTCAAATGAGTCAATTCTTCACATCAGGTGGCCAAGTATTGGAGTTTCAGTTTCAGTCCTTCCAATGAACATTCAGGACTGATTTCCTTTAGGATGAACTGGTTGGATCTCCTTACAGTCCAAGGGACTCTCAAGAGTCTTCTCCAATATCACAGTTCAAAAGCATCAATTCAAAAGCATCAGTTCGTCAAGATGGTCTCTATAATAATGAGCTTTAAATATATTGTTTTCCTATTATCCTGTTTTCCATTTATTTCTATTTCTCCCCCCATGGAATTGTCTCAGTTTAAGTGAGTCTTTGTCTTTAAATCAATATATGGGCTTAGTGTACCTACAAATGGCCTTGTAGTTTAATTTGGAGGCACCATAATTTCTGGAGTTTATCTAAATTGCATCAATTCATTTGGTGATTAAAAGCTTATTTTTTTTCAAATTCACATTTGAAAGTTTTTAATTATATTTTGATCTCAGAGTAGCATCCAGCTCTAAAAAATTTTTCAGAACAGAGATCAAGGGTTGGAAATCTTTAAGTTCAGTAGATCTTTCTTTGCTAAACAAGATTGTCCTCTCTTTCTCTTCAAAAAGTTCTCATTGATGAGTCAATATTCTATTGAATATTGACTTTTCACTCATATTCAATTTCCGTTCTCAGGAAAATGGGAAAAACTTTAAAAGGAAATAAAAGCCAGATCAGAAAGCATAGATTCATGGTTGAATGCTAGAAAGTTTATCTCAAATGACTGTTTTATGTTTATAGTGATCATTTAAGAAATATGGATACCTAAAAACTTGGATAAAAATTCAAAAAGAGAAGGAAACCAGATCAGGAAAAGACTGATGTAATGTGAGCCTTGGTCTGAAATAGAAAACAGTTGAATTGGTATCTCATGCATGTGTTAAAAGAAATGTTTAGTAGTCATGATACACAGGCTTAGTTGCTCCATGCATGCATCTTGCAGGATGAGGGATCAAACGCCTGTACCCTGAACCGGCAGACAGATTCTTTACCGCTGACCATCAGTGAAACCCAATGAGGCAAATTTTATTTGGGCAAAATGAAGTCTGCAGCTGGGAGACAGCATTTCAGATAGCTCTGAGAGTGTTCTGAGGAGATAAGGGGTAGAGCTAGGATATACAGGAGTTTTGCAACAAAGGTCAGGCAGTGGGAAACACCAAAGGGTTACTGTTAATTAAAGAAACCAGATATGTCAAATTAAGGAATATTGGTACTTTTCTAAGCAGGGGAAGATGTAAGTGTCTAGGATCACGGAAATCATTCCTTGGATATGCACCTCCCGTCAGATCAGCAGCAGCATAAGATTCTCACAGGAGTGCAAACTCTACTGTGAACTACGTGTGTGAGGAATCAAGGTCAAGTGCTCCTTATGAGAATCTAACGTCTGAGAATCTGAGGCGGAGCCAAGGCAGTGATGCTAGGTCTGGAGAGTGGTGGAAAGCACAGATTATCATTAGCAGTGAGGTTTGACTGCACACAGATTATAATAAATCAGTCATTTGCAGACTCAAATCAAAACCCTCTCAGTGAGTGACAAGTGACAATTAAGCTGCATCTGGTGGTAGGTTCTACAGTGCAAGTGAGTTGACATACTTCAATTGTACAGCTGCATATAGAGGCAGGCTTTAAGTCAGAATCCAGACTAATTGTTCAAAGTATACATTTCAAATATGTGGTTTCTACTTTTAAGACTTTTTGAAACGTACGAATAGCCAGTCCAGGTTCGATGCAGGATACAGGATGCTTGCGGCTGGTGCAGTGGGATGTCCCAAGGGATGGTACGGGGAGGGAGGTGGGAGGGGGGTTCAGAATGGGGAACACGTGTACACCCGTGGCAGATCCATGTTGATGTATGGCAAAACCAATACAATATTGTAAAGTAATTAGCCTCCAATTAAAATATATAAATTTATATTTAAAAAAAAAGAAAAAAAAAGATTTCTGATCTATAGAGCAACCTAAAAACACAGAATGATAAGTGTCATGGGAATGACCTCCTGTCTGGAACAGTCTCCTCCTCAAGGCAGCAGGCCACAGCTGAGCAGGAAGCACTGGCCAACACCCACTGTCTTTTTGATAGCATTCTTGACTTCCTGGTTCCTCAGACAGTAGATGAATGGATTTAGCATGGGAGTGAGGACTGCATACACAGCTGAGATTAGCTTGTTGGAGTTAAATGAAGCAATAGCTCTGGGCCGAACATACATGAAAATCATGGCTGTGTAATAAATTATGACTACTGTGAGGTGGGATGCCCAGGTGGAGAAGGCCTTCTTCCTTCCCTGGGTGGAGGGTATACGCAGAATGGTGGAGACAATGTAGACATAGGAGAGGATGGTAGTGGTGAGAGGGAAGACAAGAATGACGATAGCCAAAGCAAAGTCCACTAGCTCAGCTGTGGACATGTCTTTGCAGGCCAGTTTGAGGATTGGTGAGATGTCACAGAAAAAGTGGTTCATGACATTGGAGCCACAGAAAGTGACATGTGAAATAAAATAGACCTTGAATACAGTGATCATGAAACCAGTTATATAAGAGAAAGCCACCAGCTGCACACAATGACCTGTGGTCATGATGACCGGGTATCTGAGAGGGTGGCAGATGGCCACATAGCGGTCATAGGCCATGGCTGCCAGAAGTACACACTCCGTGCAGGCAAGCGAGATAAAGAAGTACAGCTGGGTCATGCAGCCTATGAAGGAGATACGCCGTCTCTGCAGGAGGAATCCATCCAGCATCTTGGGGACGGTGACAGAGACATACCAGACCTCCAGGAAGGACAGGCTACTCAGGAAATAGTACATGGGCTTATGGAGGGAGCCAGTGACCCAGACAGTGAACATGATGGCAAGATTTTCTACTACCACCAGCAAGTAGACCACAAGGAAGAGGGAGAAGAGCAGGACCTGCAGCCAGGGGGCGGTGGGGAAGCCCACCAGGATGAACTCACTCACCAGAGTGATGTTTCTCCCCAGCATGACCAAGAGCTCTGAGAGGCAGGAAGTCATCACAAATAATGAAGGTGACTATGAGGAGACCAGTATGTTAGCAAATCAGTCTTCCTGAGAATGAGACTCATAAAATAACCTCTGTCAGTCTGAAGTAATCTTCCAATGGGAAGCATACATTTCCATCAAAAAAATGTGGTGTGTTTGTTATGAAAAACTCCTGGAATCAAAGTGCACTCCCATCCCTTACTCTCACTCACCTGATGAAATATTTGAATGTCACTCCCCATGTCATTCCTTACTCCTTTGTCCATGAACATGGACCAGTGGTGTCTCACTTGCTGGTTTCAAATCTCAATTTAATTAGAAAGCCACAGCACACAGACATTTTTACTGCCTGGAAGAAAATGTTTAAGATAACATCAGAAAAAGCTCCAGGATTTAATATTGGGGTGATCTATTGATCCACCACTGTTCTTCAGAGTAGAGTCTGTGGAAATTTTAAAAAATGATAACTCTTGGACAATCCATTAATGACTCTCCATTGCTCTTAGGTAAAAGTTCTTCATATTTTGACCCCTAAGTATGTCTCCAGCCTCTCTCGGCACCCTCCAAATTTTTTCCATGCTTGAGATATACTCAAATAGTTCTGCTCCTCAAGCTCACAGTAATCATTCTTGCATCTTAATGCACTCATCCCTCTTCCTTTTATGCCTTTCTCCCATTTTTATCTGTTGATTCAAGATTCCATCTAGGAGATAGACCCACCAAAGCAGAGTGAAATACTTCAGTAACATTTTCTTCCAATGCACAACCTTCTCATGCATTGAGATTTCTCTCCTTTACACTGTATCTTTCAAAACTCAGGGAGATATTGGTCAAAGGGTTTAATATTCTGGTTATATGATGAATAAGCTCTGGCGTTCTATTGTACAGCCTAGTGACTACTGTTATTAATGCTACATTATATCCTTGCAAGTTGCTAAAAGAATAGATCTTATATGTTCTAATCACACGCAAAGAAATCAAAATTATGTTACATAATAGAGGTGTTAACTAACCTTATTGTGGTAAGTTTTTCAAAATATATATGTGTATGAAGTCATCACATTATACTGCTTAATCTTACACAATGTTATACGTTGATTATATCTCAAAAAAACTGGGAAAAAAAGACTGTCCTTCAAGACTATGAACCCAAGGCCTAGAATAGTGACTGGAAAACATAAATATTATCAAATATGTATTAACAAGTGAATTAATCCCTTAAGCTGGTGGCAGGAGGCACGTACCTATCAGGCTACACGTCTTTGGACATATGTCCATCTTGCATACTGAGGGTGTGTGCTGTGCTTAGTCACTCAGCTGTGTCCAACTCGTTGTGACCCCATGGACTGTAGCCCACCAGGTTCCTCTGTCCATGGGGATTCTCCAGGCAAGAACACTGGAGTGGGTTGCCATACCTTCTTCCAAGGGATCTTCCCAACCCAGGGAACAAACCCAGGTCTCCCACCTTGCAGGCAGGTTCTTTACCATCTGAACCCCCAGGGAAGCCCATATACCCAGGGTACTTTCATGATAAGTATATCCACCCTATTTGAGAACACTGGATATGATCCTTTGTCTCAGGTCACCTGGTGGGTCGGAGTCTCTGTCAGCCATTGTGGCAAGCTCTACCTAGAGGGGTAGGGAAAAGGGAGGCCAGAGCATACATGAACACAATACAAGAATAGGCCACCTTGCAAGGCTGGAAGGAAGGGTCGTTTGTGAAGTAGTCCAATTACTTTAATCTGTGGCTAAGGAAAGAGGTTACCACAGGTTTATCTCTTGAAAAGTAGGTAAATGAATATATATTTCCACTAAATATCACATTCATCCATAAAGACTGAGGTTAGGTCCCACCTTCAGAATATGGTTCACTCTTTTGGCCAAACAATTTGTCCACCCTACTGTCCACTTAACACACAGAGGGTGGGAGATCAATCAAGGATCATCTTGATAACCTTTTGGATAGAGATCTTCTGGCCATGGCTCATGGCAAGGGACAGAAAGATGAGAGGCAAAAATACATGTTATTTTTGCCACTGCCTCCTTTCCACAGCAGCACGTGTCAGCAGACTTCTGCACTGCTCGCTGGATAGAAAGGGATTATGTCTCATCCCAGGGCCTCCAATCAACACCTTTCACCAGTGATGTAGTTCATTTGTAAGCAGTTCTCAGCCTGTCTCTCAATGCCTTTGACCTAATGTTTTACTTTGGGAAAAACAACTGGCTCTGATAACAGAAAGGAGTGATATTTCCCACACTCTTCAGTATGTAGACATTTTCCTTCAGGGCGTGTGTTAGTGTAACCGTCTGCATTTTTACTATATGCCAAATAATTTCCCACACTTCCCTTTGCAGATGAGTTATCAGCACTGACTTTAGAGTCAGAATAAGGCTACCAACTATGTCATCCTAAACAGAATATTCGGAGAAGGCGATGGCACCCCACTCCAGTACTCTTGCCTGGAAAATCCCACAGACAGAGGAGCCTGGTAGGCTGCAGTCCATGGGGTCATTAAGAGTCGGACACGACTGAGCGACTTCACTTTCACTTTTCACTTTCAAGCATTGGAGAAAGAAATGGCAACCCACTCCAGTGTTCTTGCCTGGAGAATCCCAGGGATGGGGGAGCCTGGTGGGCTGCCGTCTATGGGGTCATGCAGAGTCAGACACGACTGAAGCGACTTGGCAGCAAACAGAATATTTAACAATCAGGTACTTCAACACCCACTGTTGTAAAAGAATGTAATGTTAATAATGCCCACCTTACTGGTTTGTTGTGAGGATAAATGTGATCATGCATGGATAAGGCACTAGACTCATACATGCTACTTACGTGTGTTTGTTTAAACATGCAGCCTTTTTCATTTTCACTTTAATTCTTACTTGCTTTTTTTTTATGTTTTATTCTGGGGGAATGAGGTAAGCCAATTTCCTGGGGAATAGGATTATAGCATCTTTGAAAAGCTCTGAGTTGCAGATCACTCATGCCTCCTTTCTTATCTTCTTATCCTATGTTACTTTCATATATTTAATCATATCGCTGTTACTTCATATTCTCCTCCACGTATTTGCCACAAATGCACCTCTCAGCAGACTGTACTTTGTATCATAGAGAAATGCAGAATTCTATTTTCCTTGTTTTCAGAATTAATAGCCCTGAGCTCTAGAATCTCTGCAGTACCTGAGGAAAAAAATCCTTTCATTAAAGTATAGAATTTGTTTTCAGTCTTTTGTATGCTCATTTTCAAGAAAAAACACAGACACCAACAGACTTTTTCTGGAAACAAAAACATATCTTTTTTGCCCTGGTCCAACATCCAAACAATCTCTCAGCTGCCCAAATTTCCCCACCTTGGGTAAATGTGTACTGGATCTTCGTTTCCCCACTCATTCCCCCATAATACCCTTTCCCCCATCCAAAAATGACGCCTGCAGTCATTTCCCTAAGCCTTTCCTCATCTTCCCTGGAACTTTCTTCAGGGATCAACAAATCTCACCTGGTACCTTCCACTTCTCACCAGGATCCACCTTCCCTATCTTCAAGAGTGAAAAATTCTGCACACATTTGCACTAATCTTGAGAAAGCAGGCTGGCTTGCATATTTTTGTACTCCCGGATATCCATGTCTGGTCTCTGCTTAGACTGCCTGATCAGTATTGCAGCACTGAGACCAGAAGACTAGAGCTGAGGCAGAATATATTTAACACTCAGCCTCTCTTCTTCCCACAGGACTCACCCACATAGTCTCTCTTGGCTCCAGGGAAACTCTCAAGATTATGTCCAGGGAACCTGGACAGGGAGGTTGACTCTCCATCCACCTATCTATTCCTCTTCATGCTCAAATATATTTAACTATACCTATAGAGAGAGTGTGGCCCTTTTTACTTACTACTATATGCAAAGTAGTGCAGCACCAAATTACTCAAAAATCAGGATAAGAACTCTGAGTCAGTTAATAAGGTAATTAATACATTCATTTGTTCACATCCTGCTTTTATTGTGCTCTTTTTATGTACAAGTCAATGTGCTATACATTTTTTGGAGTAAAATTATGTAGATCATGGCTTCTGCCCTCTAGGAACTTCTAATATTCTAATTGAAGTTAGAAGTACATACTGTAATGAATGTAGTATGTGATGTGTGACAAAAGAGAGGTGCAAACAAAGTGTTCTAGGTACACCAATGAGAGAGAAATGGTTTCCAACATAGGAATCTAGAAAAGGTTTCATCTAAGAGGTGTCATTCCAGACTCATTGCAGGAAAGTAGCATGAAAATAACGCAATGAGAAATAATTTTGGTCCATCAGTCAGAAGATCTGGTTTTAACGTAGATTCCATCATTTTAAAGATATTTGACCTTAAAAAATTATCTTTATTCCTCAGAATTTTATCCCACAAACCATGGTAATAATAATTCTAATCATATTATTAATGTTAGTTTCAGAAGTAATACTAATATGAGTATGTGTATGAAACAGAGAAGGCAATGGCAGCCCACTCCAGTACTCTTGCCTGGAAAATCCCATGGACGGAGGAGCCTGGTAGGCTGCAGTCCATGGGATCGCTAAGTCGGACACAACTGAGTGACTTCCTTTTCACTTTTAACTTTCATGCATTGGAGAAGGAAATGGCAACCCACTCCAGTGTTCTTGCCTGGAGAATTGCAGGGACGGGGGAGCCTGGTGGGCTGCCATCTATGGGGTCGCACAGAGTCAGACACGACTGAAGTGACTTAGCAGCAGCAGCAGCATGTATATGAAAACAGCTCTAAAACTGCTTTGTGGTAAGTATACAAAAGTAAATATTACCTATGTTGGAATATGAACCACAGCCATGATTTGATCAGAGGAAATGATGTGAGAAGGCTTTCAGTGTAGAGAGACAAGCACAAGAGAATGCAGCGTGAGGATGGCAGAAGGTAAACAGATGGCTATAGAGTCCTCGGCCTTGGATTGCAGGAAGCCCTCAGTCATTTGATGAGCATTTGAAAAGTATATACTGTGTGTTAGTTCAGTTCAGTTCAGTTCAGTCGCTCAGTCGTGTCCGACTCTTTGCGACCCCATGAATTGCAGCATGCAACTCCCTGTCCATCAACAACTCCTGGAGTTCACTCAAACTTACGTCCATCGAGTCGGTGATGCCATCCAGCCATCTCATCCTCTGTTGTCCCCTTCTCCTCCTGCCCCCATCCCTCCCAGCATCAGAGTCTTTCCCAATGAGTCAGCTCTTCAAGAACAGTGCAAAATGACAATCCCTTTTGTCTGTCAGGGCTTCCCTTGTGGCTCAGCTGGTGAAGAGTCCACAGCAATGAGGGAGACCTGGGTTCGATCCCTGGGTTGGGAAGATTCCTGGAGAAGGAAAAGGCTACCCACTCCAGTATTCTGTCCTGGAGAATTCCATGGACTGTATAGTCCAAGGGGTCATGAAGAATTAGACAGGACTGAGTGACTTTCACTTTCACTTTTGTCTGCCAAGTTATCCACAGAAGAGTGAGCCCACAGAATCTCTGCCCTTAATTGTGCCTCAGTAGTGGAGAAGATCCCCTGGAGAAGGAAATAGCAACCCACTCCAGTATTCTTGCCTGGGAAACCCTATGAATGGAGAAGCCTGGAAGACTACAGTTCATGGGGTCACAAAGAGTTGGACACAACTGAGTAACTTCACTTTAACTGTAAAGTTGAAGATCAAGTGCTAGAAGCTTTGCAAGAACAAAGGCCCAGGAGATACATTTGTATGTCTGTGAATAGGTGGATGAAGGGAATGAAACAATGACCTGAAAAAATGAGAAGTTCTAGAGAAATAAACTCCTAAAGATCCTAGAGGATAACATCTAGGCATCATCTGTCTATTGTAACTTATTGTCTTTTAAGGTAATACTAGTGACTTGTTCTAAATAGGAAATATAACTTGTTCCAAATTACTCTTTTCCATCCTGCCTGAGAAGAATTCAAATGAATCTGTGATATAGCAACCCTTCCTAGGTATATTGGCAGGTATATGTGTGATCTCAGAATACACAGATAACATGGATACGATGTGACAACTAGCAGTGCTGGATCCATTTACACTGTTTACACTTCTGTGACTAGGCCTTAAGGGGAAATCAGTTTCCCTTGCGTACAAACCAAGCACAGTAGTGTCTTCCTGTGCCCAGTCGCTCAGTCATGTCTGACTCTTTGCAACCCCATGGGCCACAGGCTGCCAGATTCTTCTGTCCATGGGATTTTCCAGACAAGAATACTGGAGTCAGTTGCCATTTCCTACTCCAGAGTGTTTTCCTACCTATCTCCAAATACAAGTCAAAAATGATGGATGTTTGTAGTTTAACTTTGTTTTTGCCCAGTAACACAGTCAGAAAAGAGTTTGTTTCCAAAGGACTCACTGAGCAGTGTCAGCATTTTACTTCAAATAAAAATTACTTGTATTATTTATCATTTATACTATCTACTCATAACACACTACCTTCTATATCAGGAAGTCCAATAGAAACATACCTGTTTTGTTCTTTAAAAAAACTAAGGCTGGGCCTAGCCCTTCCCATATTCCATCCATTCATATTCTTTGTCTAAAGGCATGTGGTGAGTTGGCACTATTCTAGAAATCTATGCTGGTTTGAGAAATGTAAGGAAACTGTTCGTTTTCTTTTTTCTTTTTCTTCAACCTCCTGAGTCATGTGGTTCTGCAAACGAATACCTTCAACTAGGATTTAGACCACTAAGAACTTGCACAGAAAAACACACACTGAATGTGTGTTAAACCTCTACATTGTGATGAAGTTGCACTATGTACCATACTCTAAATGAAATGAGAACTGTGTGTGTATGTGGGGTGGGTGCGTGCGTGTGTGTGTCTCTGCACATGTGGGTAGTATGAGTGGCATTTTCTCTGGCTTTAAAATTTTAAAAGAAAAAAAAAAAGCCATAGAGAGCAGTACTTGCCGAGGGTCATTTATTGCCCAAGTTTACAACAGTAGCGATACAAGTTTTTGCAAATTGAATTTGCCTCAGATTTCTCTGTCCTAATGCTTACTTTGCACAAGTATTTAAGCTATGGTATTGAGTATCCCTCTTTGTCGGAAATACCGCTCTTGCTTGACCATTGACTATGACACGGTTTCTTATTTATGTAAATACTTGCATCCCAACAGCCGACGGGCATTGGATGCAGAACCTAGAGCCAGTTTTCAGGAACAACTGCAAACCTGACTTGGTACTGTGCATCTATTCATAAAACACTTAAAACTGTGAAAATATGGTTTACACTTAACTGTACATAAAGGTAAATGGAGAACTCAGTTCAGTACCAGTTCATTTGTACATTTTTTGGGGGGGGGCTTTTCACATTAACTGCCCATCTGTGTAATTTATAGTTTGACATGATGTGTTTGTTTAAAAAAATTACATAGTATAAACCCATTAAGGATCTGAGGGAAAAGAAGCTTAATGTAGAACTAAGCTTTTAAAGTATGTTTTGTTTTTTTTAATCCTGGTCTTGGTGCAAATGTTAGTTATGCCTTATTCATATCACAGTTAGGTCACTATGCTGTGACATGGTCTGTATTCATGCTGCCCTAGATACTTTTGTAATTATTTGTTGCAGACTTGTGACTGTCCCTCTTAACTTTCTTTTATGTAAGTAATTTGTAAAAAGTTTCTTAAAAATTTTGCTTTTGCTTATTTAATTTTGAATAAAAGCTAAATTCATAATAAAAAAAAATAGAAATCTAGATCACTGGTGTTCAAGAAATGAGACTATGGAACATGAAAATCAGGAAGGCATTATCCCCTAAGGAATGACTGTAAGAGAAAATGAGAACATCTGTGCTGTAAGCCCTCGCTCGTCTCTGCTTGCCTGCCGCAAACAGTGGCAACTAAAAGAGCCAGTGTCATTAGTTAGAGCTGCTAAATATGTAAAGCAAAAACAGTGTCGTTTATATTTTATTTTAACTCTCCCTTATCAATCAGCTAAATTAAAACAGCATCAATGCATGAATTTCATGAGAATTAAAAATCCAGAAAATTGTGGAAAAAGTTAACATGGAGTCACTGAAATCAACTGAATCCTATTCAATTATTTAGTATGAAAAGACTGATAATGTATTCCTTTTTAAGTTAACTTTTTATTTTGGAATAATGTTGGATTTGCAGAAAAGTTTTAAAGAGACTTCTCATATTTTACTAGTTTGTTTCTCCTAATATTATCACCTGACCTTACAGTGTACACTTTCAAAACTAAGAAAGCAAGACTTGTACATTTTTTTGGTTACTAAACTCTAGGTTTTATTCATACTTTACCAGGTTTTCCATATTCTTTTTACATTCCAGGATCCAATCCAGGATCCAATGAGATATCACATTCCTTTTAGTTGCCCTGTCTCTTAGTCCCCAGGATTTGATAGTTTTAGTCTTTACTTGAATTTCACAACTGTAAGGGATTCTTAATGTAGCAGGATAGGGTATTTAGTACTATAGAAGGAGTTTATTCAAAATTGATGGGAACCAGGAGACATTTTTGAGGGCAAAAGCTGTCTACGTTGATCCTCATGTGCTGTGTAGATATTTGTTGCCCCTGGCCACTCTCAATATCTCTCCTATCTGAAAGATCCTATCTGGATCCAGTACTCCTATTTCCTATAATGATGAAGGAGACTGGAGACTTCCCCCAGACAACACCCTGGCCAAAGGAAATTACAAAAGAGCCACATCATTTATCAATATTTTGAAAAATCTGCAATTATAAAGATGATTTGAAATAAATAGGATCAAATGTAATAAGAATTTTTTAAAAAGTCCTCTATCTAGGTTTATGGACAAATAATTACATCAATGGATGATGAAGAATACTTATCTGATAATTAATAGTTCATTTGAAAATCTTAGGTTTGGAATATCAAATTCAATATCAGTCATGAGATCATATGACTGTGAACATATAGTCCAAGTCAGGAGAAGTGTCAATCCCACCAGAGTTAATACTGACTCACTCAAACATTTCAGTTTTGTAATCGAAAGATAAATAAGTGCAGGAGATTGTGCTCAACTTGTTTCCTACACCTAAAGTATTTGGTTTCAAATTTTGAAGTCAGAATTAGAGATATTTTTTAAAACTAAAAAAATTAAAAACACACACACTTTATTGTAAAAAGGTTGGAAGAGAAAGAAAAGTACAATAAAGGAAATCAACATCACAGGTGTTTCAGTTCAGTTCAGTTCAGTCGCTCAGTCATGTCCGACTCTTTGCAACCCCATGAATCGCAGCACGCCAGGCCTCCCTGTCCATCACCAACTCCCGGAGTTCACTCAGACTCACGTCCATCGAGTCGGTGATGCCATCCAGCCATCTCATCCTCTGTCATCCCCTTCTCCTCCTGCCCCCAATCCCTCCCAGCATCAGAGTCTTTTCCAATGAGTCAACTCTTCGCATGAGGTGGCCAAAGTACTGGAGTTTCAGCTTTAGCATCATTCCTTCCAAAGAAATCCCAGGGCTGATCTCCTTCAGAATGGACTGGTTGGATCTCCTTGCAGTCCAAGGGACTCTCAAGAGTCTTCTCCAACACCACAGTTCAAAAGCATCAATTCTTTGGCACTCAGCTTTCTTCACAGTCCAACTCTCACATCCACACATGACCACTGGAAAAACCATTAGCCTTGACTAGACAGACCTTTGTTGGCAAAGTAATGTCCTGCTTTTCAATATGCTATCTAGGTTGATCATAACTTTTCTTCCAAGGAGTAAGTGCGTATTAATTTCATGGCTCCAGTCACCATATGCAGTGATTTTGGAGCCCAAAACAATAAAATCTGACACTGTTTCCCCATCTATTTCCCATGAAGTGATGGGACCAGATGCCATGATCTTCGTTTTCTGAATGTTGAGCTTTAAGCCAACTTTTTCACTTTCATCAAGAGGCTTTTTAATCACAGGTGTTTACTTTCTGCTAATTGGAGTTCACTGATAAGGAGGCTCATAAAATAGCTACACTACTAATGCCCAGAAGAGGACATTCCCTTCCCAGACGACTACCCAATTTCAGATACTTCTTCGACGGCAGAGGCAGAAGATAGATTTTTGGTGAACTGCATATACAGTCATTTATCAATTGTCATAGCAAGACACTTATAAGTTTACGTAACTGTTTTGGCACAAATAGATGTGAATATTAAAATTTTTAATAAGTAGAGACTAGCTAATAATGCCAAATAATAACATTGCCAGTAGCTTTTCATATACTTTTTAAAATCAAAATATAGTTGATTTACAATATTATATTAGTTTCAGGTATACAATACAGTGATTCAATATTTTTATATAAATTATAGCTTTTCATATGCTTTATTAAGCTGTAGACAAATATAGGAAAGTAAATTGCAACAACACAAGGCCCTTACACTTGCAGAGAGAAGTAGCCTAGTGTTCTGAGTCTTGGGTGATTGTAAGGAGTTACAATCCCAAAAATAACACACTGACATACCCTCTAACCATCTCTCTGTCCAGATGAATAAAGTTGCATATTTTATTGGCCAAGAAATGTTTATTTAAATAAATATGCTGGTAATAATACCTTTGCCCAGAATGCAGTTTACAAGAACAAGGGGTTCATTACATAATACTGCTAAGATTTCAGTCAAATTCCTTCTAGTCATATTTAAACAAATGAACAAGTAAGACCGATTCTATTTGGTACAGTGTAGTATTTTGATACTATTCATAACCTAATATTTGCATTTATTATATTAAGAATATTTTTCTGTCATTACCTCTATTTAGATTATAGTATTTTAATGTCTGCATGATATTGCACTTAATGTATAGACTAAAAATTGATTAATCAGTCTTCTGTGGAAGTTTAATATATTTCCATAGTTTTCTTTTGGTAAATATAAATGTCTGTATTTACTATTAAGAAATTTGATATTTCTTAATCAAATATTTCTGTTTCAAATGTTTTCAATATTGTTAGCATTTATGATACATACTGCCAACTTTTCTTCCAGCGAGGCTGTGCCACTTTGTACCGACTTGTATCCTAGCAAGATGTGCAAGGTTTAGTTTCTGAAACCTGCGAAAACTGCCTATAGATGTTACACACATGCTTTGCCCACATGGCTCCACATTATATTCCTTTACTATATTTCTTTATAGGCGTAATGTGCTAAACACTATCCTGAGCCCTGCTAATAAAGTGATGAACAAACAAATGTGATCTCTGGTTCCCTGGAGCTTACAGTCTAATTAGGGAGACTGAGTATTAAATAAACAACTGCACCCAGTCACTAGTTCAGTGTGGGCACTGACCTTGATAAATCAGGGAATGAAGCTCTGAACCCCTGTAGGCCAAGGGGTGATATATTGCCAATACAAAAATTCACAGTTTTCTGTCTCCCTGCCTTGTAATTCACACTAGCATGATCAGTTATGGTCCCACTACTTCACGGGCTAAATCGGTATCCTCCAACTAGAAGAGGTCTCATCCAGAAGTCTCCTGCTGCTTTTCCATAATGAAGCCTATGCTTCCTTGAATGGCTTTTCTCCTTCTGCTTCCCTTTTTTGTATCTTCTGTCTCAGAACTAAAATTCAGTAACAAATCCAGGAAGAGCCACTTAGAAAAATGCTAGTTTTACATTTTTTTTTGCCTTAAATATTGGAGTTCAGTCATGTTTTATGCTCATAGTCATCCCTTTCCACCCCACCAGGATACATGCTTCATGAACGTGTTCTATGTAAATTACAGTAGAGCAGACAACATGAGATCAAGTTCTAGCCTGTATGCTAAGACCTTGTCTTGAAGAAATCCAACTTCTAGCTTGTAATTCACCTCTCTTCCTTGTCCTGAATTACTTCCTTGGTGGTGCCTTGGAAACTCTAGTCCCTAATTTAGGCTTGAAGAGCTCCTCTGCACTTCTTAGAAGACACAGATCCTAAGTTTAAGAGCACTGGTGGTGGTGGTTTAGTCACTAGTCTTGTCTCACTCTTGTACCCCATGGACTGTAGCCCCCCAGTCTTCTCTGTCCATGGGATTCTCCAGGCAGAGTACTGGAAGGGGTTGCCATTCCCATTTCCTCCTCCAGGGGATCTTCCCAACCCAGGGATCAAACCACTTCTCCTGCCCTGCAGGTGGTCTCCTGCATTGTAGGTGGAATTTTTACCGCTGAACCACCAGGGAAACCCAGTTATTTATCTAAGATTTAATACCTCCCTTCTACTTGTGCTAGCTCTCCCAGGCTTAGTTAGCGTCATGGCCCTGGTGCAGGTGTAGAGTATGGCGTAAGGCTCTCTTTACTTCTTGGTTGCGCAGGCAGTAAATGATGGGGTTGAGCAGTGGTACAATGACAGCGTAAAGTACAGACACCAGCTTGTTGGTGTCAAAAGCTGAGAGTGCCTTTGGGCGGGCATAGATGAAGATACTGGCTGCATAGAAGATGACCACCACAGTAAGGTGAGAGGCACAGGTGGAAAAGGCTTTATGGCGCCCAGCAGCTGAGGGAATGCGCATCACAGCACTGGTGATGGCCATGTAGGAGGCTCCAGTGACAGAGAGTGGCCCCAGTAGGATAAAAATGGCCAGGACAAAGTCTGTAAGCTCTGCCGTGGACATGTCAGTGCACGAAAGGTTGAGCAATGGAGAGACATCACAGAAAAAGTGATTGATGATGTTGGGGCCACAGTAAGAGAGGCGAGAAATGAGAAAAACTTTGACCATTGAAATGCCAAAACCTCCTGCCCAGGAGCCAGCTGCCAGCTGCACACACAGCTGGCCACTGACAATGACAGGGTAGTGGAGAGGATGGCAGATGGCCACATAGCGATCGTAAGCCATAACTGCAAGGAGGACACACTCAGTGCAGCCCAGGCCCAGGAAAAAGCAGAGCTGTGTCATGCAGCCCTCAAAGGAGATTAGCTGTCCATGGCCCCGTTTGGACCCAACAAAGCCAGCTAGCATCTTGGGAATAGTGACTGTCACGTACCAAATCTCCAGGAAGGACATATTAGCCAGAAAGAAATACATGGGTTTGTGGAGGCTGGGGTGGCTCCTGATTGCCACAATGATGAGTATGTTCTCAATCAGCACCAACACATAGGCTAACAGAGAAAGGGCAAATAACAGTGCCCGCAGTGGTACCGGAGCTGGGAAGCCCAGCAACACAAACTCACTCACTCTCCCACTCTGGTTCTTCCTCTCCATGGTGCCGGTCATGCCCATTGCTTTTCAGGGGAGAATAGAGTGTGTTCAGGAGGCAGCAGCAGAAACTCAATCTTTCTCCTGATGGGTTTATAGTGGCAGAAGGCAATGTGAGTAGTGCATGTAATTCATCACTGAACTGAAGCCATTGTTTTCTTCTGTAATCTGGAAATGAGCAGAGACAAAAGCAGACAAAAATAAACTATCTTGTATTGGAATAGGATGAGAGTGTATTCTGGCTCTTGGAGAAGCATGGGTTGATAAGCATCAATTGGTCCCTGAAAAATATAGATCAAACCCAGAAATATTAAGAGTCTTAGCTGCTCTGAAGTGAGAGTTTGTCTATGAGCTACATCATGACTCCGTTTTGAAGAAATAATTTATATCTTAAAGGCATTATGATAAGTAAAATAAACCAGAGAGAGAAAGACAAATACTCTGTGTCTCTGTTTTATATGGAATCTGAAAACATCAAAACTGGTAATCAGTTTATACCCGAGTTTCTCTTTTCTTTATGCTTTGTGAGCAGTACTTGAGCATTTCTCAGTGTTTGAGCCACTTGTCAGGCTCCTTGTCCATGGAGTTTTCCAGGCAAGAATACTTGGATGGGTGCTTTTATGCAATTACAAAATGTCATATCCCTGGCTTACATTGCCCGTCACTCCCATTCTTACCATCCACACCCACCATTTATTTATTTCAAAAGTATTGGTGGATCAAATACATTCCAGACTATAGGCTGAGTTGAGGTAGAGAAAGGGTAAATAAAACATGTGCCTAGTCTGCAAGGAGCTCATAATCTGGTGGTGGAGACATGTCTTCATCTCCTCATTCCTGAAAGTTTAATCTTCCACCTATTCTCGTACTATATACTAGCTTCATAAATGGGAACTTCTAAATTATAATCGTCATCAGAACCTTAACTTTGATCCGTTATTCTCAATACCCACCTCATGTGTGATTAACTGTGCATTTGACCCTTTGGGCCTTAGATATTCCTGTGTATCTGTCAGTCTCTTCTGCCTCCACCTTTGATGCTCTGCACATTTGAAAATAAGCAAATAAATTAAAAAGATTAGGCTCCTAATTGACCTTACTGCCTATAGTCTCTCCCCTAAAGCTTAAATCTGAGCATTTCATCCCCCTGCTTAAAACCTTCCGCGGTACCACCCTGTCTACACAATCAAGTTCAAACTATTTAACAAGGTGTCACCAAACAAGGTGTTATCTCTTGTCAAGGCCTGCACTGTTTTTTATACCCTGCAGCTCTTGGCATCCAGCACCTAATGTATCACCTAATTCCTACTTAACTTTCAATTTTTGACTCATGTGGCATCTCCTCATAGAACCGTTAGCTGTCCTTTCTTTCTTTTCTTTTTCACTGATTCATTAAGGTTCCTCTCATTACTCTTTCTCTAATAGTAGAGCCTGGGAAATCCCATATGTCACTGTTACTAGTGGTGTCAGTGCTGCTACTGCTTAGCTAGATATAAAATAAAAGAGGAACCACATGCCAAAGTGGCCATATATATCCTTATGGTATAGCAAAGAGTGGGTATAATTCCCTTGATGTCACATAGGCCGCTCAAGCATAACATGTCTGGAAAATTTTTCCTAAGTCTATTTTCCTCTATCACAATGAATGATATTAGTTTCTCTGCAGTGTGTACCACACCAGAGATCTGAAGGTTTCTTATATCTTCTATACCTATTCTACCCACCCCAACCCCACAACTAATCCAAGTTTTATCTAAACTTCCTCTTTAATTAATCTCCTAAATTTGTCCCATTTCTACTGTCTTCTCCTTAGTCCTTTATGCCAATCAGGTCCTTGTTATTTCTTGACTTATTTTTCAATAGCCTATTACCTGGTCTTTTTTCTTCCAACCTCAGCTCTTATCAATCTAATTTCTACTTGTTTCTGAAGCTGCTGCTAAGTCACTTCAGTCGTGTCCGACTCTGTGCGACCCCATAGACGGCAGCCCACCAGGCTCCCCCGTCCCTGGGATTCTCCAGGCAAGAACACTGGAGTGGGTTGACATTTCCTTCTCCAATGCATGAAAGTGAAAGGTTAAGGTGAAGTCGCTCAGTTGTGTTCAACTCTCAGCGACCCCATGGACTGCAGCCTATCAGCCTCCTCCACCCATGGGATTTTCCAGGCAAGAGTACTGGAGTGGGTTGCCATTGCCTTCTCCGTACTTGTTTCTAGAGTGAAACTTTATATAGATATCTCATCCCAAGAGCTTATGATTTGGGGAAAAACATACAAAATCCCTCAACAGTGTGTCAAAATGTATTTCCTTTAACTGTCCTGCAGTAATGTCATTGAACACTATTTTTCTTTTTCTAAACATATTGTGCTATTCTCTCTAATTCTGTGATTTGCATATATTCTTCTCTGTCAAAATTGCTCCCAGGAACAAAAAAAGAAAGAAAGAAAAAATAAACTGTTCTTAGGCATTATTTACTTTTCACGTTTTAGTTTCTCAATTGTCATCTTCCAAAACTACCCATATTTCTACAAGTAAAGATTATTTACAGGAATTTTTGTCTCTTGTTTTGACAGTGATTCTCATTTTAGGGTCTGCTTAAGAACTGAATAGTAAAGGTATTATAATGGTTGTATGGACACATGGATGGAGGGGGAAATGAAAGGAAAGATACGGATAGAACAGATGAATTGGAAATGATAGGAATCAAATATAAAGAAACAAAATGGATGGAAATGATTGAACAGAGAATTTAAATGAATTACCAGAAAATCTGACAGAATTGGAATAACATGTAATGAAAACAGACATTGAATATAGAAGAATGAGTAGATCTACAGAGACAAGATAGAATATAAGGAAGTTAGATTAAGAGCAGAGAACTTGTACCTTCTGTTGATAAAAAGGATGGTATTTAGGTAAAATAAATGTGCTATAATAGATAAGAGATCCAATGAGAGAAGATTAGGTGAAGATAAGTATAATATAGAAAGAATTAGGAATGAGAGATCATAAAAGTTATAGGGAGGCTAGGCAGAGTGTGAATAAATACAAAGACAGCCTATGTGTGGAAAAGATAAAGAGAATTACATTGGTCTAAGTATCAGAATGGACCAGATGTGAGAAATGCTGATAAGGGTTTGGGTTTTATTAGATGTAGAGGCAACTAGGAAGATGGATGTATTGAGTAGAAAGAAAACATGGGAGACTTGACTACTAAAGAGGAATCAGAAGATAACAAAATCCACTTACTTTATTCAGATGTCTTTGATTCAGTGTCTTCCCAAGATGACCAGCTGGCTAGGAAACCACTTAAAGAGCACATATGAAGGAAAATTAAAGCATCAGGACAAAGAAAGATGCTACAGAGACTCCACCTTCTCTTCCTCCCATGGTCAGAGAGCACTGCCACCAGGAAAGGTTCTTTTATCTTGCACCTCCCTCCTGTAGTCTCCACTTGCCCTCCTCCTTCTGATGTTTGGGATGACTTTAAAGCCAGACCCCAAGAGACCAGTAGAGATACAAGGGGAAAAAAAAAAAGCGAAAGAGAGAGAGAGACTGGGATAGAAGACAGGAAAAGGGTGTGTTTAAGAAACAAGAAATAGAAGTTTATCAGAAAAGTTTATCAGAATAGCAGACGGTGTTCACAATACTCCTACAACCTCGTAGCTTCTCCCCTTGCCCTCCCCTTCCTTCTTTCTATCCTGCCACTTTCCTGCTTTGGCTTTAGGCCAGGCCAGTCTGGGCTTATATCCTAGCTCAAGTATGTAATATCGGGCAATTTACTTAAACTGTGTGAGCCTTAGATTCCTAACCTAAAAAATGAGAATAATACACCTCACAAAGTTGTTAAGAGAAATAAATGTCATGATATATAGACAACGCTTGGAACATGAGAGGGTCTCAACAATGTTACAAAATTTCTTCCTTATCTTCTGAACGCATATGGGTGACATCTCTTATTAATAGTTCCATGATGTCATAGAACAAGCACTGAATTGAGAGTTTCTGGGTTTTAGTTCAATGTTTGTAATTTATATTCTTTTTAATAAGGATTTTTTATATATCAGTTGATTTGCCATAAAATGATAATAACATTTTACAGATGTTTTGAGGATTAAATAAAACAAAATTTGTGAAAAGGTTTGTCACAATCTCAGTCCCTAGGAACAGTGTAAGTAGAGATTAATAATGTGGTCTCCATCATCACACTGCTTGTTTTCAACTATGTGACTTGAAAAAATTATTTAACATCTCTCTGCCTCTTTTTTCTTACCTGTGAAATGGAAATGATTCTAATATCCATCTCACAGAATTATGAAGATTAAATATATGGATGGAAGTTTCTTAGAACACCTGGAACATAGTTTTTCTCAAAAAAATGTTAGCTAGGGTTCAAGAAATATTTGTTGAATTTCAGCCTGTTGAAACTAGAGAAGAATTATTAGTGGGAACATTTGAGATTAAGAAAAGGGTCTTTGAGATTCTGAGTTTGAGAGATTCTTTTAAGTAATTGGGAGGAAGCAGTTCCCAATGTTTGAATAATCAGGACAAAATAAGTATGATTGGACGTTATCATTTTCTAGTTTAGTGTGCCATCCATAAGCCTGACTAAGTCCATGATAGGAACAAGACTCGTTCTCCAGGAACAGAAAAAATGCTGAGAAAGTCAAGAGGAAGTAATCACAAGAACATGATGCAGCAGTGAGGAGAGAAAGAACGTCTACAAATACTCTTAAAATGAAAACCTACTTTTGAGTGCCATAGACATTGTATTAAACCCCATTTTGCATAAAGGAAAATATGTATGCACATAAATATTATTGCCATGCTTACTGCCATGCTGTTAGTTGAAAACTGTCAAAACCAACAGCTGCTTGAATTAGCATTGATTTGGTGGATATGGTAGTATTACTTAAATGAGGAATGTTTGCAAACCTCATTAAGACTTAGAAGTTGATGTCAGTTTGCCTTTGGTGATTATTATCAGCCAACAGACCACACCAATAGGTTAAATAAAACAGCCATAATCATTTCAATATATGTACTATTTTTAAACATACTTTTATTTATTGATTTACTTTTGACTGTGTTGGGTCTTCGTTGCTGCGTGGACTTCTAGTTGCAGTGAGCAGGAGCTACTCTCCAGTTGCAGTGCGCAGGCTTTCACTGCAGTGGCTTCTCTCGTAGAGCGTGGGCTCCACAGTTGTGGTGCAGGGGCTTAGTTGCTCTGTGGCCAGTGGAATCTTCCTGGATCGGGGATTAAACTTGTGTCTCCTGCACTGGCAAATGTATTCTTTACCTCTGAGCCACCAGGGAAGTCCCAATATATATTTACTATGAAATCTATTTGATAAACACTCATGAGGACAAAGGGGATACATCTTTAAGATTAAAAAAAAAAAGTACAGATTTAAATTTCTTCATTCAAAAGAAATGGGGCTCTTGAACTTTTCAGGTTTTAGAAAAATAATATGCTGCATACACCATATGTTTCCTATCACTTCCAAAGAGTTCTATAATCAAATGCATCAACATATCTACACTTCCCTGGTGGACACGACTGAGTGACTTCACTTTCACTTTCCACTTTCATGCATTGAAGAAGGAAATGGCAACCCACTCCGGTGTTCTTGCCTGGAGAATCCCAGGGATGGAGGAGCCTTGGGGGCTGCCATCTATGGGGTCGCACAGAGTTGGACACGACTGAAGCAGCAGCAGCAGCTGGTGGCTCAGCTGGTAGAGAGTCTGCCTGCAATGCGGGAGACCTGGATTCGATCCCTGGGCTGGGAAGATCCCCTAGAGAAGAGAACAGCTACCCACTCCAGTATTTTGGCCTGGAGAATTCCATGGATTGTACAGTCCATGGGGTCACAAAGAGTCGGACATGACTGACTTTCATTTCACTTCAATATATCTACAGCAAAATATATGACTATACAATGTGAATTATGTAAATAAATAATCAGTTTATAACAGATTTTTTAATCCAATGTCTTAAGACCCCAAACTTAGGAAAAACTGCTCAGTTTCAAAGCTGCTTGGAGTTTTGAATTGCAGATAAAGGCTTATGAAATCTATCCCTATTTAATGAAATACGTGTGCCAAGTGGAAAAATGCCAGGTATGTTCTTATGAAAAAATAAGATGGCAAAAATATTCTTATTCCCCATTATTTCATGTTGCTTTGGCAATTTTGGTAATAAAATATAACCTGAAAAAGTGAATAATAAATATTGATAAGATAGATATAAAATATTATTTGCATGTATGATTATACTTAAGAAAAATAAGATTACTTAATGAAAAACTATTAAATAACTGTAAGAAATACTACAGAAAGATTCCATGTACCCTTTGCCTGTTTTCTCATTTGAAACTATAGTACATTATCACAAACAGGGTATCCACATGGTAATATGTAGGGCTTTTGTCGTTGTTCAGTCATTCAGTCATGTCCAACTCTATGCGACCCCATGGACTGCAGCATGCCAGGCTTCCCTGTCCTTCATTAACTCCCGGAGCTTGCTCAAACTCATGCTCATTGAGTCAGTGATGCCATCCAATCATTTCTACCTCAATCGGCCCCTTCTCCTCCTGCCTTCAGTCTTTCCCAGCATCAGGGTGTTTTCCAATGAGTTGGCTTTTCATATCAGGTAACCAGAGTATTGGAGCTTCAGCTTCAGCATCAGTCTTTCCAATGAATATTCAGGGTTGATTTCCCTTAGGATTGACTGGTTTGATCTCCTTGCACTCCAAGGGACTCTCAAGAGTCTTCTCCAGCGCCACAATTTGAAAGCATCAATTCTTTGACATTCAGCCTTCTTTATGGTCCAACTCTCACATCCATACATGATTACTGGAAAAACCATAGCTTTGAGTGTAAGGAGGATACAGAATATCTTCATCACAAGAGTCTTCCTATTGCCCTTTGCAGGCAGACCCATTTCTCTTCTGACCTCTACTCCTTCCTTAAGCCCTGGTAACTGCTATCAGTTTTCCATTTCTATAATTTACCATTTCATAAATATTATATAAATGGATTCATATATTATATAATTATTTGAAATGAACTTTTTTCCTTAGCATAATTCTCTGGAGATTCATTCAGATTGTGTGTATTCATAATTCATTCTTTTTTTTTTTTTTTAATTGCTGAGTAGTGCTACATGCTGTATATACTTCAGTTTGTTTAAACATGCAGCAGTTGAAGACATCTGGGTTGTTTCCAGTTTATTTTATTATGAATAAGGCTGCTAAAAACATTTATGTAGAAGTTTTTATGGGACAATAATTTTACTCTGATTTTGAGATAAATAGCATTAAACTTGTATACCAATTTGGGGAGAATTGAGCATCATACTACTTCAATATCCCAGTCCATGAACACAGTATGTTTCTCCTTTTATTTAGATCTTCATTCATTTCCTTCATCAGTATTTTATACATTTCAGCACAAAAGTCTTGTAAATATGTTTTTATATTTATATAACTTAAATATTTCTAAATATTATTATTAATTTCAATGTCTATGTGTTCATTGCAATTGCATAGAAATAAACATGATTTTAAAAAATATTTTATTTTATTTATTTATTGGACACACAGCATGTGGGATCTTAGTTCCCCAACCAGGGCCTGAACCCATGCTCCTTCCCTCCATTGGGAGCTCAGAGTCTTAACATTGAACCACGAGGGAAGTCCCCACACTTAATTTATTTATATGTTTATTTTGTATCCTATGGTCTTTTTGAACCCACTTCTAGTACTAAGCTTTTTTGTTGATTCTGATTTCCAAGTCTTGATTCTCTGCATTTTCTGACACAAAGTTAGTATGGGATTTCCCAAGCAAGATTAGTAGAGTGGGTTGCCATTTCCTTCTTCAGGGGATCTTTCCAACCCAGGGCTGCAACCCGCATCTCCTACATTGGCAGGTGGATTCTTTGCTATTGAGCCACTGCTGCGGCTGCTGCTGCTAAGTCATTTCAGTCGTGTCCGATTCTGTGTGACCCCAGAGACAGCAGCCCACCAGGCTCCCCCGTCCCTGGGATTCTCCAGGCAAGAACACTAGGAAAGCCCATTAAGGAAAAACTGCACCTTGTCACTGCTCAATGGGTATAGTAGTCTGGGCTCTCCACTGACACCTGGTGGCAGGGGGATGAAATTCCTGGCTCCTACCCACCATGGTGAGGATGAAAGTAGTCTCCCCTGCCTTTGACCACAGTTTTTCCTATTGCATTTGGAATAAGTAGAGTAATTATCATCTAAAACATTTCTGTGTTACTAAGTTGCACCCTTTCTGGGTCGTTTGGCTAGAGAGAGCACATTTTGGCTGGGGCCTTTGTGTGTGAAAAAGGGGATAAAGTGAAAGTCCCTCAGTAGTGTCCAACTCTTTGCAACCCCATAGACTGTAGCCTGCCAGGTTCCCCTGTGCATGGAATTCTCTAGGCATGAATACTGTAGTGGGTAGACATTCCCTCTTCAGGGGATCTTCTTGACCCAGGGATCTAATCAGGATTCGATTGCAGGCAGATTCGTTACCAACAGAGCCACCAGTACAGCCTTGATTACATTGACACAGCAATCGTTATGGTAGAAGGCAAAGAGGAACTAAAGAGCCTCTTAATGAAAGTGAAAGAAAAAATGAGAAAGCTGGCTTCAATCAACATTCAAAAAACTAAGATCATGACATCTGGTCCCATCAGTTCATGGCAAATAGATGGGGAAACAATGGAAACAGTGACAGAATTATTTTCTTGGACTCCAAAATCACAGCAGATGGTGACTGCAGCCATGAAATTAAAAGACACTTGTTTGCTCCTTGGAAGAAAATCTATGACCAACCTAGACAGCATATTAAAAACCAGAGACATTACTTTACCCACAAAGTTCCATATAGTCAAAGATATGGTTTTTCTGGCTCTATGGTGAGTTAATGGTGACCTCCTCCAAGAAGGCTTATGCCGTACCCAGGTCTGCTGCACCCAGAGCCCCTGCCCCCGCAGCAGCCCACTGCTGACCTCCTCAGGAGACACCCAAACACAGTTCTGTCTCAGTCTCTGTGAGGTCTCTGGGTCCTGGTGCACATAAGGTATATTTGAGCCCTCTGGGCGTCTCTGGAGGGTATGGGGTTTGATTCTAAATGTGATTTTACCTACTGTCTTGCTGGGGCTTCTCCTTTGCCCTTGAACATGGGGTATCTCCTCAAAGTCGCTCCAGCACCGCCCAGCTGCCGCTCCAGCTGGAGCTGGAGCAGACGGGAAGCTGACTGTGCTTGGATCATGGACTTCTTACTGCCAAATTCAGACTTAAATTAAAAAAAGTAGAGGAAACCAATAGACCATTCAGGTATGACCTAAATCAAATCCCTTACAACTATACAGTGCAAGTGAAAAATAGATTCAAGGGATTAGATCTGAAAGATAGAGTGCCTGAAGAACTATGGACAGAGGTTCATGACATTGTACAGGAGGCAGGGATCAAAACCATGCCCAAGAAGAAGAAATGCAAAAAGGCAAAATGGTTGTCTGCGGAGGCCTTACAAACAGTTATGAAAAAAAAGAGAAGAGTAAGGCAAAGGAGAAAAGGAAAGGTATACCCATCTGAATGCAGAGTTCCAAAGAACAGCAAGGAGAGAGCAGAAAGCCTTCCTCAGTGATCAGTGCAAAGAAATAGAGGAAAACAATAGAATAGGAAAGACTAGAGATCTCTTGAAGAAAATTAGAGAAACCAAGGGAACTTTTCATGCAAAGATGGGCACAAGAAAGGACAGAAATAGGATGGACCTAACAGAAGCAGAAGATATTAAGAAGAGGTGGCAAGAATACACAGAACTATACAAAAAAGATCTTCATGACCCAGATAATCATCAAGGTGTGATCACTCACCTACAGCCAGGCATTCAGGAATGGAAAGTCAAGTGGGCCTTAGGAACCATCACTATGAACAAATCTGGTGGAGGTGATGGACTTCCAGTTGACCTATTTCAAATCCTAAAAGATGATGCTGTGAAAGTGCTGCACTCAATATGCCAGAAAATTTGGAAACCTCAGCAGTGGCCACAGGACTGGAGAAGGTCAGTTTTCATTCCAATCCCAAAGAAAGTCAATGCCAAAGAATGCTCAAACTACTGCACAATTGCACACATCTCACATGCTAGCAAAGTAATGCTCAAAATTCTCTAAGCCAGGCTTCAACAGTACATGAACTGTGAACTTCCAGATGTTCAAGCTGTGTTTAAAAAGGCAGAGGAATCAGAGATCAAATTGCCAACATCCGTTGGATCCTCGAAAAAAAAAAAAGAGAGATCCAGAATAAACATCTATTTCTGCTTTATTGACTATGCCAAAGCCTTTGCCTGTGTGGATCACAACAAACTCTGGAAAATTCTTAAAGAGATGGGAATACCAGATCGCCTTACCTGCCTCTTGAGAAACCTGTATGCAGGTCAAGAACCAACAGTTAGAACTGAACATAAAACAACACACTGGTTGCAGATTGGGAAAGGAGTAAGTCAAGGTTGTATATTGTTACCTTGCTTATTTAACTTATATTCAGACTACATCATGAGAAATGCTGTACTGGATGAAGCACAAGCTGGAATCAGGATTGCCGGGAGAAATATCAATAACCTCAGATATGAGGATGACACCCTTATGGCAGAAAGTGAAGAAGAACTAAAGAGCCTCTTGTGAAAGAGGAGAGTAAAAGAGGAGAATGAAAGGGTTGGCTTAAAAATCATCATTCAGAAAACTAAGATCATGGCATCTGGTCCTATCACTTCATGGCAAATAGATAGGGAAACAGTGGGAACAGTGGTAGACTTTATTTTCTTGGGCTCCAAAATCACTGCAGATGGTGACTGCAGCCATGAAATTAAAAGGGGTTTGCTCCTTGGAAGAAAAGTTATGACCAACCTAGACAGCTTATTAAAAACCAGAGACATTACTTTGCCAACAGAGATCTGTCTAGTCAAGGCTATGGTTTTTCCAGTGGTCATGTATGGATGTGACAGTTGGGTTACAAAGAAGGTTGAGTGCTGAAAAATTGATGCTTTTGAACTGTGGTGTTGGAGAAGACTCTTGAGAGTCCTTGGATAGCAAGGAGATCAAACCAGTCCATCCTAAAGGAAATCAGTCCTGAATATTAACTGGAAGGACTGATGCTGAAGCTGAAGCTCCAATACTTTGGCCACCTGATGGGAAGAACTGACTCATTAGAAAAGATTCTGATGCTGGGAAAGATTGAAAGCAGTAGGAGAAGGGGACGACAGAGGATGAGACGGTTGGATGGCATCACCTACTCAATGGACATGAGATTGAGCAAGCTTCAGGAGTTGGTGATAGACAGTGAAGCCTGGTTCCAAAGAGTGGGACACAACTGAGCAACTGAACTGACTGACGAACAACCCTAAATTCGAGTGCCTCTATAATCACAGCTTCAGGATACACGAATCCAAAATGACAGAATTTAAAAGATAAATAGAAAATTCTTAGAAGCCAGGAGGAAATTTGTCTAATTCTCTCTCAGTAATTGTTATAGTAGCTAGAAAAACTCAGTAAGGACACAAAAGATTTGAGCATAATGTGTATTTTTTCTGTATAGAGATAAGTGAGTATGCTAAAATAAAAAATCTAAATCTCTATTATCATTGCTTGGCCAGTCAAATTTAATATTTCATGTTATAGTTCATATTATTTTCCTTTTGCTTAAGAATAGAATTTCTGAGTTCTCAACTTTAATCTACAAGTATTTTTATCTGATATGCATCATAATATTATACTATCATTCATTTATCATCAATAATCCACAGAGTAAATTTTGTAGACATGAAGATATTACACAATGATTCCTTAATTATGAGATAATAATTATTTATTTTTGTGGAATTATGTCAGTAAAAAAACCAACTTTTGTTACAATTTGTGATTTGTCACATATACATTATTTGAACATGTGTAACTTCAGATATAAAATACTAAGAGGTTAAATTTATTTCCAGATGTTAGATATGAATTTTAGTAAAGTATCAGTACTTGAAAAGAAAATATTTACAGGAGAAAATGAAAAGCTATTGGCTTATCAAATATATTTTTAGAGAAAATAGATGCAATGTTAAAAAAAAGAAAAGAAAAACAGAGCTCTTAGTTTCAATGAATGTAGCACAAATATATCATTGATGTAATAGTACTTCCTGCCTCTCAGTAAAATCATACTGATGCAACAGCAAAGACAAGTGAAACAGACTCAGAAATCTATTACAAATGAACGTACTTTCTGCCAATCTAGTTACATGACTATATTATCCATATATTAAACAATAAGACATTTGTTGAAAAACACCATTTCAATGAAGAAATTTTAACTTTCTAGAAGACAATACAGAGAGTAGGACATATTACATTACAATGTACAGTTCTTTTCTCTGTGGACCATTTATATATTCCTGCACTGCAAGGGTCCAACTTGACCTTGTGACTTGCTGTACCTCTCCTCTGTGCAAGAATTTTACATCTCTCTCTGCTAAATTTTGCCCATGTGACCTCCTTTGTTCTGTGAATGTGGGTTTGAAGTGTTTGTCCTTTCAGAGCTGAAACTTTTAACAATTATTTTGTGATTTACCAACTCTGTATTCTTCCTCAGCCATGAAACAATATTTGAGATAGAGAATGCTCCATTCACACAGGTCTCCTGTGAAAAGAACATGGAGTAAGACTGCAATAAACCCACACTGAAAATGTAGCATAAGTAAAATATAAATTAATGTTGATGAAAGAGATTTTAAAGAATGAAGTACATCACCACCTATGCTATCACTACTATCCTGACTTACAGCTAGATGACAGATACTCCTATGGACAAACGTGTTGCTGCCACTTCAGTAAACAAAAGATGTTGCCTGCTATCAAGCCACCAGCCACTCCAGCCAAACCTGTCAGTGAGGAGAGTTCAGGGGGGAGAAAAGCAGGATATTTTTGGCCTTTGATGAGCTTCCCTCATAGCTCAGCTGGTAAATGCATATCAAAGGAATATTTCAATGAGCCCAGACTCTTGCAACTTCTCATACATAGAAAAACACTAAAATCATTAACTTGAAATGTCTATTTCTAATGATTAGCTGTAATCTTGATCTTCAACTACATGGTGGGTTTTTTTGTTGTTGTTTATTTTGTTTTGTTTTCCACGAAAAACTCCCGTATTTCCTAGCTCCTCCCTTACCTCTTTGGAACAGTTCCTCAGAGGTATCCGTGAGGCTGCATCCTGGGCTATAGTCCTCAGTAAGGTCCTGCTGCTGCTGCTGCTAAATCTCTTCAGTCGTGTCCGACTCTGTGTGACCCCAGAGATGGCAGCCCACCAGGCTCCCCCGTCCCTGGGATTCTCCAGGCAGGAACACTGGAGTGGGTCAGTAAGGTGCTGAACAAAGCATAATTCTAAACTTTTAGGTTGTGCATTTTCTTTTCAGTTGATGCTTCCGTAACAAATACTCTGAAAATTCTCTCCTTTGGGACAAAATGTCCCCTGCAATGTGGGAGACCTGGGTCTGATTCCTAGGTAGGTAAGATCCCCTGGAGGAGGGCATAGCAACCCTCTCTAGTATTCTTTCCTGGAGAAAGAGAATCCCTATGGACAGAGGAGACTGGCAGGCTACAGTCCATGGGGTCACAAAGTCAGACACAACTGAGAGACTAAGCACTGCATAGCACAAAGCTTTGACCTAAAAGTCAGGCTTCTAATGAAATACAAATTTAAGGGGCAACTGTGATCCTCTTCACAGACCTTCGAGGGCAGGCACTATCTTTACACTCTCCATCCACCACACTCCAGATGGCCAGTATCTCCCAGAAAGGATTGAGAAATGGACTACTTCCTGCCATATCAGGAAACACGGATGTCACAGTCATCAGGGATTGCAGCGTTCCAATGTGAGCTCCAGAACCCTCAGGGCACTCAAGAAGGAGAAGAATACCTGCTATATGATAGCCATTAGACTGTCATACTCATAATTCCCTAGGATGAGCTCCAAGGAAGCTCAGAATGTGAAAAAAAAAAACACAGGACACTGGCCCAGGATAGCTGAGATGCATATGAAAGGAATGATTTCATTGAGCCCAGACTCTTATACCTTTGCATACATAAAAAAGTGCTAAATTCCAGAGCTTGGAATATCTGGTTTTCTTTCATTAACAATAATCTGTTGATGTTCAGACAACCTGCATTTGTTGCAAAACTTCTATATAACCTGGCTCCTCCCCTACCCTCACCTTCTCAGGGTCATTTGAGATGCTGTCTCCTGGGCTTGAAGTCCCACCAAATAAAACATAGCTCTCAACTTTTAGTGTTTTTTTAAGTTGACAGGAGTCTGTGTGAAAGTCTTGTGTCCCGCCCAGTTGCTGTGGCTGCCACCCAGGGAATGCCCCTGGATTGCCTGGCTCTGGTGGCCGATAGTTCTTATGTTCATGAGTCCCCTAGAGAAACATTTTAAACTAGATATTGCCCCCAGAACATAGCACAAAGATAGCAGGATGAAATATACCTCTGTCTTTCTGGGAAAGAGACCAATAAACTTATTTTCATAGCTGTGGCTTAAGGAACAAGATTCTAATTAAATATATATTGAAATGTATATAATTCTCTCCAGAGATTAAGGAAGCTAGTGGGTGCCATCTTTGCCTTCTCCCTTTGTCCCTCCCCCAGGTATCAGTGTCTCCGAGAAAAGAACTTGTACATAAAGCTCATACATTGACATTGTGACTGCCATCCTTGATAACCTTGCTCTGGTGGCCAGTGAGATTTGTATACATGGGTTCATGGGATGGTAGTAAACAAAAACAGCTCTGAATTGATTATAGCCTCAAACAGTGCAGAAGGAACAGATAGAAATGTTCATTCCCAGTTGTCTCCTGAAAGAGGTATATTTGAATACTTCAAACCTTGCTGCCTATGGGTCTGACTTCCAATTAACCCGAATCTAGGTGCTAACAGGGATCTTCCCCTTTGGGACACTGATAACTCTTAGCATACCCTCAACTACTGGGAGCCCACTAACAATAAAGCAGGTTACCTGGACAATCACAAGAGTCTGAGAGACAACCAAGGGCTAGGGCAACATTGAACAAGAAGTTTTATCTCATATACGGGGCCACTCCTTCTAGACTGAGCAAGGTGGCTGTTTTATCTAGTGTTAAAAAACCCGCACTGAGTCAAGGAAAATGAAACAGAGGGATATGTTCCAAATGAAGAGCAAGCTAAAACCTCAGGGGGGGGAAAAAAAAAAAAACTTATGAAATGAGATGTTATTTACCTAATGAAGTTAAAAATAGTCATAAAGATGCTCACTAAGTTCAGGAGAACAATGGATGAACAAAGTGAGAATTTTAATAAAGAGACAATATAAGGAAGTAGCAAACAAAAGTCACAGAACTGAAGAATACAATAACTGAAGTGAAAAATATACTAGAGGGGTGCAAAAACAGACTAGATGAACTGTAAAAAGGATCAGTGAGCTCAAAGATAGGTTAGTGGAACTCATCTAATTACAGCAGCAAAAAGAAAAGAGAATGAAAAAGAATGGAGATATCTTAAGGAACTTACAGGACACATCGAGCAGAATAACATTTACATTAAAGGAATCCCCCAGGAGAGAGAGAAAGAGGTATGAATATAATGAGACATTTAAAAAGTTATCATATAATGATAAAAGGGTCAAATCCAATAGCATTTGTAAATATTTATGTACTCAAATAGGACCACCAGAATATATAAAGCAAAAATTAAAAGACCTTAAGAGAGAAATAAATAGCTATACAATAATACTAGGGGACTTTAATACCACAATTTCATCAATGGATATATCACTTAGAAAAATCAATAAGGAACATTGCCGTTAAATAACATGATAGACCAGATTGCCTTAACAAACATATAGAGAACATTCTATCCAAAACCAACAAAATACACAGACTTCTTAAGTGCACAAGGAACATTCTCCAGGATACTTCATAGGCTAGGGCACAAAACAAGTCTTAATAAATATAAGACTGAGATTATATCAAGCATCTTTTCTGACCACAATTGTATGAAACTAAAAACCAACTACAAGAGGAAAACTGGAAAATTCACAAATATATGGAGATTAAACAAACATCATCCTACTGAATGGGTCAAAAAAGAAATATAAAGGAAAAAAAATACCTTGATACAAGTGGGAATGGAAATACAACATAAAAAAACTTATGAAATGCAGCAAAAGGATTTCTAAGTGAGAAGATCATAGCAATAAATAGTGATAATAAAAAAAAAGATTTCTTATTGATCTAAGTAATTTATTTGAGATAAATAACCTAACTTTAAATCTAACCTAACTTTAAATCTCAAGAAACCAGAAAAAGAAAAATAAACAAAGCACAGAGTTAGTAGAAGTAGGGAAATAACAAAGATCAGAGTAGAAATAAATGAAATAGAGACAAAAAGACCATAGAAAAGATTAAAAAAAAAAAAAAAACAAAACTATGAGCTGTTTTCTTGAAAAGAAAAACTAAGTAAATCTTTAAAGAACCCAAAGACTCAATATCAGAAATGAAAGAGAAAACACTACAACTGATATTACAGAAATACAAAGGCTCATGAGGGATTACTACAAATGATCACATATCAACAAACTGGACAATCTAGAAGACATAGATAAATTTCCAGAAACATACAATTTTCCAAGCTTGGATAATGAAGTTGCAGAAAATCTAAACAGATCAGTTTCCAGCTAGGAGCTTGAATCACTAATCAAAAATCTCAAAAAACAAAAGTTCAGGACCAGACAGCTTCACCGGTGAATTCTACCAAACATTTAAAAAAGAATCAATACCAATCCTTCTCAGCCTCTTCCAAAACATATGAGGAGGGAACACATCCCAACTCATTATGTGAGGTCAGTGTTACCCTGACACCAAAACCAAAAGAAAAAAAAAAAAGCAGTTTCTGAATAAGGACAAGAGAAGTAAAAAATTACCTGTACAGGCAAGAAAAGGTCAGACCATTCAGAACTTCTTTTTAATCGTGTTATAGAGTTTAAATATTAATCTAAATGACATGGACCACCATTGAAGCATATTAGCAAGGGGCAATTATTAAAAAAAATAACTATGTCTCTTGTGTGGAGAATTTATTGTAGGTGGCAAGAATGTAAATAGAGAGACTAGTATGAAATGGCAGTAGAACAGAGCTGATAATGATTTAGTATTGGGAAGATGCCAAGGACTATACTCAAATTTCTTACATAATGAATCATATTGATAGAGACACTTTTTATTGAAATGGAAAAGTAAGAAGAAAGAACATATATGGCTACAGGGACATGGCTGTGGGAGAGAGGTCAAGAATTTAGTTTCTAATTTCTCAGAGAGAATACAATACAGTATGTATTTAAAATAATATAATAAATACTAAAAGATTCAGTTAAGACCACAGTAATGTTTGGCTTCCTTGGTGGCTCAGATGGTAAAGAATTTGCCTGTAATACAGGAGACACAGGCTCCATCCTTGGGTAGGGAAAATCCCCTGGAGAAGGAAATGGCAACCCACTCCAGTATTCTTGCCTGGAGAATTCCATGGACAGAGGAGCCTGGCAGACTACAGTCCATGAGGTCAAAAAGGACACGACTTAGCGACTAACACTTTCCCGGTAATGATTACTGAGCCCAGCTCAGTCCAAGTGCAAGAACTTTCAGTCCAAAGGGGAGCAGGCTGACATATAAACATTAGGACAATAGGTAATAACACATGCATAACGATTAGAAGTGGTAGCAATGTAAGAAGTGTAAGAAGGAGTCAAGGTTTAAAATTGTATGCGAGATAGGCATTCCAAGACAAATGAGAAGTAAGTGCAAAAGGTAACAGAAGCAAGTATTCCTAGGTGTAAAAGCATAAACTCAGAAGCCTAAATGCCTGGATTGTAATCCTGCCTCTCTTCCTGAGTAGCTGTAAGATATTGGACAAGTTACACTGCATATCTTGACTCCGTGTCATCTATTGTTGCTGTTTAGTCGCTTTCATGTCCAACTCTTTGTGACCCCATGGACGGCAGCACACCAGGCTTCCCTGTCCATCACCAGCTCCCGGAGCTGGCTCAACTCATGTCCATCGAGTCAGTGATGCCATCCGACCATCTCATTCTCTGTTGTCCCCTTCTTCTCCTGCCTTCAATCTTTCCCAGCATCAGTGTCTTTTCTAGTGAGTTGGCTCATCGCATCAGATGGCCAAAGTATTGGAGCTTCAGCATCAGTCCTTCCAATGAAAATTCAGGACTGGTTTCCATTACAATTGACTGGTTTGATCTCCTTGCAGTCCAAGGGACTCTCAAGACTCTTCTCTTTTCTGAAATATCACCAGATATTTTCAGAAGCACCAATTCTTCAGCACACAGCCTTCTTTATGGTCCAACTCTCACATCTGTTCATGATTACTGGAAAAACCGTAGCTTTGACTAGATGGACCTTTGTTGGCAAAGAAATTTCTCTGTTTTTGAATAGTCTGTCTAGGTTTTTCATAGCTTTTCTTCCAAGGAGAAAGCATCTTTGAATTTCATGGCTGTAGTCACTGTCTGCAGTGATTTTGGAGCCCAAGAAAATAAATTCTGTCACTGTTTCCATTGTTTCCCCATCTATTTGCCATGAAGTGATGGAACCAGATGCCATGATCTTAGTTTTTTGAATGTTGAGTTTTAAGCCAGCTTTTTCACTCTCCTCTTTCACCTTCATCAAGAGGCTCTTTAGTTGCTCTTTGCTTTCCACCATAAGGGTGGTGGTGTGTCATCTGCATATCTGAGGCTATTGATATTTCTCCTAGCAATCTTGATTCCATCTTGTGCCTCACCCAACCTGGCATTTCGCATGAGGTACTCTGTGTGTAAGTTAAATAAGCAGGGTAACAATATACAGCAGTGACGTACTCCTTCCCCAATTTTGAATTAGTCCATTGTTCCATATCCGGTTCTAACTGTTGCTTCTTGACCTGTATACAGGTTTCCCAGGAAGCAGGTAAGGTGGTCTGGTATTCCCATCTCCTTAAGATTTTTCCATAGCTTTTTGTGATCCACACAGTCAAAGGCTTAGCATAGTCAATGAAGCAAAAGTAGATGTTTTCCTGTAATTTTCTTGCTTTTTCCACGAGCCAATGGATGTTGGCAATTTGATCTAAAAAATGCAGATAATCACAGCACCTATTGCCTTGCATTGCTGTGAGATTTAAATGAATCAATACGTATAAAACACTGTTGAGCCCCTGCGGGCACGTGAGATAGCGCCCCCTGCCCGCCACGTGAGGTAGCGCCGCCAGCCGGGCCCGTGATGTGCCGGCCCCGTGAGGCAGCGCCCCCTGCTGGCCCCATCAGGTAGCGCCACCCGCCGACCCGCGCCCTGCACACTGGACGTGCTGCCTCTGAGCCTCCACTGGACCCCAGACCCGCTCTGCCATTCCCCCCGCAGCCCCGAGGCCGCACCTTCCCGCCTCCCCCAGGGAGACGCTAGCTATCCACATCCCCAACTTCGGACATTCCATGTAGACGACAGCCACCGCCCCAGGCAGAGCCGCTGTCAATGTAGCAAATAAAGTCGCCCTATTTTCCCGGCAGAAAAATAAAAAAATAATACACTGTTGAAGACTAAAAAGTGCTATGGAAATGTTAAGTATGCTGGTATAATCCTGACAATGATGATGGTGTTACCAGCAGTAATAATAATGAAAATGATAACATAGGAGAGAAGTCTAGAGGAGATTAGGGTGGGGAGATCAAATATTCAAGTTTTCTTTGCTAGGACTTTGAATCTTACTCTGTGAACCATCTCCACTAAGAAGTTTTGAGTATGAAGTAACAATCAGCTATGTGTTTGGAAAGACTGTCCTGGTTGTGGAGAATGGGTGGCAAAGGAACAAAGCCTATGAGACAATTATCCATGAGCCGTAAACTCAGGGCAACACAAAATTACTTCTTAATCTCAAATTTTGAAGCCCTCCATCAAAATGAGTCAGCAGAGGAAGCATTAAACAGACCTGACTGACAGAGGAAAATCACTGCTGCCCTGGATCCCACCCAACCCTGTAAGCCTGCAGGCTATTAGGGGCTTGAGCTTCAGAGCTGGCCTGCTTGGATTTCATTAGGTGTGAATCTGCAGCCTGAATTCATTACCCTCTCCCCAGATCTGATCCTGTCTCTTCATCTAAGATCTCCTTTCAGCCCCCCAGAGAGGCCACTGGGAGCCTCCCTCAGCTGTGCTCCCTGAACAGCGGTATGTCTCATTAACAACTTTTTAATGAGGTCACAGCCTGTGACTGCTCAATAATAGACTGGTTAGTCTGCAACCCCAGGGGTGGAAGAGACTGAAGATAGAAGCCAGTGAGAACAGAGCTCAGCCTATGGAGAGCTGAGGATAGGGAGAGAGAACTAACTTCCTTTTAGCAGAGATTCCAAGCTTTTACTCATAGGCCTCCAGGGTCCCTTCGAGCTCTCAGTAACTATGATTCTTCAAACTGAGGTCTGGACAGAGGGTGGGAGGAGTTCCAACAGAACCCAGTAATCCCAGACTTGGACCAGCTCTTGGTCTCGAGAGACTCTTACGGAAATCAAATGCTCCTCAAATTTTCTTTGATGCTTGTGTAAAAGGAATTTTGCTCTTGAAACTTTTTATCATCTTGCCTTACATAATCATGGATTCCTTTGCTATCTCCCTACATGTCTAAGTGGAGATTCTCTGTGCTATTTACCAAGTTCATTTAAACTGTACTTGTCCTGGGAGTTAAGTAGTTGGTCCTCTTCTATTTTTCTTGTGCACTATCTCTTAGAGATTCCACCATTGTCAAGATTTCAACAAATCACTCCTGTGGCAATGAAACCTGAGTGTTGGCTTGTATCTCCCATGAGAATTATTACTAGTAATAATTGGCCTCCTAACTGGTCTCCCAGCCTTTGGTCATACTAAGTGTGTGTGCTAAGTTGCTTCAGTCATGTCCGACTCTGTGCGACCCTATAGACTGTATCCCACCAGGCTCCTCTGTCCACGGGGTTTTTCAGGCAAGAATATTGGAATGGGTTGCCATTTTCTCCTCCAGGGAATCTTTCTAACTCAGGATCAAACCTACGTCTCTTGCGTCTCCTGCACTGGGAGGTGGGTTCTTTACCACTAGTGCCACCTGGGAAGCCAGTCATACTACAAAGACTTCTTTATAGGCTCCACCCTCGTTCATCCTTCTCACCATCTCCAGAGTTCTTTCTAAATATGCATGTAATGATCCATCAAAATGATGTCCTAAATCCTTACAATTCACCCTCATCTACAGAATGAAAGTATGTTCTTAGCATGTCATGAAAGCCTATGTGTAATCCAGCTCAAGCTTATCTTTCCAGTCTCCATCTTTCCATGAGTGCATATCCAACAGTTGTCACACTGGTCTATTTTCTTTCTCCTTATATCATGCATTTCTAGTTTTTCTAAGCATAGTCTTTTTTCATTCTCTTCAATAATATAGAATCTGAAAAACCTGTATTCAAATCTTGTGCCTGCTACTGAACAGCTTTAAATATCTATCCTTATATTTAATAATCTGTAAATGGGATACAATATAATAATATAGCATATGCATAACCAGATTTAATGTATTTTTATATACAATAGAATTAAAATTACATGAGCCAATTACTCCCATTCCTGGAACTGTTTGATTTTTCTATAGTATCTCTTTCGAGTCAAAGTGGATGATGGGTTGTATAGAATTCTCAAGGATGTTTGCTATAATTGTAACATGAGAAATCTAATAAATGCTGTCTCCTCCCAAGAAGCAAGGTGAATTAAGTAACTAACATTTATTGATAGGCAAATATGAGTTACACATTTTAAAATACAGTATCAGTTATTCCTCTCTGGTTTCATCACAATTTTTAAAATAGGATACTTGTTTCAAAAAAAAAAGCAAGTAACTTGTTCCATTGTCACAACTATTTAAGTATCAGACTAAAAGTTTTAATCTCGGTATGAATCCAAAATATCAAGAAGTTTAAAAATACTGCATATGACTTCTCTAAAAATACAAAGGTAGAACTTGAAAATAGTTATATAAAATAAGTAAATTAAAAAAAATAATGTTTAGCACAGAGATTAAAATAGTTCCTAGGAGAGGGATAATGAGCAAAGAAAATAAAACACAACAAAAAACAATGTTGACATCAACTTAAATGGAAATTATCTGATCTATTTGGTGATGAACGATTTCTTGGGAGAATTAAAAGCACTTATAAAATTACTTTTATTTTCTGAGTGAAAAAGATAACTGGCACAGAATAAATGTTCAATAAATGGCAGAATTTATGATTAAGCCTTGTGTATTTACACAATTTTTCTGTCTAAAATTCCTCCATCTCATAGCTTCCTCCCTATACTAAGTTAATTTCAACTTATCTTTCAAGATTCAGCTCTAGTTTTATTCTCTGGAATACAATGCTAATGTTTTCATTCTAGAAACCCTCTCTGATTCCCGTAGACAAAGCTAAGTTCACTAGCCTTTGTCACGCATATCTAGGGCATATATTGCTGCTAAAGCATTTAAGAAAATATAGTTAATTGTATTTTACATGCACATCTAATAGATGAGTATAAGGACAGTCTCTCATTTTTATATTCCTTTGCCTGACACTCAGTAATACTCATAAATGTTGAGTGATTAAGTTCCAAATCATTACCTCTAGCAGTGACCTCTCAGCCAAATGTTTTTCACATTTTCCAGGTGTCTCCAAGACATTTCTGCTTATATAGCAAAGTATATATCTAGCACAATTCTCTCAAACTATAATCTGTGAAATAAGTTTTATGAAGATGCTTCCTTCTCCCGGATAATAGTACAAATAAACACAGCAGAGAAGTTTCCACTAATTTGCTCCCCAAAATGTTCTTTAAATATGCTTTTCTCAAAAGGTCCCCTCCAGTTTTAACCACCCAAACCCACCAGAATTGTTATCCAAAATGCCCAGTAAAGAATGTGAACATGTCAGAATCCAACAACACATTAAAAAGATCATACACCATTACCAAGTGGGCTTTATCCCAGGGATGCAAGGATTCTTCAATATCCACAAATCAATCAATGTAATATACCACATTAACAAATTGAAAAATAAAAACCATATGATTATCTCAATAGATGCAGAGAAAGCCTTTGACAAAATTCAACATCCATTTATGATAAAAACTCTCCAGAAAGCAGGAATAGAAGGAACATACCTCAACATAATAACAGCTATATATGACAAACCCACAGCAAACATTATCCTCAATGGTGAAAAACTGAAAGCATTTCCCCTAAAGTCAGGAACAAGACAAGGGTGCCCACTTTCACCATTACTATTCAACATAGTTTTGGAAGTTTTGGCTATAGCAATCAGAGCAGAAAAATAAATAAAAGGAATCCAAATTGGAAAAGAAGTAAAACTCTCACTGTTTTCAGATGACATGATCCTCTACATAGAAAACCCTAAAGACTCCACCAGAAAATTACTAGAACTAATCAACGAATATAGTAAAGTTGCAGGATATAAAATCAACACACAGAAATCCCTTGCATTCCTATACACTAATAATGAGAAAACTGAAAGAGAAATTAAGGAAACAATTCCATTCACCATTGCAACGGAAAGAATAAAATACTTAGGAATATATCTACCTAAAGAAACTAAAGACCTATATATATATAACTATAAAACACTGGTGAAAGAAATCAAAGAGGACACTAACAGATGGAGAAATATACCATGTTCATGGATTGGAAGAATCAATATAGTGAAAATGAGTATACTACCCAAAGCAATCTATAGATTCAATGAAATCCCTATCAAGCTACCAACAGTATTTTCCCCAGAGCTAGAACAAATAATTTCACAATTTGTATGGAAATACAAAAAACCTCAAATAGCCAAAGCAATCTTGAGAAAGAAGAATGGAACTGGAGGAATCAACCTGCCTGACTTCAGGTTCTACTACAAAGCCACAGTCATCAAGACAGTACGGTACTGGCACAAAGACAGAAATATAGATCAGTGGACCAAAATAGAAAGCTCAGAGATAAATCCACGCATCTATGGACACCTATCTTAGACAAAGGAGGCAAGAATATACAATGGATTAAAGACAATCTCTTTAACAAGTGGTACTGGGAAAACTGGTCAACCACTTGTAAAAGAATGAAACTAGAACACTTTGTAACACCATACACAAAAATAAACTCAAAATGAATTAAAGGTCTAAATGTAAGACCAGAAACTATAAAACTCCTAGAGGAGAACATAGGCAAAACACTCTCCGACATACATCACAGCAGGATCCTCTATGACCCACCTCCCAGAATATGGGTAATAAAAGCAAAAATAAACAAATGGGACCTAATTAAACTTAAGAGCTCCTGCACAACAAAGGAAACTATAAGCAAGGTGAAAAGACAGCCTTCAGAATGGGAGAAAATAATAGCAAATGAAGCAACTGACAAACAACTAATCTCAAAAATATACAAGCAACTCCTGCAGCTCAATTCCAGAAAAATAAATGACCCAATCAAACAATGGGCCAAAGAACTAAATAGACATTTCTCCAAAGAAGACATATCGATGGCTAACAAACACATGAAAAGATGCTCAACATCACTCATTATCAGAGAAATGTAAATCAAAACCACTATGAGGTACCATTTCACGCCAGTCAGAATGGCTGTGATCCAAAAGTCTACAAGCAATAAATGCTGGAGAGGGTGTGGAGAAAAGGGAACCCTCTTACACTGTTGGTGGGAATGCAAACTAGTACAGCCACTATGGAGAACAGTGTGGAGATTCCTTAAAAAACTGGAAATAGAACTGCCTTATGAGCCAGCAATTCCACTGCTGGGCATTCACACTGAGGAAACCAGAATTGAAAGAGACACATGTACCCCAATGTTCATCGCAGCACTGTTTATAATAGCCAGGACATGGAAGCAACCTAGATGTCCATCAGCAGATGAATGGATAATAAAGCTGTGGTACATACACACAATGGAGTATTACTCAGCCATTAAAAAGAATACATTTGAATCAGTTGTAATGAGGTGGATGAAACTGGAGCCTATTATACAGAGTGAAGTAAGCCAGAAAGAAAAACACCAATACAGTATACTAACGCATATATATGGAATTTAGAAAGATGGTAACAATAACCCTGTGTACGAGACAGCAAAAGAGACACTGATGTATAGAACAGTCTTATGGACTCTGTGGGAGAGGGAGAGAGTGGGATGATTTGGGAGAATGGCATTGAAACATGTATAATATCATATATGAAATGAGTCGCCAGTCCAGGTTCAATGCACGATACTGGATGCTTGGGGCTGGTGCACTGGGACGACCCAGAGGGATGGTATAGGGAGGTAGGAGGGAGGAGGGTTCATGATGGGGAACACGTGTATACCTGTGGCAGATTCATGTTGATATATGGCAAAACCAATACATAAATGTAAAGTTAAAAAATAAAATTAAATTAAAAAAAAAAAGAATGTGAACATGGAAATGCCTTTACTGATAAGCAGTTTTAATAGCTTATGAGGGTTTATTTGCATACACTGGTAAAAACAATTCACCAAAAAGTGATAACCATCTGCTGTACTCCAATGTACAGCAAGTTGTTTAAAACAACTTACATTACCCATAATGAAACCCATAACAAAACATATGAATACCAACAATCAAACATGAATGATGCAACTATGATCCATATAAAGAGAAAGAGGTGCATTTGAGCATCCAACCATCCTACTCAACATAAATGTCCAAACCATACAGAACACGGAGCAAAGATCAGAGCTTGTTAAAGGCATGCTGAACTGGTTAGCTAAGGGTTATGCACAGTTCATAAGACAAGTCCAACCCTTGTGTGATATGTGTACATGATGAAATTCTGAACTCATGGTTACTTAGAATAAAACACAAACTCATTTTCCAGTTATTATATCTAGGTAATTATTTTTTATTATTTACCCTTCTTTTTAATTTAATTTTTAATTGATTTATGTTTACATTCCATCAGGAAACACGTGTACCAAATTCTGAGAGTACAATGGTGAACAAATGCACTGCTGTTCAGGTGGTACTTATCCAGTAAATGGATCAGAGAAGTAAAATTAAAACATCATTCAATGTACTTTACTCTGCTATTAGTATAATGCCACAACTTGATAATTGCTATTCTAGGAGTATACAACAAGTCTTCAACTCCCGAAAATTCTTCCTTGGAGACACTTTTTATTCATCTCTGTTAGTTCACATTCCCATTGCCAAAGCTGGTTATTTATTCCTCTTTTTGATTCCCCTTTTTGTTGCCATATCCTTTCACTTAATCAGTGAATATTTACACACTGAGTCCTGAAGGTACAACAAAAAGATGAACAAGATACTGCCCTCTAAGAGCTCCTATGCATAGTGCCTTACTGTGCAATAATTCTACACATTGGTAAGTGCTACACTGGGACTATTCAACCAGTCTCTAAATGCTGCTAATTCTTCCTTGGCAAAACTCTTCCACATCTTTTGTTTGAATTCTCATCGACATTGCCTCTGTCAATGGCCTCAGTTCAGTTCAGTCCCTCAGTCGTGTCCAACTCTTTGCGACCCCATGAATCGCAGCACGCCAGGCCTCCCTGTCCATCACCAACTCCCAGAGTTCATTCAAACTCATGTCCATTGAGTTGGTGATGCCATCCAGCCATCTCATCCTCTGTCATCCCCTTCTCCTCCTGCCCTCAATCCCTCCCAGCATCAGAGTCTTTTCCAATGAGTCAACTCTTCGCATGAGGTGGCCAAAGTACTAGAGTTTCAGCTTCAGCATCAGTCCTTCTAATGAACACCCAAGACTGATCTCCTTTAGGATGGACTGGTTGGATCTCCTTGCAGTCCAAGGGACTCTCAAGAGTCTTCGCCAACACTACTGTTCAAAAGCATCATTTCTTCAGCGCTCAACTTTCTTCACAGTCCAACTCTCACATCCATACATGACCACTGGAAAAACCATAGCCTTGACTAGATGGACTTTTGTTGGCAAAGTAATGTCTCTGCTTTTCAATATGCTATCCAGGTTGGTCATAACTTTTCTTCCAAGGAGTAAGCGTCTTTTAATTTCATGGCTGCAGTCACCATTTGCAGTGATTTTGGAGCTCAAAAAATAAAGTCTGACACTGTTTCCACTGTTTCCCCATCTATTTCCTATGAAGTGATGGGACCAGATGCCATGATCTTCATTTTCTGATTGTTGAACTTTAAGCCAACTTTTTCACTCTCCACTTTTACTTTTATCAAGAGGCTTTTTAGTTCCTCTTCACTCTCTGCCATAAGGGTGGTGTCATCTGCATGAGGTTATTGATATTTCTCCTGGCAATCTTGATTCCAGATTGTGCTTCTTCCAACCCAGCGTTTCTCATGATGTATTCTGCATATAAGTTAAATAAGCAGGGTGACAATATACAGCCTTGACGTACTCCTTTTCCTATTTGGAATCAGTCTGTTGTTCCATGTCCAGTTCTAACTGTTGCTTCCTGACCTGCCTAGCCAAGCCTTTGTTGCTGAAATATTACTGTACAGGCCTCCTCACTGCGCTCATGGCTTCATTCTTTCTTTCCAATCATCCTTTACACTCACGGCTAAGAACTGATTTACAGAATTTATAAATAAATATATAATTATACAATGCTACCATAGCTATTAAGTAAAATCTTAAAATTCTCTGAAGAAGGTTAAGTGAGACTTTCAACATAAGGGAGGCAAGAAACTCTTTTCTTAGCAAGTAATGACCAAAAATCAGAAAGTCATTTCAGAAAATTGAGTAGGAGTTAACCAGGCAAAAATTAGTAGGAAAAACATTAGAAACAAATGAATTAACCTATGCAATAATCCTAATGAAAGAAAGTTTAATGAATTAGTGGAAAATAAAGAAGTCAATCTGACAAATACTAAGTGTAGTTGCAGAAACAGCGATGGTAGAAGTAATCAAAGTGATGCTGTCATCATACACTCAACTGGAAAGCCCCTTCCTCTCCCTGATGGAAACCTTCAAGTCTCCACTCAAATAGTGTCTTGATAAAACCAACTTTATATGACTTGGTATATTTTCTGTACTTAATCCCTTTTCCTTTTCACAACAGGTATTAGGACACGGAGTAATTTTAAGATCTTTCTCTAGGTTATAAGGTTAAAAATTAATAGGGGAGGAACCAGAATGAAAGTATTATTTTGTTTCAAGTACCTTATTTTTATTAAAAATTTAATAAATTTGCATGATAAAATTAATTAAGAACAAAAGAATATACTATCAAAATATCTCCCTCTCAGGGTTGACCTCTGTTCTTCCCCACTTTCCTGGCCCAAAGGCAGTGACTACTATCAGTTCTTTGTGTATCTTTCAAAAAATTTACTGTTTGCACATTTTATATGTATGTGTATAGTATTTAGGTCTATAAAATATATTTAATTTGTATACTGTGTATACAGTTTCTTTCATCTTGCTTTTTTTCAAATAAAATTTTATCTTGAAGTTTATTCCACATTAATATATTCACAGTTACATAGTATTGTAAGGGAGACAGGACCCCATTGGGCTTTCCCAGGGACAGGCCTTTCCCCATATCTCCTGCTTTAGCTCCTCCCTGAAGTACCTAGATAATAGTATTTGATCAACATTTCCTGAGTTGTTTTGCAGATGTGAAAAAACTTCCATCTCTTCAACAGATGGAAGATGTTAACTACTTGACTCCTTCTGGAGCCTAAGGACCAATTATGCTAACCCCTGTGACACTACCCTGTTACCTTACCATTCAGAGAATTGTGCACAAGTTGATCACAGACACTGCAACAGCCCTCCCTTACCTGGCCTTTAAAAGTACTTTGCCACAACCTTGCGGGGAGTTCAGGGCTTTTTAGGGCATAAACCTCCCGTCTCCTCACATGGCCTTGCAGTAAACCTTTCTCTACCCCAAACTCCAGCGTTTCAGTTTGCCTGGCCTCATTGTGCATCAGGCACATGAACTGGCATTAACGGTATTCAATGGAAATCTACAATTTTTAATCAGATGTCTATTGATAGAATTAAGATAATTTTATATTACTCTACTATTAAAAAATATGCTATAATAAGAAAGAGTTTAACTTTTCCTGTGTTTAAGATTCTGTGACTCTTAAAGCCTGAATCACTAGCTCTATCTTGTACTGCTCTCTGCTGCTGCTGCTGCTGCTAAGTCGCTTCAGTCGTGTCCAACTCTGTGCAACCCTATGGACAGCAGCCTACCAGGCTCCTGTCCACAGGATTCTCTAGGCAAGAATACTGGAATGGGCTGCCATTTCCTTCTCCAGTACTGCTCTCTAGGCTTTTCAAAAGCCAGTAGCCTCAATTCACTTGATCAACCTCTGGGTTGGTCATTATAACAATGACCAGCCTACTATTAGCAAAAAAATAAAAAGATCATACAAGAGAGGAAGCCTGTTTGAGTCTTTTCAGCAGTTTTCTTTTTCTTCCATCCTGGATTTTGTGTATGTTGTTTAGTCACTGCTGCTGCTGCTGCTGCTGCTAAGTCGCTTCAGTCGTGTCCGACGCTGTACGACCCCATAGACCGTGGTGTCTAATTCTTTGCGACCCCATGGACTGTAGCCCTCCAGGCTCCTCTGTTTGTGGAATTTCCCAGGGAAGAATACTGAAGTGGATTGCCATTTCCTTTTCCATGGGACCTTCCCGAATCAGAGGTCAAACCTTTGTCTCCTGCTTGACAGGTGGATTCTTTATCACTGAGCCTCCTTGGAAGCCACAATAATTATATAAATGCAGTTTAAAAAGAATGCAGAGCAATACGAATTTCATTATACAGGTAATCTTCTCTATGATTGTAACAGAAGGCAACAGTGTGACAATAGTTGAAAGAAATTACCACAGTCTACCTTCTTCCTGCAGTAAGACTAGTTCAGGTCCCATGACACACAGCTTGGCCTCAAAGATAATTTAGCTTTCCTCTGCCCCCTTTTTCTCTTTCCAGATTTGCTTCTAAAGGCTCCATCTGGCCTCCATTTCCTTTCTTATTCAATTTTTTTTGTCCAGTATTATTGTTCAATCGCTTTGCTAGGAGTTCAGATTCATTCATTCCAAGCATTCTTAAGCTCTTTTCACAAGCCCCAGTGTTCAACACAAACATGGACAGGATGGATGAATATTATAGGTTACAGATCTCTATGGCCAAATTTTAAAAGTCTCATAGGACCCACTATCTTTTCCAGTGAGGTCTTATTGTCTGATTAATCTACAAAAAATAGATATTAAGAGGCTTCTGAGCCAAAGCCAGGAACCAGTGAAGTTTGTGCATAGCAACTACTTAGTCTTAAATGCTTAATTGTTTATTTGTTCAATGCCTAGCTTCCCTCAATCAAATGTAAGCTTTAAGAGCACAGGGACTTTGTTTTGCTTATTTCTCTCTTTGAGCGTCTATAACAATGCCTGGCATTGAGTAATTACTCAATATTTGTTAATGAACAATTACTGATTATTGAGAAGGTTATTATGATATTCATGATACAGTAGGATATATGCTGTGTGTGTATGTTAATCTCTCAGTTGTGTCTGACTCTTTGTGAACCCATGGACTGTAACTAGCCAAGCTCCTCTGTCTTTGGAATTCTCCAAGCAAGGATGCTGGAGCGGGTAGCCATTCTTTTCTCTGCGGGATCTTCCCAAGCCAGGGGTCGAACCCAGGTCCCCTGCATTGCAGGCAGATTCTTTACCATCTGAGCCACCAGGGAAGCCCCATATATGCTATAATAGAATATATTAACATCCTTGTTAATATATCCCATCCTGTTCATACCAATCCTGTAAAATAAGCGTATTTGTCTAAGCAATATGGAAATGGAAACTCAAAGAGTTTAATAAAATTGCAAGGCATCAGCAACCAGAGAGTTCCAGTGCTGGGATTAAACTTAGGTCACTCAGAATCCAAAACACTTGTGCTTTTCTCTACACAATACCGCACTCCTCGAGTATGGTTTTCCTTTCTTGAACTTCATCCTATTGGCATCTGACATTCCTTAGGGACTCAAAGAGTAGTGGAATCAAGAAAGGTCAGGTACCCTTGAGGAAGGGCAGGAAGAGGAGCAAAGTTGAGCCCAGACACTGGGGGGAAATACAGGTGCCAGCCCTTTATGTGGCCCTGAGGACCAAAGAGGCACAGCTGGGAACAGATCTCCTGTCACGACTGGGTGCAGGGCCAACCCATCTAGTCTGCTCACTCACACCAGACACAGGCTGCAGTGACCTGGTTTCAGGTCCAATCGTTGACAACTCATCCAGGAAAGGGAGTAAGACTCCCTGGTACTTTTTCTGGTTCTTCTGACAGCAGAGCCAGAGTTTGTCAAACACTCAGGGGCCTGCATGAAGCACAGGTATCAGGTAGAGCTGAACAAGGCAGATCTCCCTACTGGGCACAGGTAAGGATCTCATCAAGGGCCAAATCAACCCAGGCCTCTCTCAAGGTTCAGGTGCTCAGCTAGGCAAGGTTTGGTGGAACACCTAATTCTATTCCTCCGTCCACACTGGGACAATCTTATCAGTATTCCCCCTTCCTGAGCTACAGTTTCCCCTTTCTGTGTCATAAGTTATGTCTAAGACAACAAGCAGATTGAGATTACCCAGGGTTTTGTTTTTTTTCTCCAATTCTGTCCTGTAAATCTTTCTGGGTCAGAAAACTTCCAGTCACTGTAGCTTTGACAGAACATATATCTCCTGAGGTCTTGACTGTCCTCTAATTAACTCAGGGAAGACTTGCTTAAGCAGAACAAGACAGATCACAACAAGTACACTATTTCCTTAGGTCACTTCTGTGGGTACAGAAAGGCTAGAAGAGTGGGTTCCTCTTCCTAGGACAGTCAGTGAATGATTAGAAGAAGAATGTTTTTCTGGAAGTTCTGGAGGGGCTGGCAGGAGCCAGAAAGGTCTTTTGAGTGTGATATGTAGTCTTGCCTTTTTGTTTTTATTTATTACCTGTCTGACTGCTTAAAAGATAGTTTCCCTATTCTAAGATTTATCTTAAAAATAAATGACAAAGATCAAGGCATATTGGTATATTTCCATTTGTGTGTCTTAATACACACCTGTGAATCTGTGTATTAAGGAATGCTTTCAGTTTAAAAAGTTAGCTCCGTGATTTTTACTTTTTCCTAATTCTTTACTTTTATAATATTGTCACAATAAAGTGCACCCTAGGTGTTCTGCACACCTTCAGCCAACTTCATTTTCATCCTCATTTCTTAGAAAGCCATCAAAGGCTTTACTAGGTATCCCTTCTCCTTATACATTACCCCCACCAAGATGCTGTATATTTACTGTGTCAAGACCTTCTCTGTGATTTTAATATAATTGATTATTTAAATATATCCTCCATTAGATTCTAAACTTCATGGAGGAAGAAAGCTTCACATCACCAGAACCTCAATAGAAGTGGAATAGATACTGAATTTTTCCATATGATTTAAGAGTCTCTTATTTAATATAGTCCAGGTTAATTTTTTACAAATATTATCTTTTGAACATTCCCTCTAATCTTCCTCATATTTTTCACAGGATTTTTCTGAGGATCTGTTTCTTTTTTCCAATCTGTCCACTCTTGAAAGAGACATAGTTGGACTCTCCTGGGACACACTGTTTATCTACTTAGGTGTACTACAATACTCCTCTCCTATCTTAATGTTGAAAGCCAGTGGATATTCTGAATTCTGACAATCACTTATAGCTTTGCTGGAATGAGGAGAAAGATCCTAAGATTGTTACCTCATAATCTGGTTAGGCAAGAAGGAATAAGCATTATATGACTAGAAGTATTCTACAGTTCTTATATTGAAAGGGGAGAGAAAGTGCATTAAAACGACTACAGTCTGTAGATACCCTTCCTTTGCACCTCACTGCCACATTTTCTACTACTTTAAGTCACGTCAAAACAAAACATGATAAAACAATTGACTTTTTCTACTCTATACCCTCTCAAATACTCTTAATGTTTGCAGTCCTTAAATGTGCACATAAAGGTAAATCCTAATTTGGCAGTAGATGGAGAATATAAACACCATAATTCTTTAAAGAAGGGGAGATATATAATAGGTACAAATGGAAAATTTCTACTATTTTTCCATCTGAGTCCACTCCATTGCCTCAGGACCCGATTCACTTAACCCCACTACAAAGGGATTAAATGTGCATCAGAAAATGAATGTATATAGATCTGATCCAAGTTGTTTTAGTAAATGTGGTAACAAAGTAGAAAATGGATCATAAAGAATAAGAGTGGGGAAGGATGAGACATTGCCCATTTCAGAACTCAGACTCCATTCTTTCTTCCCTGTGTTGATTCTTAGATAACACAAGGCACTTTCTGTTACAACTGAGATCCTGATTGCACTTCTTTCCTGACACTAAGAAAGAGTCTGAAAACAAATCCAGAATCTGACTCTTCCAATCACTGGTCTCTCTCCATGACCACACCTACATTCATTTATCAATGGCTGAAGGAAACTGGACAAGAGTAAGTGAGTTTATCCTCATGAGTTTCTCTTTCTTACCTACTGAAATGCAATCACTGCTCTTCCTGACATTTCTAGTCATCTACCTGGTCACTCTGCTGGGAAACAGCCTCATCATTCTGGTTACCTTGGCTGACCCCATGCTGCACAGCCCCATGTACTTCTTCCTCAGGAACTTGTCCTTCATAGAGATTGGCTTCAACCTAGTCATTGTGCCCAAGATGCGGGGGCCCCTGATTGCCCAGGACACAACCATCTCCTTTCTTGGCTGTGCCACTCAGATGTATTTCTTCTTCTTCTTTGGGGTTTCTGAATGCTTCCTCCTGGCCACCATGGCCTATGACCACTATGTAGCCATCTGCAGTCCCTTGCACTACCCAGTCATCATGAAGCCAAGGACACGTGCCAAACTGGCAGCCTTCTCCTGGTTTCCAGGCATTCCCGTGGCTACTGTGCAAACCACGTGGCTCTTCAGCTTTCCATTCTGTGGCACCTGTGGTTTTAGAAAAGGCAGAGGAACCAGAGATCAAATTGCCAACATCCGCTGGATCTTCGAAAAAGCAAGAGAGTTCCAGAAAAACATCTATTTCTGCTTTATTGACTATGCCAATGCCTTTGACTGTGTGGATCACAACAAACTGTAGAAAATTCTGAAAGAGATGGGAATACCAGACCACCTGATCTGCTTCTTGAGAAATGTATATGCAGGTCAGGAAGCAACAGTTAGAACTGGATATGGAACAACAGACTGGTTCCAAATAGGAAAAGGAGTACATCAAGGCTGTATATTGTCACCCTGCTTATTTAACTTCTATGCAGAGTAAATCATGAGAAACGCTGGGGTGGAAGAAGAACAAGCTGGAATCAAGATTGCCAGGAGAAATATCAATAACCTCAGATATGCAGATGACACCACCCTTATGGCAGAAAGTGAAGAAGAACTAAAAAGCCTCTTGATGAAAGTGAAAGTGGAGAGTGAAAAAGTTGGCTTAAAGCTCAACATCCAGAAAACTAAGATCATGGCATCCAGTCCCATCACTTCATGGGAAATAGATGGGGAAACAGTGGAAATAGTGTCAGACTTTATTTTTTGGGGGGTCCAAAATCACTGCAGATGGTGACTGCAGCCATGAAATTAAAAGACACTTACTCCTTGGAAGGAAAGTTATGACCAACCTGGATAGCATATTGAAAAGCAGAGACATTACTTTGCCAACAAAAGTCCGTCTAGTCAAGGCTATGGTTTTCCCAGTAGTCATGTATGGATGTGAGAGTTGGACTGTGAAGAAAGCTGAGCACCAAAGAATTGATGCTTTTGAACTGTGCTGTTGAAGAAGACTCTTGAGAGTCCCTTGGACTGCAAGGAGATCCAACCAGTCCATTCTGAAGGAGATCAGCCCTGGGATTTCTTTGGAAGGAATGATGCTAAAGCTGAAACTCCAGTACTTTGGCCACCTCATGCGAAGAGTTGACTTATTGGAAAAGACTCTGATGCTGGGAGGGATTGAGGGCAGGAGGAGAAGGGGATGACAGAGGATGAGATAGCTGGATGGCATCACTGTCTCGATGGACGTGAGTCTGGGTGAACTCCAGGAGTTGGTGATGGACAGGGAGGCCTGGCATGCTGCGATTCATGGGGTCGCAAAGAGTCGGACAAGACTGAGCGACTGAACTGAACTGAACTGAACATTTCTTCTTGCGACTTTTCGTTGTGTTGATGAAATGAGAATTCCAGTGCATAACCTGAGGTAGAGGCTCAAAATATTAGTTCTTTCCATCTCTTCTTCCCATTTAAGTTCTGCTTAAAGGAATCTCCAGTGTAAACTCCATCTCAGTCTCAGACGGAGATACTGAAACTGATTGTGCAAAACTGAAGGTGTCTCAGACAGTAAAGAATCCACTTGCAGTGCAGGAGTCCTGGGTTCAATCCCTGGGTCAGGAAGATCCCTGGAGAAGGGAATGGCTACCTATTCCAGTATTCTTGCCTGGAGAATTCCATGGACAAAGGAGCCTGGAAGGCTACAGTCCATGGGGTTGCAAAGAGTTGGACATGACTGAGTGACTAACTTTCACTTTCACACACTGTTAAACAAAAGATGGAATTCAAGGATGCTTCCATCACCAAGCCAAGCGGAGAACATACTATGCCTTTCTAGACATTAGTATAGGTTTTATAATTGATGATATTGAATACATTAGAATCCAGGGTAAATATCCATCAATATGAATCTAGAAGAGCAAATGTAGAAAATTTACAGTGGTTGGGGATATAGAGTGGCTCCCATTTCAGAAGAACCTGAGGGATTTTCAGACTAGCCAGGAAGAATGCAAAGGGAAATTATGTCAGAAGCTTAATTTAGAGTGTCCACCATGGAAGTGGTAAGAATGAACCTAGGGAAGAGCTCCCATATTACTAGGAGCAGTTGTGGATTTTGCTGGCTCTGAAAGGGATTTGGTTGCATTCTGGTACCACTCATGAATATTGAAAACTTTAGAAGAGATTACAAATTACTAAAAATATCTCTCAGGTTTGGGGTCAGATATAATGGGGAAGCAGATCCAGGTTTTTTCTTAATTTGGTCAAATAGAGACTTGGAGTTGACATAATTTGAAATACCATTTTAGGGGAATATTTTTGAACCCTCAATCTGATTATCACAGACATGTTAGAATATATCCTTTATTGAGCCCTAAAACATGTGCTGCTTCAGTTCGTCCAGGATCTAGTAGTTATTAACTATATTTAGGTGTGGGGGGCTACCTAATTAAGAAACAGTCCAGTGGTGGAATGATTTTCCAGCAGCACTAGCTACCTCACATAACATTAATGAGGATAGATGAGAAAGGTCAGTCCCACCCAGTGCTTGACATGAAGCAGGTATTCAACTATGAACTCTTTTCTCCCCCAGCACATAATTTGTTTGAAGGTCCAGTGTGTCCGAATAAGAGATATCAAATAGAGTGTCTTCAGTTGCAGTGTTCTTTCAGTGTTTACTTTGAACCTGAGTATTTCTATATGAGTGGAGGTTTTTTTTTTTTTGTTTGTTTTTTTTTTTTTTTAACCAGTGCCTGTGTCTTCTCTATTGCTCTGCTATGGAGAGATCATAGAGTCTTTGTCTGATGTACCTTAGATTCTCACAACGTGAGCACATTTTCTATATGTGATAAGATTTCAGGAAATGATAAATTAACTAGGGGGTAAAGCAATCCCATGAACTCAAAATCAGATTCACAAACAAGTTTATTTCACCACATAGCTGCTGCTTGTTACTCAGGTCCACTCCCAATGCTGAGAACAGACTTTTGGTTTCATTTCTCAGTCTGATGTCAAAGTCCCAGAAATGTTTGTAACATAAATGTTTGTTAAATGATTAGTAAAGGATTTGAGGAGCCCTGTGCCAGGAATGAGAATGAATATACATTTCTTACTATAAATCATAATATCACACCAGGGATAGACACAGAGGCATCAGATCCCGCCTTCAGTGGCCTTCTCTCCCTGTTTGCCCAGCTACAAACAGTAGGGCTTTGCTTGCTGGAGGAGGTAGAAAGGAAGAGCATCCTCTTCTTCTCCTGTGAACCCTGAATTTTTCCTATTTCTGCTGTCTGTTCATATCTCCATCCTACTCACTTCAGAAAACATGGAGTTCTGAGGAAATTATCAGGTGGCATTACACTTGCATATGACAGGGATCTGAAAATTTGGGCTGATTTGTCCAGTTAAGAGATAGCTTTTATATCATTAGTCCCCACTTTTTTCTCACTACTTTCTAACTCTGTGATCTTGGATTTCATCTTTCAGTTTTTCTCTCCTCTTACCACTTTAAATTGGGTTAATCAAATGAGATAATTTCAGTGCTTTATATGAAGTAGCAACTCAAAAATTTAATTTTTTCCATCCCTTCTTCCCATTTAAATCTTGCTTAAAGGACCCTCCAGTGTATATTCCATCTCAGCCTCCTGTGGGGATGTAAAACAGAAGATGGAATTCAAGGAAGCTTCCTCCACCAAGCCAAGGGGAAAACCTCTTCTACATTTCCAGACATCATGCTGTGCTGTGCTGAGTTGTGTCCAACTCTGTGACCCTGTGAACTGCAGCCCACCAGGCTCCTCTGTCCATAGGGATTCTCCAAGCAAGAATACTGGAGTGGGTTGCCATTTCCTTCTCCAAAGGATCTTCCCAACCCAGGAATCAAACCCAGGTCTCCCACATTGCAGGTGGATTCTTTACCATCTGATCCACCAGGAAAGCCTATAATTTCCTATAATAGATGGTATTGAGCACTCTAGGATCCAGGATAAATACTCACCAATAAGGATCTGGAAGTGTCACTGTAGAGAACTTGCAGTGAATGGGGATTTAGGATGGCCCCCATTGTAGAGGATCCTGAGGAATTTTCAGAATGGCTGGGTAAAGGACAAAGGGCAACTGAGTCAGAAGACTAACTCAAAGAGTAGCCACCAGGGTAGTGGTAGGGATGGACTTAGGGGAGCGCTTCCAGTAATATGGCAGCAACTGTGGACTTTGCTGACTCTGCAGGGGTTCACTTACATTCTGGTAATGCCAGTGAATATTGAGAGCATTAAAGAGATTGTTAATCACTACAGGTACTCCTGGGGCTTGGGGTCATATTTGAGGGAGAAACAGATCCAAGATTTTGTTAGTTTAGTCAAATAGAGATTTGGATTTGATGTAATTTGAGATGGCACCCCACTCCAGTACTCTTGCCTGGAAAATCCCATGGACGGAGGAGTCTGGTGGGCTACAATCCATGGGGTCACTAAGAGTCAGACATGACTTCACTTTCACTTTCACATTCATGCATTGGAGAAGGAAATGGCAACCCACTCCAGTGTTCTTGCTTGGAGAATCCCAGGGATGGGGGAGCCTGGTGGGCTGCCGTCTCTGGGGTCGCACAGAGTTGGACAGGACTGAAGCGACTTAGCAGCAGTAGCAGCAGAGATACAATTTTAGGGGATCATTTTTGAACCTGGTTTATTGTTTACATATTCAATTCAAGCAATTATTCGATCTACCATGAAATGTATTCTGGGAGAGATCAAGATGGCAAAGTAGGAGGATGTGGAGCTCACTGTTCCCAATAAACACATCAGAAATTCATCTACAAGTGGAATAATTCTCACTGAAACGTAACGTGAAACTGGCTGAAGGAATATTATATAATCAAGGCTCTTAGAAAGATCTCATGTTATCAGGTAGGTTGGAAAGAAAAGTGATTGGGTTGGGACCTGTGCCCTTAGAATGGAACTCAGAGAAAAAGGGAGATCCCACAGGTGGGCATCCACTCTGGGTCATGAGGAGGTTGAGTCACAGACTTGCCATCCTAGTCTTGAGGTCCTATGCATAGGGGAAAAGCCCCATTGGCTGATTGGAGAACTTTGAAGAACAGATAAAAAGGCTCCAGAAACCTCAGTTCCACTCATGAACAATTCCTCTCTCTGGGTGGAGGGACATCTGCCCTAGCGGATGCCTCACCATACTCCTCAGCCCCTACTGAAGTGAACACCCTGGCCCCATGCATTTTACTTCACAGAGTGGCATGGAACCTAGGGCTTTCAGGACCAGGGAAAATACTCAACCTTGCAATGCAGAGGCCATCCATTCCCAGGGCAGAGCACCAGTGGATGGGTGTCAGCCATTGCTGGCCCTTACTCAGGCAGTGCCCCACAAGCAGCCCAGACTTCTGATTGCAGTGCAGCTGCCAGGATGCTCATGACTGTCTCACTGTGCATCCCAGTTCCAACGAAGCAAACGCTCTATCCACTTACTCTACAGTTTACACACCGTGTTAGATCTTGGGTAGCTATGACAGGGGAAAATGTAACCATGGGCTGTATCTGCATGGATACACAGATGCCTACAAAGGCAGAGCATAGGACCTCAGTAGGTGCATAAACCCCATTTACTTCCTCATTCCCTTTGTGGAAAAGGTTCTAGAACAGGCAGAAAGAAACCATAACTTTAAGGGGACAGAGCAAACACAAGACTGGCCCTAAGGACTTCCACATCAGCAACCTGGGATCAGATCCCACCCTTGGCCACTGAGTAGAGAGAAGTCCCACAATCAGAGAGGAAGTTCTTATAGCCTGCAGAAAGACTGCAGGCTGTAGCTCCACCATATCTAGTCCCACCTCTACCAAGGTGATAGCTGCCAGTACACGCTGAGGAAAGGCAGCTGATGTCCATGTCAAATTCAGCTTCTCACCAAAGGCACTGGACACATTTAATATGTATAGATGTTCTTCCCCAAAAGAATACCCCTTCAGGACCACAGTAACTGTTTCATCTAAATTGACAGAGGCAGAGAATGTTAAGCAAAAATAAAAATGCAGAAGAACTACTCTCAAATGAAAGAGGAAGAGACAACTCCAGGAAAAACAACAATAAAAACAAAATGAATAAAGAATTTACCAGATAAAGATTTCAGAAATTGGTAATAAAAATGTTAACTGAATGAGGGAAGATGATTGATCTAAATAGTGATCATTTCAATAAGGAATTAAATTATATAAAAAGATCCAATCAAAAATAAATAATTCAATATCTTAGATTAAAAAGAAACACTAGAAAAGAATGAATAGCAGACTAAGTGGTTCAAAAGAACACATACATGATCGGGAAGATAGAGTAATGGAAATCACCTAATTAGAACAGCAGAAAAAAATTCAAATTAAGAAAAAATGTTAGCAATCTATGAAATCTCTGGGAAACCATTAAATGTGCCAACATTCACATTATAGATGTTTCAGAAGAAGAAGAGAGAGAAGAAAATGGAAAGTGTATTTGAAGAAATTATGCCTGAAAACAACCCAAACCTGAAGAAGAAAACAGATATTCAGATATAGGAAGTACAGAGGGTCCCAAACAAGATAAACCTAAACAGACCCACACCAAGATACATCATAATTATAATGGCAGTAGTTAAAGAGAATTCTAAAGGCAGCAAGAGAAAAAGTTATATACAAGGGAACCTCTCTAAAGCTACCATCTGATTTCTCTGCAGAAACTTTGCAAGCCAGAAGCAAATGGCATAATATATTCAAAGTGGTGTAAAGGAAAACCCTGCAACCCAGGGTACTCTATCCAGTAAGACTGTCATTTAGAATAGAAGGAGAGTTAAAGAACTTAGACAAGCAAAACTAAAATAATTCCACAATAATAGACCTACCCTGAAACAAATGCTGAAGGGTCTTCTCTCAATGGAAAAGAAGTAAGAGTCATAGGAAAAGAAAAATCCCAACAGGAAAGACAACTATATAGTAAGGATTGAAGATCACTTCAACAAGCAGGTACACAGATTAAAAAACAAAAAATTGGCCAAGTAGTGTTCCATTTTATATAGGTACCACACCTTCTGAAGTAAGTCCGAAAGAGAAAAGCAAGTATAGTAACACACATATACATGTAATTTAGGAAAACTCTCCTGATGGACCTATTTGTAGGATAGAAATAAAGATGCAGATGTAGAGAATGGACTTGTGGACACATGAGGGGAATGAGAGGGAGAGATGAATTAATAGAGTGGCACTGATACACGTACATCACCATGTGTAAAGCAGAAGCTGCTGTATAACACAGGAAGCTCAACCCAGTGCTCTCTGATGACATAGAGGGGTGGGATGTGATAAGATGACAAAATGAATTTTACAAACTCAGTGCCATCAAAGGCCAAAGCAATATGTCTGGCTTTTCTAAGGAAAGGTAAAATCTGTCATAACAAAACTGAGAATTCTTCAAAAGCATCATGCTTACCAGTTATCCATGGTGGTCATATTTCCACAGGGGAAAAATATATATAAAATAAATTTTTAGGGAATATAAATAACTTTAGGAAACTCCCCAATATTATGGGCTTCCCTGGTGGCTCAGATAGTAAAGGATTTGTCTGCAATGCAGGAAACATGGGTAGGAGCCACAGGAAAAAATATATATGTAAAATAAATTCTTAGGGAATATAAACAGTCTTTTAGGAAACTCTCCAAAATTATTAGGTTGGTGCAACATAATTGTGATTTCAGATTGTGAATTTTAAAGCATTGTAACTAGGCTCAAACACATCTTTATTAATCAAAATAGGAACCATTACAATCAACACGTTTTTCCCAATGTAAAAGAAGTTTATTTATTCCTGTGGCATAAAACTGCATGCTTCGAGTTTTGAAAAACTCTTGGAAAGATTTTTCTGTCTCTTCTGGTTGTGGAAGTCTTTTCTCTGCAACAAGTTGTTGAGATGCTTGAAGAAGTGGTAGTCAGTTGGCAAGAGTTCAGGTGAATATTGGGCTTCCTAGCTGGTGCAGTGGTAAAGAATCTGCCTGCCAAGGCAAGAGACGTAGGTCCAATTCCTGGGTTGGGAAGATCCCCTGGAGTAGGAAATGGCAACTCACTTCAGTATTTTTGTATGGAAAATCATAAGGACAGCCCACTGGTGGGCTACAGTCCATGGGGCCACAAAGAGTTGGACACAACTGAGCACATTTGGAGGGTGAGGCAAAACTTTGTACTCCAATTCATTCATCAGTTGAAGTGTTGGCTGTGCGACATGCGGTTGGGCATTGTCTGGAGAAGAATTGGGGCCTTTCTATTGGCCAATGCTGGCTGCAGGCATTGAGGCTTTCAGGTTTTCAGTGCATCTCATCAATTTGCTGAGCATACTTCTCGGATTTACTAATGGTTTCGCTAGGATTCAGAAAGCTGTCATGGATCAGAACAGCAGCAGACCACCAAACAGTGACCATGACCTTTTTTTTGGTGCAGGTTTGGCTTTGGGAAGTGCTTTGGAGCTTCTTCTCAGTCTGACCACAGAGCTGGTCATCACTGGTTGTTGTATAAAATCCACTTTTCATTGCACATCACAATCTGATTGAGAAATGGTTCGTTGTTATTGCTTAGAATAAGAGAAGTTGACACTTCACAACAATGATTTTTTAAGATTTTGGTCAGCTTATGAGGCACCCATTTATTGAGCTTTTTCACCTTTCCAATTTGCTTCAATTGCCAGTCAACCATAGAAAGGTCTATATTGAGTTCTTTAGCAACTTCTTGCATAGTTATAAGAGGATCAGCTTTGATGATGGCTCTCAATTGGTCATCGTCAACTTCCAATGGCCAGCCACTACTCTCCTCACCTTCAAGGCTTTTGTGTCCTTTGGAAAACTTCTTGAAATACTGCTGCACTGTACATTCGTTAGCAGTTTCTGGGCCAAATGCGTTAATGTTGCAAGTTGTCTCTGCTGCTTTACAACCCATTTTGAATTTGAATAAGAAAATTGCTAGAATTTGCTTTTTGTCTAATATAATTTCCATAGTCTAAAATAAATATAAAATACATAGAAAGTAAGGTCATTAGCAAAATAACAGAAAGTGAGAAATGAGCTTTAAAATGATGTACAATATAACCACATTTATTTAAGAATGTATTCCAATATCTAAAAACAGCAAAGTTGAGTGATGCAAAACCACAATTATGAATAGCTTCTCTTTCTTTACTGATTTCATTTATTTTGTCTCTCTTTTTCTTCCTTGATGTGTTTCACTAGAGGTTTATCAATTTTGTCTCATCAAAGAACTAGCTTAGTTTCATTGATCTTTTCACTTGTTTTTCAGTCTCTATTTCAATTATTTCTTCTTCAAGTTTATTATTTTTCTTTTATGATCTTCAGGTTTTGTTTGTACTTTTTGTTCTCATTCCTCTAGGTATAAGGTTAGTTTGTTTATTTGAGACTGTTTTGTTTGTTTGTTTTCTTTAGGTAGGCCTATATTACTATACCCCTTCCTGTTAGAGCTTCTTCTGTTCTGCCTCATAGATTTTGGAGCATTGTGTTTTCATTTTCAATTGTCTTGAGTTTGTTTTTTAGATTTTATCTTTGATTTCTTCAAGGAACCATTTGTTGTTTATTAGCAAGGTCTGTCTAGTCAAGGCTATGGTTTTTCCTGTGGTCATGTATGGATGTGAAAGTTGGACTGTCAAGAAAGCTGAGCTTCGAAGAATTGATGCTTTTGAACTGTGGTATTGGAGAAGACTCTTGAGATTCCCTTGGACTGCAAGGAGATCCAACCAGTCCATTCTGAAGGAGATCAGCCTTGGGATTTCTTTGGAAGGAATGATGCTAAAGCTGAAACTCCAATGCTTTGGCCACCTCATGCAAAGAGTTGACTCATTGGAAAAGACTTTGATGCTGGGAGGGATTGAGGGCAGGAGGAGAAGGGGACGACAGAGGATGAGATGGCTGGATGCATCACCGACTCGATGGACATGAGTCTGAGTGAACTCCGGGAGTTGGTGATGGACAGGAAGGCCTGGTGTGCTGCGATTCATGGGGTCGCAAAGAGTAAGACACGACTCAGCGACTGAACTGAACTGAACTGAACTGAGCATGTTGTTTAGACAACAAGTTATGGTTTGTCTAGTTTTCTTTGGTTGTATTCTTGTTTTATCCTGTTGTGGTCAGACAAGATACTTGATATAATCTTAGTTTTATTAAATATACTAAGACTTGTTTTGTGGAGTTGCATATGATTTATTGTTTAGAATGTTCCTTGGGCACATGAAAAGAATATGTATTGTGTTTTATTTGAATAAAATATCTTTTGTGTATCTAATAAGTCAACCTGATCAAATGCATTGTTTTAGGCCCATATTTCTTTATTGATTTTCTGCCTGGATCATCTGTCCAGCGATGTAAGTGAGCTTTTAAATTCCTGTACTTTTATTGTATTACTGATTATTTCTCCCTTTGTACCTGTTAATTTTTGCTTTATGTGCTTAGGGGGCATCTGTATTGAGTGAATTGATAGTTACAAGTTTGGAAATAAGAACTGGATCCATAAGAAATCAATTGATATTCAAATTTCAATTTTATGTACTTTTCTTTGGTAGAGAAGTCATTATGCAACACACACATCTGATAAAGTGCCTACATGCAGAATATGGAAAGAACTATGAAATCACCACGAAATGAATATGGATGAAAGACTTGAGCAGGCAGTTTATAAAAGTGAATATTCAAATAGTCACAAGGAATGAAGGAAGTCCAGTCTCAGCAGTAATCAGGGAAATGCAAACTACAGTGAGTTATTAGTACTACATAGTCCAGAGTGGCCAAAATTTAAAAGAGTGATAATAGTGTTAATAAACATGAAAAGCAATGGAAACACTCATATATTGCTAGTAATGTTATAAATTTGTACAGCTGCTTTAAAAATTGGCTGGTATTCTCTCCTAAAGTTGAAGAGATATCTAGGTATGTAGATAAATTATGACCCCAAAATTATTCTCCTGGTATATACCTAATGGAAATATGTGAGTAAATGCTACAAAAGACATGTGCAAGAATTCTTAGAGCAGCAGTATTTAAATAAACACAAGCTGAAGAAAATTCAAATGTTTGCAGTAGTATAATGCATAAATGAATTGTGATATATAATGGAATATTATATAATGTTGAAAAACCTAACTGAAGCTCCATTTAGTAACAGATAAATTTCCCAAACAATGTTGAGTGAATGGAAGTCAGACAGAAAACAATTACACTGAATCATTCAATTTGCCTGTTTAAAAACAGAGCTAATCTATGGTGTTGAACCTCTGGAATAGAGAGGGTATAGTTATTAGAAGAGGACATGTTGTGAGGGAGGTGATTCTAGGAGGCTGGTATGTTCTGCAACTTTTCCTCCATGGTGGTGAAATTGATATATTTGTTATGGAATAATTCCATGAGCTGTACATGTGTAATTTGTGTTGTTGTTGTTGTTGTTGTTTTTTGGTAGTATAACTCTTGTATTCCAGTTAAAAATAGGTTTAAAAAAATCACATCTTTTACAGCCTCCTGACTCTCCAAGAGCTGTTTCTCTTTCATTCTATGAGTAGGTATGATATAATGAATAAAGTGAAGTGAAGTGAAAGTGAAGTTGCCCAGTCATGTCTGACTCTTTGCGAGCCCATGGACTGCAGCCTACCAGGCTCCTCCATCCATGGGATTTTCCAGGCAAGAGTACTGGAGTGGGGTGCCATTGCCTTCTCCAATAATGAATGAATAATGAATAAAGGACCCCCCCAAAAAAGATATCCATTTTCTAATCCCCAGAACCTGTGAATATATGGCTTTACATGGCGAAAAGAATTTTTCAGATGTGACTAAGATTGGGAGACTATTATGGGTTGTCTGGGTGTTCTTTGGAAGGAATGATGCTAAAGCTGAAACTTCAGTATTTTGTCCACCTCATGCGAAGAGTTGACTCACTGGAAAAGACTCTGATGCTAGGAGGGATTGGGGGCAGGAGGAAAAGGGGATGACAGAGGATGAGATGGCTGGATGGCATCACCAACTCGATGGACGTGAGTCTGACTGAACTCTGGGAGTTGGTGATGGACAGGGAGGCCTGGCGTGCTGCGATTCATGGGATTGCAAAGAGTCGGACACGACTGAGTGACAGAACTGAACTGATGGGTTATCCAGTTGTAACAAATGTAATCAGAAAGGTCGTTATGAGAGGGAGTTGTGGGGGTCAGAGGTAAAGTGATGTTCCTTGTGGACAACTTGACTCGTCACTGACAGCTTTGAAGATGGAAGGAGATTGTGAGCCTAGGAAGGAGGGCAGCCTCCAGATGCTGGAAAAGGCAAGAAAACAGATTTCCTTTAGAGCCTCCAAAAGGAATGCAGCTTTGCCAATTATTTGTGTTTAGCCCCATAAGACCCAATTTTGGACATATCACCTCTGGAACTATAAGAGAATTAACCTGTTGTTTTAAGTCACCAAATCCGTGGTAATTTGTTACAGTAGCAATAGGAAACTAATAGTGGTAGTTCATGGGCGGTGTACTCTGACAGGTACAATGTCAGAGTACACTGTCCATAATAGGTGCTCTGCAAATTGTGCTGAATGTATGATCAAGCTTCAAAAGTGTCATTCCTCAGTATGGTAAGGGGACTTTTGAAATAAATAAGGATGTTGAGAATTCAGGACCAGTATGATGTGATGTGACCAGGCAGTTTCTACCAGTCTGTTTCCCTCTAATTTTCAGACTTCCTGAAACGTGAAAGGCTTAGCATCTAGAGGTGAAGCAAAAGAGCACTGGGTGTGTAGTTATCAGGCACAACAAAATTGAAGATGAGGATGCAGATGAAGATGGCATGATTAGGACTTTCCCTTAGTCTGTGAAAGGCATTCATTGTCAAGAGGGAGATTAGAAAATTTTACAAAAGAAATGTGCAAAGAAATAAGATGGAGGTAATAATGCTCTTGACATCCCAAATGGATTTTGTTGTTGTAGTTCAACCACTCAGTTGTCTCTGACTCTGCAATCCCATGGACTGCAGTACACCAGACTTCCCTGTCCTTCACCATCTCCCAGAGCTTGCTTAAACTCATGTCCATTCAGTCGATGATGCCATCCAGCCATCTTGTCCTCTGTCGTCCCCTTCTCCTCCTGCCATCAATCTTTCCCAGCATCACGGTCTTTTCCAATGAGTCTGTTCTTCGCAACAGGTGGCCAAAGAATTGGAGCTTCAGCATCAGTCCTTCCAATGAATATTGAGGATTGATTTCCTTTAGGATTGACTGGTTTGATCTCCTTGCAGTCCAAGGGACTCTCAAGAGTCTTCTCCAACACCATAGTTCAAAAGCATCAATTCTTCGGCGCTCAGCCTTCTTTATGGTTCAGCTCTTACATTCATAATACTGGGCTTCCCTTGTGGTTCAGAGGGTAAAGTGTCTGCCTACAATGTGGGAGACCTGGGTTTGATCCCAGGGTCAGGAAGACACCCTGGAGAAGGAAATGGCAACCAACTCCAGTACTCTTGCCTGGAAAATCCCATGGACAGAGAAGCCTGGTGGGCTACAGTCGATGGGACGGCCAAGAGTCGGACACGACTGAGAGACTTCACTTTCTCATATCAATACGTGACTACTGGAAAAACCATAGCTTTGACTATAGGACCTTTGTTGCCAAAGTAGTGTCTCTGCTTTTTTTTTTTTTTTTTTAATGCTGTTTATGTTTGTCGTAGCTTTTCTTCCAAGGAGTAAGCGTCTTTTAATTTCATGGCTGCAGTCACCATCCACAGTGATTTCAGAACCCAGGAAAATAAAGTCTGTCACCATTTCCATTGTTTCCCCATCTGTTTGTCATGAAGTGCTGGGGCCAAATGCCATGATCTTCCTTTTTTTGAATGTTGAGTTTTAAGGCAACTTGTTCACTCTCCTCTTTCACTTTCATCAAGAGCCTCTTTAGTTCCTCTTCACTTTCTGGCATGAGGGTGGTGTCATCTGCTTTTCTGAGATTATTGATATTGCTCCCAGCAATCTTGATTCCAGCTTGTGCTTCATCCAGCCCAGCATTTTACATGATGTACCCTGCATATAAGTGAAATAAGAAGGGTGACAATATACAGCCTTGACATACTCCTTCCCCAATTTTGAACCAGTCCATTGTTCCATGTCCCATTCTAACTGTTGCTTCCTGACCTGCATACAGGTTTCTCAGGGGGCAGGTAAGGTGGTTTGGTTTTCCCATCTCTTTACGAATTTTCCACAGTTTGTTGTGATCCACAGAGTTAAAGATTTTAGCATAGTCAATGAAGCAGTAGTAGATGTTTTTCTAGAATTCCATTGCTTTTTCTATGCTCCAGCAGATTTTGGCAATGTGATTTCTTGTTCCTCTGTCTTTTCTAAATCCATCTTTAACATCTGGAAGTTGTTGATTCACGTACTATTGAAGCCTAGCTTGGAGAATTTTGAGCATTTCTTTGCTAGCGAGGGAGATGAGTCCTACTGTGCAGTAGTTGGAGCATTCTTTGGGATTGGAATGAAAACTGACCTTTTCCCGTCCTGTGGCCACTGCTGAGTTTTCCACATTTGCTGGCACAATGAGTGCAGCACTTTAACAGCATCATCTTTTAGGGTTTGAAATAGCTCAGCTGAAATTTAGTCACCTCCACTAGCTTTGTTCTAAGGTCTACTTGACTTAGCACTCCAGGATGTCTGGTTCTAGGTGCGTGATCTCACCATCATGGTTATCTGGGTCATTAAGATTTTTATGTCTAGTACTTCTGTGTATTCTTGCCACCTCTTCTTAATATCTTCTGCTTCTGTTGGTCTATACCATTTCTGTCCTTTATTGTGCTCATCTTGGCATGAAGTGTTCCCTTGGTGTCTCTGATTTTCTTAAAGAGATCTCTAGTCTTTCCCATTCCATTGTTTTCCTCTATTTCTTTGCACTGATCACTTAGGAAGGCTTTCTCATCTCTCCCTGCTATTCTTTGAAACTGTGCCTTCAGAGGGATGTATCATTCCTTTTCTCCATTGCCTTTAGCTGCTCTTCTTTTCTCAGCTATTTGAAAGGCCTCCTCAGACAACCATTTTGCTTTTTTGCATTTCTTTTTCTTGGCTCTGATCTTGATCACTGCCTCCTGTACAATGTTACAAACCTCCATCCATAGTTCTTGAGGCACTCTATTTATCAGATCTAATCCCTTGAATCTATTTGTCACTTCCACTGTATAATTGTAAGGGATTGGTTTAGGTCACACCTGAATTGCTTAGTGATTTTCCCTACTTTCCTCAATGTAAGTCTAGTTATAATTACTAAGATCTATTCAAAACCATAGAACACTTCTGACACTAAAAATGTGGGTTTTCCCTACCAAACAGTTCTCTAACTCTGTGCAGATACAAACTGGGTGTCCTACAATGTGATTCAATTCTGACACTAACTACGTGGAGTTAGTTCACCTGGTTAAGGGCTCAGCCCCACAAGACTGCCCTCCCACTTCAGATAGCAATTGCAAATATTGGGTCCCTAGTTACTCACAATTTATCTGACTTGTCTTAAAATTTGGGATTCCCATGACCCTCTCTTCTAGTTTGATAATTTGCAGTGACTGCACATGGAAATCAAGAACTTTTCTTATTTACAACTAAATATATGTAGGACGTATAGTTATGTATCCTTATAAAGGATGTTAGAAAATATATAGATGAAGAACCTGATTAAGAGGCAAATAATATAAGGTGTGGAAATGTCCTGAAACCAAGGGCTTCCATGACTGTGGATGTTGGGGTACACCACCTTTCTGCATGTGGGGGTGTTTACCACCCCCAAAGCTCTGCAAACTCTTTCCCTTATGGTTTTATGGAGGTCCCATGACATAAGCATGATTAAATCATCGGCAACTCCAGATTATCTCAGTCTCTATCCAGTTTCCCTCTTGGAGGTGTGAGGGTATTTGGAGCTGAAAGTTCCAACCCTCTTATCACATGGTTTCTTTGGCAGGCAACCTCCATCCTGAAACTATCTAGGGGGCTCATACAGAGTCACCTCATTAACATAAACTCAAGTATTCTCGACAGGGACTTTTTAGGAGTAACAAAAGAGGCTCCTCTCTTCCGTGTAACTCATGAAGTTCCAAGAATTCTAGGAACTCTTCTCCAGAAACCTGGACAAAGACTGCATATATCTTTATTATTATATCACAATATTGTACTAGTTAATAGTGAGAAGTAATTGAAAACATCTCCTGGAAGCAATCCCTTCCTTTTTCAGAAGAGACTCATCTGTGTTGCCAGTTTATTTCTCCTCTTGCCCCTCTTCCTCATTTTTCTTCATCTGTGTGTAAACTGTTCATTGAATGAGCTGACTCAGTGGTGTATAATTGGAATATTCCTTTATTTATCTCTTCCCTTGCTTGCCACCATGTTATTTTGGTTCTCCCTGCCCCCATTCCTGGTAATATTCCTGGGAAAGTGACTTTTCTAGTCACTTTTGGTATTAGAATGTCTAAAGTCTTAGGCATTAAAAAGTTAAAGTCCTATCTACTATCAAAACTTCCATCTCTCATTAAATCCTAAGCTGGCTCTTTGACCACCTTTCACCACCTCCATCAAGTTCAGCAAAAGAGACACTGATGAATAGAACAGTCTTTTGGACTCGGTGGGAGAGGGAGAGGGTGGGATGATTTGGGAGAATGGCATTGAAACATGTATAATATCACATATGAAACGAGTCACCAGTCCAGGTTCGATGCACGATACTGGATGCTTGGGGCTGGTGCGCTGGGATGACCCAGAGGGATGGTATGGGGAGGGAGGAGGGAGGAAGGTTCAGGATGGGGAACACATGTATACCTGTGGTGGATTCATTTTGATATATGGCAAAACCAATACAATATTGTAAAGTTAAAAAAATAAAATAAAATTTTAAAAAAATCTGAAAAAAAATTTCCATTAAAAAAAAAAGTTCAGGCCTGATTTACAATTTCATAGAACTGGAGGGAGTAAGTGTGTCATGGCCTGTTTTCTTTTTCTCATTTCTTTACTTCCTTTCCATCCTCATTATTTGGTTTGAGGGATGAGAGCTGAAGGGTAGCTGGTGCTATTTGTGATTTGTCTTTTTGTTGTTGAATATACAATAGGGACTTCTTGTGGTTATGCTTTTGTGGAGTCTTCAGAATGCCCCCATACACTTAATGATCTGATAGTGTACTGTTTGCTGACCTGTTTTGCTGACATCCCAGGGTAAGCTCTTTGACTTTCCCCTCATTCCTGCTTCTGGCAGTATATTTCCAGTTGTCTCTGCTGAAGTGGGCAGTGGGAGGGGTGGGACGTGGGAGGGGTGGGAGGGGTGGGAGTGGAGGGATATGGGTGGGGTGAGCCAGTGGGAGGGAGGAGACTCTGTTGGGCAGAGGATCCAATCTGTATCCCATGGACCTTGGAGAAATTCAGCATCTTGTTCAGGAGTAGAGGACCCTACTGATCACTAGCAGATGCCCCAGCCTCCATGTTAACTACTATTATTGCTGTTTCCTGGAGGTTGCTCAAACTCAGTGATGTATCTAACCATTTCATCCTCTGCTGCCCTCTTCTCCTTTTGCCTTCAATCTTGATATCTCCTCCAAATGAAAAGGCATGTAAGTCTGTCTTAAATCCCTATGGATTTAGGGATGACAGAAATAATTAGTCCGTAATAGTCTGCAGTACACTTCATTCACTTAGAGACCTAAGTGAAAATCTTTTTAGTGCAAATTTCCATCTTTTTTAAAGCATGTGCTGGTGCTCAGTCATGCCCAACTCTTTGCGGCCTCATTGACTGTGGCCCATCAGGCTCCTCTGTGTATGGAATTTTCCAGGCAAGAATACTGAAGTGGGTTGCCATTTCCTTCTCCAGGGGATCTTCCCAACCTAGGGATTGAACTTCCCCATCTCTTTTATCTCCTGCATCGGCAAGTGAGTTCTCCACCATTGGTGCCACCTGAGAAGCAACTCACATCGTATTTGTGTTCTTTATCTTATCCTAGAATCCATCAGTCTCCTAGCCCCATTCCTGCAGGACTTGTCCTGTCTTGCTTAAATCACTCTGGAAATTCACTATGTCTATTGATATGGTGACCCCTGATTCCTTTGTTTCTGTGATCCACATTTTCAGTGACTCTGAGAGACTTTCTACTGATCATGTGAACCTTACCTTCAGTGACCTTACAATGCTGGCCATCTCTAATCCCTGTGACCTACACTGGGCCCAGCATCTCCCACTTTGGATGACTATATGATTCATCCCTATGAACTCTATCACCCTACTCCAGTGTTCCTAAGATCTCCCTCACTGACCTCAACCCATTGACACTTTGATCCTGACCCCACCTTGATGGCACTTTACTCTCCACTACTATCATAGAAAACCGCGTTCGTGTGTTTCCATCTACCCTTATTCCCAACTTATGTCTAGCCATTTTGTAGGGAACTTTTGACACCATCTCAGAATTGCATTTAGTAATCACTCTACTTAAATGACTGAGGAATTGGTAAAGAAATTATTTTTTATACACAAGAATTTTGCCTGAAAATCAAAATTAATTATCACGCTTGTTAGTTAAAAGTTTTAATGGACTTATTGAACAAATATGAAAAGCATTGAACAAATGTTAACATTGCACAGTTATCAAGGATGCAGTGATGTCAGAGACAGGTGCTATATTGTGCATGGGTTCTGTTTTTATCACTATTTCAACTTTATCCTATTTGGAGGCTCCTCCAAGTCTCAGTGAGACTGCTTTAAAGAACAAAAGGAAAATCCATCTATTCAAGAACATCTACTTTCTATATAGTTTTTGATTTCTCTTAGTTTCTGTTTCCTGATTTCTTTTGGAGACATGGTCATTTGACCTGAAACTGAAGAGTATGCTTGGGGCACAGAGATAGCAGAGTGAGCACTCCTATCCCCCCACTCTGAAGATCCAAGTCCTTTGATTGTTCTTCTTTGTACTGCATGTTTTCATACAGGCTGTGGAGGGGTAGAGAGTGTACTCTTAAAGGGAAGCCAATGAATGGCCTTGTGTCAGACATGAGTAACTTTTTTCTTTGCATCAGGATTCCTTCAGATCCTCAGCTTTGAGAACCTAGCATAAGTCATTGTTTCAGAAGGTATAGGTTTGTAGAATGGAGATTTCCTCCCCTCTCAGGTCCTTGATTGGCTTCAAAATGTTCTTCTTTTTTATTTCTGATCATGACTGTATGGCTCAGATAATGTGAAAAGTCACAAAGGTGCTTGGTTGGAGATAAGCATTTTCTTACATTTTAATACATAGAAACATTTCTTATTGAATTATCACTATGGTTTAGTGACTAAGACATGTCCGACTCTTGTGACCCCATGGACTGTAGCTAACCAGGCCACTCTGCCCATGGGATTCTCCAGGCAAGAATACTAGAGTGGGTTGCTATTTCCTTCTCCAGGAAATATTCCCAACCCTGGACTCGAACCCAGGTCTCCTGCATTGCGGGCAGACTCTTTACTGATTGAGCTACGAGGCAAGCCATGACCTGGTTCACAGCCTTGATTAAAATGGCCCTTTTTCCCTGGTCATAAATCTTGCTCCATAAATGGGTCCTTCTCAGACTTGTACAGAGCTCTAGGCTTTGAATATCTAAACTCCTGTGATTTTTTTCTTTATCTTTTTAAAAAAACATGCACAGGGAAGTGCCAAAGTGCCCAGAAAGAAGAGAAAATGGTTAAATTAGAAAAAGTTATTTAAGACTGAGCGACTGAACTGAACTGAACTGATGACATAAATACTAAGTACTTTCATCTTCAAGACATCAATAAGGCTTTATAGAAACTACTGGATTCTGCATATAAGATGGGTTCCAATAGCTGGATAAGAAGCCAGAAACCCATGATATTTCTCAGTACCAACTGCCTTTCAAAGGTGATTTTGTCATTTAATAACTTTATGATGAGCTAAAGATGCTAATATACACCACTAACTGTAACTTGCCTTTTTTTTCTGTTACTGCTATTATACTATTTTTTAGACTGCATTAAAAAGCAGTAAAATACATTAGAGAAGATTCCATAATTCATATCTTAGAAAAAGAGAGTTTATATTGCTTTTTTCTATTGAAGTATAGTTGATTTACAATGTTGTGCCAATCTCTGCTGTACAGCAAAGTGAAGCAGTTTTACACATATAGACATTCTTTGTAAAATATTCATTTCCATTATGGTTTATCCCAGGAGACAGTATACAGTTCCCTGTGCTATACAGGAGGACCTTGCTGTTCATCCATTCTAAGAGCAATAGTTTGCATATATCAACCTCAAAGTCTCAGTCCATCATCCCTCTCCTTCTGCCCTCTTCTCCCTTGGCAACCACAAGTCTAATCTCTGTGTCTATGAGTCTGTTTCTGTTTGGTAGATAGGTTTGTTTGTGCCATATTTTAGATTGCACATGTATGTTATATCATATTTGTCTTTCTCTTTCTGACTTACTTCACTTAGTATGGTAATCTATAGTTGTATCCAATGTTGCTGCAAATGGCATTATCTTATTCTTTGAAATGAAAGTTTAAGTACAAAATGAATTAACATAATGTGTTGAGTTTTGTGAATTAAGACCTTGTCAATTATGATATATTACAGCACCTTGTAAAATGTCTATATTCTTGGAAAGGTACCTGATTTAAGGGAACAACAACAAAAAAGATATGTCCAAGCAAAGTCTTGAGGCTAAGTGTAAGTTGCAGACAATGAAAAATAATAGATGGTCAATTAGATAAAACTAAAAAATGATAACATACAAAAAAAAAAAAAAATGCACAGGCAAGTGCCAAAGTGCCCAGGAAGAAGAGAAAATGGTTAAATTAGAAAAAGTTATTTGAGTTCTATTTTTCATAGTTGTTTAATACTTTTTCTTGAATTGATGCAACCTCTATCCTGGCCAAGTTTCTGTGTGTTTGTTTTTTTTTTAATTATTCCTATAATAGAATGGCTCTAAATAGCATTATATTTGAGAATTGGATATCTTGAATTTCCTATGAATGTTTTTGCATTCAAGCATTAATAACTCTTCCTCACAATTTCATAGCGTGAAAAAAGTGCACTTAGGAATGAAAAGAATTTGTAACTTTCAGTCAATAGCTGTATATTGATAAAAATATTTGTATAGTTATTCTGTAGATTTTGTAGCCATCTGCAATGGTTTTAATTTCCCTCTATGAAAATGACTTTCTTGAAGATTTATATAACACTATATATTTAAAAATAAGAACATTCAGAATAATAAAATATGCAGTTGGTATATTAAATGTACTTTATTTGATTTTATCATGTACTCATATATATCAGTTGTTTTTAAAGAAGGAATTGAGGCAAAGAAAAATAAGGTTCTTACTCAAGAAATCTTCAACTCTTGCTATCATTGATTTAGTTTTAGATTTTTCATTTGAAAAAAATTGATATAAGGAAGGTTTTCATTCTGAGTGGGTGGTATTTTAAGCTTGTTCTGGTAATGTGCCTTCTTTGTTTAGATACTGGAACCCTTATCTGGTCATTGAGTATTAATATTTTTTCAAGTCATCAAGCACCTCCTGCTTTGTGATTTTCTCCCAGGCATCAGGAATTTCACCTGTATTGATAAATTTTCTGTGATATTTTTCTTCTAGCTTTGATCTGAAGTGACAGACAAACCATTTCCAGTATGGCTGCGTGGATGTGTCTGGGGTGATGCTCCACGTGGCATATTCCCCTCCTGCTTGTCGATAGGTCTTATATGGGATTCTCCTGTCATCATTCAAAATGAAAAAACGATCACTTGCTACTGAACTAGTACAGTAATTAATGGTAAAATAGTCTGTTTGATACAACCCCCATCCATTGAGAGCCTGTGGACGATGGAAGGGAGCACTGTGGTCTCCTTCATGGGTAGGGATTGTATTTGTACAAATTGCTTTACAGAAGGGACACTGTTTCCAGCAGCCACAGAGATGTTCAGAGAGCATTTTCTGGATTTCAGGAATCATTTCTTCTACAAGTCTAGACAAACAGTTCTGTTCTACCTTCTTCATTTCAGGCTCCAAAGCTTTACTCATGGCCTCTTTGATAAACTCAATATCTTTTATCTCCTGGTGTTCAATGCTTATCAAGTCTTTTCGTGGAAAGATCAAGGTACTCCCCAGGTGATCACAGAACAAATCTAACCACCCAGACGCTGTGCTGCTTTTATCTTTAGCTATTGCTGTAGATGCATGCATAGCTGAGAGGATGGCATTCTTGATGTCATCTAAACTCATTTGTAGAAAAGTCTTTATTTTCTCACTTCCTGTGTCAGAAAAATATCTTTTAACATGGTTTTCAATGTAGTTCTTAAAATATGATTTTGGATTATGAAGGTACTGCCAGTAATTATCAAAATTTTCCTCTTCTGCCAGAGAGATGAGAATGTGTTTCTCCAGGTTAGCTCTGTTTTCATTGAATGCCCGGCAGGTGGTTCGAATGTCCCCAGCAATTTTGAGGGCCATGTTTTTCCTTATGGTGCTGCAGACAGCAGCTGTGAGTTTCTTCCACAGAAAATCAACAAATGTTTTAATTGAAGTTGCTCCTTGACAGGAGATCTTAAAGCTCATGAAGAAATCATCTTTCTTGCTTTGCAGATAGTGTACAGGATCATTTGCCCTCTTGAATGCC